>NC_091283.1:798380375-799000375 GCF_032444005.1 Ranitomeya imitator
AATGCTGCAAAAAAAGGCTGCAAAAATCCATCTATAATTTGATGGTACTTTTGGTACAGTTTGACTTTCTTTCCATGCTGGCAGCCTGCTGGTGGCATGCATACACAACTTTTCTACAACTGTGCGCAAACATCTGCACAAAGCATATTTTATGCCACTATAAATGCCACAAGCCTTGGGTCATGTATCACTAGTGCCCCATGCCAACTTTGTAATCAAACAGTATAAAGCTATTTGGCCAACATTTATCAAGGCGTTTATGACAGCTTTTAGTTGTGAAGATTTCTAAAAGTTTTTTTTATTTTATCGCTGTGCTGACCAAACGGTGAAAAAAATGGGTATCGCGTACCAGGAGGAGGCTCGGACACCGAATTTTTAACATTAATAAAGTTTAAATTTAACAAATATTCCATATTTTGATGCAAATATGTAACGGCTCATGGAAGGAACGTTTTGATTTTTAACTTATTCAAATTATTATTTTTCATTTTTATTTATTATTTTTTATCTCTTTAGACTGACATACATACAACCAGTTTTAATAAGGCATCATTTGCTGCAACCAGTATTAATAATAATGATAATAATAATTTTTATTTATATAGCGCCAACAAATTCCGCAGCACTTTACAATTAAGCGGGGACATGTACAGTATTGGAGCAAATTTTATAAAAAAAACTCCAGATTGTATTTGTGGGATAAAAAAAAAACATCAATGAACAGATCTGTTGCAATATCTGTTTAGAACAAGATCCGTTCATGTTTCCGGATCCTTAAGGGATGTTCACATGTTGCATTTTTATGCAAATTTATTGCTGCGTTTTACAGACCATGCAAAGTCTATGGGATTTCAGAACTTTTAAAAAAAAATTATTTTTCTGACTGATTTTGGAAAACTGTTGGGGTTTTGAAAACTGCAGCACGTGGCTTCTTTGAGCGCTTTTTTTCAGAATTTTTTTCACCCATAGAAAATAATAGGTAAGCGCAAAAAGGCAGCAAAAAAAAACGAAGGTATCAGGTTTTGTTGTGTTTTTGGTGCAAAAACCTAAGGAAGTTGTATCATTATTTTTTGAGCGGGCACCAATCTTTATCAGCATGCACAAGAGACGACAAAAACACAGCTTTTTGTAGCAGTTTCAAGCAGGTTTTGCCTGCGGAAAAAAAAAACGCAGCAAAAACGCGACATGTGAATATAACCTGAAACTTAGGGTTCAAGCTACACTGAAGCTTTTGTATCTAATTTTATAAAAACCAATTTTTTAAACATAATTAATCATTGAAACTCAAATGTTTTCCAATGTTTTCACACTATTCTCTCATTTTGCAGTCATTTTTTCCTTTTGTTATTTTTTTTTTTTTTGCACAGAAGATCCTCACTGAATGGACCGCTGCACAGAATGATATCACATGTTCTTATGGATACAGTTGGTGTTATTCACATTGGTGGAAGTCTTCATTTTTTTGTTTTTGCTAGGCTATAAAATGATCACATGGAAAATACAAAAAAAACAAACAAGTAGAGACAAAAACCATTGCTTTAAGATTTTATAAAAACAACTTTCCTGACTGAACTTGGACTATTTTATGTGTCATAGGTCAAATCCTTTTAATTTTGTTTACAAAAATAATCTAGAACGAAAAAAAAAAAGCTCTGATTTTTCAATGGTTTTAAAAAAATAAAAATGCAAAACAAAAATATAAATTTCAATTGTTTCTCCCCATATTTTTAGGAGCATTTTGAGTGGCAAATGGCAATATTATTCTATATTCTACGTTTTTGTTATTTGAAGACCACACGAATAACATGAAAAATGCTGATATACTTAGACCTTATTAATTGTAGAAAAAAAAAATCAAACCAAAAACAAACATACAAAAAAGTCCTGTCCTGACCACAAAAATGCTAGAAATCAAAGGTTTCCTATGGGGTTCTTATGTTTTATCTGTTCTTGCATTTATACTTTTGATTGGTGACAATATATTATATGAACAGATCTCTCTAATTTCTGATTTATTTGATCAATGTTTGTGTCGCACGACTGTTGTGAGCCCCAATTTTGGAAAAATGTATGTTCTTCAATTG
This sequence comes from Ranitomeya imitator, assembly GCF_032444005.1. Lineage (NCBI taxonomy): Eukaryota > Metazoa > Chordata > Amphibia > Anura > Dendrobatidae > Ranitomeya > Ranitomeya imitator. Next base: position 798,382,460 of record NC_091283.1, read on the forward strand.
ACCAACATATGATCTATAATAATAATAATAATAATAATCTTTATTTTTATATAGCGCTAACATGAATATAAACCATACATGCAAAAATACAATAACTCAGATCTAATATTGTATGACATGAATGCACGTAAAATAAGGGGTTATTGTTAGAAATAAAAAGACAGGACAAAATGATCTCGGCAATGTATAGAGAAGAAAGGAGGACACAACTTGCGCAGGCAGGAATTGTTTTTATTGACAGTAGTAACTTACCCAATCAATGACAGATGGGACTACTGGTCATAGAAATTTGGGTATTTACTTTCTCCCCACTTATTTTTTTTAGGTAAAAAGAATGCTGCCAATTAATTTTATGAGTCATATTTATAGACAGTACATAACATGGGTGATGAGAAGAGCGAGAATATGAAGCTGATAACTCATAGCAATAGCTGGAGTGCTAGAGTAAATAAAAGATGAAGTGAAATAAATGAGTGTTGGAAGACAATGAAATGTATTATTTATTATATTATCCTAAAAAAAACTTTTAGAATTAACTTCTTGGACATGTGTGAAAAAATCCTAAAGTTTTTGTGGGTAAAATAGAGAATAAGTGTAAGATATCTTTAGTGAATTCAAGGAAGGGAGGAGGGAAAACAAAGATGAAGGAAGGAAGGAAAGAAAAGATTAAAAGATTCTAAAAGTGGAAAAAAAAAGGAAAAAGAGAAGAATGGAAGGGAGTTAGAAGGAAAGAAGGAGGGAAGGAAAGAAGAAGGTGAAGGGAAGAGGCATGCATGGAAGGAATGAAAGGCGAAAGGAAGAAAAAAACAAAAGGAGAAAAGAAGGAAAAAGAGGAGAATGAGTAGTAAGGAAGGAGAGAAGCAAGGATAGATGGAAGGAAGAAACAAAGATGGAAAGAAGGAAACAAGTAAGAAAGAAACAAGGAGGGAAAGAGAGTGAAAGAGGAAGGAAGGAAGAATGAAGGAAAAAAAAACAGAGGATGGAAGAATGGGCCCCATAGCTGAAACAAACTCTTCATTTTGTGATGTTTGTTTTTCACACCCCATCAACATCTTCAGTTCTTGTTGCCCTCTGTCTCATCCCATTTTGCTTCTCTAACCATGTATGACCAAAATAAAGTTGCTTGTTATTTGTTACCCCTTTTCTCGGACACCCTGAAACTGAAATTTCTTGCCAATCCCCAAACTTCTCATAGATATCCCCTGGCATATTAAAATTGTTTTTTTTTTTCCAAGCTCAACAATAGCTAAGTTCAAGTCTCTGCTTCTTGCCAAATGTTTTGGACATTGTATTTCCCCCCCCCCCAAGAGTTAAAAGGTTAATCTCAAGTCCTGTCCTGATCAGCACAAAGCTCTCCAATCTCTTTTACCTTCTTATTTCTGGAGGGAGGGAATTCCTCCATGAGTTGCATTTCTGACTCGATAGCTTCATCTTCTTGCCGAGCTTCGTTCTGTTACCGTTACGCATTTTTGTCACTGCTTATCTCAAAGTCTATGCTGTCATTATTTGGATATGGAGATGACAGTGCATTTGGACAAGCAGATGGCTCATGTGAGCAGTAAATAGAACTGTTCTGAAAACTTCTGATGATTGGACCTGGTAATTGTGATTTTGCAGGACTGAAAACAGCAGCTTCTGCTCAGGGGCTGACACCGAGCGGGAGGTGAGAAGCTGCATACATGAATAGGCTGGAGAAAGCCAACTAGTATCTCAGGAGTTAACTCTTCAGCCTGGAATGCAACTACTGCACTTACTGGGCAAGGTTCTGGTGGTTGACCCCTATATACACACTATAAGATAAAAAACTTTCATAGCAGGATAAAGATAGCAGCTATAAAAAGCAAATCAGATGTAAACTTGCTTATTTTCTTTCTAACTAACTTAGGCTATGTGCACACGTTGCGGATTTGACTGTGGAATTTTCTGTGCAGATTCTGCATTTCTTGGCAGAAAACGCAGGTCAGAATCTGCGCCTTTAACTATAACAATTTCATAACATTAGAATAGCCCTTTGGCCACATTCACACGGTCAGTGTTTGGTCAGTATTTTACAATGAGGAGTGGAACAATCAGAGGAAAAGTAGAATAGGAAAACGTCAACACTTCTGTATTTTCCAAGTTTTGGCTTACAAATACTGATGTAAAAACTGACCAAATACTGAAAGTGTGAACATGGCCGTGAAGTGTAGATTGTGGTTTGCTGGCTGTGGGTACTTCATGGTCGGGCTATCCCATTTGGACCCAGGAGCTTGGTGCACATGCTGCTGGACAGTTACGCAGATCGGATACAGGAATTGGAGTATAAGCATATGATGGGAGCAGAGAAATATGTTAACAAGCGGGCATGCCAAGGGCCCTAGTTTCTCTCCTCGAAGGCTGCCATCCTGCAAGGTCAGTGTGATGAAAGGCTAAGATAAATTTGGGAAGATGGGTTATAATTAAGCCATGTGGTGTGGATGGTTGTAAGTTATGATTAATGAGCTCCTGCCATATGATCCAGACACACAAGCTGAGCCGTTTAAGCTTTACCTCGGAGCACAGCAGAGGTAACGCTCTGTTCTTATTAAGGCAGAACAAACATTTTGCTTGTAGATGAACAATACTTTTATACTTTTTTTTTTATAGAAAGGGTTAGTCAGTCACCTAGAGGTGGAGATTGGAAGAAACAATTGGCACTGCGGGAAGCCTTTTGGATATTAACCTTAGACACTAAACATCCACACGGTATGAATTACAGGAATGATCTTTTTTTACATATATTGAACTGACAGATAGATTTTGCGGTAATTTAAAGTATATATTTATGCAATTTCAATATATTTGAAATAAGGAGAAAAAAAAAAGTCTTGTTATGTGTGTTTAGCTGCAGCTTTTTTCAATGTAATTGATTGCTATGTCTGTGATTGGTTCCTTGCTATATATAAACCTGTTCATCTATATGGTATTAGTTCCTATGACTAAGGGCGCCGTGGTGCGCCAGAAACGCGTCAGGCAGAGAGGGTCTCTCACTCCCTTTTTTAAAACTGTTTTTTAATATGTTCTAATAAATTTTGGATATTTTACTTACACTGGATGGACGTGCTGGAAATTCCCTTTCTTTTCTTCTACTTCAGCTGAAATCACCAGCAGGTACGGCACCCACCAGCTACATTTATTTGCAACGGCTTACAGGTGCATGTCTCGGCGTGTCAAGCTCCAACCCTTCCCTCTCCCCCCTCCTCTCTTTCTTGAATACTTTTATACATTTACCCTAAAGTAACTTTATAAAAAAAAAAAATTCCATATAATAATTCTAGGTGGATCACAGAGCGACTGTCAAGTACGTCTCGATTTATAAGAACTTTTTAAATCATTTTAAGAACTAAAAGTTAATACTGGTGAAATATTATATTTTTTAAACACAATGTATTTTAATTTACTGTATTATAGGTTCCCTTCAAAATATTTACTAATACTGGCATGTCGCCAAGTAGGACATGTCGTCACTATTGTAAATGAACGCTGCAGCGTGGGAACTTGTAAGAGGGTTGGAATAAGACCATGGGGCACTCGTAGTGCCCAGCGAGAGGATGGCAAACCAGATACTCATGCAGATAACGCTTACTCCATAAGGCACATAGACGTGGAAGTTACAGAAGGAAATACACAATGTGGCAGTGTCATAGTAAACTAATCACAACACAACAAATTTTGTTCAGGCTCCACCCAAGAGTCGGTAAGGGGTGCACTGTAAGTTCCAGTGGTCTTCTGCATGGCAAAATAGAACAGAACCATATATTAGGCATAGCATTAAATGTTTGTCAGTGAATAGAACAAAATTTGGTCATTGGTCAATGCCAATAATGTTTAATATATTTTGAAAGCCTGATAGATGCCGGCCCTACTAGATAGAGTTGGGACCCACGTCTATCACACATTTATGGCATTTCCTGTGGATACGTCATAAATGTATAAATTAGGAATGCACCGTTAAGACTCTTCTCATGGATTGCTGTGATTCAGGGTTGCTCTAGAGGCACTAGATTATTTTGGTTTCGTGCTACTAACAGCATTCTTCTTTGTGATTAGTGCTTATCTAGAGGATTGCCACCTATCCTATATAATAATCACTAGTGAGACTGACATGTCTGGATGCCCCGCGGGTGCGGATCGAGCCATCTCCTTACTCAAGATTACATGGAACAGCTGTAGCTGGCTCGGTTTTGATTTCCCAACATCCTGTGCTGTAACATTCAGAGGTCTGCTTTTCTCAATAGGTAATGCGGGAAGTGTAAAGAAAACCCAGACTGATTTGTGCTCTGATGAAGCTGTAACCATGGATATGTTTCATGGAAAGAAGTGAGATTGATGGCTGCAGATGGGAACCGGAAGGCTGAGTTATAGATGCTGGCTCGCACATGGTAAATCTGAACAGAAAGAAAAGCCATCGAGGATTCGAGGAGGTGGTTGCTATGTGTATGTACTGTATGCACCTTATTACACAGGGTATATCGGAATATAACACCGTATTACAGGACATAGACTTCTATTGGAAACCATTACTGGCGGACACAGACAGAAGAGGGTCTCTGTGCAAGAACAATATATGGGCCCTTTGCAGTCCAAGAGCTGCTCATAACGCAAACTTCCAACTGATTTTGCGCCCCCTTTTCTCTTTGGCCCCTGAGCAGCTAAAAGGTTGCACCAATGATATGTCCGCCCTTGTAAATCATATATTGACAGACTTAGGGCTCCTTTCCACTTGCGAGATAAACGTCCGTGTCTCGCATGTAAAAACCAAGCTCTGGCGCTGGCACTTGGGAGCGGCGCGTGCAGCTCCATGTGTTGCTATGCAGCCGCACTCTCCTCTCCCAAGTGCCGGCGCCAGAGTTTGGTTTTCACATGTGAGACATGGACGTTTATCTCGCAAGTGGAAAGGAGCCCTTAGCATGAGCTTGATATTTCGTGAAAATCCTCTAGTTTACCATCATGCCACTCAATTCAATATTTTACCTATCTTCATTCCATAAACTATTATTAAATAACTTTAATTCTTTCAAGTTTACGTTTTACTTCTCACACTTAGTCAATGTTCACACGTTCAATATATGGTCAGTATTTTACCTCAGTATTTGTAAGCCAAAACCAGGAGTGGGTGATAAATACAGAAGTGGTGACGTGTTTCTATTATACATTTATTCTGATTGTTCCAGTCCTGGTTTTGGCTTAGGCCAGTCTCACACGTCCAGATATTTCCGGTACCGGAAGAAATGGTCCAGGAGCTATCCGTGTCCGTGTGTGCACGTAGGCCATCCGTGTGTCATCCGTGTCCTATCCGTGTGTCCGTGTTTATCATCCGTGTGGTGTCCGTGTGTCCGTGTCCGTGTATTGAAACAATTTGTTTAAATTTTAACCCTATGACTTTAAAAAAAGCACACGGACAGCACACTGATGGCATCCGTGTGCGGTACGTGTTTACATGCACCCATTGACTTTAATTGGTCCATGTGATCCGTGCGCTCCCATGAACACTGACATGTGTCCTTGTTTTGCACACGGACACACGGTCTGTGAAAACACGCTGACATGTGCAGAGACACATTTATTTTAATGTGTCTACGTGTGTCAATGTCTCCGGTACGTGAGGAAACTGTCACCACACGTACCGGAGCCACTGACGTGTGAAACTGGCCTTACAAATACTGATGTGAAATACTGACCAAATACTGAACATGTGAACGCAACCTTAAATTGATTAATACAGTAAAATCCCTTTAGGCTGCCTTTATACAAAACATGCGTTTGACTTCTGCATGTGTACCAGCTCAAGTTAAGCTCAATTTTTGTGTTTTTTTCTTCTTTGTATTGTTGCATTGTGAGCAAGCCGGGATGTAGTCTTCCCCTCTTCTGAGCTGGAAATTGTATATAAGGCTTCCCCAGTCTAGTGCTTCACTGGTTGGGCCCAGTCCTTTTGTCTGCCCTTATTAACACTGAGGTCAACATTGACACATGGTAAGGTTTTAATATTAGACAGTGTAGGACTGTCCCGATCAGAGTTACCTTGACGCGGTGGGATTGCTTTTGTGCTATTTTTTTTAATCAAAAACAGTATTACTAAAAACTGTGTTATTTAAATGCACTTTTGCTTTTTTACTTAGTTACAGCAGGGTTTTTTGCTCACTTTTTCTCTTGAAGGTTTTATGTGTTTTGTGGCCAATGTTAACATGCGTTTGACTTCTGCATGTGTACCAACTCAAGTTAAGCTTAATATATACAGTGGGGCAAAAAAGTATTTAGTCAGTCAGCAATAGTGCAAGTTCCACCACTTAAAAAGATGAGAGGCGTCTGTAATTTACATCATAGGTAGACCTCAACTATGGGAGATAAACTGAGAAAAAAAAATCCAGAAAATCACATTGTCTGTTTTTTTTAACAATTTATTTGCATATTATGGTGGAAAATAAGTATTTGGTCAGAAACAAAATTTCATCTCAATACTTTGTAATATATCCTTTGTTGGCAATGACAGAGGTCAAACGTTTTCTGTAAGTCTTCACAAGGTTGCCACACACTGTTGTTGGTATGTTGGCCCATTCCTCCATGCAGATCTCCTCTAGAGCAGTGATGTTTTTGGCTTTTCGCTTGGCAACACGGACTTTCAACTCCCTCCAAAGGTTTTCTATAGGGTTGAGATCTGGAGACTGGCTAGGCCACTCCAGGACCTTGAAATGCTTCTTACGAAGCCACTCCTTCGGTGCCCTGGCGGTGTGCTTTGGATCATTGTCATGTTGAAAGACCCAGCCACGTTTCATCTTCAATGCCCTTGCTGATGGAAGGAGGTTTGCACTCAAAATCTCACGATACATGGCCCCATTCATTCTTTCATGTACCCGGATCAGTCGTCCTGGCCCCTTTGCAGAGAAACAGCCCCAAAGCATGATGTTTCCACCACCATGCTTTACAGTAGGTATGGTGTTTGATGGATGCAACTCAGTATTCTTTTTCCTCCAAACACGACAAGTTGTGTTTCTACCAAACAGTTCCAGTTTGGTTTCATCAGACCATAGGACATTCTCCCAAAACTCCTCTGGATCATCCAAATGCTCTCTAGCAAACTTCAGATGGGCCCGGACATGTACTGGCTTAAGCAGTGGGACTCGTCTGGCACTGCAGGATCTGAGTCCATGGTGGCGTAGTGTGTTACTTATGGTAGGCCTTGTTACATTGGTCCCAGCTCTCTGCAGTTCATTCACTAGGTCCCCCCGCGTGGTTCTGGGATTTTTGCTCACCATTCTTGTGATCATTCTGACCCCACGGGGTGGGATTTTGCGTGGAGCCCCAGATCGAGGGAGATTATCAGTGGTCTTGTATGTCTTCCATTTTCTAATTATTGCTCCTACTGTTGATTTCTTCACTCCAAGCTGGTTGGCTATTGCAGATTCAGTCTTCCCAGCCTGGTGCAGGGCTACAATTTTGTTTCTGGTGTCCTTTGACAGCTCTTTGGTCTTCACCATAGTGGAGTTTGGAGTCAGACTGTTTGAGGGTGTGCACAGGTGTCTTTTTATACTGATAACAAGTTTAAACAGGTGCCATTACTACAGGTAATGAGTGGAGGAAAGAGGAGACTCTTAAAGAAGTTACAGGTCTGTGAGAGCCAGAAATCTTGATTGTTTGTTTCTGACCAAATACTTATTTTCCACCATAATATGCAAATAAGTTGTTAAAAAAACAGACAATGTGATTTTCTGGATTTTTTTTCTCAGTTTGTCTCCCATAGTTGAGGTCTACCTATGATGTAAATTACAGACGCCTCTCATCTTTTTAAGTGGTGGAACTTGCACTATTGCTGACTGACTAAATACTTTTTTGCCCCACTGTGTATATATATATATATATATATATATATATATATATTTATATATATTTTGCTTTTATACACTGCGAACTTTGCATTTTTAGTTACTTTTTTTGGAGACTTTTTTTGGAGTGTTTTTCAGCTGCCAAATGTTTTATTGAGTCATTTTATTAAACTTAATATATATACATTAAACTTTTTGTGTCATTGTTTTTCACTTGCATTCTTTAGGTGGGTGGATTTTCATTTTCTTCAAAATGCTATCCCAAATTGTGATATTTTCTCCCTCCTGTTAACAAAAAAAAAATACATGTGTTAATGTGACTTGTATTTTTTCTTTTTTTTTTGCATTATAACCCACATGAGCTATTAAAGAGATAAAAAAGAGACAAAAAATGCAAATACTAAAAGTCACTAAAGAAAAAATGCTCTTTTTCTCTGAAGAGGCAATTTGCATATCCGATTATGGCAGAAATTACACATATAAAAAACAACTTTTGTATTGTATGAGTTTTTGTCCCCTCCCCCCCCCAAGAAACACTAGCAAATCATCATCACGATCATGCTGAATTATCAAATGCCCTGCAATGAAGTCATGAATACTTTTATAAAATGACTTGTAAGTATCAAGAACCTATAGGAAGAAAGGCCAAATTATAATGATGGCAAAAATGTGATAAAAAATCAATTCAATCGTTGCAGTAAAATACCATAATTAATTAATTAATTATACCTTAGGCTGGGTTCACATGGGCATATTTTATGCGAACTAATGGACTTATAGACACAAATGAAGCTGAAAGTTCATGGCGGAAAACCTGCAGCCAGTCTGGGCATTGCGCTCTGTGAAATACGTCCATTTGAACCTGACCTTAGAGGGATACATGTACTGTATTGTGTATGTAAAGGCAAAAAATACTCAATAAACTTTATTTGATGCACAAATACGTGCGTGTGTATGTTTTGTTTAGTATTGTATTTATTTTTAACTTTACGCTTTGAATGGTCATATACCGTAAATGTTGGATAGCTGCCGACACCGTCTCTGGGATCCACACCTAAGTGCACCAAACATGTAAAGCTAGAGGGGGATGAAGAAAGCTTGATCATGCATGGCCATTGACCACCAGTCCTTTCATGCTCCACATGAATATCTTGGTCTCCTCAAAAGGTTGTTATAAATCGGGGGACTCCTCTTCTCTACATGTTGTGGGTCTTGAAGTCAATATGGACTTCACTGGATTTCCTTTAAAGGAACTCAGGTCATAATTGGTCTATGTTCATCTATATAGTGAAGGAGCTCTGTACTTCCAATGAGAAGTTGCAAAAAGGGTATCCCTTTGGCATACGACAAAGAAGCACTCCTCCTCCTCCCATCAAAGTTTTTCTTCTCTTAGCATATTGCAATCAGCCTATTATATAGCACTGTGTACTTACAATTGCTCATTTTTCCCTTCTACCCATTTACTCCTTCTCTTTTCCATTAGGTCTATGACATCAGATGATTAAAAACTGACTAGCTGAATCCTTCTAAGCTCTATGTAGAAACAGGAGGTCAATTTCTCTGCACGAGTCAGTATTAGAACTACAATTCTACATCCCTGCAAAGTACTTGGCAGCCCAGCTCCACCCCCTCTTCAACACTTGACTCATCTGCTGTAAAATTGTAGTTCTAATGATGACTCATGCAGGGAAAAAGTCATACATAGAGCTTAGAAGGATTCAGCTAGTCAGTTTTTAATCATGTGATATCATAGACCTAATGGACAACAGAAGTATTAACTGGGCAGAAGGTTAAAATGAGCAATTGTAAGTACACAGTGCCATATAATATGACGACTGCAATATATTAAAAGGATAGCATTTTTGATGTGAAAAGGGCTTCTTTAAAATCCTGCAATTTCAAATTTGCTTTTCAATACAACTACTAATTGTAAAAAAAATATATATAATAAGTTTTCAAAGATAATAGTCTGTGACAGATATATTCCAATGTACAGGCATACAGTTGAATACACTTGTATATTTGTTGGGACAATTTAAAATTATAATGGTGACCTGTCAAGTTGGAGATGGTGTCAGACATCTTGTTGTAGAGCAGTAGGAGATGAGTATATTATAGCATATATAGTTTTGTTGAAAAAAGATTCTGAATAATTTATTAATTTCGATTTCTGCATTTGAAATACTTTGAAGTCTATTCCTTGTAAGAGCATGAAAATTAGCTGTCAATTCGTGATGAGCAAGTGTGCTCGGATAAGGCGTTACCCGAACATGCTCAGATGCTGTGTGTCTTCGGTGTTCGAAAAATATGTTCAAGTCCCCATGGCTGCGTGTCTCGCGGCTGTTCTACTGACGCATCTTTGGCGGGGATAGCCTGGTTGTTAGACAATCCCCACAAGTGTTGCGGCTGTTGAACAGCCATGAGACATGCAGCCATGGGAGCTCGAATATTTTGGGACTCAATGTCATTTTGTTAGCATATGAGCATGGTCGGGTAACCCCTTATCCAAGCACGTTCGCTCATCACTGTCAATCACTGACATGGACACCACTGACATAAAAAAGAGAAGGGATTTCAATGAATAAAACACTGACTCTTTTTCCACAAAACTATATATCAATCTTCTCAGTTGCTCCCACTCTGTACCATGCAACTGGCTGGATCAAATATACACAACGAATGTGACATGCATTTACCCTGATATAGCTTGCAGGCATTGAGAGACCAAAGCCAAACCAGGATGAATGTCAGAAGACTGCACCCCAATCCGATCCCCGGCTCTGCTTCAGCGCTTAATGCCGTATTTCATCCTATGATATAGACTAGGGGTGGGAGATTAATTTTCCCAAGGGGCTACATGAGAAACTGGACTGCTGCGGAGGGCCGAATCGGTTGGCTGATCTAATGAGGTGGTTCAAAACTAAAGGTGAATTTCATACTAAATGTCTATCTATTTAATGTAATAATCTAATCTCCTTTTCTAATATGCTCAACTTAAAACTTCCCTAAAGGTACCGTCACATTAAGCGACACTGCAGCGATCTAGACAACGATGCCGATCGCTGCAGCGTCGCTGTGTGGTCGCTGGAGAGCTGTCACACAGACAGGGCCGCGCTTAGTAACCCGATGTTTACCTTGGTTACCAGTGTAAATGTTAAAAAACAAACAAACACTACATACTTACATTCCGGTGTCTGTTGCGTCCCCCGGCGTTCTGCTTCCCTGCACTGTGTAAGCGCTGGCCGTAAAGCAGAGCGGTGACGTCACCGCTGTGCTCTGCTTTACGGCCAGCCGCCGCTGACAGTGCAGGGAAGCAGAATGCCGGGGGACGCGACAGACACCGGAATGTAAGTGTGTAGTGTTTGTTTTTTTTTACATTTACACTGGTAACCAGGGTAAATGTTGGGTTACTAAGCGCGGCCCTGCGCTTAGTAACCCGATGTTTACCCTGGTTACTAGTGAAGACATTGCTGAATCGGCGTCACACACGCTGATTCAGCGATGTCAGTGGGTGATCCAGCGATGAAATAAAGTTCTGGCCTTCTAGCTCCGACCAACGATGTCACAGCAGGATCCTGATCGCTGCTGCGTGTCAAACACAACGATATCGCTATCCAGGACGCTGCAACGTCACGGATCGCTATTGTTATCGTTGTTAAGTCGTTCAGTGTGAAGGTACCTTAACATACCCTCTCCAGTCTGACTTCCTGTCTTTTTTTTTTTTTTACATCCAATGGCATTTTGTTTGAGAATCCCCAGCGCATTTTGGAATACTCACACAGGACGTCATCAGGGGGCAGAGGCTACTATATCACATACACCGGAGCTACCACCTCACCAACACCGGAGCTCCTGCAACCCTCAACCTACTGTCTCCTTCCCCATAATCCTGTAGAATGTAAGCCCGCAAGGGCAGGGTCCTCGCCGCTCTGTATCAGTCCGTCATTGTTAGTTTGTTTACTGTATGTGATATTTGTAACTTGTATGTAACCCATTCTCATGTACAGCACCATGGAATCAATGGTGCTATATAAATAAATAATAAATAATAATAATAATATGTGGCATGAGGGGGAAGGTAGGAAGAGGGAAAAGGAGAAATCTATATGTGCAGTCTATGGAGTGAATGTGATAAGTCACAGATCACAGAAGGGGGCACTATGGGGGCCTTAACCTGTACCTCCCCTGCACAGGACATACAACACTGCACAATAACACACAAGCTGGGTGCAAAGGGGGAGGTAAGCGTTATCCCTCACACAAAGGTGAGGAGGCAACAGAGTATGTGGTGGGGCAGTTTGGGGAGCACATAGAATATTTCATCTGTAGGTTACATGTAGTGGAGGTGAGGGGGGCACTTCAGTGTTTGTGTTGTACCCTATCAGCCTTAGCTGCCGGGAGAAGACTCTGGGAGATGTGGATGATACTAAAGGTACCTTCACACATAACGATATTGTTAACGATATCGTTGCTTTTTGTGACGTAGCAACGATATCGTTAATAAAATCGTTATGTGTGACAGCGACCAACGATCAGGTCCCTGCTGGGAGATCGTTGGTCGCTGAAGAAAGTCCAGAACTTTATTTCGTCACTGGATCTCCCGTGGACATCGCTGGATCGGCGTGTGTGACACCGATCCAGCGATGTCTTCACTGGTAACCAGGGTAAACATCGGGTAACTAAGCGCAGGGCCGCGCTTAGTAACCCGATGTTTACCCTGGTTACCATCCTAAAAGTAAAAAAAACAAACACTACATACTTACCTAACGCTGTCTGTCCTCCAGCGCTGTGCTCTGCACTCCTCCTGTACTGGCTGTGAGCGTCGGTCAGCCGGAAAGCAGAGCGGTGACGTCACCGCTCTGCTTTCCGGCCGCTGTGCTCACACAGACAGTACAGGAGGAGTGCAGAGCACAGCGCTGGAGGACAGACAGCGTTAGGTAAGTATGTACTGTTTGTTTTTTTTACTTTTACGAAGGTAACCAGGGTAAACATCGGGTTACTAAGCGCGGCCCTGCGCTTAGTTACCCGATGTTTACACTGGTTACCGGCATCGTTGGTCGCTGGAGAGCGGTCTGTGTGACAGCTCTCCAGCGACCAAACAGCAAAGCTGCAGCGATCCGGATCGTTGTCGGTATCGCTGCAGCGTTGCTTAATGTGAAGGGGCCTTTAGTTGCTCTCCCTGAATGTAAGCTGCATCACGAGAAAGGAGGCAGCGCTGGTGCAGTGACGTAATCAGCACAACAGACACACAATGCCAGCTCCTAGGTGTTTTTTAATCCACTATCAGGCTCCACTTAGAAGCTACTTGCCCATTATCTGCAGCACATGGGTGTGGTAGTCCCCAGCGCCCCTCCTCCTGGATGCTCCTGCAGAAGTCTGAGCAGCTTCGCAAACAAGGAGCTCAGCAGCCCCCAATCCACCAATGAGAAGACGGCAGGAGGTGGAGCTACAATCAGAATGATGATTGTGAGAAAATCTAAATTGTAGATCAGTCCTTCCCTGGTCCTCTGTCTGCAAGTGTCAGCGAGCATGACAGAAAGTCAGAGGGCTGGATGTGGTCCACGGGCAGTAGTTTGTCCAAGCCTGCTATAGACAAATATTTTCCACTTCATATTTCCTATAATTATGTCATATTTGTGTAACGTGGAGTAGGGCGGTAGCCGTAAAAGTGGTACTCGTCTCATGCACCCAGGCATCTTACATGAAAGTGGGGGTCCTGGCTAGGTACGTAGACTTGTAACCGATGTTGTAGTTCAATGAGTGAAACCACCACTCAAAAATAAGCTCTTTACTGAACGGGAACTTGGTTGGTAATATATACAAGAGATAGCGGGTACTCAGTCTTATGAACATTTCCTTTACAACTCAAAGCATTTCCCACATAGAGAAAAAGAAGGAAGGAAACTATCTTCACCTTTCCTTTTAACTCTCTATACTTGTCCTCTGCCTCAACTGTTTATTACTACTTCACCACAACCCAGCTCGACTCTACAATCCTGTTTAGCAAAATTCGTTTTCTCAACTCGCGTTCTGTGTCTTATTTCCCCTTGCGGTGCCAGTATGGCTAGCACTTATCTTCTCTAATGCTGGAGCTCTGGAACTCCCGCCCGGGATATTTTACTCATCTGGCGTACTCAGTTTGCCTAGGCCTGCCACCTTCAAGAGTTATAAACCCTGGGTATTTCTGCTAAGCCTCCTATCCCAGGACACGTCTCTGGTAGATCACTCTGTCAAGTATTCACTTCTGCCCCAGATCTCGCTCTCTCTTTCTTTTTGTTTCCTCTCACTCTAGGGACACCACAGAATGTGGCACTGCTCACATTGGACCTTAGGTCCTGCACTCCAGGCCCTATCTGAATCACTACCAGGAAATTGTCACTTTTCTTTCAACTTAGCCCCTCACACTCTGGGCTAATCCCAAGCATTAACTCAAACTATCCCTACTGTCAAACTACACATATTATCAATGGTACTGACACTTTTAACACAAATCATAATTCACATTATACGTCACTTTCACATTACAACACATAACATCGGAAGTATGTCCATCTCCTTACATTTGCTCTCCATCAAATGTTAGCTGTTGATGTATCTGCCTTTATGCAATGGCAATTAATCATTGGTGGGGAGGTGAGGAGAAATGTGGTAGCGCTTGTACTACTAACTATGAATACAGGTTACACTTTCTTAGTGGCTATAATAAGGCTTGGTACAATTGTTGGCAGATCTGTGATAATAATAGGCCAAAAATAAAAGTATATAAAAAATATAATGTGAAGTATTCAGAGCTAATAACTAACATGATCTTGCAAATTACCTTATGTAAAATGCCATGGGAATTAATACATTTCTAGCTATGTCTCCAGATGAAAGAAGCAACAGCCTTCATCCAGTTAGCGGGGACCTCTTCTTTTAGTATGGTCATTCTCTAAAAATCGGATAGGATATGTACTTACCTGTGACTTTTTACCTTTGTTGAGGAGAAAGAGACTTTTGATTTCAAGCCCTTGTTGAGGTTTGGAATGATGAAAAAGTCTATAAAATTGGGAAAATTTGTATCCTTTATACACCACATAGATGATAGGTTAAACAGTAAATGTGTGACCTTTTTGTGCCCAACGGACAATAGAAAAAGAGTATGCCACTGCTGAATTAATTGTATAGCTGTTCTCTTTCCAGTCTGTATCTCCAGTGGGCTGGAAACTAACTTCTCAAATAGTGAAGATGTCACTTTCTTCCTTTTCCTCAGGCTGGCGACCCCTATTCTAGTGGGGATATTCTTGGTGGGGCCTCCAACGATAACATATTTATCACCTTTCCTACGTATGGGAAGCAAAACTATTTTTTTGTGTGTAATGCCTTTAACAAACTAGAATGTTCCATAAATGCAGGACTTTACAAAACCTGTAAATCCACTAAAAAAAACAATTTTGTCTAAATTACAAATGACACAAATTGTTCCAGACAGTTTTTTTTATTGCAAACCAGTGGGGTCTCTCAAACTCACAGTAGACTTAAAAAAATGAAAATAAAACTGAAAAATAAC
This sequence comes from Ranitomeya imitator, assembly GCF_032444005.1. Lineage (NCBI taxonomy): Eukaryota > Metazoa > Chordata > Amphibia > Anura > Dendrobatidae > Ranitomeya > Ranitomeya imitator. The sequence continues at coordinate 798,397,847 of NC_091283.1, forward strand.
GCTTGCATCAGTGTTCAACCTTTTAGATTGCTACTTTTAGGTTAAATGAAAAGCCTTCAGAAGCAAGATTCCACAAATTCTGTATACATTGGGTGACTTTGCCGATATTTTCAGATCTGCTCCAGTTTGTTCAGGCTGGCTGATACTTGCGGACACAATTTTCTGCTAGCACCACAGATGTTTTAGCCTGGATTGGGCCAGGGTCTACCCTTATCCTTAACCAAGAAGAACTTTTGCTTTACTGCTGTTTGGCATCTTTTTTGTTGCTTTAGCCTTCTACTTAGGTCCTGCTGAAAGCTGAACTTTCTCCCAAGCTTTTGTATTGTAGTCTATTTTAGTGCTACCTGTTTTTGCATAATCTCTCCTTTCTTAAATTGCCCTTTAAACCATTTTAATACTTCAGTCCTTGTGCTTTTATCTCAGAGCAAACTTGCTGCACCATCTCCCTCCTTTATTCTTATTTCTGCCTTTTACTTCGTTTTTAGTGACGGAATGGAGAATCACCATAAGAACTTTGAGCTGACTCTATGAGAGCTTACCTCCAAGCCTGACCGAGCGTTAGTCTCGATACATAGACTATAACAATGACGTATTATTGTGTTATATTTTTAAGATTGTGGATATCATCCCAAAAATAGTTCACAAAACTAGAAGTCAGGTAGTTGTTAGGCAATCCAAAAACACAACCTGCAAAAACATAAAGAGGTTTCAAAGAGTGCAATAAACATTATACATACTGTATACCTTCTACAATGATTTATACTTTGTATGTATTGTAGTTACAGTCGCTTTAGTCTTATCAGATCTTATCAGATCTGATTATTCCATAGAAATCCAAATTTTTTTTAATATGTAACTGAGCTGTTAAGATCTATGTTCTGGACACAGATCTTCCCGAGAATCTGCCTCCAGAGATTATTTGAGTTACTGGTGAGAGGCATTTAATGATTGACAGTCTACTCTCCTCATCTACATGTCTCACACTGGTAACTCCCCCTTTCATGTTCAATAACATCTGGAGGCAGATTCTCTGGAAGATCTTTGTCCCGCCCATAGATCTTAACAGTTTATGCATATATCAAGAAAAATGTGGAATTCTTTGGAATAAGAAATCAGATTGCAGATATCTGGATATCATTTTATTAAGCAGGATTGATCTTACTGACAGATTCCCTTTAAGAGATGGAATATGGATCTCCTGAGAATTACTTATATAGTTCTCAAATTATTTTGTAGTTAGATACAAAAAAAGATCAAATTAAATAGGTGAAAAGAAATGCTAGGATATTTTTTGTGCAAATTTTTAATTTTTTTGTGTTCTGTAAAATTGAACATAAGGGGTAAATAGATGTTAAGGGTCATGACCATCCTATTGTATGGTTGAATGATGTGTAACAGTGATGACTGATCCTAGATATTTTTGTTCAGTATATCATTACATATGAGATCATTAAACCCGGTGGTGTGATACAGAGAACATTTGCTTCAAAAATGTGAAAGTTCCACAACCAGTCACTGCGTAAAAACCGTAAAAGATTTAATCCCATCTGCTAGTAAAGAGATGAAATGTAAAATAAATATGTTATCTATTTACATAGAGCTCTGGTTTCTGTTTTCTCTTATTGGCCCTACCATGACGTGATCTCCTGCCAAGTGAGACAGAGCAATGTTTAGTATACGGAGTATCAGGGGTGGTATTGTCTATATGAAATGCTCAACTTTATGTTCTTTTAACTAGAGGTGTAACAGATGGTTCCATTTTCGTCCAAGTAGCAGAGAGCAGTGCCCAATCCGAGTGTAGCCAATCAATCCAACTACTCTGGGTGCAGCTACAAGCTGGGTACAGAGATGATCTGCCAGCAAACCAGTGAAGACGTCAACTGGATAACACTGGTGTGCACATAAGTCTATGACTACAGTCTTGTGTGGTTGTGTCACAGCAGCTCTAAGTATGACTCACCCAACTAACAATTCCTGGGGCCTAGGGGCTAGTATTTGCTGTCCTACATTACTAGAGAAGGGCTGAGAATATTTTATTACTATATTTGATTGTACTTACATTAGGAGCAAATAGGAATGACCAAGACAATGACACCTCCATCATACGAGATAGCGCGTATTGACAATCAAAATCAGAGGTGTCAATAAAATCTCCACCAATGTTCCCTGTCTTGGGAAAAGAGCTATACAGGCAGTGGCGTAATTAGAGTCCTGTGGACACCGCTGCAAAATTTAGCCTCCATCCTGTAATTATGTCCTCCATCCTAGCCACATCCTGTAATAATATCCTCCATTAATGTTAACTATCCTGGGCCCCTTCCTTTAATAATAACCCCTGTCCTGAGCTTATTGTAATAATATCTCCGGTCTTGGGCCCGATTCTAATGCATCGGGTATTCTAGAGTATGCATGTCCACGTAGTATATTGCACAGCGACGTAGTATATTGCACAGTCACATAGTATATTGCCCAGTCACGTAGTATATTGCACAGTCACATAGTATATTGCCCAGTCACGTAGTATATTGCCCAGCGATGTAGTATATTGCCCAGCGACGTAGTATATTGCCCAGCCACGTAGTATATTGCCCAGCCACGTAGTATATTGCCCAGCCACGTAGTATATTGCCCAGCCACGTAGTATATTGCCCAGCCACGTAGTATATTGCCCAGTCACATAGTATATTTCCCAGCCACGTAGAATATTGCCCAGCCACGTAGTATATTGCCCAGTCACGTAGTATATTGCCCAGCCACGTAGTATATTGCACAGCCACGTAGTATATTGCCCAGCCACGTAGTATATTGCACAGCCACGTAGTATATTGCCCAGTCACGTAGTATATAGCAGAGCCACGTAGTATATTGCCCAGTCACGTAGTATATTGCCCAGCCACGTAGTATATTGCACAGCCACGTAGTATATTGCCCAGCCATGTAGTATATTGCCCAGCCACGTATTGCCCAGTCACGTAGTATATAGCAGAGCCACGTAGTATATTACCCAGTCACGTAGTATATTGCCCAGCCACATAGTATATAGCAGAGCCACGTAGTATATTGCCCAGTCACGTAGCATATTGCCCAGCACAGAGCCACGTAGTATAGATACTTTAAAAAAAAACATATACTCACCTATAGGCCGTTGAAGTCCTGCTCTACTTACCATCCGCCGTCTTTCCCGCTCCTCGCCACGCTCCCTGGATTGCTCCATTGCAAGCGGCAGCTTTCGGTGCCAGGGCTGGTGTGAGCAGGACCTATGATGACGTCACGGTAGGTCCTTGTCGCACACCAGCCCTGGGATGGGACCTCACCGGAAGCTGCCGCTTGCAATGGAGCGGTCCCGGGAGCGTGGCGAGGAGCGAGAAAGGCGGCGGAGGGTGAGTATAGCAGGTTTGTTTGTTTTTTTATTATTTTTAACATGACATATTTTTACTATTGATGCTGCATAGGCAGCATCAATAGTAAATATTAAAACCTACAAGAGAAAAAAGTAAATGAAAACCCTGATATAACTAAGTAAAAAAGCAAAAATGCATTTAAATAACACAGAGTTTTTAGTAATACTGTTTTTTTTATCAAAAAATAGCACAAAAGCCATCCCACCTCGTCACCAGTTTCACTGGTTGGGTTCAGTCCTTTCATCTGCCCTTATTCACACTGAGGTCAGCATTGACACATGGTAAGGTTTTAATATTAGATAGTTTAGGACTGTCCCGATCAGAGTTACCGTGACGAGGTGGGATGGCTTTTGTGCTATTTTTTGATCAAAAAACAGTATTACTAAAAACTCTGTTATTTAAATGCATTTTTGCTTTTTTACTTAGTTATATCAGGGTTTTCATTTACTTTTTTCTCTTGTAGGTTTTAATGTTTTGTGGCCATTTTGAACATGCGTTTTACCTCTGCATGTATACCAACTTAAGTTAAGCTCAATTTTGTGTTTTTTTTTTTATCAATAGTAAATAGTTGGGGACACACAGGGTTAATAGCAGCGGTAACGGAGTGCGTTACACCGCGGGCCGTTACCGCTGCCATTAACCCTGTGCGAGCGGTGAGTGGAGGGGATTACGGAGCGGGCGCCGGGCAGTGAGTGCAGAGGAGTAGGGGAGGGAGTAATCGGACTGTGGCCGTTGCTGATTGGTCGCGGCAGCCATGACAGGCAGCTGCCGAGACCAATCAGCGAACGAATACCCCGTGACAGAAGGACAGACAGACAGACGGAAGTGACCCTTAGACAATTATGTATATAGATGTTTCCCTTCCTGTTCTCCAGGGACCAACCCAAGGCTGCCCAAAACTGAGTGTGAATGAGTTTACATTAACGTTGCCTTTTTTGGAAAATGTGGCAAAGTTCCTGCAAATTGTGACTTGTAGCAAATTTGCTCTATGCTTTGTATGACCTTGGCAATCTCCCTTTCCCTACAAAGCACCCTTTTCTTTCAAATACTCTCTGACTCTTTCTTTAATGGGGTGGTCTGGAACTAAAATATAGATCACCTATCTGTATAAAAAGTCATCAATACGAGATTGGTGGGTGTCAAACATTTGGCACCGCCACTCATCAGCTGAAACCTGCTCTGTTAGTGACTGGATATAATGTACAGGCAGAACATTCCTGCTCCCTACATTGTTAATTGGTCGCTGATTGCAGTTTTTCTACCATTCAAGTGAGCAGATATCAGCTGATTAGCAGGGGTCCTGTTTGTTGGACCCCAATCGACATTGTATTTATAGCCAATTCAACACTTTTAGCGCATAAAACATTTTAATAACGCTTAGCTATCTAAAACATTTGCCAGTGCAAGCATTAATGCATTTGTTTTAGGTAACCTACTTTCTGATGGATGCAGGAAGCTGACATTTTTTTTCCATCTGGCACATAATCCAGAAACATATTTACAAATAGACTGTGAAAAAAGAGAAATGGTTCCTAGAAAATGCCAGGGTTAGCCAGTCATAAGTATAATGGGTTTATTAGTATTATTATTGTTTATTATATATAATTATAGAGCAATTTTTTCCATGGCGCTTAGAAATACTGAAATGTATATATTCCATTTGTGTGTTTATGTAGATATATATATGTATGTCCACATTTATTTATTAATATTTTTTTTTTGACAAACTGTTAAAATTGGACGCACAGAATAAAATGGAAGAAAATTGGATCCATTGTCCTCTCTCCTCCAGTGACTTATATTGTTTAAGATTATTGTACTTGGCTTTTATTATGCATACCCCATATAACATACAAAGAGATTTTATTTTAACCCCTTAGTGACGGCGCCAATTTTGACCTTCTTGACCAGGCAAATCTTTGAAACCTGACCAGTATCACTTTATGCATAATAACTCTGGAACGTTTCAACAGATCCAGGCATTCTGAGATTTTTTTTTGTGACACATTGTACTTTATGTTAGTAGTAAATTTAGGTCCATATGTTTTGTGAAAATTTTGGAATTTTGGTGAAAATTTTGCAATTTTTAAACTTTCAATTTTTATATCCTTAAACCAGTTAGTCATCCTGTACAAAATAATTGATAAATAACTTTTTCCACATGCCTACTTTACATCTGCATCATGTTAGAAGGGTTACAAATTTAGATTAAAAATTTAGCAACAATTTTTATTTTTTTCTAGAAATTTACAAAACCTGTTTCTTTAGGGACCTATTCAGATTTAAATGGCCTTTAAGTGACCTATATATTGGAAACTCTACAAAAGTGATACCATTAAAAAAAAAAAACGCACTCTTCAAATACTTCAAAACTGTTGTCAGTAATTTTTTAATCCTTCCGGTGCTACAGAGCAATTAATGTAAAGTGGAATGAAAAAAATATAAATTAAAATTTTACCTCTAAAATGTTGATTTAGCTCCAATCTTTTCACTTTTACAAGGGATAGCATGACAAAATGGACCCCACAATTTGTTACCCAGTTTCTTCTCCAAATATCCATTTGGACAAATGGCAGGGCTCGAAGGGAAGGAGCACCATTAAAATTTTGGAACACAAATTTTGCTGAAATAGATTGTGGGCACCATGTCGCATTTGCAGGGCCCCTAAGGTGCCTAAACAGCAGAAACCCCTCACAAATGACCCCATTTTGGAAACTAGACCCCTCAAGGATTTCATCTAGGGGTGTACTGAGCATTTTTATCCTACAGGTGATTCACAAAACGTTATAACATTTAGATGTGCGAACAAAAAAATTCATTTTTTCAGTAAAATACTGTTGTAGCACTAAATTTATAATTTACATGAGGGGTAATAGGAAAAAATGGACCCTATTATTTGTGGTTGTACAGTACTGTTTGAGCACACGGCGAGTATTGGATGAGAAGGAGCGCTACTTGGCTTTTGGAACACAGATTTCCTTTGACTAAATTCTGGGCTACATTAGCCATACCCCTGAGGAGCCAGAACAGGAGAAACTCCCACAAGTAACCCCATTTTGGAAAGTTTACTGCCTACGGAATTCATCTGGGGGTATAGGGAGTACTTTGAACCCATAGGTGCCTCACAGGATTATATAACATTGAGACGTGGAAATATAACATTTTAGTGGTTAAAAATGTAATTTTTTACTAGTTGCAAATGTGTCAGATACACAAGGGTTAATAGGTGAAACTGGACCTCACAATTTATTGAGCAATTTCTCCTAAACATGGTAATGCTCCATATGTCGTCTGAAACTACTGTTAGGACACATGTCAGGGCTGAGAAGGCAGGAGCAATATTTGACTTTTGGAGCACATATTTTGCTTGAATAGTTTGAAGGTGACATTTGTGGAGCCCCTGAGATGCCCAAACAGCAGAAAATCCCAAAAGTGAGCCCAGTATAGAAACTGCACCTCTCAGTGAATTAATCTATGGCTGCAGTGTCTATTTTATAACATCCATGCTATGCTTTTTTTCTGGAGAATTACAAATATGGCAGATTAGTGCCCATACATTGTGTCTCCACACAGTGTGGAGCCCCCATATATTGTAGTGCCCCCATACATTGTGTCCAGCTTGTGCTTCTGGCAGTATGCACCCCGTAAATTTTTAAGTGCTCTCTCTGCTACAATAATGTTAAACATGTGGCCCCTTACTGTGGTTTAGGCACAGTGGGGCTCAGGAGGAGGAGGGCATATGGGAGAGCAGAATTCACTAGATTTTATTTGAGAGATTGGGAGCCATGTCGCGTTTTCATAGTCTTTGTTCTAGCTGTAACGTACAGTTCCAGTGACAGATGATGGACCTGAATTTTATGCGAGGGGTTGGTTTTGTGCGGGATAAATTAGGCTTTTTATTGGTAACATTTTGGGGTACATAGCATTTTTTGATCACTCCCAGAATAAGGCTGAGATCACAATCTTGTGTTCTACGCTGAGCATTTACATCGGAGATTCCATGTAAGTACCACAAAAATGTGATTTATAAGAAACCTCCGACAGAACCACACACCATAATCAGGAAGATGGAGACACTTTGCACTCTGTTTGTCGTCTGCTCTGGTGGAATCCATTTTTTTAGGCGTGCCCAAATCTGTAATCGCCCACACTTGTGCGCTTAAGAGACGCCTAAAATGATAGGACACTGCCGAAATAGAGACCAGTCCAAAGTGGCTCCATCTGCCCCATTAGGGCTCATACTCACTGGTGCAAAACTCAGATGAGTCTCGCATGTTAATACCCGGCGCTGCTGCCGGCACTCAGATCGGAACGTGCGGCCGCATAGGAATACATGCAGCCGCATGCTCCGCTCCTCTATGCCAGGTGCAGTGCCGGGGTTTTGCCGTGCGAGTGAGTATGAGCTCTTATAGTGAGTGGTTCCATCCGAGGTTTTGTATGAATCACGGTTTTGGGAAATTTACGTGGAAATCCTGAGGTAAGCGCTCAGAGGAGAGTGCAAGATAAATGTGAGCTGAGCCTTATTCCGATTTTTGGGATGTAAATGAACAAATATAAGAATAGTTCTTATGTGCACCTGAGTAGAGCAATAAAGTTTTGTCAAAGCAAAAAAAAACAGGTAGTAACAAAAACAAAGCAATTTTATTTAAAGCATAACAAACCAATAGAGACAAAAAATGCATAAAAACAAGATAAAAACGCATGCTAAAAAATACAATGAAAAATGCAAGTAACCTACGGTAATTTAAATAATATGTGCAGAAATTCTGCAATATCAAAAACAAACCAAAATCTCATGTGAACGTAGCCTAAAAGCGCTTGTAAAGTCCCAGCTAAAATAGTTAGAAATGGTAGAAATGGTTGCCATTTTTTTCACAAACATCTAAGAAAAAAACTGAAAAAAAACAAAAAACGGCATGAACAAAGCCTGAAAGAGATTATCTAGGATTGGAAAAATGGGTCTGACTTTTGTTTTCCTGAAACAGCGCCACTCCTGTCTATAGGCTGTGCTTGGTATTGCAGGTCAGCTCCATCAATTTAATTTAGAAATGTTTGGCACTGGTACATCAGAGACATAAGACATCGCATTTAAGAATCATCGCTTCTTTATGGCTTCATAGTTAAACACATGCTAAGAAGTGAAAATGTGGCCACACAAAACCCAAGGTCAATGCGCAGCATTCATATTAATTATTGCCTCTGGAAAGATTTGGGGCCTGTGAGTCAGGGCGCGCAGCAAGAGGAATTTGCTGGCAGACCCTGAAGTATGGTTCACAAGTCGACTGCTATCTCCCATGTTGATAATCCCGCTTCCATCTTTTCAACAATGCCATTATATGCGATAATAACAGCTGCAGGAGCCGCTTCGCACTACTCCCGTTACATGTTGGTGACACATTTTATTTTCTTAAAAATGGCCCCGTTCATTGACAAAGCTGAAAGTAACTGATTCCTGCTTCATCCCGTGCAGTCTGCGGGTTAAACTCTACCACCGTCCACTTTGCGGTCTCTTGGCCGGGCTTGTCTGGATTTGGCAGAGCCGCGTTTGCACACTGTGAAATCTCATCATTTTCCAATTAGTGAATCTCTTCTATCAGCCTTCCCTGCGGCCCGGGGATGTGCAGCGTGTGGACAAGGCCTATATTTTATTCTCCGTGATCTATGCTATCTATACGACGATGGGCAGATTTAATTCTCGTCAACTTAGAAATATCACCCGGATGATTCGCATTAGTCCATTTACATACCGGAGTGTGATGCGATGCTTAAAAAAATAATAATAAAAGGCTTTGGAGTTTGGAGTTCATACACATATTTTTCAGGCATATATTCATTACATGTTCATTATACAAGAAGAAATGTTCCATCTAAACTATACTGCAGATGACAAAAAAAGACAAAGGACCCAAAATAAATAAAAAATGCACTAAAAGAGAAGAAAAAACACCACAAAAATGCATGTCATATGCTCTTTTTGACTTACAAGTAGGGATGAGCGGACACGTGGAAGTTCTGATTTGTCGTGTTCGACCAAACTTTAGTCGAAATTTCAGTCCGGGGACCAGAACTGTACCTGAACTTGAACCTGCACCTCATAAAAATGAATGGGGACCCAATCTCTCTCCTGTAAAATGGACTTCCAGAAGTCTGTATTCGGAGTCCAACACGGGACATTATGCGTCTGGTACGAACCCCGAACTTCACAGTTTGGGTTCGCTCATCTCTACTTACAAACCTCTAGCCCTATCATCACTATAAAAAAAAAAACCAGAAAAACAACAACAGAAAAAAACACAGCATGAAGAGTGTAATTTTTGTACAACAACAAAAAAATGCAGCTAGTAAGATCACTCGTAGACAGACGACTGTTTTATCGGTACGAGTGCAAAATATCGGATCGCACTTGAACCAATGTTAGTCTATGGGGCCGTGTACATGTCAGATTTTTTCCTCAGACCGGGCCGGTTGAAGGAAAAAATCATTGCATGCCCTAGTTTGATCCGGTATTCGAATTTCACTCAGCCATGCAAGTCAATGAGTGCGTGGAAATCATCAGACTGCACTCGGATGACATCTAAGTGCAGTCCGATTTCCAGGGACTGTTAGAATGGAGAAGATGGAGACATTTTTTTCTGCATCTTCTCTTCATCCGAGAGAATGTGATCACACTGATCAGAATTTGACTAGTGTGTGTTTTTGTATAATTGACCCAATTCTCTTAGATTAGAGAATCTACGGCCGTCTACACCTGGCCTTTAATTAACATTTAAGACAAATCTAATACACTGTGCGCTAGGCATAACCATAGTTTCCAACTTTGATGACATCCCGGGAGGAGCGTGATTGTTTTGTGCTAAGCATGGTGCTGAAAATTGTTCTTATTGCTATTGCCACTTCCCCTTCTCACACACCAGCACCTTCACCCCTCTCATGCCTCCTCCGCGCCCCATTTCACAACTTCTGACATTGGAAGTAGGCTCTTACAATGGCGCCTCCTGGTGTTATGTACAGTAAACGCTCTGGAAGAGCCGCTCTTCTGGAGTTTGTGCGGCAAATTAATGTCAGGAAATTTTCAGCATCTGACGTTCCAGGGGAGTTAGCAAGTGATGACATAACTGTGGATCACTTTTCCATTTTGTAGTTCAAGCAGTTCCATTCAGATATTATTGTCCTACACTGAGGTGGCGGTGGCGGTGAGGCGCCCTCTGCTGGTTGTCCTCATATGAACTCGAGCCTGGGAGCTTTCTAGGAAATTTCCCACGCTCGAGGGACAACCAGCAGAGGGCGCCTCTCTGCAAATGAAGGTAAATATAGGTCATTTTCCTACTTTACCTTCATTCCCCGGGGTTTTGCAGCCACGAGCACCGCTGCATTAGCAGAGCTCCTGGCTGTAAAATATTTTAACCCCTTCAGATGGATTTACATCGTGGGACGTTACAGATCTTCGGAAGGTATGTATATTGTTGGTTTATTATTTTTTCTTTCTTACAGAGCGAGGGTCTTCAGATGGATTGAGCGTAGAATAAAATATTACAACAACCTTTGTTTTTATTTCATTAAAATACCTTTAAATAATGTGTTTCTGTTTTTTTTAACCCTTTCCTACTATTGGATTAATAATGGATAGGTGTCATAATTGACGCCTCTCCATTATTAATTTGGCTTAATGTCACCTTACAATAGCATTAACCCTTCATTACCCCATATCCCACCGCTACACGGGAATGGGAAGAGAGTGGCCAAGTGCCAGAATAGGTGCATGTTACAGATGTGCCTTTTCTGGGGTGGCTGGGGGCAGATATTTTTAGCCAGGGGGGGGGGCCAATAACCGTGGACCCTCTCCAGGCTATTAATATCTGCCCTCAGAAACAGGCTTTACTACTCTGGCGGAGAAAATTGCGCGGGAGCCCACACCAATTTTTTCCGCCATTTAACCCTTTAATTTAATAGCTAGAACGGCCAAATTTTGCATATACACACTACTAACATTAGTACTGTGGAATATGCAAAAAAAATGGGGATATGAGATGGTTTACTGTATGTAAACCAGGTCTCATATCATGTCGGGTTTAGGAAGGAGATAGCGAAAGCCGGCAATTGAATTACCGGCTTTAAAGCTATCTAGCGCTGTATGAAGTAATAATATATATACATATATGTGTCTCACTGACATATATATATATATATATATATATACCTATTCTATGTGTACACATTTATTCTACCTATTCTACTGTAAGCTGTCAGTGTGATTTTACTGTACACCGCACTGAATTGCCGGCTTTTCTCTCTAACACCGCTGCGTATTTCTCGCAAGTCACACTGCTGGTCCGTGTGTAATCCGTATTTTTCTGGCTTCCATAGACTTTCATTGGCGATTTTTTTTGCGCAACACGGTGACAAAAGCAGCATGTTGCGATTTTCTACGGCCGTAGAAAGCCGTATAATACTGATCAGTAAAATACGGCAGATAGGAGCTGGGGCATAGAGAATAATTGTACCGTGTGTAATGCGTGTTTTACGGATGTATTTTATGCGCTCATACGTCCGTAAAACTCGCTAGTGTGACGCCGGCCTAAAGCAGAGGTGGCATAGATGAGCGTGGTAACTCACTGCAGCAATAGGGCTCAGTCACACTTCTGATTTTTCTACATACGGCAACAGTGGATTTATTATTCTCATCAGAGTGTCGTCTATTTTTCTCGTACCTGGAGAAATAAAATTTTTTTTCCACATTCTCGTTCCTGACAGCCCGTGAAAATCAAATTGCACTCAGATGTCATCCGAGTGCGGTTGGATTTTTACATGGACCCTTTTCCTTGCATTGCCAATTTTGATCCGACCCTTGGATAAGTCTCCGCAGAAAAAAAATAATATTTGAAAAATCACGGGCAAGTGAATAGTCCTACAGACAATCATGGATATGAGTCCCACCAGTGAAAAACACGGATAGCACTCCTACCTGAAAATCGGATGTTTGAATGATCCCTAAGGCTGCAATCACACATCACATACCTTCTGCAGCATTTCGATTGGGAAATCCGCACAGAAATTCTGCAATAATGTACTGTACAAAGTCAATGAATGGGGTTTAACAAACCAAATTTACACACAGCTTAAAAAACTCCGGAGGATTCAGACGTGCTGGAAATTCTCAAATCCACATGATTTATCTGTGACAGACATTCTATGGATTCTATGGATTTTCACCTTGGATTTCAATCATCACAAAGCATGAAATCTGCACAAAATCTCTAGTAAAATCTAAACACAGACATTATTTCAGGCTCTGAAATGAATTTTTAAACGGTTTCTACTTCTACTTAGGGTGCAGAGAAAATTATTCTTTAGCATCTGTTCCCAAATGATGAGTTTTGAAGCTACATCAGAAACACAGCGTCTTAAGCCACGTTCCCACGATGAGTTTTTGGTGAGTTTTTGATGTTGCAGATTTTCTGCACCCATTAAGTAAAATAGGCTACTTCCATTTTTTTGAAAAAATACACAACATAAAAAAAAAATCATCAAAAACTCATTGTGGGAACGTAGCCTTTCTGTTCCAGCAAAGTGGATGGGATTTATAGAAATGTCATACCCACTGCGGTTTTCTTATTCAGCATAATCTGACCTACGGTGCGCGTTTCAGGTCCGCGACATGTCTCTTGCGGGTACGCTGAGTTTTATGTATGGATTTTTTATGTACGGATTTTTCCCATAGACTTGTATTATAGGCGGAAAATCTGCAGATGAAAAACACATATGCATTTTTAGTGTGTTTCCGCTGAGAAAACACATCAAAAACTCATGTAATCCGCAGCTAAGTACATCAATAAAGTTTTTTCAAAGGCAAATACCAGGAAGTATCAAAAACAAAACAGCTTTATATAAAACATGACCTAATAACAAGAGACAAAAACCGCAGTCAAAAACGTGATAAAAACGCAATAAAAAAGGAAGTAATCTAAATTGCATAATAAGTGACGAAATGAGGCAGAAATTCAGCAACATCAAAAACTCACTAAGTCCGGTTTCACACGTCCAGATAATTCCGGTACCGGAGAAATCGGTACCGGAGTTATCTGTGTCCGTGTGCTCACGTAGCACATCAGTGTGGCACACATGCGGCAGCCGTGTGCCGCCCGTGTGCCAACTGAGGACAACATGGACCGTGCAGGAGACAGCGCTACAGTTAAGCGCTGTCCCCTGCTTTTGGTGCTGAAGCTAACATTCATTCCTTCTCCCTTCGCTGGAGAGAAGGAATGAAAAATCAAAGGTTTTTTTTTGTTGTCAAAAATAAAGTTTAGGGTCACCTCCCGCCTCCCATCCCCGTGCGCCCGCCCGTTTGCCGAGAAATACTCACCCATAGGGGTGGAGCTGCATATTCATCACTGTAATGGGCGGTACCACGTGACCGCTCATACAGGAGAAGGTGCGGCGCGGAGAGCAAGCAGCGAGGGAGCTAGGTGAATATTTTATTAACAGCGGGCGGGCGCACAGGGATCTTTATTTTAAACACCAAAAACAAAAAAAAAATGATTTTTCATATCTTCTCTCCAGCGACGCTGCTGGGAAGAAGAAACGAATGGAGCTTCAGCACCCAAAGCAGGGGACAGCGCTTACTTGTAGCGCTGTCTCCTGCACGGTCCGTGTGGTACCCAGTTGGCACACGGGTGGCACACAGCTGCCGCACGTGTGCCACACTGATGTGCAACGTGAGCACACGGACACGGATAATTCCGGTACCGATTTTTCCGGTACCGGAATTATCTGGACGTGTGAGACTGGCCTTACATGTGTTTTTATCACTGCAGTTTTTGTCTCTTGTTATGCCATGCTTTAAATAAAGCTGCTTTGTTTTTGATAGTTCTTGGAATTTGGCATTGACAAATCTTTATTGATACAGTCATGTGCAGATTACATCCTTTTTACCTGCCGATTTTCTGCATCTAATGCAAGTCTATGGGGAAAATCAGCACAAAAAAAAAGAGAAATTGACATGTTGCGGATTTAAATCACGCGGCGTTAATGAAAATCACAGTGGGCAGGAGATTTCTATAAATCCCATCGACATTACCAGAACTATACAGCTATGTTCCCACAATGAGCTTTTAGTGAGTTTTTGATGTTGCAGATTTTCTGCACCATTTCTGCACCTATTAAGTAAATTAGGTTACTTACATTTTTTTTACATGTGTTTTATCATTATTTTTGATTCTGAGCAAAATTGATAAACCCGCGTGCGCCATTTTGATGAATTTGGGAATAAAAACAGCAACTTATACAACATATATATACTGTAGCAACAAAAAAGAAAAGTGACTGAAAGGGTCCAATTCATCATTTTTTTAAAGTGAGTACGGTAGTTACTTTTTTTTGATTAGTAATGTGAGTTATTTTTTTTTATCTTTGAAAGCTTGTAGTAATAATTTGATCACTGGATTATTTGCTATAGTTCTAATTAGCTTTCTGCACTTGATATTACAGGTTTTGCTCTTTGCGTGCCTCTGCCGTGCTGACAGTACTTGATTTACTTCTTTAGTATAGCAGAGGTGGTCTCAATGTTGTATGACAAGGTACTGAAGGACGCTCCGTTGACACTTAAATGTGACCAGCGTGTTAATAGGGCTATTAACATCTTCAAGGTGAAAAGCATTTCAGCATGTACACTATATAGGCTCACAGGACGCTCATTGCTCATGTCTGACATCTGCAGTAAATACTTAAAACATTTGGAAAGCAACAACTACAAAATTGCCTTTTTAGCATGTATTTAGTCCATTACAGTAGTGCATTACTATCTTGCCCATTTGGGTCTATACTCTGCACTTAAAAAAGACCTGTTAGTTTTTCTGCCAAATGTTACAGTTAATGTTTGTGCAAAATCAAAAACCCAAAGGCAGCTTTTCTTGGGGTCCCGGATTATGCTGTTACTCTGGTATTCACCATGCATTCCTATGTAAAGCATGTGTGGTGGGGGAGGGGGTAGCTAATCCATCAGATGCAGTTCGCCCTGTTTCGGGACGCCCCCCTTTCATAATGGAAATGTTTGAATGTCATACTTTGTATGAGTTGTAGAAAATCAGAGGCATGTATATACAGTGGTATATAAACGTTTGGGCACCCCTGGTCAAAATGACTATTGTTGTGAACAGTTATGCAAGTTGAAGAGGAAATGATCTATAAAAGGACTAAAGTTAAAGATGACACATTTCCTTTGTATTTTAGGCAAAAAAAAATATTGTAATTTTATTTTTCATTTTAAGAATTGCAAAAAGGGAAATGGGTCAATGCAAAAGTTTGGGCACCCTTGGAGACTTATGTGCTCAGATAACTTTTACCATGGTTTCGCACTTTAATTACCCTGTTAAGGTTATGACTTGTTCACTATCATCGTTAAGAAAGGTCTCCTTTCAGTGTGAAAGGCTACTTTCGCACTAGCGTTGTACGACGCACGTCGCAATGCGTCGTTTTGCAGAAAAAGCGCATCCTGCAAAGTTGTCTGCAGGATGCGTTTTTTTCTCCATAGGCTTGTATTAGCGACGCATTGCCACACGTCGCAACCGTAAAGCGACGGTTGCGTCGTGTTGTGGTGGACCGTCGGCACCAAAAAACGTTGCATGTAACGTTTTTTGGTGTGCTGTGTCCGCCATTTCCGACTGCGCATGCGCGGCCGGAACTCCGCCCCCTCCTCCCCGCAACTCACCATGGGGCAGCGGATGCGTTGTAAAACTGCATCCGCTGCCCCCGTTGTGCTGCGCTTTCACAGCATGCGTCGTACGACGCTAGTGTGAAAGTAGCCTTAACTTGTGGCAAAAAAACTACAGCTATGGATTTCTCTAAGCAGCTACCTAGCACTCGGAAGTTGAAAATGATGGAGACCCACAAAGCAGGAGAAAGCTATAAGAAAATAGGAATAGGAAAGCATTTTCAAGTTGCCCTTTCCTCAGGTCAAAATGTAATTAAGAAATGGCAGTTAACAGGAACAGTGGAGGTTAATATAAGGTTTGGAAGACCAAGCAAAATTTCAAGTGCTGCTTGTAGGATTGCTAGAGAGGCAAATTGGAGCCCCCACTTGATGGCAAAAGACCTCCAGAAAGATTGAGCAGATTTTGAAGTTGTGGTACATTGTTCTTCTGTTCAGAGACACCTGCATAAATATGACCTTCACGGAAATTCATCAGGAAAAAAAACTTTTTTGCATCCTCAACATAATAATTCAGGGTCAGAAGTATGCAAAAGAGCATCTAAACAAGCTGTGACAATGCAGCATTTAATCTTAATTATCCAGACATCTATTTTCAGTAAACCAGGAGGCATAGACTTTTAGGCTATGTGCACATGTTCAGGATTTCTTGCAGAAATTTCCTGAGCAAAACAGGACATTTTCTGCAAGAAATCCGCATGCGTTTTTCTCACTTTTTTACCGCGTTTTTGGTGCTTTTTTGCGGATTTTTCCAGAGTTTCCCAATGCAATAATATAGTGGGAAATCTGCAAAATTAATGAACATGCTGCGTTTTTTACCGCGATGCGTTTTTTGCGGAAAAAAACACATCATGTGCACAAATGCGGAATGCATTCTAAATGATGGGATGCATAATGTATGCGTTTTTTTTGCGTTTTTATAGCTAAAAAACATGAAAAATCTGCAACGTGTGAACACAGCCTTATGTTGACTTTTGAATTTATGTGTTTTTCTTTGGTTGGTCAGGAAAACACAAACTATTGTTCGTATAAGCCTGTAATATTTACTTTTAGGTTGACACTTGTTGTAACAAATTGTGTTGTTATCCTGGATGACAGAGACACAGGGTAATTGAACAATAAATGTTTATTAATATGCTGATTTGTTGACCTGCAAAACAGAGGACAAACTATGCAAATTGATTAAATACATTAAATACTCAAAGAGTGCAAGTTAATCTTATCACACTTTACTCTTGACCTGTGGATGATGGTTTAAAGGACTACAGTTGTGAATTATATAAAGGTGATATGCCTCTGTAACAGGTTATTTAAGAGATCCAAAGAACCAGAGACTCTCACAAAACCACAGCCAGGAACACTCTACAGGATAGCTACCAGATCATGACTCAATCACGAGGGACACAGATTTGACATTCTAGAGGATGTCAGCTTAGGGGACTATGGCCCTGGATGCAAGAATACAAATGTGCTCCATTGTCCATCACTGAACCCATGGACACATTTGGGTAGTCTGGATTTGGACTCACCAGTCACCTGAGCCAGATGGATATGTTTGGTAATACAATGTAGGAGAACGTGGTGAAATTCTGCGCTGCTGAATCATGTAGTCCAAAGGTATTGTTAAAAAGTGGTTTTTATTCCAATAATAGTGAATAAAGACCACTTTTTAACACTACCTTTGGACTACATGATTCAGCAGTGCAGAATTTCACCACGTTCTCCTATATTGTATTCTCAACGGCCGGTCCCTTGTGGATCCGTGGATCTGCAGCAGCAAATCTTTCCAATGCTGCTTGTCTTAAGCTACGTCTGGTGAGTGTTTTTACTTTGCATTAACTGCTCAATCTTGGATAAAACTCTATTGCGCTATTTTCCTCCAACAGTTTTCATAGATGGATATGTTTGGGAAAGCCAGGATTGGGAACCACCGGTCACTTGGCTCCATGGAAATGTTCGAGGAAGCCAGGTTGTGACCCTCCAGTCTCTTGGCCTTGGACCTCAATGGACTGTCAGCTTCCTAAGCTTGTTGTTACCTCCTCTCTGTGCATTCCACAGTTGGGGTAGATGGCCCTGGAAGTTCAGAAATCACAGCTACCACCGATCGACCAAACCACTGCACGACCAGCTCTATCCTCACCTACTGTATCCTCACCCATCCCTTGTAGATTGTGAGCCCTCGCGGGCAGGGTCCTCTCTCCTCCTGTACCAGTTGTGACTTGTATTGTTCAAGATTATTGTATTTGTTTTTATTATGTATACCCCTCCTCACATGTAAAGCGCCATGGAAAAAATGGTGCTATAATAATAAATAATAATACTTAGCGAAGGGTGAGACTCTGTAATTTTCCTGTGACTATTCTATGTGTTATTTGCCTGTTTTGTGGTTCAATAAAGTATTGCCAAATTTTTTTAACCTCACATCAACCTGTGTTGTCTGAGTAATATTATGCTCACAGTAATAAGAGAGCGAGTATTCAGTGGGATGAGCTCTGGTCCATGCGGTTTCAGTCTTGTGGACTAGAGTACTCACTGACCTCTCGTATCTCCCCACAAGCCTGATACATTTTTTAAACAAGTCCTGTGGACCGATAAGGTTAAAATAGAACTCTTTGGCCACAATGATCATAGGTATGTGGGAAGAAAAAAGGGCACAGATTTTCAGGAAAAGAACATTTTGCCAACCATTAAGCATGGTGGTGGATCAATCATGCTTTTGGGTTGCAGCCAATGGCTTGGAGAACATTTCACAGGTAGAGGGAAGAATGGACTCAATGAAATTTAAAAAAATTCCTCATGCAACATAACACCATTTGCAAAAAAGCTCAAGTTAAAAGGAGTCTTGGCTTCTTTAAATGGATACTTATTCTAAACACTGTCACAGCTCAGATATCCCATGGCAACGGGCTCCTTCCCTATCCCTAAAGCTAGCGGGTGCCTTAGCTATCCCTGCTCCTCAAATTACTTCTAATGGTGAAGATGTCGGGGCCATGTACCTTGCTGAGCTCCAAGATCAGCCTTAAACTGTCTCCTACCCCTCTCAGGGAAATGGGGAGTGGTAAAGTATAAGAATACACAACCCAGACAAAGAAAAAGGAATAAGTAGAGGGATAAAGGAAAATACCAATCACACAAATTGGCACTCACAAACAACAGAGCAGAACACCAGGGAATGAAGGAAGGGAAAAGAAACACAAATGAGAGTGGATGATTTTAAGAATTAAGACAAAACTCCAACCAACAGTCTTTAGAGAAACACTCAATATGCCTGCTCAAACAACTAGCTTCCCCATGCTTCTGAACGAGGGTAGAATTACCTAACACTGGCAATCCTAATTGCCAGAGGTGAATATATATAGGATAGGGGAGTGGCAAATACTGAACAGTTGAGATTTTGAAAGCTGGAAGGCTCCAGCAACACTTAAGCTAAACAGATTAACCCCTACACTGCTAAAAGAAATGTGCACTCTTTACTATGATGGGTAAGTGCTTCTAATTCATGCAGGAATATGTGAAATCAGAGGCTGTGGTGTTCAGGTCCCTCTTTGTCACGGTAAACCCGTGACACACACGTCAAAATCCACAATAGACTACCTCAAAAGCTGCAGGCTTAAGGTTTTACAATGGCCCTCACAGTCCCCTGATCTGTACATCATTGAAAATCTGTGGCTAGAACTCAAAATAGTAGATGAATTTTCCAAGGAAGAATGGATAAATAATCCCTCAAACAAGAACTGAAAGACCTTCCTTTGGCTGGCTGCAAAAAGTGTTTACAAGCTGTGATATTTTCAAAAGGGGTGCTACTAGGTAATAGCCATGCAGGGTGCCCAACCTTTTGCATCAGCCCATTCTCCCCTTTGTCATTTTTAAAATGTAAAAGGTGTAAAAAAAAGAATATATACAAAAAAATACAAAAGGAAAATTGTCTTTGTTAACTTTAGCCCTTTTAGAGATAATTTAATCTTCAACTTGCTCAACTGTTCACAATACTGGTAATTTTGATCATGGGTGCCCAAACATTTACATGCCACTGTAGGTATAGTCAAACTTACTCGTACTTGGAAGTCTTATTGGTTTTCATTTTTCCCAGAAATGCCCTTCTATGGCCCTTAATGTGAGTCTGGAGTAAGGGGACTGTATCTGAAAGCATCTCAGAGTCACACACACCAAACTTTGTGAAGGTGATGCTTTCCAAGAGGATTTTGGAGGCTTTGCCAACTTTTCAAGAAAGTTTACCTTTTTTTTTTAGACATTCCTGGTGAGCTAGCAATTATTACTACATTATCAGTCCTACGGAGCCATGCTTTATCTAATGCTTCCCATATCAAGTCAATCCAAACCTGGCAATGGACCTGCTGACAAGCTTTTAGGAAGGTGCTGTAATTTCTTGAATAGGGTACTTTATTCAACCATGTCTTAGCCGTGATGGACTTTTCTTCTTGGCTATGACCTTTTGTTCTCTTCTAGCAGCCAGTTATTATTAACTCATACCCATACGGTACCTGACCTCTAACCACTCATTATGTTACTCCTCTGCAGGTTGGAAACACACCATTGGCTTGCACTTTCAGAAGTTGCCCCTTTCAGTCTTGGACTCTTGGATAAAGCAGAAGATTCGCAAAGAAAAGAGTTGGAAGATGACCAGATGAGACAGCACATACTTAGTGTTGTACTGTATTGTACAAATTAAGGCACAGAGTGCATTATTTTATACCAATAATTCATGGTTCACCCTAAGTAAATTGTAAATGGAATGTAAATATGCCAGATGACCATTTACAAGATGGATCGAAAAGATCTGTATCTACCATCTACAATACTATCTGTATTGTGTATCTAGGTTGGTACACAAAATGAGAATGCTTGGTCTGGGGGAAAATGTGTGTAAATGGGTTAGTAACTGGCTTAGTGATAGAAAGCAGAGGGTGGTTATAAATGGTATAGTCTCTAACTGGGTCGCTGTGACCAGTGGGGTACCGCAGGGGTCAGTATTGGGACCTGTTCTCTTCAACATATTCATTAATGATCTGGTAGAAGGTTTACACAGTAAAATATCGATATTTGCAGATGATACAAAACTATGTAAAGCAGTTAATACAAGAGAAGATAGTATTCTGCTACAGATGGATCTGGATAAGTTGGAAACTTGGGCTGAAAGGTGGCAGATGAGGTTTAACAATGATAAATGTAAGGTTATACACATGGGAAGAGGGAATCAATATCACCATTACACACTGAACGGGAAACCACTGGGTAAATCTGACAGGGAGAAGGGCTTGGGGATCCTAGTTAATGATAAACTTACCTGGAGCAGCCAGTGCCAGGCAGCAGCTGCCAAGGCAAACAGGATCATGGGATGCATTAAAAGAGGTCTGGATACACATGATGAGAGCATTATACTGCCTCTGTACAAATCCCTAGTTAGACCGCACATGGAGTACTGTGTCCAGTTTTGGGCACCGGTGCTCAGGAAGGATATAATGGAACTAGAGAGAGTACAAAGGAGGGCAACAAAATTAATAAAGGGGATGGGAGAACTACAATACCCAGATAGATTAGCGAAATTAGGATTATTTAGTCTAGAAAAAAGACGACTGAGGGGCGATCTAATAACCATGTATAAGTATATAAGGGGACAATACAAATATCTCGCTGAGGATCTGTTTATACCAAGGAAGGTGACGGGCACAAGGGGGCATTCTTTGCGTCTGGAGGAGAGAAGGTTTTTCCACCAACATAGAAGAGGATTCTTTACTGTTAGGGCAGTGAGAATCTGGAATTGCTTGCCTGAGGAGGTGGTGATGGCGAACTCAGTCGAGGGGTTCAAGAGAGGCCTGGATTTCTTCCTGGAGCAGAACAATATTGTATCATACAATTATTAGGTTCTGTAGAAGGACGTAGATCTGGGTATTTATTATGATGGAATATAGGCTGAACTGGATGGACAAATGTCTTTTTTCGGCCTTACTAACTATGTTACTATGTTACTATGTTACCACTACGTGCAAAAATCAGAACATGACCATTGGTTAACAACATGGGGTGAAGACTACAATAGCGCCATTCATGTCAATGAATTCTGATATGTGTGTACACAAAGCTTAAGGGATTTCCCTCTTGCAACAACTTTCTTGCTCTCTTTATTCAGGAGGCAACTTTGCCGTGATCCCAGCCATAATGTCATAATTCCAGCCTTCGAAGCTGTCACATGCCACCAGGCTGTTGTCCCAAGTTATTTAATTATCAAAGTATTATCACGCTCAAGTTAGATTGACACAAGAGGTCAGAAGAATGTAATCGATCCTCCAAAAGACAATGTAATCATATTAAATAGGGAACAGGCGAGCAAGACATGATCTGGAAGGGCAGCACAAAAGAAACGGACTCTCGAAAGAGCCTGGAAGTCAACCTGATATGTTTTGACAATGTTCTTATATATGGATTCAAACACCATTTTCTAGGATCTTATCATTGATGACCTAGCCTTAGAATTCAGATTTTTTAGGTTTTGACTCCTGTCCCTTCCATCGATCAGCTGATTGAAGGGGCTGAAGTGCAACAGAAGTGGAATAGCTCCATGCACTGTGTAGTGGTGTACGCTCTCTCCCATAGGGCTGTTCACATGGTGTGTTTTTGCCAGTTTTTCCACGCGTTTCTGTCGCTGACAAAAATGCATCATATTACAGTACAGTAAAGTGAATGAGATTTCTGGGATGCTTATTTTATCCTTGCAGATCTGAACGCTATAAATCTGCACTTGGTGAATTCTTTCAATGTTTTTGCAGCAGTTTTCACCTACTCAAAAGAATGGAAAATAAAAACGCATAAAAAAGAACACATAAGAAACACGCAAAAATGCTTAAAAAAGGCACATTTTTTATGTACAGGAAAGATATATATCTTGGTACCGTGTTAGCCAGTAGGTAGAAAAAATATTTAGAATTGAGAGTCCTCAGTGGTTGATAGTTACGGTACCTTTTAATGGCTAACTGAAAAGATGGTAACAAATTGCAAGCTTTCGAGACTACACAGGTCTCTTCATCAGTCATAGATTAATAGAAATTCTGAAGAATCACATATTTATACACAACACAGCACAGAACTGTCATTATGGGAGAGTGATAAACAGTTGTGTTCCAATATTTAAGGACACAACTGTTTATCGCTCTCCCATAATGAAATGACAGTTCTGTGCTGTGTTCTGTATAAATATGTGATTCTTCAGAATTTGTTTTAGTCTTTGCCTGATGAAGAGACCTGTGTAGTCTCGAAAGCTTGCAAATTATTACCATCTTTTCAGTTAGCCATTAAAAGGTATCAACCACTGAGGACTCTCCATTCTAAATATTTTTCCATTTTTTATGTAGCATTTTTCTTGCCTAACACTCTGTTTTTTGCATAAAAAAACCTGCTGCTAAAACTAAACATGTGCACATACCCTTACAAGTAGTGATGAGTGAACATACTCAGAAAAGATGTTATCTGAGCATGTGCTAACTGAGTGACTTCGGCATGCTCGAATAATATGTTCGAGTCCCCCTCGACTGCACGTCTCACACCTGTTCGACAGCCGCAACACATGCAGGGATTGCCTAACAAACAGCTGTGAGACATGCAGGTGCGGGGACTCGATCACGCTGCAGACACTTGGCTAGCACATGAGCCTGCTCAGATAACACCTTATCTGAGTACGTTCACTCATCACTACTTACAAGGAAATGAGAGGGATGATACAGTAACATGACCACACTACTACACAAACAATGAACGCAGGACCCAGGGCCCATGTTCTCTTCATTGGAGGAACCCCCTTTGATCACACATTTTTAACCTATCCTGTAAATAGGTGATAAGATGTAATAGTGGGTACATGGTTTGATATGATGATGCTAATTTGCATCATTTCTTTGCTGGATTAGTTGGCTTTTGACTCTTGGCATTCCGATCGATCAGCTGATTGGAGGAGCGACAATGCACCAGAAGCGGCACAGCGCCGTACATTGGACAGTGGTCGTGATTGGTATTGCATGCAAGTGAAGAGGAGAGAGCGTGCAGTACCACATCACTGCCGAACCAGCAACACAGGACCATAAGTCTATATGATCAGACTTATAGCTTTGGATCAAAAAAGAGAAGGATGAGCAAGAAAGATGAGCAAGGTTGAAGTTCTGCACCGAAACGCGTTGCTTTTTCCCCCATATATTTTAGCATCAAAATACTTAATTTTTATTATCAGCTTCGCGCCTATGACTTTTTTTTCTGCTTTTTTATCATGTGGGTATATGATATATTGTAATTGTGGGACAATTATGGGACCATGTTCCGATGAGATGCATTTTTTTGAACCACCCTGTTTGACCACTACCAATTTTTCGAATATCCATCCCCAATTTGTGTAATATCGTTGCCCTTCAAACAAAACTAAATTTGCAATATTCCGGCACTTGAAGGCCATTTGGGTTGGTTCTAGCTTTTCCGCCCGTCTTGACTTGCTATTATCAGGCTATAGCATGCATGTGAAAGAGCAGCAGTTTAGCCATTGATTTTCCTTTTTTTTTTTTAAATAGAGCCTCAATTGAACAACGGGGGGATCGGCGGCCTAATACACTGGCACCTTGGTCTGTTCATAAATCAACGTCACAGCGTGTGGCAGAGCAATGGCGGAGGTTTCAATGCAGAAATGAAACGTCAGGCGCATGTTACTTAAAAATGCATCAGCCACTGACACAAGACGGAAGAGGCTTCTTTTGATCAGAATGAGCTCCTGAATGATTTAATTTGTAGATTTGACAGTAAGTGTAAGCAGTATTGAATTGAACAGGGAAGACAAATAGACAAGGAGAGACCAAGGGGACGCGGAATGATGGCTGAACGGAATATATAATGATGGGAGAGGTGAAGAGATATTGTAAAGTGAATTATTTGGGGACAGCAACCAGCTTGACTTTATCTAATTATTTATCAGATTTTGTCGCAAGAAAAAAGGAGCATGGCACAAAACAGAAATCTATATGCTAAAGTCATTTTGCTGGAGAATAACGTTAAGTGGAGATCATAGATTAATGTGTTTGCCATTCATTGTATTGTGTTAGAAGAAGAAGGAGCTCACCGGAGCACAGACGTAAAATACGGAGATATATTAAAAAAAATATTACTGAATTTCTGCATAATGTGAGACCTGGTGGGAAAAATGGAAGAAATATTGGGAGAATTGGGCCAGGGCTTGGAGAAGATTCGCACCATGGGTGTTACGGGACATTTATCGTTACATCGGTGACAACATTTAGGTGCAAATTTGGACATTTTATTGTTGTAGATGTTTAAGCCAAATGGATCAACGTTTTACTCCAGTTTTTAGTACCAAAAATGTGCACACTTGTGTTAAGCTATCGGCACAAAGTATGACATATTTGTGATTGCAATTATAAATAAAAGTTAATGGAAATACTTTTATGCCCAAAGAGACAAAAGTGTTCTAAGAATGATGCCTTTATTGGATAACAAGAAAAATGACTCAATAAAGGTGTCACTTAAAGGGCATTTTTTATTCTGTCATTCGAGAGAGAATCGGGTCGATTATGCAAATTACACTCTGATGAGAGTGTGGTCACAGTTTGATCCCATTTTTTTGGATGAGGTGAAGATGGAGACTTTTTTGATTCCATCTTCTCCATTCTATCAGTCCGTGGAAATCAGACTGCACTCAGATATCATCTGAGTGCAGTCAGATGTTTTCCACAGACTCATTGACCTGCACGACCTAGGGAGATCCAAAAATCTAATCAACGATTTTTTTCCGCGACAGATTCTGTTCAATTAAATAATTGGACATGTGCACAGCCCCATAGACTAACATTGATCCGAGTGCGATCCAGGGTTTTGTCAGATCGCGCTTGGATTGAAAATACTGTCGTCTGCAGTTTCCCTTCAAATGCTCTTGTCTTTTTGGGCATACAAGTATTTACATTAATTTTTCTGGCTAACATCGTGCCACAATTTAATAATTTTTTATTGTACATCGGACATAAAAGTCACAAAAAGTAAAATGTATGAAGAGGTCCTAGCGGTCTTATAAAAGCATGGAATAAATACATTGATGTTGCAATTATTTTTTGTGTTGTTGTTTTTAAAGGGCAATGTGCACAACAATTTGTGTTGGTTTGAGGCATTTGTCACATTGGTCTCAGGTTCTTATGTAATGGTTGAAAGTGATCTACAATGCGTAAAAAGGTGCAATGGCGTAAGTTGCATAGAATTTATCATCAAGGTGCAGCATTTGATAAATGCGGAGTGGTGCATTTAAATTTAATGCAATCAAGATTTGGCGCAAATTACGCCATTTTATTTTAATAAATGTTGGCTGCTGTGTTTCAAGTCTTGTAACTTTAATTTCAGAATTGGATACAAAATAATTAATATGGTTTGATTGTCAGGAATCATCTTAATCCCATGATTATATCCAAGAACGGAATGAGAATGGTCCAGTACAATGTTTCCTCTGCAATATTCCTAAGCTGCTGTAAGAGGGTGGTGCTATTATGGACAGTAAGGAACACGCTGTCACGTTAAGAGACTGCACCCCCTTGTCTGGCATGATGGAATGTTCTGCTTCTCCCCTGCAGTAGTCGGTGTAATGAACTAGTCTACAGAGTGCAGGTGTGGAGCTGGAGCAGCGTGTGTGAGCTGAGGCTGCTGCAGAGAGGACTTTTTGTGCTGATAGCTGAAAGAGAGAAGAACTGAGTCCTGATATAGCTGCAAGAGAGCCACGAAGATACAGAGAAAGGGATTTACAGTTTCAGGGAGCATCCCTAGGATCCAGAAGCAAGGAGAAGACCACGTTTCACAGACCTGACAGAAAGCCGTGCGCACCACTGTATTAGACTGCTGGGGGCCCCCCTGGGACTGGACCTGATTCTCCAACATCACTGTGAGTTTGTTCCTGTTTGGTGCACCTCTTAGGGCCTAGTGTAGGCTTCAATAGTCAGTACACGGGAGCCGTGTGGCTGCTTAGTAAAGGCCAGGGAGGTTATACGTAGAGTAGCATCATCACTCGTTTATTGTTTACATTTGCTTGTTAGACATATTTTGAGTCTGCAATAGTTGGAGCACCGTGCTATTTTATGGAAAAGATAAAGTTTATTACTCATGTAAATTGTCTTTTGCCATTGTATACCCCTGTTTGCATCCTCCTCATTCCCTTCCTTCCTTGCCTTCCAATAAATCTACCCTTTGTTGTTTGCACCTCATCTTGTGTACAGTAGTCTTCCTGCACCGTGGTGGTCCCCCAGCCATCGCTTCACTGCTTCCTTCTTGCTCAAATAAATGACATCAGGGTACCCCTGAGGCAGTCTATGCACAGCACAGCAATATGTCAGAGTGAGTACACTCAGAGGTCCATGGGCCGCACCGTGGCCGCCTGCTCACTATCTCCATCTGCAGTGACTTCACTGGTGAAGGAGGAGCCTCCGGCCACTTCCTCCACCAATCAGCGTGTGAAACAGCCGACAGAATGGCATCATTTCACTGCGTCAGCTGTTTAATGCAGAGAGTCAGCGCACCGGAGATACTGAGACAGGAGCAGAAGTAGAGTGCTGGCAAAACGGGACCGAAGTGAGTATGTGGTGGTCTTTTTTTATGTGTATAAGATATTAGGCTGCACATGGGGGCCTCATCCAGGACATGGGGAGGCTATGGTGGTCTCATGCTGGACATGGGGAGGTGTGTGAGTGGAAGTGCACCAGCATTCTGCTGCTTTATTTATTTTACTCACTTATATAGCGCTATTAATTCCAAAGCGCTTTACAGACATAACCATCACTGTCCCCATTGGGGCTCACAATCTAGATTCCCTATCAGTATGTCTTTGGAGTGTGGGAGGAAACCGGAGAGCCCAGAGGAAACCCACACAAACACTGGGAGAACATACAAACTCCTTGCAGATGTTGTCCTTGGGATTTGAACCCAGGACTCCAGCTCTGTAAGTCTGCAGTGCTAACCACTGAGCCACCATGCTGGTCTTCTATTTATTGTTATGACCATTTTTAGTGATCTATAAGTAAGATCCACAAAATCAGGGCCCCAACACTAATGGTATAATAAAGATAAAGAGGGCAACCCTTTTTAACAATGACCATCATGGACCATTCACCATCCACCTGAGACCAATGAGCGCCAATGAGGTTTTGTGATTAAAAAGGTGCTGCATCCTTAATGATCTACTGTCTACATGAGGTCTATATGAGTCTAATACAGCCCCTTTGGCCATTGTTAAAATTGCAGTTTTTCAAAAAAATTTTAGGACAGATTGGGAATTGATTAAAAACACACATTTCCAAATAATAAGTAAAAAAATACATTTACCGCAAGAATTTGATTTTACACAGTAGTTCATTATCTGATGATGATACATTTAATTGATCTCAAAATTGTGGAGGTCTTAGCAGTCAAATCCACCTCCCATCCACTCATTCGTCACATCTTACTTTTCTTCCATACATTTAGTAAGAAGTCTTCAGTGAAAGGGGTATTCCCATCTCCAGGATCCTATCCCAATATGTAATAGGAGTAATAATAATAATATTAGCAAATACCTCTAATTAGAAATGTAGTATAGTTCTTCTGATTTGCTATATTGCTTACCCCATGTGCAGGGCATTGCAGTAGCTTAGGTATCCATGGTTATT
Source organism: Ranitomeya imitator (assembly GCF_032444005.1). Taxonomy (NCBI): domain Eukaryota; kingdom Metazoa; phylum Chordata; class Amphibia; order Anura; family Dendrobatidae; genus Ranitomeya; species Ranitomeya imitator. The sequence continues at coordinate 798,426,634 of NC_091283.1, forward strand.
ACCACTCATATAGTGACAGTTAGTTAGTAGTGATGAGCGAATATACTCGTTACTCGAGATTTCCCGAGCACGCTCAGGTGTCCTCCGAGTATTTTTTAGTGCTCGGAGATTTAGTTTTTCTTGCCGCAGCTGAATGATTTACATCTGTTAGCCAGCATAAGTACATGCGGGGGTGGCCTGATTGCTAGGGAATCCCCACATGTTCTTGTGCTGGCTAACAGATGTAAATCATTCAGCTGCGGCAAGAAAAACTAAATCTCCGAGCACTAAAAAATACTCGGAGGACTCCCGAGGATGCTCGAGAAATCTCTAGTAACGAGTATATTCGCTCATCACTATTAGTTAGCTGTTAGTGGTCATAACCATGGATACCCAAGCTATTGCAATGTCCTGCACATGGGGTAAGCGACATAGCAAATTAGAAGAACTATACTACATTTCTAATTGTAAGTACATGCCAACAGGGGTGGATTAAGGGTAGCCAGGGCCCCGGGCTGTTCAGACACTGTGGGCCCCCCGGTCATGTGACGGGGTCATGCGACGGGGTCATCATATACCTGAACCAGATTATTCCAGAAAAATAGTTGCTGTGTGAAACTATAACCTGTCAAACATCCATTGATCTAGTCAATTTACCCTTCAGTTAGGAGGAAAAAAACAAACAAAAAAAGCACAATATCACCATAAGTGCCAGTATTCACAGGAGATCTGTACTTAGTATGCAGTGTCTTTGTAGAGGTTATACAGTGATCACTGGTGACATTATACACAGGAGCTCTGTATATAGTATACAGTGTATAGTGTCAGTGTATAGGTAACACTGACTCACCAGTGACGTCTCTAGGTGAAATCCTTCATCTTTCATCCAGCACAGACCTCCATCACTTCAGCCAGGACTTGTCTCTGCAGGAAATAACACAGTTATCTTGAGCTCCGCTTGCAGAACACATTACTTAATTTTTCCCAACTTCTACATTACACCACATGAAGAAGAAGAGGCAACATAGTGTCACTCTACACAGTAACAGGACCGCCCACCCATTTAAAACAGAGTCCTCAAAAAATAAAATGAATACATCACTGCAGTAATAATGTCCCTTAATTAGCCCCTATGGTAATAATAATATCCCCCATCCTGGCCCTGTGTATCTCATTCCTGGCTCCAGCCATATGTTCTCCCATCCTGCCCTCATGAGTATCCATTCTGCCCCACATGATCTCTTCATCCTGCACCATCAGTCTCCATCATATCCATCCTGCCCCATGATCCTGCACGATCTGTCTCCAATCCTGCCCCATGTCTTTCATTCTGCCCCGTGTCTCCAATCATGCCCCGTATCTACATTCTGCCCATGTCTCCAATCCTGCCCCATCTGTCTCCAGTCCTGCCCCCAGTGTGTCCAGCATCTCTGCCCCCAATGTGTCCAGCATCTCTGCCCCCATTGTTCAGCATTTCTGCCCCCAGTGTGTCCAGCATCCTGCCCCAGCGTGTCCAGCATTTTGCCCCCAGTGTTTCCAGCATCCTGCCCCCAGTGTGTCCAGCATATTGCCCCCAGTGTGTCCAGCATATTGCCCCCATTGTGTCCAGCATCTGTGCCCCAGTGTGTCCAGCATATTGCCCCAGTGTGTCCAGCATCTCTGCCCCCAGTGTCCAGCATCTCTGCCCCCATTGTTCAGCATTTCTGTCCCCAGTGTGTCCAGCATCCTGCCCCAGCGTGTCCAGCATATTGCCCCCAGTGTGTCCAGCATCCTGCCCCAGCGTGTCCAGCATATTGCCCCCAGTGTTTCCAGCATCCTGCCCCCAGTGTGTCCAGCATATTGCCCCCAGTGTGTCAAGCATCTCTGCCCCAATGTGTCCAGCATATTGCCCCCAGTGTGTCCAGCATATTGCCCCCATTGTGTCCAGCATTTGTGCCCTAGTGTGTCCAGCATCTCTGCCCCCAGTGTCTCCAGCACTCTGGCCCGGGCCCCCCGAATTGCCGTTCGCAATAAAAAAAAAAACGAGTTCTCCTCACCTGTCCGCGCTCCTTTGGCGAAGCTCCCTCCAGCAGCGCGCACACTCGCCGGTGACTGACAATGACATCAGACGCCGGCGACGTGCGCGCTGCGGCTGACGTCAGCTGCCAGCCTTCAATTGGCTGGCGGCTGTTAACTATTGACGTGCGGGCGCGTGCCCGCACATCAATAGCGTTAAACTGCCGCAGCACTGGTATGGGCCCAGTGAGCAGATGAGACGGGGCCCGATGCGGGCCCCCTCTGCCCACCGGGCCCATACGCCAGTCAGGGCAGTAATGCTCTGATGGCGGCGGTCAATCTGAGCCGTTGCCCAGGGCCCCCCACACCACTGGGCCCTGGTCTACCGCCCTGATTGACCTCATTATAATCCGCCACTGCATGCTAATAATATTATTATTATTACACTACATTACATTACATTATTATTACACATATTATTTCCTGGTTAGCCAATAAAGGTATCACTCCTAGAATACTTCTGTCATCGTTGGGCAGAAAAGTATTCACATCGATCCTAAAATAATAAAATAGGACAGATTATGTCTGGATTTTCTTTTGTGGTCATCTCCAATTCTCTGCTATCATTTATACATAAGCATCTAAGCATGAAGATTTAGGGTCTTATGGTAAATGGATTAGTCTTTGAAGTGATTGATATTCTATCTACTTTCCCATCACAATCTTCAGGATTCACAGAAAGTCGTCTCCTCAGTTAAGTAGACATATGAAACCACTTTTACTTTTCTGTGTCAGTAACTATAAAAGGCCCAGTTTACTTATGAATATACAACACGAAGATTTGTGAAAGATAATACAGACTGTATAACGAAATACAACAACATTTCCCAAGTGATCAAATGACTCTTAGACAGATTGTTTTAGTAATTTTTTGTTTTCATTACATACCAATGTGCTCTTAACGTACATTTATAAACTCATAATTGTTTGATTTCTAGCACATTAAAAAGAAGACCTCAAAAATTTTTCATGCACATATCGTAACTGTGCAAAAGTTTTAGGCAGGTGTGGAAATATGATGCAAAGTAAGAATGTTTAAAAAAAAAAAAAAAAAAAACAGAAGTGATACTAGTTTATTTTTATCAATTAATAAAATGCAAAGTGACTGAACCAAAAATAAATCTAGAACAAGTGAATATTAGATGTGACTGTCTTTTGCCTTCAAAACAGTGTGAATTATTCTGTGTAAATGGAGCGCCCGCTAGGGCCGTGGGGTACACGGGCCGGGTCCGACGGTTCTTCAGGGGGTTGTCATGGCAGCAGTGACTCGGTCCGTGGCCCTGAGCGTCCAATAAAATTAGGGAAATGAAGGGGAATAGAGTTTATAGGGGATTTGTTTGTGGCGCCACCCGTGGTGCTCGGCAATAGGGAAATGGCCGACGCTGTGGTTCAGGTCCACTAGGGCAGATGGTGATGCAGCAGAGATGTTTCAGCTCTCCACGGGTAGAGCTAGGCCCCAGGGCAGTTAAAGAGTTAATGTTAATGATGGCGAATGTTGTGATGCAGAGCAGGTGACGCAGTAAGGGTATGTGCACACGTTGCAGATTTGCCTGTGGATTTTTCTGCACAAAATCCGCAGCTCTTGGGAGAAAACGCAGGTGCGTTTTTGATGTGTTTTTTGATGCGGTTTTGTATGCGTTTTTGAAAGCTAAATAAAGATGCATTATTGAACAAAAAAAAAGATTTGTGATGTCATGTCTTGTCCAACCTCTTTTACATTTGTTCAACCCACACTCCATTACACACATAGATAGACAGACAGACAGACAGACAGATAGATAGATAGATAGATAGATAGATAGATAGATAGATAGATAGATGGAATGAGATGGATACATGTAGATAGATATATGGATAGTTAAGATACTTTCACACATCAGGTTTTTGCTGTCAGGCATAATCCGGCGAGTTTTGAAAAAAAAAGGATCCTTTTATTTCGCCGGATCCGTTTTTTTACTCATAGAGTTGTATTAGCACCAGATTGCGCCTGATGGCCTCATGTTTCATGTTTTTTGCCGGATCCGTCAAAAAAACCTGTTTCCGGCGGACCGAGAAAACGTACAGAGGAAAGTTTTTTCTGTCTGGCGAAAAAACGCCAAACGACTGATCCGGCGAAAAACGTATGAAACTCAGATGTGAAATGATGAATCCGGTTTTTCATGCATTTTTCCATTGAAATCATGTACATTTTCCATTCTTTCTCTCTCTCTCAATAACGGATCAGTTGCATCAATTTTTCACTATTTGCAACGGATCCGTTTTTTTAAAAAATTCGCCGGATCCTGCCTGATGGATAGATGTAGAAGGATATATGGATAGTTAGGCTACTTTCACACATCAGTTTGTTTCCGTCAGGCAGGATCGGGCGAATTTTTGAAAAAACTGATCCATTGCAAATAGTGAAAAACTGATGCAACTGATCCGTTTCTTTTTAGAGTGAGAGGGAACGGAAAATGTGCATGATTTCAATGGAAAAATGCATGAAAAACTGGATCCGGAGGCCGGATTCATAATTTCACATCTCAGTTTGATACATTTTTTACCGGATCCGTCGCTGCGCGTTTTTTCGCTGGACAGAAAAAACGTTCTTCTGTACGTTTTCTCTGTCCTCCGGAACCAGCTTTTCTGACGGATCCGGCAAAAATGGATGAAACATGTGGCCATCAGGCACAATCTGGCGCTAATACGTCTCTATGAGAAAAAAACAGATCCGGCTGAAAAAACAAGGATCCGTTTTTTTCAAAACTCGCTGGATTGTGCCTGATGGCAAAAACCTGATGTGTGAAAGTAGTCAGAAAGATATATGGATAGATATATCTATGTATCTATAGATATAACTATCTATCTATAAATATATCGATAGATATAGCCATAGTTATCCATCTATAGATATATCCATAGTTATATCTATAGATATATCTAAACTTATATCCATAGATATCCATATATGGATAGATTTATCTATGGATATATTATTATTATTATTATTATTATTTATATAGCACCATTAATTCCATGGTGCTGTACATGAGAAAGGAGTTACATACAGGGTTATAGATATCGATTACAGTAAGCAGGTTTACATTTACAGACTGGTACAGAGGGGGAGAGGACCATAGATATATCCATAGATATATAATAGCGAGGCCTATGTTTCTTAATGAACGATTAAATAAAAAAAAAAAAGGAAAAAAATGGTGTGGGCTCCCGTGCAATTTTCTGCGCCAGAGGGTGAAAGCCGACGGCCGGGGGCAAATATTTGTTGCCTGGGAAGGGGGTAATACCTATGGTCCCCTCCCAGGCTATGAATATCAGCCCGCAGCTGTCTGCATAGCCTTTACTGGCTATTAAAATAGGGGGACTCGGCCAAAAAATGACATGGGGTCCCCCTATATTTTATAACTAGAAAGGCTACGCAGACAGCTGCAGGCTGATATTCATAGCCTAGAGAGGGGCCATGGATATTGGCCACCCCTGGCATCTGTGAGTTGCACCAATTCCAGCACTGGGATATGGGGTAATAAGGGGTTAATGTCACTTTGCTGTTGTAAGGTGACATTAAGCCGGGTTAATAATGGAGAGGCGTCAATAAGACGCCTATCCATTATTAATCCTAGAGTCAACCTAGAGTAGTGAAAGAGTTAAAAACAAATAAAGACAAAGCCAGAAAAAAGTATTTTAATATTCTTAATCTAACCATACTTACCATACTTGATCGCCTGTAAAAAATTAAAAATAATAAACCGTATACTACCTGTGCGACGCAGTCCAATTAATAACGAGTGTCCCACGACGATCTCCCCTATAGAACAGTGACATCAGGTGATGTCTCTGCTCTATAGACCTTCAGTGACACACTGACAGGAGACAATGGCTCCTGGAGGGCATCACTGAAGAGGTTACCTCAGTTCAGGGTCTCACTTTATGGCATTGCTGCATGGGAACTTTCTCACACAGCAGTGCCACAAGTGAGAGTAGGGACTATTTTTTACAGTGGTGGAGGAATACAGTGCGGAAGGATACCTTCCATCATTGTATTCCTGGAGCCCCTGGAGAGCGGTCGCATCAGCTGATGCTGCTGCTCTCCATGGGAGATCATCGTGGGACACTTGTTTTAATTGGATATCTATGAACACAGGGATTATAGTGTTTGTTTATTATTTTAATATTTTTCACGGATCAAAGTGATGAGGTGATGGTGAGTATGTAATCTATGTTATATGTACTGTATGTCTATATGTAAGTATTGTATGTAATGTATGAATGTATTGTATGTAATGTATGAATGTACTGTATGTATGTATTGTATGTTATATGTTGTATGTTGTAAGTTATATGTTGTATGTTGTGTTATATGTTGTTTGTTTTGTTATATGTTGTATGTTCTGTTATATGTTGTATGTTCTGTTATATGTTGTATGTTGTACGTTCTGTTATATGTTGTATGTTCTGTTATATGTTGTATGTTGTATGTTCTGTTATATGTTGTATGTACTGTTATATGTTTTATGTTCTGTTATATGTTGTATGTTATATGTTGTATGTTCTGTTATATGTTGTATGCTGTATGTTGTATGTTATCTGTTGCATGTTCTGTTATATGTTGTATGTTCTGTTATATGTTGTATGTTATATGTTATCTGTTGTATGTTCTGTTATATGTTGTATATTGTATGTTCTGTTATATGTTGTATGTTATATGTTGTATGTTCCGTTGTATGTTATATGTTGTATGTTATATGTTGTATGTTCTGTTATATGTTGTATGTTAAATGTTGTATGTTCTTTTATATGTTCTATGTTATATGTTATAAGTTGTATGTTGTATGTTCTGTTATATGTTTTATGTTATATGTTGTATGTTATCTGTTGTATGTTTGTATGTTGTATGTTATGACCTGGTGGTTAGGAGCACCCGGAATGACCTGATGGTTAAACTCACAGGACAAGCTCTGGGAAGTGGAAACTTTGCTGACCGCAATCCCTAATCCTATCACACACACTAGAAATAGCCGTGGGGCGTACCTAACAGGCCTAGACGCCTCGGACACAGCCTAAGAACTAGCTAGCCCTAGAGATAGAAAATAAAGCCTACCTTGCCTCAGAGAAATTTCCCCAAAGGAAAAGGCAGCCCCCCACAAATATTAACTGTGAGTAAAGATGAAAGTCACAAACACAGAAATGAAACAGGTTTTAGCAAAGGGGAGGCCAGACTAACTAAATAGACAGAGGATAGGAAAGGTATCTTTGCGGTCAGCACAAAACTACAAAAGACCACGCAGAGTGTGCAAAAAGACCCCCGCACCGACTCACGGTGCGGAGGCGCCACCCTGCATCCCAGAGCTTCCAGCTAGCAAGACAAAATCATGAAAGCAAGCTGGACTAGAAAACCATGAACAGAAAATAACAAACGGGGACTTAGCTTCTTGCAGGAAGAGACAGGTCTCCAGAAAAATCCAAGAGCGACTGAACCAGCACAGGAACATTGACAGCTGGCCTGGAGTAACGATCTGAGTGGAGTTAAATAGAGCAGCCAACCAAAGGATAAACCACGTCACCTGTGTAAGGAACCTCAGAAGCAGCAGCTTCACTCACAGCCACCAGAGGGAGTCTATGGACAGAACTCACCGAAGTACCATTCACGACCACAGGAGGGAGTTCGACAACAGAATTCACAACAGTACCCCCCCTTGAGGAGGGGTCACCGAACCCTCATCAGAGCCCCCAGGCCGATCAGCATGAGCCAAATGAAAGGCCCGAACTAGATCAGCAGCATGAACATCAGAGGCAAAAACCCAGGAATTATCTTCCTGACCATAACCCTTCCACTTGACCAGGTACTGGAGTCTCCGTCTCGAAACACGAGAATCCAAAATCTTCTCCACCACATACTCCAACTCCCCGTCGACCAACACCGGGGAAGGAGGATCAACGGAGGGAACCATAGGCGCCACGTATCTCCGCAACAAAGACCTATGGAACACATTATGGATGGCAAAAGAAGCTGGAAGGTCCAAATGAAATGACACAGGATTAAGAACTTCAGAAATCTTATATGGCCCAATGAAACGAGGCTTAAACTTAGGAGAGGAAACCTTCATAGGAACATGACGAGATGACAACCAAACCAAATCCCCAACACAAAGTCGGGGACTAACACAGCGCCGGCGGTTAGCGAAACGTTGAGCCCTCTCCTGGGACAATGTCAAATTGTCCACCACATGAGTCCAAATCTGCTGCAATCTGTCCACCACCGTATCCACACCAGGACAGTCCGAAGGCTCAACCTGCCCTGAAGAGAAACAAGGATGGAAACCAGAATTACAGAAAAAAGGAGAAACTAAAGTAGCCGAGCTAGCCTGATAATTAAGGGCGAACTCAGCCAAAGGCAAGAAGGACACCCAATCATCCTGATCAGCAGAAACAAAGCATCTCAGATATGTTTCCAAAGTCTGATTAGTTCGTTCGGTTTGGCCATTAGTCTGAGGATGGAAAGCCGAAGAAAAAGACAAATCAATGCCCATCTTAGCACAAAAGGACCGCCAAAACCTCGAAACAAACTGGGAACCTCTGTCCGAGACGATGTTCTCTGGAATGCCATGCAAACGAACCACATGCTGGAAAAACAATGGCACCAAATCAGAGGAGGAAGGCAATTTAGACAAGGGTACCAAATGGACCATCTTAGAGAAGCGATCACAAACCACCCAAATGACCGACATTCTTTGAGAAACAGGGAGATCCGAAATAAAATCCATGGAAATATGCGTCCAGGGCCTCTTCGGGACCGGCAAGGGCAAAAGCAACCCAGTGGCACGAGAACAGCAGGGCTTAGCCCGAGCACAAGTCCCACAGGACTGCACAAAAGAACGCACATCCCGTGACAAAGAAGGCCACCAAAAGCATCTAGCCACCAAGTCTCTGGTACCAAAGATTCCAGGATGACCAGCCAACACCGAACAATGAACCTCAGAGATTACTCTACTAGTCCATCTATTAGGGACAAACAGTTTCTCTGCTGGACAACGGTCAGGTCTATCAGCCTGAAACTTCTGCAGCACGCGCCGCAAATCAGGGGAGATGGCAGACAAAATTACCCCCTCTTTAAGAATACCTGTCGGCTCCGGAACACCCGGAGAGTCAGGCACAAAACTCCTTGACAGGGCATCAGCCTTCACATTCTTAGATCCCGGAAGGTAGGAAACCACAAAATCAAAACGGGAGAAAAAGAGCGACCATCGAGCCTGTCTAGGATTCAACCGTTTGGCAGACTCGAGATAAGTCAAATTCTTGTGATCCGTCAAGACCACCACGCGATGTTTAGCTCCTTCAAGCCAATGTTGCCACTCCTCGAATGCCCACTTCATGGCCAACAACTCTCGATTGCCAACATCATAATTGCGCTCAGCAGGCGAGAATTTTCTAGAAAAGAAGGCACATGGTTTCATCACCGAGCCATCAGAACTTCTTTGCGACAAAACAGCCCCTGCTCCAATCTCAGAAGCATCAACCTCGACCTGAAACGGGAGCGAAACATCTGGCTGGCATAACACAGGGGCAGAAGAAAAACGACGCTTCAACTCCTGAAAAGCCTCTACAGCCGCAGAGGACCAATTGACCACATCAGCACCTTTCTTGGTCAAATCAGTCAACGGTTTAGCAATACTAGAAAAATTAGCGATGAAGCGACGGTAAAAATTAGCAAAGCCCAGGAACTTCTGCAGGCTCTTCACAGATGTCGGCTGAGTCCAATCATAAATGGCCTGAACTTTAACAGGGTCCATCTCGATAGTAGAAGGGGAAAAAATGAAACCCCAAAATGAAACCTTCTGAACTCCAAAGAGACACTTTGACCCCTTCACAAACAAGGAATTCGCACAAAGGACCTGGAACACCATTCTAACCTGCTTCACATGAGACTCCCAATCATCCGAAAAGACCAAAATGTCATCCAAATATACAATCATGAATCTATCCAGGTACTCTCGAAAGATGTCATGCATAAAGGACTGAAACACAGATGGAGCATTAGAAAGCCCGAATGGCATAACCAGGTACTCAAAATGGCCCTCGGGCGTATTAAATGCTGTTTTCCATTCATCGCCTTGTTTAATTCGCACAAGATTATACGCCCCTCGAAGATCTATCTTGGTGAACCAACTAGCCCCCTTAATCCGAGCAAACAAATCAGACAGCAGCGGCAAAGGATACTGAAATTTGACTGTGATCTTATTAAGAAGGCGGTAATCAATACAAAGTCTCAAAGAGCCATCCTTCTTGGCCACAAAAAAGAACCCTGCTCCCAATGGTGACGACGACGGGCGAATATGACCCTTCTCCAAGGATTCCTTTATATAACTCCGCATAGCGGCGTGCTCTGGCACAGATAAATTAAACAGACGGCCCTTAGGAAACTTACTACCAGGAATCAAATTAATAGCACAATCGCAATCCCTATGAGGAGGTAGGGCACCGGATTTGGGCTCTTCAAATACATCCCGGTAATCTGACAAAAACTCAGGGACTTCAGAAGGAGTGGAAGGCGAAATAGACAACAATGGAACATCACCATGTACCCCCTGACAACCCCAGCCGGACACAGACATAGATTTCCAATCTAACACTGGATTATGGACCTGTAGCCATGGCAGCCCCAAAACGACCACATCATACAGATTATGCAACACCAAAAAACGAATATCCTCCTGATGTGCAGGAGCCATGCACATGGTCAATTGAGTCCAGTACTGAGGCTTATTCTTGGCCAAAGGCGTAGCATCAATTCCTCTCAATGGAATAGGATACTGCAAGGGCTCCAAGAAAAAACCACAGCGCCTGGCAAACTCCAAGTCCATCAAATTCAGGGCAGCGCCTGAATCCACAAATGCCATAACAGAATAGGATGACAGAGAGCAAATCAGAGTAACGGACAAAAGAAATTTAGACTGTACAGTACCAATGGTGGCAGACCTAGCGAACCACTTAGTGCGCTTAGGACAATCGGAGATAGCATGAGTGGATTCACCACAGTAAAAACACAGCCCATTCCCACGTCTGTATTCTTGCCGCTCAGCTCTGGTCAAAGTCCTATCACACTGCATAGGCTCAGGCCTATGCTCAGAGAATACCGCCAGATGGTGCACAGCTTTGCGCTCACGCAAGCGCCAATCGATCTGAATGGCCAAGGACATAGACTCATTCAGACCAGCAGGCGTGGGAAATCCCACCATGACATTCTTAAGGGCTTCAGAAAGACCCTTTCTGAAAATTGCCGCCAGGGCACACTCATTCCACTGAGTAAGCACAGACCACTTTCTAAACCTCTGACAGTACACCTCCGCTTCATCGTGACCCTGACACAAAGCCAGCAAGATTTTCTCTGCCTGATCCACTGAATTTGGCTCATCATAAAGCAATCCAAGTGCCAGAAAAAACGCATCAACATCAAGCAATGCAGGATCTCCTGGCGCAAGGGAAAATGCCCAGTCTTGAGGGTCACCACGCAACAAGGAAATAATGATTTTTACTTGTTGAACGGGGTCACCAGAGGAGCGGGGTTTCAAAGCTAGAAACAGTTTACAATTATTTTTGAAATTCAGAAACTTAGCTCTATCTCCAGAAAATAAATCAGGAATAGGAATTCTAGGCTCCAACATAGGATTCTGAACCACAAAATCTTGAATGTTTTGTACCCTTGCAGTGACATGATCCACACAAGAGGACAGACCTTGAATGTCCATCACTACACCTGTGTCCTGAACCACCCAAAGGTCTAGGGGATAAGAAAGACAAAACACAGTGCAAAGAAAAAAAAATGGTCTCAGAGCTTCTCTTATCCCACTATTGAGATGCATTAATACTTTTGGCCAGCTGTACTGTTATGACCTGGTGGTTAGGAGCACCCGGAATGACCTGATGGTTAAACTCACAGGACAAGCTCTGGGAAGTGGAAACTTTGCTGACCGCAATCCCTAATCCTATCACACACACTAGAAATAGCCGTGGGGCGTACCTCACAGGCCTAGACGCCTCGAACACAGCCTAAGAACTAGCTAGCCCTAGAGATAGAAAATAAAGCCTACCTTGCCTCAGAGAAATTTCCCCAAAGGAAAAGGCAGCCCCCCACAAATATTAACTGTGAGTAAAGATGAAAGTCACAAACACAGAAATGAAACAGGTTTTAGCAAAGGGGAGGCCAGACTAACTAAATAGACAGAGGATAGGAAAGGTATCTTTGCAGTCAGCACAAAACTACAAAAGACCATGCAGAGTGTGCAAAAAGACCCCCGCACCGACTCACGGTGCGGAGGCGCCACCCTGCATCCCAGAGCTTCCAGCTAACAAGACAAAATCATGAAAGCAAGCTGGACTAGAAAACCATGAACAGAAAATAACAAACGGGGACTTAGCTTCTTGCAGGAAGAGACAGGTCTCCAGAAAAATCCAAGAGCGACTGAACCAGCACAGGAACATTGACAGCTGGCCTGGAGTAACGATCTGAGTGGAGTTAAATAGAGCAGCCAACCAAAGGATAAACCACGTCACCTGTGTAAGGAACCTCAGAAGCAGCAGCTTCACTCACAGCCACCAGAGGGAGTCTATGGACAGAACTCACTGAAGTACCATTCACGACCACAGGAGGGAGTTCGACAACAGAATTCACAACAGTTGTATGTTATATGTTGTATGTTCTGTTATATGTTGTATGTTATATGTTATATGTTATATGTTGTATGTTCTGTTATATGTTGTATGTTATATGTTTCTGTTTTTGTTTTTCACATTCAACACATTACACGGATGATGGGACTACTACTGTCCCATCATTGGCTAATGTGTCAATTATTGTCATTGTAGCAGGCATAGCCCAATGGGGCTTGTAGTCCCATTGGACGATGCCTGCACACACACATGCAAAGACCCCCGACAGCCTGCACAGACCCCCGGCAGCCCGCACAGACCCCCAAGAGGCACGCACAGAACCCCGACAGCCCGCACAGACCTCCGAGAGGCCCGCACAGACCCCTGACAGTCCCGCACAGACCCCGCCCGCACACACATACACGCACAGTCTCCGCCCACACACTCCCCCTCCTGATCTGCAGTGTTTTCACCCATAGCTAAACCGCAGATCTTTTTTACATCTGCGGTTTTGCTGTGGGTGTGCCCGACTTAATACAAGTCAATGGGTACAGAAACGCTGCAGATCCGCACAAAGAATTGACATGCTGCGGAAAAAACAACGCCGCGTTTCCACGCAGTTTTTTCTGCAGAATTTGCACTGCGGATTTGGTTTTCCATAGGTTTACATGGTGCTGTAAACCGCATGGGAAACTGCTGCAGATCCGCAGCGTCAAAAACGCTGCGGATCCGCAGTAAAAACCACAATGTGTGAACATGGCCTAATAATTCAGAGGACACAGCATGGTGCAGGTTCCGCACTTTTTCTCACAGTTCTTAAATGCAGTCCCAGCCACTGCTGTGTCCTCCGGGTCTGTGGTCCAGCCAGCTCTCAGGGTAATTTGGGGTGCACTTTGCCAGAACCCCCTTCTTATGTTCCTTCCCTGGCCGTCTCATTGCGCTGGCTCCCGCCTCTCCTGCCCTGCACCTTCACACACAGTGTCCCAAGTCAGCAGCCTCGGATCTTGTCGGGCGACGTCCTGTGGGTCCCCTTGATCCTATATGGCCGCCTTTTCAGCAAATATGAGTGGATGTGGCTGTGGCACAGACAATTACCACAGCTTCCAGTTTGCTAGCTGAGCCTTGTAGTTCTCCACTAGTCTGGGGCCAGTCCCCTACTGTGACCTGGTCCCTCCACCCAACTACGGTCGGTGGTGGTCATTTACCTTGGGACTATTGACACATATACTCTCATGGTCTATACCATTATATTCTACTGACATGGTTGCATCTATTTTGTAGAAACTGTCCAACATAATCCAGAGCCTGCTGTTGCACTTTTGTTCAATATTGATTATACTTGTCTTCTCATATGTATATACCTGGTTCTATAATATATATGGATTGCTTTGAGGTCACTCTGCCTTGTTCCAACTCCCCTTGTTTTGTATAAATTTAAGTATTATTTAATTTTGTCTTTTAATTGTTACTAATAAAATATCTTAAATTTTATTCTTGGTTTGTTACTCCCCTCTTTCTTTGGATATACGGTCGGTGTGGATACGGGCTCCATGGGGGGATTCGTCACTACCCGTGTCCCTAGGACCTCTTCTCTCTCTTCTTTCTTTCAGGAGCTTCTCTCTATCTTCCTTGTTCTCTCTCTCGGTCCTCTGGTGCTGGGACGAGCTCCTCACTGCTCAAGTCTCCAGCTCCAACTCTCTAACTCACTCCTCCCCACTAGGGTTGAGCGACCTTGACTTTTTTAGAGTCGAGTCGGGTTTTATCTCAAAAGTCGGGTCGAGTGAAATCGGCCGATTATGACGTAAAGTCGGGATCGACCGAAACACGAAACCCAATGCAAGTCAATGGGGCAGCATAGTCGGCAGGGAGTGGGGCCAGAAAAACACCTAGAGTGCCCATTTTAATGGCAAAACCATCCATTCTTCTTAATGAAGCTTGTCAATCTTAATTTCCCTTATAATAATAGTTAGGCATTGGAAATTGGGGGTCATTTGGCTAAAGTTGTGGGGGGTAGGGCTGGTTCAAGTATTTAGTGGGCCCAGGTAATCTGGACCACGTCAGGGCAGTGGAGCAGGGAGAGGTAAGTATTTAAACTTTGCAAGTGCTGTGATCCTGAGCAAGCAAGGGGGGCCCACTCGTTGGCATTGGCACTGGCACAGGGCCCCTCAAAGTACGGCGGTGTGTTTGCACGGCGGGGGTGCCTCCCACCGGCAGCGACACTTTTGCGTACTATGAGGAGCCCTGTGCCAGTGACGTCGCCAATGAGTATTCCCCCCCCCACACCTGATGAAGGAACCTGCACTTTCATCTGCACCTTCCTCTTTGTAAGGTGGTATGGTATGCTGGAAGGGGAACCTGACTTTCAGCAGGGTCACATTCTGGCTGTGTAGCGTGCACGGGGAATGTAGCGTTCTGGGTCAATGTACCAGCAGACTCATCTATCACTGGCTGGGCAATGGGCAGGATGAGGAGGAAACACAGATATAGGCCCAAAGAATAAAGTGGGTTAAATGCAGTTCAAAATTGGTAACAGGACTAACCAGGGGGCATTGCTTTGTTCAGTGGAGGACAACTGTAATGAGAGGCTGACACAGAGAGTAGGCCCAAATTAGTAAGTAGTCTAAATGCAGTTCAAAATTGGCAACAGTAGTAAACAGGTGGCACAGCTTTGTTCAGTGGAGGAGAACAGCAAGGAGCGGCAGACACCGATAGTAGGCCCCAACCCAACTAGTAAGCCAAATGCAGTCTAACATTAACAACTACTTAACGAGAGCCTGAAAATGGAATTTCAGGACAGGAAACCAGGAGAACAGCAAGGAACGGCAGACACTGTTAGTAGGCCCCAACCCAACTAGTAGGCCAAATGCAGTTATTCCATTTAACAACTATTTAACAAGAGCCTGAAGATAGAAGCTCAGAAAAGGCAACCTGGAGAACACCTTGGAGCAGAAGACACAGTCTCTACAACCCAGACCCAACTTGTAGGCCTAATGCAGTGTTGTTTTCAACAACTACTAAACGAGAGCTAGAAGCTCGAAGCTATGGAGACGAAACCTGGGGAACACCTTGGAGCGGCAGACACTGGTAGTAGGCCCCAACCCAAGTACTAGCCCCACTGCAGTTTGATTAAAAAAACTACTAAACGAGAGCCTGCAGATCAAAGCTCAGGAAAGGCAACCCGGAGAACACCTTGGAGCGGCAGACACTGGTAGTAGGCCCCAACCTAAGTACTAGCCCCACTGCAGTTTGATTAAAAAAACTACTAAACGAGAGCCTGAAGATCAAAGCTCAGGAAAGGCAACCCGGAGAACACCTTGGAGCGGCAGACACTGGTAGTAGGCCCCAACCCAAGTACTAGCCCCACTGCAGTTTGATTAAAAAAACTACTAAACGAGAGCCTGAAGATCAAAGCTCAGGAAAGGCAACCCGGAGAACACCTTGGAGCGGCAGACACTGGTAGTAGGCCCCAACCCAAGTACTAGCCCCACTGCAGTTTGATTAAAAAAACTACTAAACGAGAGCCTGAAGATCAAAGCTCAGTAAAGGCAACCCGGAGAACACCTTGGAGCGGCAGACACTGGTAGTAGGCCCCAACCCAAGTACTAGCCCCACTGCAGTTTGATTAAAAAAACTACTAAACGAGAGCCTGAAGATCAAAGCTCAGGAAAGGCAACCCGGAGAACACCTTGGAGCGGCAGACACTGGTAGTAGGCCCCAACCCAAGTACTAGCCCCACTGCAGTTTGATTAAAAAAACTACTAAACGAGAGCCTGAAGATCAAAGCTCAGGAAAGGCAACCCGGAGAACACCTTGGAGCGGCAGACACTGGTAGTAGGCCCCAACCCAAGTACTAGCCCCACTGCAGTTTGATTAAAAAAACTACTAAACGAGAGCCTGAAGATCAAAGCTCAGGAAAGGCAACCCGGAGAACACCTTGGAGCGGCAGACACTGGTAGTAGGCCCCAACCCAAGTACTAGCCCCACTGCAGTTTGATTAAAAAAACTACTAAATGAGAGCCTGAAGATCAAAGCTCAGGAAAGGCAACCCGGAGAACACCTTGGAGCGGCAGACACTGGTAGTAGGCCCCAACCCAAGTACTAGCCCCACTGCAGTTTGATTAAAAAAACTACTAAACGAGAGCCTGAAGACCAAAGCTCAGGAAAGGCAACCCGGAGAACACCTTGGAGCGGCAGACACTGGTAGTAGGCCCCAACCCAAGTACTAGCCCCACTGCAGTTTGATTAAAAAAACTACTAAACGAGAGCCTGAAGATCAAAGCTCAGTAAAGGCAACCCGGAGAACACCTTGGAGCGGCAGACACTGGTAGTAGGCCCCAACCCAAGTACTAGCCCCACTGCAGTTTGATTAAAAAAACTACTAAACGAGAGCCTGAAGATCAAAGCTCAGGAAAGGCAACCCGGAGAACACCTTGGAGCGGCAGACACTGGTAGTAGGCCCCAACCCAAGTACTAGCCCCACTGCAGTTTGATTAAAAAAACTACTAAACGAGAGCCTGAAGATCAAAGCTCAGGAAAGGCAACCCGGAGAACACCTAGGAGCGGCAGACACTGGTAGTAGGCCCCAACCCAAGTACTAGCCCCCCTGCAGTTTGATTAAAAAAACTACTAAACGAGAGCCTGAAGATCAAAGCTCAGGAAAGGCAACCCGGAGAACACCTTGGAGCGGCAGACACTGGTAGTAGGCCCCAACCCAAGTACTAGCCCCACTGCAGTTTGATTTAAAAAACTACTAAACGAGAGCCTGAAGATCAAAGCTCAGGAAAGGCAACCCGGAGAACACCTTGGAGCGGCAGACACTGGTAGTAGGCCCCAACCCAAGTACTCGCCCCACTGCAGTTTGATTAAAAAAACTACTAAACGAGAGCCTGAAGATCAAAGCTCAGGAAAGGCAACCCGGGGAACACCTTGGAACGGCAGACACTGGTAGTAGGCCCCAACCCAAGTACTAGCCCCACTGCAGTTTGATTAAAAAACTACTAAACGAGAGCCTGAAGATCAAAGCTCAGGAAAGGCAACCCGGAGAACACCTTGGAGCGGCAGACACTGGTAGTAGGCCCCAACCCAAGTACTAGCCCCACTGCAGTTTGATTAAAAAAACTACTAAACGAGAGCCTGAAGATCAAAGCTCAGGAAAGGCAACCCGGAGAACACCTTGGAGCGGCAGACACTGGTAGTAGGCCCCAACCCAAGTACTCGCCCCACTGCAGTTTGATTAAAAAAAACTACTAAACAAGAGCCTGAAGATCAAAGCTCAGGAAAGGCAACCCGGGGAACACCTTGGAGTGGCAGACACTGGTAGTAGGCCCCAAGTACTAGCCCCACTGCAGTTTGATTAAAAAAAACTACTAAACGAGAGCCTGAAGATCAAAGCTCAGGAAAGGCAACCCGGAGAACACCTTGGAGCGGCAGACACTGGTAGTAGGCCCCAACCCAAGTACTAGCCCCACTGCAGGGAGAATTTAAAAAAAAAAAAAGGGACTGGCCTACAATTACTATCTCCCTGCAGTAATCTCAGCCAGGTATGGCAGGCAGCAATAAGAAGGAGTGGACTGCTGCACAAATTAAATAAAAAGTGTGGACAAACAAAAAAGATAGCTGTGCAGAAAGGAAGGAACAACAGGATTTGTGCTTTGAAAAAAGCAGTTGGTTTGCATAGCGGCGTACACACAGCAATGCAGCTATCAGGGAGCCTTGTAGGGCAGCCCAATGAGCTACAGCGCTGAGGGAAAAAAATGTAGCTTCCACTGTCCCTGCAAACAAAGGTGGTGTTGGACAGTGGAAATCGCTACAGCACAAGCGGTTTGGTGGTTAATGGACCCTGCCTAACACTATCCCTGCTTCTGACGAAGCGGCAGCAACCTCTCCCTATGCTCAGATCAGCAGCAGTAAGATGGCGGTCGGCGGGAACGCCCCTTTATAGCCCCTGTGACGCCGCAGACAGCAAGCCAATCACTGCAATGCCCTTCTCTAAGATGGTGGGGACCAGGACCTATGTCATCACGTTGCCCACACTCTGCGTCCACCTTCATTGGCTGAGAAATGGCACTTTTCGCGTCATTGAAACGCAACTTTGGCGCGAAAGTCGCGTACTGCATGGCCGACCCCACACAGGGATCGGGTCGGGTTTCGTGAAACCCGACTGTGCCAAAAGTCGGCGACTTTTGAAAATGAACGATCCGTTTCGCTCAACCCTACTCCCCACAGACTAGCTATCTTTCTAGACCTTTCCTGACTCCTCCTACTGTTTCCATGACAACTCTACTCTTTCTACCCACACCCTCTACCTAGTACCTCCCTGGCCTTGAGAGGTCTGGTGTTGGATGTAAGTGTGTGGATTCTGGATAGTGTCCCCCTTACCTAAGAGCGGAGCACCACTTCTCATCAGAGGTGCAGTACTTCTGTGGCGACTGGACCTCAGGGGCGCCATATCCCCCCGTTAAACATAGTAAGTCCTTGGGCTGAAACGGAGCAAACAAAGGATAAAAACATGCAGCTTTTCTGGAATGCATCTCAACAAGGTAAAACAATCAACAAATAACTCCTCTTCTCTTTATGGCAAGCACTTCCATTTGAACGTTACATAAAATCACTATAAATTCTGCTATAACTTTAATATAGTTTTAAATGACCTAGAAATATAAAATATTACTCCACTACATATAACTACTTTCTGTTATCAAGTTCAATAAACTTGAATGACATCCCGAACCGGGCAGTCCTCTCGCAGTCCTATGTGCAACATGGGAGAACCCATCTCAAACCCCCAATGGAGTCCCTGGGCATGGCTACAGGACATAGCTGGTCACCTTGTTGGACCACGTTTTTGGCCACGCCAGACGGTTTTTGTTCTTTGGTAATAGAGTGTCCTACTCACACTCTTAAAGGGTAATGTAAAACCAAGAAGGAGCACATTAAGATGTCCATGACCACATTGCCTTTAAATGGAATGAACACTCAATTTAACCAAACATTCAGTTTAACTTGACTAATAAGGCACATAATCTTGACTATTTTCATACCTAACCAGGTTAACTAACTATTTACATTTACATTCTGCCACTTCTCACTTTCTCTTCCAAGGCAGTTCTTTAGCCCTGCAGCCTTCTGAGCAAAAAAGTTCTTCCAATCTGGGTAGCTTCTGCCAACAATAGTCCTCCCAACTGAAAATCTCTATCCGGGCTGCTCTCGCTTGAGCCTCCCCTGGGAACCCCATCAAATCCATCCCCTGGTGCTCCCACCAGATTACCACTATCTCGCTATGCACCGCCCAGGACATGAGATCCAGCTACAGCGGAGCTGCCAGTCTATCTCCGATATCTGCTGTCCAGTCCCAGGCTATGTTTCTAAATGCCTGGCCGGGTTTCAGGGCTGGCGGGGGTTTTAAAGGCCCAACTAAGGTCTCTTCGGCCACTGGGGCAACGCTGGTACCTGTTTCCTCTCTGGTGTCAGTCTTCGGCTCCTGCTCCACTGCTGATCACGAGGCCACTCTCCGTTCAGACACTTTTTTTCAGCAGGGCCTCTTTCCACTTTGCGACTGCAGTAAGCTGCATCTCCAAGAGCTGGCAACGTAGTTCTTCCACCTTGACTCCCTGAAACTACGGGCCCACCATGGGCAGCTGGTCTGAGTTCTCCGGTCGGCTCGGGGAGCCCACCACTTCCACCCCATGATCCAGAGCTCTCCATCCACCACTTGCCATGGCGGACCCAAGGTTCCTTCTCGCCTCTCCTGCAGCTCACTTTCCCACGCGCTCCTTCCACTCTTTCCTTCGTGGGCAGATCCTTCTTCTTTTCCCACCAGCCATGCCAGGAGGCAGATCCCCCTGGTTGATGGACAAGATCATTTTGCATTGAAGTCTTAACAGTGGGCGGGTACGGCTTTCACGCCTTTGTTTCAGGTTCCGCCCATGATGACACGCCTCTCTTCTCCATTACGTCTCGCAACACTGTAATGGTGACGATTTCACAATTCAACAAAGTCTCTGGCACAAAGGACCTGTTGGTACAGGAGCTTCTCTCTATCTTCCTTGATCTCTTTCTCCGCCCTCTGGTGCTCGGACGAGCTCCTCACTGCTCAAGTCCCCAGGTCCAACTCTCTAACTCCCTAACTCACTCCTCCCCACAGACTAACTTTATAGACCTTTTCTGACTCCTCCTACTGTTTCCATGACAACTCTCCTCTCTCCACCCACACCCTCTACCTAGTTCCTCCCTAGCCTTGAGAGGTCTGGTGTTGGAAGTAAGTGTGTGGGTTCTGGGTAGTGCCCTTCCCCTTACCTGAGAGTGGAGCACCACAGCTCATCCAAGGTGCAGTACCTCTGTGGCAACTGGACCTCAGGGGAGCCTTATACACTTGAACAAACACAGGAATTTTGAAGGATTATAGCCAGGTATATAGTAGCTAATTATACCAAACAGGTGATAATGATCATCATTTCCATATGTAGGTTGAACCAAAGTCATTAACTGAAAAGGAAACAGCTGTGTTGGAGGCTTAAAATCTGGTAAGGTAGATTCAAACTCCGCTAGAAAGTTAAGATTGTGGAATACAATTTCATGTCACTGGTAATACACCTTGGCAAGACTAAGTAAAGCAACAAGACCCAAGTTAGTTATGTACTGCATCGGCAAGGTGTCTCTCTTAGGAAAAGATTTCAAAGTATCTTTCAAGATGTTCTGCTCAAGCGCTTTTGAATAAGCATAAAAAATGACAACATTGAAGATCATAGACGCAGTGGTCAGCATGGAAACTTGTACAGTAGAAGAAAGATACTTCGTGCCCACTTCCCTTCAAAATTGGTATATATCCAACAGTGCTACCAGCTCAGAACTGGCAGCAACGAGTGGGGCCCAGCTACAGCCGACTACAGGTCCTGCCCGGAAGTGGACTTCATGGAAGAGTTGCAGCCAAAAATTCATACCTTCTAGATAGAAACAAGACCATGCAGCTCAATTATGGACAAAAGCATAGGAAATGTGGTGCAGAAAAATTGCAGAAGGTGCTCTGGACTGACTCAAAAGATGGAATATGAATATTGGGCTGTAACAGATGGCAGTCAGAGAGGAGTACATTAATGATTGGAGATGCACAAATTTATTATTAGTGGAGTTGAATTCTATTTGAATTTTACAAAAATCGCCATTCTGGAGAATGCGGAT
Organism: Ranitomeya imitator; assembly: GCF_032444005.1. NCBI lineage: Eukaryota > Metazoa > Chordata > Amphibia > Anura > Dendrobatidae > Ranitomeya > Ranitomeya imitator. Next base: position 798,448,486 of record NC_091283.1, read on the forward strand.
CTTTAGTAATTCACTCACTGCGAATTCAGCAAAGTGGTCATCAGCTGTAGCCACTATTTTGCTAATCAGTAGAAGTCCAGCACAAAGTTAAAAAGAATTTAAAAACATACTTTCCCCACCGTTCAAACCCCCCCCCACCCCCCCCCGGAAGCTTCTGCTGCTACCTGCACTGTCCGGTCCTTCACAAATCTGTTGCATCGCATCTCCAGCCAGGTGTTCACTCTAGGCCAGGGCTTCTGGCGCGATCAAGTCCTGGAGTTCATTGTCCATATTATGGGACCTACTCAGAGCTGGAAGCCCCGTTCTAAAGTGGCTGGAGAGTCCATGCAACAGAAGCGTGGTTGACCCACCAACAGGCAGGGAGCAGCACAACGGGCAGGAGAGATGAGCTTTGAAGTGAGTACAGTATTTAATTTTTTCTTTTTACAGTTTTGCTGGCCACTTACCTGTTTAGCCATCCATGCTGCTCACTTCCAACTGTCAAGTCCTCCTGGCTTCTATCGTTTTGTTCAGTCTAGGTTGGGTATTTCGGTCCATGTAGTTCAATCAGGATGCTCCAAGGCTTGCTCACAGCCTAGTAGTCCTAGCCTTAAGTGAACACCAGTCTCCAACTTCTGACCGCTGGCCCCAGAGGTCACTGCGCATAAATAGTTAACTCTGGGACCTTTAAGATGAATAACAGACAGAGATGCCAGGTAGTGTCTTACTAAACTTCCCACTGAAAACACCTGAATGATCAGTCAAATGTGTATGTGCAAACCATGACTGAAGGTTATCTTAGGTTTATGGGCACTTTTAACCAAAGTTTCATAACCACTTGAAATTCAGTGGGTGTTGAGGAGACATTTGACAAGGGACCTATGTCAAGTGACATGGTTATGGGGGATTCTTATGAGTCGAACAAGGTCAGAGTATGGAAGTTTCATTGTTATATTCTGTACTGCTAGTTTTTTTTTTTGCAAAGTTTAAGATGAATAATTACTTTGTATGTATCTCTACACTCTTGTTCCTCATCTGAGATCTGCAAACGTAAAGAATATTGAGCAATCTTAAAGAATTATTCTGATGGACATTTTTCTAGTCTTAATATATTGTAGTCATCATATTATATTGCACCGTGTACTTACAATTGCTAACTTTGCCTTTTTACCCAGTGAATTCTTCTCTTTTCCATTAGAAAAACACAAAAATTGAGCTTGGATTAAGTTGGTATACATGCAGCACATAAACGCATTTTCACATTGGCCATAATGAACAAAAACCCTGCAAGTGCGTTAAGGGTTCTTAGTAATACTGTTTTTGATCAAAAATAGCATAAAAGCCACCCCACCATCATCAAGGTGCCTTGATCCCGACGGTTCTACGCTGTCTAATATTAAAAACCTTACCATGCCTGAGTTGACCTCAGCGTGTGAATAAGGCTACGTTCACATTAGCGTTTTGCGGGGCTGCGTCGGACGCAGCCGCGGCGACGCATGCGTCATGCTCCCCTATATTTAACATGGGGGCGCATGGACATGCGTTGTCTTGCGTTTTGTGACGCATGCGTCTTTTTTGGCGCAAGCGTCAGTGCGCAGAGGACGCAGCAAGTTGCATTTTTTTTGCGTCCAAAATCATGCAAAAAAAGGACGCATGCGTCACAAAGCAATGCGTTTTGCATGCGTTTTTGTTTGCGTTGTGCTTTGTGTCGCCAACGCAGCACCGCACAACGCAAATGTGAAAGTAGCCTAAGGGCAGACAAAAGGACCGGCTCCCGATCTATGGACACGAGTCTGGGGAAGCTTTTAAATGTAATTACCAGCTCAGAAAAGGGAAGCCATGCCACAGCTTGCACAAATTGCAAAAATACAAAGAAAAGCACAAAAATTGAGCTTGGATTAAGTTGGTATATAAGCAGCACATAAATGCATGTTCAATATTGGCCATAAAACGCACAAAACCTACAAGAAACAAAATGAGCAAAAACCCTGCTGTAACTAAATAAATAAAAAGCAAAAGTGCATGAAAATAACTCAGGGTTCTTAGTGATATTGTTTTTGATCAAAAATAGCATAAAGCCTTTTCCATTAGGTATATGATATCATGTGATTAAAACTGAGTAGCTGAATCCTTCTAAGTTCTATGTAGAAACAGAAAGTCTCTTTTCCCTGCATGAGTCATCATTAAAACTACAATTCTACATCACAGCAAAGTCCCTGGCAGGAAGAAGGAGCAAAGCAGCTGGATCAAGAGGTTAAGAGGAAGATATTTAGAGCTTAGAAGGATTCAGACAGTCAGTTTTTAATCACGTGATGTCATAGATCTAATGGAAAAGAGAAGAATTATCTGGGTAGAAAGGGAAAATGAGCAATTGTAAGTACACAGTGCTATATAATATGATTGCAATATTGAGGATAAAACCTTTTCTGGGAGTGCTTCTTTAAAATAACAGTAAGAAACCATTTTCAGAGGTTTGTATCTTATGTGCTATTGTCATCTATAAAGGGTAACAACCATAAAATAAGCCCATCTCATAAGGGCCTGGTAGTGACTGGTCCCTCTACTTTCCCTATACCTCATGTCGGACTGATTCCTATGGGCAGAGAATTCCTTTTAGAACATCTGCATTTCTTTGTCTTTTCGAGAGCAAGAAGACCCAAAGCTAACACACAGAAAATGTTGTTTATGTGACCTACAGAAACTGCTAAAAGGATCCTTCCCAGTCATTGGCTAGGTGTGCCATCTTTTCAGGATTTATTGGACACATTTATTAGGTTCTCTCGGCAGATAATCATTATCATTAGACTTCTCCCCCCGCAACAAATCTAAATGTATCATTCATTGGATTAACTGTAACTCTACGCCCCGGTGTGAGGTTTTCCTAAATCTGCTTGTCTAACTCTCTATATAAATCCTCTCTATCTGTTTTGATGGATATTAAGAAATATTTTTCATGGTGCATTTAGTTTTATTGGATAGCTGGAATTATTCAGAGGGCAATTGACATTTAAATGGATTCTGTAGATTTAATGGATATGCATATAACGGAAAAATGTCAGAAAAAAAAGCTCTGTATGTGACATGAACTATTGTCCTCAACCCTTGACTTTGTTTTCTGTTTTCTACTTTGTTTGAAATGCCCTAGAATAACAAGAACCCGTCCTGACTCTCTCCTTACTGCGAATCTTGAGTCGTCTGGACAGCATGTAAATGGACTCTGACTGTCCTTGCATTAGTTTTCTATACTAAGTCTCATCAATCAACTGACTTGTCTAATGAAGACCTTGGACCCGAGGATGAAGGGAAAGTGGACAGCCATTTGAACCTTACTTGAAAGTTGAGAAGTGAAGCTAAACAGATATTTGAGGAGGACATTGGGACATCAGATGAATGAGCAGAACATAACCTTGCTGGGATGCATGCTCTGGATCAAGCATTGGGAATTACAGGATGAAATATCTCTAACTAACAATTCATCTGTAACTGGAAAGAGAAGGAGCTGCTGACATTTAGCTGTGATGGGCATTCCGGATGCCTGTCTCACGAATGCTTAAATGAACAAGACATGTGGATGAAAGTGATTAATCGCTTTCCTACATCTCCAGCTATATCTCCTCAATACACAATTTGTTCTTTTACATATTAGCTTCATACTGATTAAAGCTACCTGATCTTTCCCCCCCCGTGGAAATTTTTTCTACTTCTCTTGCTTTGAAAATATCAAATTTTTAAAGTAGGCCAACGACTCACGACGTTCTTCCCCAGAGTTTACGTGAAGTTTTCTAGTATGTTATTTAGTGTCATATGATCGACTTTGTGATCAGACACCAAGCCAGAAAATAATTCAGAATAAACCGCTGTTTTGTCATTATGTTGACCAGGTATTGTACATTACTTTCACTTTTGTGCTAAGGAAGGTAGGAAAGGAGCGCCACATGTGATCTTCACTGTATGTTACGACTCCACTGCTACTTCATGCAGACTTAAGATATTTGACATTCCCAGGATGGATGAAATAGTTTTTGGATTGAAAAATCATCCAACATTGATTGATTGCACAGTGGTGAGGTCTGTGAGAGCATGAAAGACTGTACACAATGTCCATCGAGCATTACAGAGTTATATAGAGATTAGCTAATGTTTTATTTCCAATCTATTACACATCATTTAAAAGTTCATGATCCCTTTAAATAAGAAACACATATTAACTATTCTAGTGGATTAAGATTCATGGAAACATAAATATTCATCAAATGGAATCTGTCATCAGGTTTTTGCAGCATGATGTAGGGGCAGTGACCCTGATTCCAGCGATGTATAACTTTTTTGGGCTGCTTGCTGCAGTTTTGATAAAATTACAGTTTTAGCTGCTGGAGTTCTAACAGTTCTTTGAATGGTGAGCTCTGTATAACCTCGCCCCCACCACTGATTGGCAGCTTTCTCTGTACACTGTGTATAGGCACAAATCTGCCAATCAGTGGTGGAGGCGGAGTAATACAAAGCTCATTAATATGGAGGTCTACATGGCTGCAGGTCTACCAGTCCTCTAGTGATAATCCTCTACTTATAAAATTAATCATTTTATCAAAACTAAAGCAAACAGCCCAGTATGTGACACATTGTTGGAATCAGGGTCTCAGTCTCTACACTTTGCTGCTCTCACATTAGGTGGGAAAAATGGTGACAGATTCCCTTAACCCTGCTGTTCTGTTCAGTCTGGGGAGACCTATTTTGAACTTTGGTATTTTTTGGGGTGTTCAAGATGCGGTTCTGAAACTTGTGGTTGATTGACTTAAATGAGGATGGGTCGGTAGGCCACGGGTTTCAGAGCCGCATCTTGAATATTTTAAAGAATATTGAAGTTCAAAGTCGGTCATTTTTGACCAACAGAACAGCAGGGTTAAAAAGATTTAATCCAGCTAAATACTGAATGTGGTCCCTGGTTGCCGTGTCTGGCCACACATTTTCATATACACATACAAGGGAGAAATACCACCACACCATGATTGGACTACATATTCCACCACATAGTGACCAAATAATACCACATACAAGGGACAAATACCGCCACACCATGACCACACCACATATTACTACCACATAGTGACTGAATAATTCCACATTAGCACTACAGCCTTGCAGCGCTGGAGTCCTGGGTTCAAACCCCACCAAGGACAACATCTGCAAAGAGTTTGTATGTTCTCTCCGTGTTTGCGTGGGTTTCCTCTGGGCACTCCGGTTTCCTCCCACATTCCAAAGACATACTGATAGGGAATTTAGATTGTGAGCCCCAACGGGGACAGCGAATATAATGTTTGCACACTGTAAAGCGCTGCGGAATATGTTAGCGCTATATAAAAATAAAGATTATTATTATTATTCTTACATACAGGGACAAATACCACCTCACCATAGCCAGACCACATATTACCACTACATAGTGACTGAATAATACTACACATTATAATTTGTTATACAAGGAACAAATACCACCAAACTGTGACCAGGTAAATATATTGCCAGCACATAGCGATCGAATGATACCATGTAAAGGGACAAATACCGCCACACTGTGACCACAGGTGACATTATACACAGCAGCTCTGTATATAGTGTCAGTGTACAGACAATACAATGATCACCAATGACATTATACACAGGAGAGCTGTATATACGGGTGAATATCATTAAATTAGAATATCATCAAAAAGTTGATTTATTTCAGTTCTTCAATACAAAAAGTGAAACTCATATATTATATAGAGTCATTACAAACAGAGTGATCTATTCCAATTGTTTATTTCCGTTAATGTTGATGATTATGGCTCACAGCCAATGAAAACCCCAAAGTCATTATCTCAGTAAATTAGAATAATTCACAAAAAACACCTGCAAAGGCTTCCTAAGTATTTAAAAAGGCTCCTTAGTCTGTTTCAGTAGGCTCCACAATCATGAGGAAGACTGTTGACTTGACAGATGTCCAGAAGGCACTCATTGACACACTCCACAAGGAGGGTAAGCCACAAAAGGTCATTGCTAAAGAAGCTGGCTGTTCACAGAGTGCTGTATCCAAGCAATTAATGGAAAGTGGAGTGGAAAGAAAAAGTGTGGTAGAAAAAGGTGCACAAGTAACTAGGATAACGGCAGCCTTGAAAGGATTGTTAAGAAAAGGCCATTCAAAAATTTGGTTGTAGAACAACAAATGGCGGTTTGTGGAAGGAGCGCTAGCGGCCGTTCCAATGAGGAGGAAATAAGTGCGCAGGTCCCCGCAGCTCCAGCCGGATACCCCACAACGGGGGAGAAAGACTTTCATCAGGAACAGAATAGCTGGTCTCAGGAGCACTGAAGGAGAACACAGACACCAGTTTAGGGTAAAACCACAACGCGTTTCAACGGCGTGCGCCATCTTCTTCAGGTGATATTTATTAATGATATGCAAGGAAGAAGTACAGTATTTAACCTTACAAGGACAAATCACAGAACAGTGGCAATTACATATGCAATTGTAAAATACAAAAAGTGGGCATGTATCATTTATCACAACATTTTAGTAGCAAAGCAGCAAATATAACAAGATTTTAGCAGCAACAAATTAATAAAAACCAATTAAAAGAAAAATAAGAATAAAAAAATAAAAATAATCACCAAAATAATAATAAAAAATCAGCATAAAAAATTATCATAAAAATAAGGAAAAAAAAAATTACAAATAAACATCTAGTTAGTAACTTTCTCAATCATGAGGTTCAGACCCTCATGGGCCAGTGTACCAAGCTTAAAAATCCAGAAGCTTTCTTTTTTTTTTGTTAAACTACTCAAACGGTCTGTTACATACTCAGGTATATGATCAATAAAAGTTAGTTGCATCGCTTTCCAATTTTTTTGGTGCATCAATAAAAATGCTTCGATAAGCTGTGTAACATGAAGCCATTTTTTATGTTCTGTCTATGTTTATTTAGTCTCGCATGCATCGTTTGTATGGTGCGGCCTACATATTGTAGACCGCAACCACATTCAATCAGATAGACTACATGAGTAGTTTGACAGTTAACAGATGAATTGATTAGAAACATACTGCCCGTCGTGTTGGATTTGAATTTACGTGCACCTTTCCCAATAGAGATGCAACACAAACATTTGGTACTCCCACATGGCAAACAGCCCGAATTCAGAGAAGCACAAGGTCTTGATGTGAATGGGACTATTGACGTGTTACTGAGTGCAACCTTATTCCCTAAAGTCTGATTTCTTCAAAATATGGTTATGGGGTGGTGTTTCGAAAGGACTGGATCCCCCTTCAAAATAAACCAATATTTTGATAGAATTTTTTTAACCATTACATGAGACTGATTGAAAGTGGTAATGAAGCTCCACTTGCTAAATGTAGTTCTAGAGGGGAGAGGCTCCATCAATTTTCTCCTAATGCTATCAATACACTCCTTCTGTGTCAAAGAATTGGCTTTTTTGTGGGCGTCCCTAACTAGGTTCTTCGGATAACCTCTCTGTTCAAACCTCTGATCGAGGATTTTAGCCTCCCTTAGGAAGTCAGACTTATATGTACAGTTTTTTCATATCCGCCAATATTGGCCGTACGGGACATTCTGGATCTACTTGGGTAGTTAACCACTATCAAAGCTGAGATAACTGTTTACATCCACTTCCTTAAAATGTGTGGTCATGGATAGATGACCTGTTTCATCAACTCGAATTGCAAGATCTAGGAATTGAACAGAAATGTTAGACATATTAACTGTAAAATGTAACCCTAATGAATTCTTATTGAGGTTGGAAATAAACTCCAATGCCTCCCCCTCAGTACCAGTCCATATACAAAACAAATCATCGATAAAGCGTCGGTAAAAAGCCAATTTCCCCGAATTAAGGTTGGGTTGCGCGATGAGGACAGATTCGAACGCCCCCATAAACAAGAATAAGAATGCAATTAGGGACAGGGGATAGATTCAGAAGTAAGTCAATGAGATGAGATGAGTCTTTCAAGTGAGATGAGTCATCCAGTGCTGCAACATATTTTTGCAAAAATAAATCTATTCAAAAATTTGGGGGAGATTCACAAGGAGTGGACTGCTGCTGGAGTCATTGCTTCAAGAGCCACCACACACAGACTTATCCAGGACATGAGCTACAAGTGTCGCATTCCTTGTGTCAAGCCACTCATGACCAATAGACAACACCAGAAGCGTCTTACCTGGGCCAAGGAGAAAAAGAACTGGACTGTTGCTCAGTGGTCCCAGGTGTTGTTTTCAGATGAAAGTTTTGGAAATAAAAGTCCCAGAGTCTGAAGGAAGAGTGGAGAGGCCACAATCCAAACTGCTTGAGGTCTAGTGTGAAGTATCCATAATCAGTGATGATTTGGGGAGCCATGTCATCTGCTTGTGTAAGTCCACTGCATTTTATCAAGACCAAAGTCAGCGCAGCCATCTTCCAGGAAATTTTAGAGCACTTCATGTTTCCCTCTGCCGACAAGCTTTTTGTCGATGAAAATTTCATTCTCCAGCAGGACTTGGCACATGTCCACACTGCCAAAAGTACCAATACCTGGTTTAAAAACAACATCACTGTGCTTGATTGGCAGCAAACTCGCCTGTCCTTAACCCCATAGAGAATCTATAGGGTATTGTCCAGAGGAAGATGAGAGACACCAGACCCAACAATGCAGATGAGCTGAAGGCTGCTATCAAAGCAACCTGGGCTTCCATAACACCTCAGCAGAGCCACAGGCTGATCGCCTCCATGCCGCACTGATGCAGTAAATAATGCAACAGGAGCCCCGGCCAAGTATTGAAGTATTGAGTGCATTTACTGAACATACATTTCAGTAGGCCAATATTTCAGATTTTAAAATTATTTTTTAAGCTGGTGTTATTCTAATTTACTGAGATAATGACTTTTGGATTTTCATTGGCTGTAAACTATAATCATCAACATTATCAGAAATAAACACTTGAAATAGATCACTCTGTCTGTAATGACTCTATATAATATAGGAGTTTCACTTTTTGCATTGAAAAACTGAAATAAATTAACTTGTTGATGATTTTCTAATTTAGTGAGAAGCACTTGTAGTGTAAAATTTTCATGTACATGTGATACAGTGACTCACCAATGACAGTCTCAAAATCTAGAACCAATTCAGTAATGGGATTCTTGATTTCAGCACCCTCAAGATACCCTAAATCTATTCAAAAACCCTTGGCACCCGAAAAAGAAAAAAATATTTTTGTAGACCTGTGTTATTAACTTATGAAAATTTTTTACAAAGTACAGAAAAGTTAAACATAAAAAGAGTATTACCACAAGAGGTGTAAAGGTCATGGTCGACCCCCAAACTTGGTTCATAAGGGGGTCAAAATCACACATTTGCCCCATTTAAACGCATACTAGCTCTATTACCAGATTTTTATTGGGACCCTAGAGCTTCAACTTACATCTCTGGGTCATAAGTATGTGAAATGAGTCATGACATAATTACAACTTATGCTCACATCCAGCACCAACTCCAACTACAGAGCTAATCAAAGTCAAACTCCCAAGCCATAACTCATTTAACCTCAAAGTGCGGCTAATGTATTTAATGGCCATGATAATTTTATAAATGATCGCAAAAAACCCTGCACCACAAGACACCTGACACCAGGACCTCCTGGATGACCCTCTCTTTCTTTATACAATAGCTGAGTAACTAATATTATATCTGATAATAGAAATGTCCGGTGGTAAATTTCCATCCTTCCGTTGACCATAAAAAGTCTTTGATGTCCTCTTGAAGGCCTTGCTTTACTCCAGATGACGTCACCGGTGGTAATATTTTATCATTAGTTGTTTGTTACAGAGTTGGAAAATAATCTCTTTTTGCCTTTCCTAAGCTGAGAGATGCATTACGCACTGAGTTAAATAATTTCAAGCCTGTTAATCCAAACAGCAGGTATCCAACAATTATTTTTGTGTGACCTATTGTAATTAGATGTGATGAATACAAATAAAAACAATTATTGTCTCGTTCCCTCACCGGATTCCAGAGGGAATACTTACTCACAAGGGTTGACAATTCATTTCAGAGAAGCAGAGGAATCGTATATGACTAAGAATGTATATTCTGTGGACATTGTAAATGCGGAAGTGCAGAATTTAGCTATCATTATTTATATGGCGCTGTGCACAAAAAGTATTTACTCACATTGGTCCTTTAGGTTCACTTAACAACATTTTTGGCTTTTGTGCTTTAGTTTTTTCCATCATTCTTTCCAAAAGTTACAACTCTTTTATTTTTCAAATTTTTCCATCAGTATAAGGGCTTGTTTTTTTTGGCAGGACAAGTTGCAATTTTGAATTTCACCATATTTTGTACTGAAAATCTGGAAAATTTCAAGTGGGATGAAACTGAAAAAAATAAACCTGAAAAAAATGTGATTCCTCAGTTGCCTATTGGGATTAGTTTTTATGACATTCACTTTGTGGTGAAAATTACCTGGCAATCTTGCTGAACAGGTCAGTGCAGTTATGGTAATACCAAATTGACATATATACGGTATTTTTTTTAATTATTATTATTATTTGTTTTTTTTTTTGTATTTGCTACTTAAAAAAATAAAGAACTTACAAACAGAAATTCGGTTTCTGTCACAAAATTCCAGGAGTCATAACTATTTTATTTTTGTGGTTAGTGTTGTATTGGGGCTTGTTTTTGTACTGAAATCTTTTTATTTTTTTATTTTGGGGGTTGGGAGAGGGAATCATGTGACCAAAAAAAAAGTGATTATGATTCTCTTTCCTTTTCGATGCTAACCACCTGGGATAAATATTTTTATATTTCATTAATTCAGACAATTATGTGCGCCGTGTTACCTAATATGTTATTTTTATTTAATAGATTTTGCTATTGCATTTGGGGAAAAGTGGGGAAATTTCTACTTTCACATCTTATTTGATATTTTTTATATATGTTATATACATGACAATGAATAACAGACTGCTCATTTTAACACCTAAGCAAGCCCCATAGAAAAATGGGCAACCAGAGAGTCTGCCCCCTTCACTCACTATCCTAGTTGTATGATAATCCCGCATCAGGGACAAAACGGAATAGAACATGCCAGGACCACAGCTGGGAACTAATAATTTAGGCAACTTTCAGACCTGAGCTATATTAGTAAGCTGCATAACTTTTTTGGGGTTGGATATTTTTTGGGTAAAACTTACAGAATTCTGGAAGTCTGACCACTGGAAGTCTGACCACTGGGGCTGCAATTGATCTTAAGATCGGGCGTTTGAACCCCATTTTGAGCAGAAGTGCGCTTGCTCAGCTTCTGCTCCATTCATCGTCAATGCCGGAAATTGCCGACTGCTGTATTCGGCTTTCTCCTGCAGTTCCATAGATAATGAATGGAGTTTACTGAAGATAGATTTCTATAGAGCCTTGTTCTCAGGATTGCAGAGGGCTCCAGTAATTAGATCCCCAATTTTCTTCAAGTTCTCCCCCTATCATGGAAATAGGAGATAACTTAAGAGTTTGGGAAAACCGCTATAGGAGGAAATGTCGAGTCATTTGGCACACTCCAAGTTAAGTGGAGGTATAACTATTATCTATCCTCCGATCCTATAACCGTCCCTATACACCAATTTTGTATAGCTCCATCAGCAGTATAGTATCCCTTAGACCCCAGTCCAGAGCCTCTCACCTAGCCAAATCAGTTCTCATGCTTCGCACTGACGAGGGCCAACAGCCCGAAACACCGTGTCTGCGAATTGAGATATTGATTTGGCTTTTATCCTAGGTCATATTGCATGACTCGTTAAAGAGTTGATTGTGACTTGTAGGATCGCTACTTCCAACAGGTGGCACTATAGAGTTTAAGTCCTCTTTTTCTCAGAAGAGGCAATTTGCATTTCATTAAAGGGATGTTGTCAGCAGATTCATGCTGCCCTAACCATACACAGCATGACTGTTAAAAAAGAAGGGGCTGCTGCTGTAACATCCCACATGGGTCAGTTATGCAAATGAGCTTTCCTTGTGTTGTCTCTGTGACTGGATATGGTCTAAGGTGACCATTATCACCAAGCACTTAGCGATTGAATAGTTGAATAGCTATTTGTATATACAGGGTAGGCATAGGGCCCAGTTCACATGGTAATTTACTTTGTATTCTGTTCTCTAGATATTGTTTAAAAAACAGCATGAATGCTAGCAGGATCCACTTTACAAAATAGAATGTTATGTTATACCCTGAATGCGCTATTTTTTCAGAGATTACATTGTTTAAAGCTGCCAAAAAGGAAACAGAGAAGCACATTGCTAAGGAGAGTAAAACTAATCCCAAACTGTTCTTCAACTACATCAATAGTAAAAGAATAAAAACTGAAAATGTAGGCCCCTTAAAAAATAGTGAGGAAAGAATGGTTGTAGATGACGAGGAAAAAGCTAACATATTAAACACCTTCTTCTCCACGGTATTCACGGTGGAAAATGAAATGCTAGGTGAAATCCCAAGAAACAATGAAAACCCTATATTAAGGGTCACCAATCTAACCCAAGAAGAGGTGCGAAACCGGCTAAATAAGATTAAAATAGATAAATCTCCGGGTCCGGATGGCATACATCCACGAGTACTAAGAGAACTAAGTAATGTAATAGATAAACCATTATTTCTTATTTTTAGGGACTCTATAGCGACGGGGTCTGTTCCGGAGAACTGGCGCATAGCAAATGTGGTGCCAATATTCAAAAAGGGCTCTAAAAGTGAACCTGGAAATTATAGGCCAGTAAGTCTAACCTCTATTGTTGGTAAAATATCTGAAGGGTTTCTGAAGGATGTTATTCTGGATTATCTCAATGAGAATAACTATTTAACTCCATATCAGCATGGGCTTATGAGAAATCGCTCCTGTCAAACCAATCTAATCAGTTTTTATGAAGAGGTAAGCTATAGGCTGGACCACGGTGAGTCATTGGACGTGGTATATCTCGATTTTTCCAAAGCGTTTGATACCGTGCCGCACAAGAGGTTGGTACACAAAATGAGAATGCTTGGTCTGGGGGAAAATGTGTGTAAATGGGTTAGTAACTGGCTTAGTGATAGAAAGCAGAGGGTGGTTATAAATGGTATAGTCTCTAACTGGGTCGCTGTGACCAGTGGGGTACCGCAGGGGTCGGTATTGGGACCTGTTCTCTTCAAAATATTCATTAATGATCTGGTAGAAGGTTTACACAGTAAAATATCGATATTTGCAGATGATACAAAACTATGTAAAGCAGTTAATACAAGAGAAGATAGTATTCTGCTACAGATGGATCTGGATAAGTTGGAAACTTGGGCTGAAAGGTGGCAGATGAGGTTTAACAATGATAAATGTAAGGTTATACACATGGGAAGAAGGAATCAATGTCACCATTACACACTGAATGGGAAACCACTGGGTAAATCTGACAGGGAGAAGGACTTGGGGATCCTAGTTAATGATAAACTTACCTGGAGCAGCCAGTGCCAGGCAGCAGCTGCCAAGGCAAACAGGATCATGGGGTGCATTAACCCCTCTGTGACCTTAGACGTACTATCCCGTCGAGGTGCCCTGGGCTTATCTGACCCTGGACGGGATAGTACGTCATAGCCGATCGGCCGCGCTCACGGGGGGAGCGCGGCCGATCGCGGCCGGGTGTCAGCTGCTTATCGCAGCTGACATCCGGCACTATGTGCCAGGAGCGGTCACGGACCGCCCCCGGCACATTAACCCCTGGCACACCGCGATCAAAGATGATCGCGATGTGCCGGCGGTGCAGGGAAGCACCGCGCAGGGAGGGGGCTCCCTGCGGGCTTCCCTGAGCCCCCCGCAGCAACGCGATGTGATCGCGTTGCTGCGAGGGTCTCCTCACCTCCCTCCCTGCTCGAGCCCCGGATCCAAGATGGCCGCGGATCCGGGTCCTGCAGGGAGGGAGGTGGCTTCACAGAGCCTGCTCAGAGCAGGCACTGTGAAGGCTGCAGCGCTGCATGTCAGATCAGTGATCTGACAGAGTGCTGTGCAAACTGTCAGATCACTGATCTGTGATGTCCCCCCCTGGGACAAAGTAAAAAAGTTAAAAAAAAATTTTCCAAATGTGTAAAAAAAATTAAAAAAAATATTCCAAAATAATGAAAAAAAAAAAAAATATTATTCCCATAAATACATTTCTTCATCTAAATAAAAAAAAAAAAACAATAAAAGTACACATATTTAGTATCGCCGCGTCCGTAACAGCCCGACCTATAAAACTGTCCCACTAGTTAACCCCTTCAGTAAACACCGTAAGAAAAAAAAAAAAAAAACAAGGCAAAAAACAACGCTTTATTATCATACCGCCGAACAAAAAGTGGAATAACACGCGATCAAAAGGACAGATATAAATAACCATGGTACCGCTGAAAGCGTCATATTGTCCCGCAAAAAAAGAGCCGCCATACAGCATCATCAGCAAAAAAATAAAAAAGTTATAGTCCTGAGAATAAAGCGATGCAAAAATAATTATTTTTTCTGTAAAATAGTTTTTATCGTATAAAAGCACCAAACCATAAAAAATTGATATAAATGAGGTATCGCTGTAATCGTACTGACCCGAAAAATAAAACTGCTTTATCAATTTTACCAAACGCGGAACGGTATAAACGCCTCCCCCAATAGAAATTCATGAATAGCTGGCTTTTGGTCATTCTTCCTCACAAAAATCGGAATAAAAAGCGATAAAAAAATGTCACGTGCCCAAAAATGTTTTCAATAAAAACGTCAACTCGTCCCGCAAAAAACAAGACCTCACATGACTCTGTGGACCAAAATATGGAAAAATTATAGCTCTCAAAATGTGGTATTGCAAAAAATATTTTTTGCAATAAAAAGGGTCTTTCAGTGTGTGACGGCTGCCAATCATAAAAATCCGCTAAAAAACTCGCTATAAAAGTAAATCAAACCCCCCTTCATCACCCCCTTAGTTAAGGAAAAATAAAAAAAAATGTATTTATTTCCATTTTCCCATTAGGGCTAGGGTTAGGGCTAGGGTTAGGGCTAGGGTTAGGGCTAGGGTTAGGGTTAGGGCTAGGGCTAGGGTTAGGGCTAGGGTTAGGGTTAGGGTTAGGGCTAGGGTTAGGGCTAGGGTTAGGGCTAGGGTTAGGGCTAGGGTTAGGGCTAGGGCTAGGGTTAGGGCTAGGGTTAGGGCTAGGGTTAGGGCTAGGGTTAGGGCTAGGGTTAGGGTTAGGGCTAGGGTTAGGGCTAGGATTAGGGTTAGGGTTAGGGTTGGGGCTACAGTTAGGGTTGGGGCTAAAGTTAGGGTTAGGGTTTAGATTACATTTACAGTTGGGAATAGGGTTGGGATTAGGGTTAGGGGTGTGTCAGGGTTAGAGGTGTGGTTAGGGTTACCGTTGGAATTAGGGTTAGGGGTGTGTTTAGATTAGGGTTTCAGTTATAATTGGGGGGTTTCCACTGTTTCGGCACATCAGGGGCTCTCCAAACACGACATGGCGTCCGATCTCAATTCCAGCCAATTCTGCGTTGAAAAAGTAAAACAGTGCTCCTTCCCTTCCGAGCTCTCCTGTGTGCCCAAACAGGGGTTTACCCCAACATATGGGGTATCAGCGTACTCAGGACAAATTGGACAACAACTTTTGTGGACCAATTTCTCCTGTTACCCTTGGGAAAATACAAAACTGGGGGCTAAAAAATAATTTTTGTGGGAAAACAAAAAGATTTTTTATTTTCACGGCTCTGCGTTATAAACTGTAGTGAAACACTTGGGGGTTCAAAGTTCTCACAACACATCTAGATAAGTTCATTGAGGGGTCTAGTTTCCAATATGGGGTCACTTGTGGGGGGTTTCTACTGTTTAGGTACATTAGGGGCTCTGCAAACGCAATGTGACGCCTGCAGATTAATCCATCTAAGTCTGCATTTCAAATGGAGCTCCTTCCCTTCCGAGCCCTCCCATGCGCCCAAAATGTGGTTCCCCCCCACATATCGGGTATCAGCGTACTCAGGACAAATTGGACAACAACATTTAGGGTCCAATTTCTCCTGCTAACCTTGGAAAAATACAAAACTGGGGGCTAAAATATAATTTTTGTGAAAAAAAAATATTTTTTATTTGCATGGCTCTGCGTTATAAACTGTAGTGAAATACTTGGGGGTTCAAAGCTCTCACAACACATCAAGATGAGTTCCTTAGGGGGTCTACTTTCCAAAATGGTGTCACTTGTGGGGGGTTTCTACTGTTTAGGTACATTAAGGGCTCTGCAAACGCAATGTGACGCCTGCAGACCATTCCATCTAAGTCTGCATTCCAAATGGCGCTCCTTCCCTTCCGAACCCTCCCATGCGCCCAAACGGTGGTTCCCCCCCACATATGGGGTATCAGCGTACTCAGGACAAATTGGACAACAACTTTTGTGGTCCAATTTCTCCTGTTACCCTAGGGAAAATACAAAACTGGGGGCTAAAAAATAATTTTTGTGGGAAAAAAATTTTGTTTTATTTTTATGGCTCTGCATTATAAACTTCTGTGAAGCCCTTGGTGGGTCAAAGTGCTCACCACACATCCAGATAAGTTCCTTAGGGGGTCTACTTTCCAAAATGGTGTCACTTGTGGGGGGTTTCAATGTTTAGGCACATCAGTGGCTCTCCAAACGCAACATGGCGTCCCATCTCAATTCCTGTCAATTTTGCATTGAAAAGTCAAACGGCGCTCCTTCCCTTCCGAGCTCTCCCATGCGCCCAAACAGTGGTTTACTGCCACATATGGGGTATCAGCGTACTCGGGACAAATTGGACAACAACTTTTGAGGTCCAATTTCTTCTCTTACCCTTGGAAAAATAAAAAATTGGGGGCAAAAATATAATTTTTGTGAAAAAATATGATTTTTTATTTTTACGGTTCTGCATTATAAACTTCTGTGAAGCACTTGGTGGGTCAAAGTGCTCACCACACCTCTAGATAAGTTCCTTAGGGGGTCTACTTTCCAAAATGGTGTCACTTGTGGGGGGTTTCAATGTTTAGGCACATCAGTGGCTCTGCAAACGCAACATGGCGTCCCATCTCAATTTCTGTCAATTTTGCATTGAAAAGTCAAACTGCGCTCCTTCCCTTCCGAGCTCTCCCATGCGCCCAAACAGTGGTTTACTGCCACATATGGGGTATCAGCGTACTCAGGACAAATTGGACAACAACTTTTGAGGTCCAATTTCTTCTCTTACCCTTGGAAAATAAAAAATTGGGGGCAAAAATATAATTTTTGTGAAAAAATATGATTTTTTATTTTTACGGTTCTGCATTATAAACTTCTGTGAAGCACTTGGTGGGTCAAAGTGCTCACCACACATCCAGATAAGTTCCTTAGGGGGTCTACTTTCCAAAATGGTGTCACTTGTGGGGGGTTTCAATGTTTAGGCACATCAGTGGCTCTCCAAACGCAACATGGCGTCCCATCTCAATTCCTGTCAATTTTGCATTGAAAAGTCAAATAGCGCTCCTTCCCTTCCGAGCTCTCCCATGCGCCCAAACAGTGGTTTACTGCCACATATGGGGTATCAGCGTACTCAGGACAAATTGGACAACAACTTTTTGGGTCCAATTTCTCCTGTTACCCTTGGTAAAATAAAACAAATTGGAGCTGAAGTAAATTTTTTGTGTAAAAAAGTTAAATGTTCATTTTTATTTAAACATTCCAAAAATTCCTATTAAACACCTGAAGGGTTAATAAACTTCTTGAATGTGGTTTTGAGCACCTTGAGGGGTGCAGTTTTTAGAATGGTGTCACACTTGGGCATTTTCTATCATATAGACCCCTCAAAATGACTTCAAATGAGATGTGGTCCCTAAAAAAAAATGGTGTTGTAAAAATGAGAAATTGCTGGTCAACTTTTAACCCTTATAACTCCCTAACAAAAAAAAAAATTGGTTCCAAAATTATGCTGATGTAAAGGAGACATGTGGGAAATGTTACTTATTAAGTATTTTGTGTGACATATCTCTGTGATTTAATTGCATAAAAATTCAAAGTTTGAAAATTGCGAAATTTTCAAAATTTTCGCCAAATTTCCGTTTTTTTCACAAATAAACGCAGGTACTATCAAAGAAATTTTACCACTATCATGAAGTACAATATGTCACGAGAAAACAATGTCAGAATCACCAGGATCCGTTGAAGCGTTTCGGAGTTATAACCTCATAAAGGGACAGTGGTCAGAATTGTAAAAATTGGCCTGGTCATTAACGTGCAAACCACCCTTGGGGGTAAAGGGGTTAAGAGAGGTCTGGATACACATGATGAGAGCATTATACTGCCTCTGTACAAATCCCTAGTTAGACCGCACATGGAGTACTGTGTCCAGTTTTGGGCACCGGTGCTCAGGAAGGATATAATGGAACTAGAGAGAGGAACTAGAGTTCCTTCAAAAAGAACCTGAAGACGCACCTCTTCCGACAAGCCTACAACCTGCAGTAACCACCGATCGACCAAACCGCTGCATGACCAGCTCTACCCTCACCCACTGTATCCTCACCCATCCCTTGTAGATTGTGAGCCCTCGCGGGCAGGGTCCTTTCTCCTCCTGTACCAGTTGTGACTTGTATTGTTCAAGATTATTGTACTTGTTTTATTATATATACCCCTCCTCACATGTAAAGCGCCATGGAATAAATGGCGCTATAATAATAAATAATAATAATAGAGAGAGTACAAAGGAGGGCAACAAAATTAATAAAGGGGATGGGAGAACTACAATACCCAGATAGATTAGCGAAATTAGGATTATTTAGTCTAGAAAAAAGACGACTGAGGGGCGATCTAATAACCATGTATAAGCATATAAGGGGACAATATAAATATCTCGCTGAGGATCTGTTTATACCAAGGAAGGTGACGGGCACAAGGGGGCATTCTTTGCATCTGGAGGATAGAAGGTTTTTCCACCAACATAGAAGAGGATTCTTTACTGTTAGGGCGGTGAGAATCTGGAATTGCTTGCCTGAGGAGGTGGTGATGGCGAACTCAGTCGAGGGGTTCAAGAGAGGCCTTGATGTCTTCCTGGAGCAGAACAATATTGTATCATACAATTATTAGGTTCTGTAGAAGGACGTAGATCTGGGGATTTATTATGATGGAATATAGGCTGAACTGGATGGACAAATGTCTTTTTTCGGCCTTACTAACTATGTTACTATATATGGATAGAAACATCTATGTATCTATAGATATATCTATAGATAGATATATCCATAGATAGGCCGATGTTGATTAATGAACATAAAGAAAAAAACGGGAAAAAAATGGTGTGGGCTCCCGCGCTATTTTCTGCACCAGAGGGGGAAAGCCAACTGCCGGGGGCCAATATTTGTAGCCTGAGAAGGGGTTAATACCCATGGCCCCTTTCCAGGCTATGAATATCAGCCCGCAGCTGTCTGCATAGTCTTTACTGGCTATTAAAATAGGGGACCCCCCAAAAAATGGCGTGGGGTCCCCCTATATTTTATAGCCAGAAAGGTAATGCAGACAGCTGCGGGCTGATATTCATAGCCTAGAGAGGGGCCATGGATATTGGCCCCCCACTACAAATACCAGTCCTCAGCCGCCCCAGAAATGGCGCATCTGTAAGATGCGCCAATTCCGGCACTTAGCCCCTCTCTTCCCACTCCCGAGTAGCGGTGAGCTATGGGGTAATAAGGGGTTAATGTCACCTTGTTATTGTAAGGTGACATTAAGCCAGGTTAATAATGGAGAGGCGTCAATAAGACGCCTATCCATTATTAATCCTAGAGTAGTGAAAGAGTTCAAAAAAAATAAAGACACAGCCAGAAAAAAAGTATTTTATTATTCTCAATTTAACCATACTTACCATACTTGAGCGCCTGCAAAAAACGTAAAATAATGGGCAGTTATTTGTTTTTTTTTTTGCCCAACACGCTTCTTGCGACCCTGTTGGCGATTTGCCATGAAACCCTTGATTGTTCAGCAGATAAAATAAACAGATGACCGACAGCACTCACTCATACGGGCACTCGTTCCATATCCAGGGAACCCTCCTGGGTAAAACATCAATATCTGCAAAGAGGAACAGCGCTGTTCCTCTTTGCAGATACCCTTGATTGTTCAGTGATCACACTTCAAAAGTTTGGCAATTTCAAGACTGCTGCATCCCTCTGCAAGACATCTCAAAATTTTGGACTATTCAGAGCCCGTCAAATCTCTCTCTTCTGACCCATTGCCAAGGGAAAGGAAGTTGCCTAATAATTAAGCACACCTTATATAGGGTTTTGATGTCATTAAACAACACCCCTCCTCATTACAGAGATGCACATCACCTGATTTACTTAATTGGTAGTTGGCTCTCAAGCGTGAACAGCTTGGAGTAGGACAACACGTATAAAAAGTATCATCTAATCAAAATACAACTTGCTTAATAATTCTGCACACAGTGTATTTAATCCTGCCCCTTTGGGACCACCAAATAATTTTCCAGGAAATCCTCTCTTGGGCAACCTAACCCCATTATTAGCTGTTTAGTTCCTCCCCAAGACACTAGGGTCCAGGTGCAATATGTATAGTTATGCTGCCCTTTCAAAACTTTATTATACATCTGCATTTCCATACTGAGTGATTGCCTAAGCATCGCTATAGCAGGTGGAAAGTAGCAATTTGCACATTGGACCTGAAGTGTGAGGAGCTCATGCTTAAGAAAAAAACAGTATTATACATGGAACATATTATTTAATAAGCTGTGTTGCATATTTTACATTAGGCCTTGGGAGCTCCAAGCAAAAACACCTCAAATCCAATACTACGCTCCAGTCTAGTATACAGTGGGGCAAAAAAGTATTTAGTCAGTCAGCAATAGTGCAAGTTCCACCACTTAAAAAGATGAGAGGCGTCTGTAATTTACATCATAGGTAGACCTCAACTATGGGAGACAAACTGAGAAAAAAAAATCCAGAAAATCACATTGTCTGTTTTTTTAACATTTTATTTGCATATTATGGTGGAAAATAAGTATTTGGTCAGAAACAAAATTTCATCTCAATACTTTGTAATATATCCTTTGTTGGCAATGACAGAGGTCAAACGTTTTCTGTAAGTCTTCACAAGGTTGCCACACACTGTTGTTGGTATGTTGGCCCATTCCTCCATGCAGATCTCCTCTAGAGCAGTGATGCTTTTGGCTTTTCGCTTGGCAACACGGACTTTCAACTCCCTCCAAAGGTATTCTATAGGGTTGAGATCTGGAGACTGGCTAGGCCACTCCAGGACCTTGAAATGCTTCTTACGAAGCCACTCCTTCGTTGCCCTGGCGGTGTGCTTTGGATCATTGTCATGTTGAAAGACCCAGTCACGTTTCATCTTCAATGCCCTTGCTGATGGAAGGAGGTTTGCACTCAAAATCTCACGATACATGGCCCCATTCATTCTTTCATGTACCCGGATCAGTCGTCCTGGCCCCTTTGCAGAGAAACAGCCCCAAAGCATGATGTTTCCACCACCATGCTTTACAGTAGGTATGGTGTTTGATGGATGCAACTCAGTATTCTTTTTCCTCCAAACACGACAAGTTGTGTTTCTACCAAACAGTTCCAGTTTGGTTTCATCAGACCATAGGACATTCTCTCAAAACTCCTCTGGATCATCCAAATGCTCTCTAGCAAACTTCAGACGGGCCCGGACATGTACTGGCTTAAGCAGTGGGACACGTCTGGCACTGCAGGATCTGAGTCCATGGTGGCGTAGTGTGTTACTCATGGTAGGCCTTGTTACATTGGTTCCAGCTCTCTGCAGTTCATTCACTAGGTCCCCCCGCGTGGTTCTGGGATTTTTGCTCACCGTTCTTGTGATCATTCTGACCCCACGGGGTGGGATTTTGCGTGGAGCCCCAGATCGAGGGAGATTATCAGTGGTCTTGTATGTCTTCCATTTTCTAATTATTGCTCCCACTGTTGATTTATTCACTCCAAGCTGGTTGGCTATTGCAGATTCAGTCTTCCCAGCCTGGTGCAGGGCTACAATTTTGTTTATGGTGTCCTTTGACAGCTCTTTGGTCTTCACCATAGTGGAGTTTGGAGTCAGACTGTTTGAGGGTGTGCACAGGTGTCTTTTTATACTGATAACAAGTTTAAACAGGTGCCATTAATACAGGTAATGAGTGGAGGAAAGAGGAGACTCTTAAAGAAGAAGTTACAGGTCTGTGAGAGCCAGAAATCTTGATTGTTTGTTTCTGACCAAATACTTATTTTCCACCATAATATGCAAAAAAAATGTTAAAAAAACAGACAATGTGATTTTCTGGATTTTTTTTTCTCAGTTTGTCTCCCATAGTTGAGGTCTACCTATGATGTAAATTACAGACGCCTCTCATCTTTTTAAGTGGTGGAACTTGCACTATTGCTGACTGACTAAATACTTTTTTGCCCCACTGTATATGTTACAGAATATGGCAGTATTTGTGAAAGGTTATGGAGCCAAGCACTGATTCAGCATAATATCGGCTATGGAGAAAGCACAATATATTTCAACACCAATATAAATGAATGGAATGATTATATAAATCACGACTCCTAGTGAAGTGTTGTACATTGGTTTAGTTTCCCTGCCGCACCGTACTACTAGCTGGTGATCTGCTTCACTGCACCCAATGCAGAGTTTGTGTAAATTTAAATGCCTGTGAAGTCTACAGAGAGTAAAGAAGTAATTTCATTGCCCTCTAGAGCATTTCCAGAAACGGGGCATTTATCAATGTCTAGTATCTGCAAAACAAGACCCAAGAACAGTATCTGTCAAGGATTCTCAGAAGAAACATTGAGGATTTTTGGTTCTACCTGTAGAACAGATTTATTTGAGTTACCAAATACTTTCATACGGAGCTATCAGGTTTTTATTTCATGTGTCTGTAGTAAGAATGAATCACACCTTATTTGCTGAAGCTGATGTCCAACATTGTGTTTCTGTCCAGTTCAAAACATATGAGGCACTGCACTATTCATTGACAAATTATGATATTTTCTAGTAGAGGCTAGGTTTTCTATATTGTCCAATTCAAAATTTTAACAAAAAAAGTTTCATTATAAAAAGGAGGAATGTGTGTCCTACTGTTTTTGCTGACCTGGTGAGGTGGATCTTCCAAGCTCTAGATCCAAGTGGACACAAGGGCCACAGGCGTCTAGGCAGCAGTCAGGTAAAGCACATTGGAAAGAAGGACTATAAGCATTGGATACCGCAGGCAGACATGATACCAGAAAGCAGGTATTGAGCAGCAGGCACTAGAAGCACTGGAGGTCATAGGCAGACAGGACACCAGAAAGCATTTATTGAGCAGGAACTAGAAGCACTGGAAGCCAAAGGCAGACATGACACCGGAAAGCAGGTATGGAGCGGACACTAGAAGCACTGGAGGCCGCAGGCAGACAGGACACCAGAAACCCGGCATGGTGCAGACACCAGAAGCATTGGAGGCCACAGGCATACAGACCACCAAAAAGCAGCGATGAAGCAGATACTAGAAGCACTGGAGGCCTCAGGCAAACAGGACACAGGGAAACTAAGACTTTTATTATCAAGACACAGGAGTGTGTTTTGTTGGGCCTTAAATATTCCTAGGCAGCTATTCACAAGGGAGCAATCCAGGCCACTTGCAAAGCCCTATGTGGAGCACATCAGAGCTCAGTGAACCAAGCTGTGTACCACATTTGGTCTTAAAACACGGTGAAATCAAAGATGTCTAATAATATGTACTACGTGGTTGGGCAATATACTACATGGCTGGGCAATATACTTCGTGACTGGGCAATATGCTACATGGTTGGGCAATATACTACGTTGCTGGGCAATATACTATGTCACTGGGCAATATACTATGTGGCTGGGCAATATACTACGTGGCTGGGCAATATACTGCGTGGGCTGTGCAATATACTATGTGGACATGCATATTCTAGAATACCCGATGCGTTAGAATCGGGTCACCATCTAGTAATAACATAAATATCTTGTGATCTATTACCAAAGAAAAAAGGAAAAAGGGGTGCAACAACAGTAGTAGTAGCATATAGTGGCTCTGATGATCAGAGACTTTGGAAGGTGCTCTAGTGTAGGAACATTAAAGAGATATTCCAATCTAGTAAATTTATAACATATCCACCACTAGGATCTATATCAAGATTCAAGATTCAAGATTCAAAGAAGCTTTATTGGCAGGACCAAATACACATCAGTTTTGCCAAAGCAAGTGTATAAAGGCAATAGGGATAGGGACTGTGGGGATGTTGGGTAGGAGCTGTAGGGAAGGTGGATGGGGGCAGGTCCATTGTGGGGGCTATAGTCCATGGCATAGGGGAGGTGGATGGGGCAGATCCATTGTGGGGGCTATAGTCCATGGCATAGGGGAGGTGGATGGGGACAGATCCATTGTGGGGGCTATAGTCCATGGCATAGGGGAGGTGGATGGGGGCAGATCCAGGGTGGGGGCTATAGTCCATGGCATAGGGGAGGTGGATGGGGCAGATCCATTGTGGGGGCTATAGTCCATGGCATAGGGGAGGTGGATGGGGGCAGATCCATTGTGGGGGCTATAGTCCATGGCATAGGGGAGGTGGATGGGGGCAGATCCAGGGTGGGGGCTATAGTCCATGGCATAGGGGAGGTGGATGGGGGCAGATCCATTGTGGGGGCTATAGTCCATGGCATAGGGGAGGTGGATGGGGCAGATCCAGGTTGGGGGCTATAGTCCATGGCATAGGGGAGGTGGATGGGGCAGATCCATTGTGGGGGATATAGTCCATGGCATAGGGGAAGTGGATGGGGGCAGATCCAGGGTGGGGGCTATAGTCCATGGCATCATAGTTCTCTTTCTCGCAGTCTATGACATTCGCTCACATACCGCGCTGCTATCTCCACTGCTCTCTCTTCTTCTCCCAGCAGGATATATGTTTTCTCTTCCTCCTTCATGGTGATGAAGTCTGGGAAGAGATGTGAGAGTCTCCTGAAGTGAGTGTCCCTCACTGCTGAGTATTTGGGGCAGTGTAGCAGGAAGTGGGTTTCGTCCTCTATGGCCTCCTGGTCGCAGTGTTGGCACAGTCTTTCCTCCCTGGGCTTGTAGCTCTGCCTGTGTCGGCCACATTCGATGGCCAGACTGTGGGCACTGAGTCTATATTGGCTCAGGATCTGGCGGTCTCTGGGGTCCGGGAGTTTCTCCAGATATGGGGCCAGTCTGTAGTCTCTCTGTAGGCTCCGGTACATGGTCAGTTTCTGTGAGCTGTTGATATCATTCTTCCAGTCACTGATATACCTCTCCTGGCCTTCGTCTGCCATCTTCCTGATTCCGGCTTTTGTCAGGTTGTTGTGATTGGTGTTCTGGTCCGGTTGGGTTTGGCTGGGCTGTTCCGAGGGTTCTGGTTTTTCTGTTTCACCTACATGTATCAGGGCTTTATGGTGATGGGAGCTTGGATTGCTCCTATGCAGGTGAGCCCGGAATGACAGCGCCCTCTTTAGAACTGTTAGGTGTAGAGGGAATCTGCCCAGCTCGGCCCAACAAGCACTGTTGGAGGTGCTCCGATGGACCTGGAGAAGGTGCTTGCAGAATTGCAGGTGGAATATTTCTGTTGGACTGGAATCCCACTTTGACAAGTCTGGGTAGGTGTGAGGACCCCAGACTTCGCTGTATCTATCTCAAAAATGGAATCTAGTCGCAAGCTATCCTGCAGAGATCTTGAAAATTAAATATGTATTTTAACACTATGCAAATTATTTTGCAACATTTTTCATTATGTACTGATTAAAGGGCTATTCGATGTGTTGCAAATGATGGCATATAGCTAGGATATCTTATCTCATTCATATCAATGGGGGTCTGACTACTATGTGATTTCCCTGCACACTGCTGTACCCATTCAAGCACTGTGCAATGAATTACATCATCTTTCCCCCATCTCACTCGACCCCTCCAATGGACCTATCCATTAAAGTAAATGGCTGCTCACTCTCCCTAGTCCCACAAGCTCGCTTCCTTGGGGTTATCCTTGACTCTGATCTCTCCATCAAATCACATATCCAAGCCCTTTCCACCTCCTGCTGACTTCAATTCAAAAATATTTCCCTGATCCGTATATTCCTCATCCAAGAATCATCCCGGTTCTGAAGTAGTTGGCCCACGCAATAAGCTGCCACATGATGAGCGACCTGCCCATACTACTTAGCCTTTTCTAGCAACTGCAGTCCCACTAATACTGCACCGCTAGCATTGTTGCTGTTGCTCCTTCCAATGAGGTCCTGGCCGGAGATGCTATATTTCTGGGCCTTTCACTTCTTCTAACGTTGCGTGGCACGATGTAGGCCAGAGCTGGCTATCCCAAGTGAGCTGCATGGGCGCCCTGGTCCCAACTAAGATCTATAAAGAAGTCCCCCTCCTATATTAACTATTTACATGCTAACTGCCTCATTCATAATATAAGATTACAGTGCAATGAACTATGTGCCCTGTTGTGAATTCTGTGGCAGAGCTCCCTCTTGTGGTCACAAGTGGTACTTCGGCTGATTCTCTCTGAGCTTCCGTTGGTGGAGGAAAGTGGTACTGCGGCTTCTGAGTTTCCTTCATCAGGTGATATGGTGAAGTCGTTAGGTGCTACCCTATTTAATTCCACATGGTGCTTTGATCCTGGCTTCCAGTCAATGTTCTAGTGTTGGACCTGTTTCCTCCTGGATCGTTCCTGTGGCTTGCTGCTCTGCATAGCTAAGTTCCTCTTTGCTATTTGTTTGCTGTTTTTTTCTGTCCAGCTTGTCTATTTGTTTTTTCTGCTGGCTAGAAGCTCTGGGACGCAGAGGGTGTACCTCCGTGCCGTTAGTTCGGTATGGAGGGTCTTTTTGCCCCCTTTGCGTGGTTGTTTGTAGGGTTGTGTGTTGACCGCAAAGTTACCTTTCCTATCCTCGCTCTGTTCAGAAAGTCGGGCCTCACTTTGCTAAATCTATTTCATCTCTACGTTTGTCTTTTCATCTTACTCACAGTCATTATATGTGGGGGGCTGCCTTTTCCTTTGGGGAATTTCTCTGAGGCAAGGTAGGCTTATTTTCTATCTTCAGGCTAGCTAGTTTCTCAGGCTGTGCCGAGTTGCATAGGGAGCGTTAGGCGCAATCCACGGCTGCCTCTAGTGTGGTTGGAGAGGATTAGGGATTGCGGTCAGCAGAGTTCCCACGTCTCAGAGCTCGTTCTTGTTTTTTGGGTTATTGTCAGGTCACTGTATGTGCGCTGACCTCTATGTCCATTGTGGTTCTGAATTACCTTTCATAACAGTGCCCCCATCTAGTAGCTAAATTAAGCTTATGGCTTTCCCTAAAACACCATATACATTAATGTGATATGTATACACAGCAGACTTGCAATGACATAGTAAACACAACAATATACAAACAGTACCACCCCTTACGCTTACACAACTTAGACTGCAGAACTGGAAGGTTGCTCAGGCACCACCCCAGTGGAGAGGAAGCAATATATATACATAATGCCCAACAGGCTGGGTAGGAAATAGCAAGTACACACGCTGACCCTTTAAAAGGGCGGGAGTGCGCGCACGCATGCTCTAAGGACATGGCTGGAGGCCCATCTAGAAGCTCTGCTGGAAGCATACAGAGCATGGGGAAGGGAAGCACCGACCACAGCGCGAGTGAGTGAAGTGACACGCTAGAGATCCTGCCTGTCAGAGCAAGGATCCGGCCTGGTGCTAACAATCTGTGACCTTGTCTCCCGGTACTTACCTGCCCGCTACCTCCGATCCTCACAAGATCTCCTACTCTACTCCTCTCTTATCTCCTTTTCCCACTATCAAATACATGATTTCTCCCACATATCCCCCCTACTATGGAACTCTCTATGTCAACATATCAGACTCTTGCCTTCCATGGAAACCTTTAAAGGGAACCTGAAGACCTACCTCTCCTGACAAGCCTACAACCTGCAGTAACCACCGATCCACCAAACCGCTGCACGACCAGCTCTACCCTCACCTACTGTATCCTCACCCATCCATTGTACATTGTGAGCCCTCGCGGGCAGGGTCCTCTCTCCTCCTGTTGTGACTTGTATTGTTTAAGATTACTGTACTTGTTTCTATTATGTATACCCCTCCTCACATGTAAAGCACCATGGAATAAATGGTGCTATAATAATAAATAATAATAATTGTCACGATCAGCTGCGCCAATGCGGCCCAGCGCATAGACACCCCCAAGCCGACAAACCTCAGAGGTCAAGGGGCGCGCATCCCCAGGGGACGCAATACGGACTCTTTAAACTGCAGAGGGGGACCTGGCCAACCCAAACTAGGGGAGGCAGAGACCGGGGTTCTGTGGCAGCTGAGCATGTGGACAAGGAAAGAGACACGTAGGACTTGATGACACCGATACTTCAGGTATAGAGAAAGTAAAGTTTACTAAAGTAAAGTCACACAGTACATAAACAAAACATGACGATGTCAGGCTCCCGATTCCACACCTCAGAAGGGTACCACCCAGTGGACCCCAAGGCACCAACGGAACACCGAGGCACACATAGGCGGGACATCAGGGCCCAGGCAGGACATCAGGGTACAGGAGGACATCAGGGCGTAGGCAAGACATCAGGACATCTAGACTCAGGAAAGACCTCAGGACATCAGGACACAGGCAGGGCATCAGGACACAGGGATACTGGACAGACATCTGGCTTGGCAGCCCAGGTCATCAGCTGGGACACTAACGTGGCAGCCCAGGTAATCAGGTAACATCAGGAATACCAGGTAGACATCTGGGACACTGACGTGGCAGCCCAGGTCGTCGGCTGGGACACTGGCGTGGCAGCGCAGGGCATCAGTTACATCAGGATATCAGACACAGGGAGGACATCAGGACATCAGGGAACGGACAGGATATCAGGACATCAGGATCCATGAGGTCATCAAGACACAGGCAAGACATCAGGGTACAGACAGGACATCAGGACATCTGGACCCAGGGTCATCGGCAGACATCAGACAGGAGTCATTCCGTTCCGGACATCCGACACAACCTACAGGCACCACCAGAGTCATCCAGCTCCAAGCTCCAGACAGCGGTCATCAGGTTCCAGACTGCGGTCGTCGGGTATCGGACCTAGGAAGGAACTCAAGCATGATAGAGCAAACACCGCTGTACTGGACATGAGCCAGATGGGGTTAACACCGTATGGTAGTCAAAGCACAGAGTAGTAGATGCTCAGCCGAAACACCGGTTTCAAGAGACTCAAAGTCACTGGGAGTGAGGCTCCAGATGCAGAGAGATTCCAGGAACATAATCACAGCAGACACATTTTCAGACAGGTTCAGGTACAGGACAGGTACAGGATCAAGGATTCGGGCCTGGATATACCGCCTCCAGGACAGGCGACAGAACAGGACAAAACAGGAATCAAAGGAAGGACTTTGGTACCAAAACATAGATGGGAGAGGTGCAAGAACACAAACACACATAGCAAAGTTCAGGAGCTTTGTGAGTGTAGCTCAGGCCCCACCCATAGGGCAGGGGAACTTTATATATGAGCTGCCCCTCAGCAATTGGCTGGGGACAGCTTTTGAAGTACACACCCTAACCCTGATAAAAGCAGGGGAGGTGTGGCCACGCACGCCCTAAGCACACACAGAAACCGTAAGGCTAGGTTCACATTGCGTTAGTGGGTGTCCGCTGACAGAATCCGTTTCATAGCGGCACTAACGCTATGTAATGGGTCCGTTAGCGCACCCATTGACCGCAATTATGTAGCGCATCGCTAACACATGCCATTATTGGCATGCGTTAGTGATGTGCCGTAATTTTGTGACGGACCCTCGAACGCTGTCTGCAGCATTTTTAGGTCCGTTCCCGCTAGCGCAGATAGAGCATCTGCCCTAGAGCGATCGCATAACACGATCCCTTTTTGGCAATTGCATTAACGCAGTCCGTTAGCGTATGCGCTAAACGGACTGCACTAATGCAATGTGAACCTAGCCTAACAGCACACACAGTGCAGGATCTGAGGCTCAGGGCACCTGACTGAAACTGCATGCACTGACCCACGTGGAAAGTCATGCACCAGCTGCAAATGACCTCACAACCCGAGGACAGCTTCACAGCAGCAACCAGGGACCGCACATGAGGAAGGTATGCAGAAGGGCAAATACCTAAAAACCCATGTAAGACTGCGCAGCAGAGCAGCGAACTGAGAAGGCTCCATTCAGGTAACAGCCAACAGTATCCCAGCTCAAATTAGGGGGAAAAGAGTAAAGTGTTAAAGCAAACATGCATTGTCACGCCGAAAACCAAATAGAGATAGAACGGCATGACAATAAAAATCCTAGCCCCATCCAGGCACAAGGAAATGTTTAGAGATGTTCCATAGAGCATTTCATTATAATTTGTAAAGCGCTGCGGAATATGTTGGCGCTATATAAATAAAAATTATTATTATTATTATATATCAATTAATGGAGGACCCATTGGCTGAACCTCCAGCAATAAGTGAAAACTTATCCAAACTTTATTAATGGAAACCCCCTCCAAACATTACTTTGATCTTTGTATAATCAAATCCATGTTACTGATGTTTAT
The DNA here is from genome assembly GCF_032444005.1 of Ranitomeya imitator. Taxonomy (NCBI): domain Eukaryota; kingdom Metazoa; phylum Chordata; class Amphibia; order Anura; family Dendrobatidae; genus Ranitomeya; species Ranitomeya imitator. The sequence continues at coordinate 798,479,064 of NC_091283.1, forward strand.
TTGTAGCACTAAAAGTTTCCCTATTACAAATAAAATATAATAAATAGTATGCAATAATGAGTACACTCCAACCTGTTACATTACCCCTAATTTATACTGTACTATACATGTGTTGCACCAATTCGGTAATCGGAACATTGCAGAGTATTCTGGATATTCCATTTCATGGATCCCTAATATTTTATTTAAAGATATGGTATTGGTCTGGGACAGTATATTAGTCTTAAGAAAACAATACTGCTGCTACCTACACCACCCTGTAACCTTTAGCCTCCATTGCAAGGGTCACACCCTGCCTCCTACAAGAGTGATAGCCACGGTGGACCATATAAGAAGGAAGTATTCCCTAGGTGATGGATTTAGTGGACATAACTACCGTGAAGAACTCACAGACAAGCAGACCTTTCACTTTTCATGGAGATAATATTTCATGATATTTTTAAAAGGGAATATAATTAGTAATTTGCGATTAACTATTTTACATGGGTATTTGGTTTCTGTGTTCAGTAAATAATGCTGCCTGGAGCCATTTAAAAAAATGACTTAGTGGAAAGAAAATAATTACTCTTTGTAACTAATGACTGTGCCAAAAGTTTAAAATCACCAGCGCACTAATGCTGAACAAGATCATTAAATGTGAAGTTACATCAATAGTATCATGTAATGACAGAACGGCAGTGGAATCGAAAAGAACATGCTTCCTCCAAAGTTTCTAACTGAAATAAAGAATTTTTCATTATCAATATGCGTCTACATAAATATACAAACCTGTATGTCCTAACGCACACATCTGTGTCATCAGTAAGGGGGAATTTTATTAAGTAAATATAGAGCACATTGTTGTTTTAAAGAGGAAATTCTTTCAGAAGACCAGTGGTGTACTTCGTTAGGTACCTGATGTCCTTAGAGCGGTTCTCTGTAAATAAAAAAAAAATAATTAAAAGAATTGTCTTTAATATTAAATTCCTAAATGCCTTTAAAGGGTTATTCTAAAAATGACAAGTGATCCTCTGTCCATAGCGTAGGTAAAAGTTTGCTGATTACTAAGAGCCTGACCACAGGCACAGGGTTCATCTCCAATTAAATGGCGTCTGTGTGCATACTTCTCCAAGAAACTGACGTTCGCCAAGAGAATATATGACATTGGTAATAGGGAACTCTTTGCAATAAAGTGGGCCTTTGAGGAACGGCATCATTTTTTGGAGGGGGCAGTTCATGCGGTCATGGTGATCACCGGTCAAAAAAATCTTTTGTATTTGGAATTTGAAAAATGTTTGACACCTAGACAGGCAAGATGGTCAATGTTATTTACAAGATTCAACTTTTTGTGACTTACAGACTGAGGGATAAGAACATTAAGGCGGATGCTTTAACTCGTTGTTTTCCGGGGAGAGGAAGTACGGTAATTGTGACCTTGTTCCTGTATTACAGAAAGGGGTAGTTATTGCTACTCTATGTTCTGATATGGAGAAGTTCAGGGATGCCGCTGCTGCCTGTCCTTCAGGTAAACTGTTTGTCTGTGAACCTTTGTCTTAAAATTTTGAGTGAACATCATGATTCGGTAATAAAGGCAGCACAAATCTTCTTACTCGTCATTTTTGCGGATGTAGAGTGCACCAGGATGTTTGGGAATATGTAGGTGCCTGCAATACTTGTGGGCATTCTAAAACTCCACATACTCATCCATTCGGGGCTATTCAACCTTTGGCAATTCCCTGTAGACCATGGACTCATTTGTCTGTAGATTTTATCACTGATCAACTGTGTCAGTATGTAACACGGTAATATTGTTGGTGGTTCAATTTATATTTATTTCAAAATTTTGGAAAGCATTTTGTGCTTAGGGATTCATCTTTCCATTTCATCCACAGTGTAATGGCGATGCTGAACAAGTGAACCAAAATCTTGAGCCATATCTTAGGTGCTTTGTGTCCGAGAATCAGGATGATTGGGTTTCTTATTTACCTCTCGCTGAGTTCGCAGGGAAGAACCTTTGTCATGAATCTACTAGCAAGTCCCCGTTCTTCATGGGCATACGGTTTTCATCCTCAATTGTGATAAGGGAACAGATAAGGGTTAAGATAGGAGCAAAGCAAGGTACGAGACCTCGGCTGTTGTGAATTCTGTGGCAGAGCTCCCTCCTGCGGTCACAAGTGGTACTTCGGCTTCTGAGTTTCCTTCCTCAGGTGATGTGGTGAAGTCGTTAGGTGCTGCTCTATTTAACTCCACCTGGTGCTTTGATCCTGGCCTCCAGTCAATGTTCTAGTATTGGACTTGCTTCCTCCTGGATCATTCCTGTGGCCTGCTGCTCTGCATAGCTAAGTTTCGCTTGTGTTATTTTTGTTTTCTGTTTTTTCTGTCCAGCTTGCTCATTTGGTTTTTCTTGCTTGCTGGAAGCTCTGGGACGCAGAGGGTGTACCTCCGTGCTGTTAGTCGGTACGGAGGGTCTTTTTGCCCCCTTTGCGTGGTTGTTTGTAGGGTTTTGTGTTGACAGCAAAGTTACCTTTCCTATCCTCGCTCTGTTCAGAAAGTTGGGCCTCACTTTGCTAAATCTATTTCATCTCTACGTTTGTCTTTTCATCTTACTCACAGTCGTTATATGTGGGGGGCTGCCTTTTCCTTTGGGGTATTTCTCTGAGGCAAGGTAGGCTTATTTTCTATCTTCAGGCTAGCTAGTTTCTCAGGCTGTGCCGAGTTGCATAGGGAGCGTTAGGCGCAATCCACGGCTGCCTCTAGTGTGGTTGGAGAGGATTAGGGATTGCGGTCAGCAGAGTTCCCACTTCTCAGAGCTCGTTCTATGTTTTTGGGTTATTGTCAGGTCACTGTATGTACTCTGACTTCTATGTCCATTGTGGTACTGAATTACCTAATCATAACAGTACTGGAGGCCCAAAGTACTAATGATTCTCAATAGAGGGAAAAAAGAAGTTCTGAGACCATTTTTTTTTCTTTGCACTGTGTTTTGCCTTTTTTTTGCCCTATACATTTGGGTGGTTCAGGACACAGGTGTGGACATGGACATTCAGGGTCTGTGCTCTTCGATGGATAATCTCACTATAAATGTACAAAAGATTCAAAATTTGGTGGTACAGAATCCTATGTTAGAACCAAGAATTCCTATTCCTGATTTGTTTTATGGTGATAGAGCCAAGTTTGTGAATTTCAAAAATAATTGCAAACTGTTTCTGGCCTTGAAACCTCGCTCCTCTGGTGACCCAGTTCAACAAGTTAGGATTATTATCTCTTTATTACGTGGCGACCTCAAGACTGGGCATTTTCCCTTGCGCCAAGAGATCCTGCATTAAGTAATATTGATGCGTTTTTCCTGGCGCTCGGATTGCTGTACGATGAACCTAATTCGGTGGATCAGGCAGAGAAAAATTTACTGGCTCTGTGTCAGGGTCAGGATGAGATTGAGATTGTCAGAAATTTAGAAGGTGGTCCGTGCTCACTCAATGGAATGAAGGTGCGCTCGCAGCTATTTTCAGAAAGGGTCTCTCTGAAGCCCTTAAGGATGTCATGGTGGGATTTCCTATGCCTGCTGGTCTGAATGAGTCTATGTCTTTGGCCATTCAGATCGGTCGACACTTGCGTGAGCGTAAATCTGTGCACCATTTGGCGGTATTATCTGAGCATAAACCTGAGCCTATGCAGTGCGATAGGACTTTGACCAGAGTTGAACGGCAAGAACACAGACGTCAGAATGGGCTGTGTTTCTACTGTGGTGATTCCACTCATGCTATCTCTGATTGTCCTAAACGCACTAAGCGGTTCGCTAGGTCTGCCACCATTGGTACAGTACAGTCAAATTTATTTTGTCCGTTACCTTGATCTGCTCTTTGTCTTCCTATTCTGTTATGGCATTTGTGGATTCAGGCGCTGCTCTGAATTTGATGGACTTGGAGTATGTCAGGCGTTGTGGGTTTTTCTTGGAGCCCTTGCAGTGTCCTATTCCATTGAGAGGAATTGATGCTACGCCTTTGGCCAAGAATAAGCCTCAGTATTGGACCCAGCTGACCATGTGCATGGCTCCTGCGCACCAGGAGGATATTCGCTTTCTGGTGTTGCATAATCTGCATGATGTGGTCGTGTTGGGGTTGCCATGGCTACAAGTCCATAACCCAGTATTAGATTGGAAATCAATGTCTGTGTCCAGATGGGGTTGTCAGGGGGTACATGGTGATGTTCCATTCCTGTCTATTTCATCATCCACCCCTTCTGAGGTCCCAGAGTTCTTGTCTGATTACCGGAATGTATTTGATGAGCCCAAGTCCGATGCCCTACCTCCGCATAGGAATTGTGATTGTGCTATCGATTTGATTCCTGGTAGTAAATTTCCAAAAGGGCGACTGTTTAATTTATCTGTACCTGAGCACGCTGCTATGCGGAGTTACGTGAAGGAGTCCTTGGAGAAGGGGCATATTCGCCCGTCATCGTCGCCATTGGGAGCGGGGTTCTTTTTTGTGGCCAAGAAGGATGGTTCGCTGAGACCTTGTATAGATTACCGCCTTCTGAATAAGATCACGGTCAAATTTCAGTACCCCTTGCCGCTGTTATCTGATTTGTTTGCTCGGATTAAGGGGGCTAGTTGGTTCACCAAGATAGATCTTCGTGGTGCGTATAATCTTGTGCGTATTAAGCGAGGCGATGAATGGAAAACTGCATTTAATACGCCCGAGGGCCATTTTGAATACCTAGTTATGCCATTCGGACTTGCCAATGCTCCATCATTGTTTCAGTCCTTTATGCATGACATCTTCCGAGAGTACCTGGATAAATTCCTGATTGTATACTTGGATGATATTTTGGTCTTCTCGGATGATTGGGAGTCTCATGTGAAGCAGGTCAGAATGGTGTTCCAGGTCCTGCGTGCTAATTCTTTGTTTGTGAAGGGATCAAAGTGTCTCTTTGGTGTTCAAAAGGTTTCATTTTTGGGGTTCATTTTTTCTCCTTCTACTATCGAGATGGATCCTGTTAAGGTCCAGGCCATCCATGATTGGACTCAGCCGACATCTCTGAAGAGTTTGCAAAAGTTCCTGGGCTTTGCTAATTTTTATCGTCGCTTCATCTGCAATTTTTCTAGTATTGCTAAACCATTGACCGATTTGACCAAGAAGGGTGCTGATGTGGTCAATTGGTCTTCTGCTGCTGTGGAAGCTTTTCAAGAGTTGAAGCGTCGTTTTTCTTCTGCCCCTGTGTTGTGTCAGCCAGATGTTTCGCTTCCGTTCCAGGTCGAGGTTGATGCTTCTGAAATTGGAGCGGGGGCTGTTTTGTCGCAGAGAAGTTCTGATTGCTCGGTGATGAAACCATGCGCCTTCTTTTCCAGGAAGTTTTCGCCTGCTAAGCGAAATTATGATGTTGGCAATCGAGAATTGCTGGCCATGAAGTGGGCATTCGAGGAGTGGCGTCATTGGCTTGAAGGAGCTAAGCATCGCGTGGTGGTCTTGACTGATCATAAGAACTTGACTTATCTCGAGTCTGCCAAACGGTTGAATCCTAGACAGGCTCGCTGGTCGCTGTTTTTCTCCCGTTTTGACTTTGTGGTTTCGTACCTTCCGGGCTCTAAAAATGTGAAGGCGGATGCCCTGTCTAGGAGTTTTGTGCCCGACTCTCCGGGTTTATCTGAGCCGGCGGGTATTCTCAAAGAGGGAGTAATTGTGTCTGCCATCTCCCCTGATTTGCGGCGGGTGCTGCAAAAATTTCAGGCTAATAAACCTGATCGTTGCCCAGCGGAGAAACTGTTTGTCCCTGATAGGTGGACGAATAGAGTTATTTCTGAGGTTCATTGTTCGGTGTTGGCTGGTCATTCTGGAATCTTTGGTACCAAAGAGTTAGTGGCTAGATCCTTTTGGTGGCCATCTCTGTCACGGGATGTGCGTTCTTTTGTGCAGTCCTGTGGGATTTGTGCTCGGGCTAAGCCCTGCTGTTCTCGTGCCAGTGGGTTGCTTTTGCCCTTGCCGGTCCCGAAGAGGCCTTGGACACATATCTCTATGGATTTTATTTCAGATCTTCCCGTCTCTCAAAAAATGTCAGTCATTTGGGTGGTTTGTGATCGCTTCTCTAAGATGGTCCATATGGTACCCTTGTCTAGATTGCCTTCCTCCTCTGATTTGGTGCCATTGTTCTTCCAGCATGTGGTTCCAGAGGCATTCCAGAGAATATCGTTTCTGACAGAGGTTCCCAGTTTGTTTCGAGGTTTTGGCGAGCCTTTTGTGCTAGGATGGGCATTGACTTGTCCTTTTCCTTGGCTTTCGATCCTCAGACTAATGGCCAGACCGAACGAACCAATCAGACCTTGGAAACATATCTGAGATGCTTTGTTTCTGCTGATCAGGATGACTGGGTGTCCTTTTTGCCTTTGGCTGAGTTTGCCCTTGATAATCGGGCCAGCTCGGCTACCTTGGTTTCACCGTTTTTCTGCAACTCTGGGTTCCATCCTCGTTTCTCTTCAGGGCAGGTTGAGTCTTCGGACTGTCCTGGTGTGGATACTGTGGTGGACAGGTTGCAGCAGATCTGGACTCATGTAGTGGACAATTTGACCTTGTCCCAGGAGAAGGCTCAACGTTTCGCTAATCGCAGACGCTGTGTGGGTCCCCGACTTCGTGTTGGGGATTTGGTTTGGTTGTCATCTCGTCATATTCCTATGAAGGTTTCCTCTCCTAAATTTAAGCCTCGTTTCATTGGTCCATATAGGATTTCTGAGGTTCTTAATCCTGTGTCTTTTCGTTTGACCCTTCCAGATTCTTTTTCCATCCATAACGTATTCCATAGGTCATTGTTGCGGAGATACGTGGCACCTATGGTTCCATCTGTTGATCCTCCTGCCCCGGTTTTGGTGGAGGGGGAGTTGGAGTATATTGTGGAGAAGATTTTGGATTCTCGTGTTTCGAGACGGAAACTCCAGTATCTGGTTAAGTGGAAGGGCTATGCTCAGGAAGATAATTCCTGGGTCTTTGCCTCTGATGTCCATGCTCCCGATCTTGTTCGTGCCTTTCATATGGCTCATCCTGGTCGTCCTGGTGGCTCTGGTGAGGGTTCGGTGACCCCTCCACAAGGGGGGGGGGTACTGTTGTGAATTCTGTGGCAGAGCTCCCTCCTGCGGTCACAAGTGGTACTTCGGCTTCTGAGTTTCCTTCCTCAGGTGATGTGGTGAAGTCGTTAGGTTCTGCTCTATTTAACCCCACCTGGTGCTTTGATCCTGGCCTCCAGTCAATGTTCTAGTATTGGACTTGCTTCCTCCTGGATCGTTCCTGTGGCCTGCTGCTCTGCATAGCTAAGTTTCACTTGTGTTATTTTTGTTTTCTGTTTTTTCTGTCCAGCTTGCTCATTTGGTTTTTCTTGCTTGCTGGAAGCTCTGGGACGCAGAGGGTGTACCTCCGTGCCGTTAGTCGGTACGGAGGGTCTTTTTGCCCCCTTTGCGTGGTTGTTTGTAGGGTTTTGTGTTGACCGCAAAGTTACCTTTCCTATCCTCGCTCTGTTCAGAAAGTCGGGCCTCACTTTGCTAAATCTATTTCATCTCTACGTTTGTCTTTTCATCTTACTCACAGTCATTATATGTGGGGGGCTGCCTTTTCCTTTGGGGAATTTCTCTGAGGCAAGGTAGGCTTATTTTCTATCTTCAGGCTAGCTAGTTTCTCAGGCTGTGCCGAGTTGCATAGGGAGCGTTAGGCGCAATGCACGGCTGCCTCTAGTGTGGTTGGAGAGGATTAGGGATTGTGGTCAGCAGAGTTCCCACGTCTCAGAGCTCGTTCTATGTTTTTGGGTTATTGTCAGGTCACTGTATGTACTCTGACTTCTATGTCCATTGTGGTACTGAATTACCTAATCATAACACTCGGCGTCTCCACCATCCAGGGTAATCTGGAGGACAGGGACAGCCTAGTGTACCCCTATTTTGAGTGAATGGATAAGTGCTCACAGTCTCTAATAATGACGTGAAAACTGCACATTATGGGTTTGTCCTGATGAAGAAATTTTAAACTTTGAAACTCATTGACAAATAGACCACATTTCTGGATACCAATTATCTCTCATCCTCGGTCCACTGGCGACACAGAATTAACCCTTTCTTTCCACTTTTTGTTAATACTGGAATTATGAGAGGTGCTGAGGTAAGAAGAAGCTGCTCACACTGCTCTCCACCCTGTCCATCTGATCTAATACTGGAGATACCAGAGGTGTTGAGGTAAGAAGAGGCTGCTCACACTGCTGCCCACCTTCTCTTTCTGATCTAATACTGGAGATACCAGGAGGTGCTGAGGTAAGAAGAGGCTACTCACACTGCTGTCCACTTTCTCTATCTGATTTATTACTGGAGATACCAGGAGGTGCTGAGGTAAGAAGAGGCTGCTCACACTGTTGTCCACCTTCTCTTTCTGATCTAATACTGGAGATACCAGGAGGTGCTGAGGTAAGAAGAGGCTGCTCACACTGCTGTCCACTTTCTCTATCTGATCTATTACTGGAGATGTTAGTGGTGCAGAGGTAAGAAGAGGCTGCTCACACTGTTGTCCACCCTGCAATTGATTCACCTGGTGAGGTGGATTCTCTAAGCCTTAGGTCTGGGTGAGCAGCATACACGGCATACATGTAACGTGTCTTGAAGGACGATACATGGATCAGCAAGGACCATGACAGCAGGGTATGCAAGACTGCAGACAAACAAGCAGAGCAGGTAACATAGATTAAGTAGAGTAATATGTGTAAGTATACATGGGAACAGTAATTGTACAGTAAACTGGAATCTTACACAACCTGGCTTTCTGAATGCTAGATGGCTACTGTTATCTGGAGATAGCTTTACAGATTATATCCACGCCACGGCAGTAGAGTTTACTATTGCACATGTTCAGAGGTACCTGAATATTACATTCTAGGTCTGATTTATGTCAGTGTAACAAGATAGTGGCCCTTTTAATTGTATAGAACTGTTAGAACCTTTGGATTTATCCTTGTTCAGTCATATATGCAGAGGTGTATCTAGGGTTTCTGGCACCCGGGGCAAGAATTCATTTTGGTGCCCCCCCACCAAGGACATATGCGATTTGCACACTTAGTCATGTACCCACGAGCTCCTCTCCCTAACGCTCCCAATGATCAGTGAAAAACTGAGAGAAGCAGGAAGAGAAGCTTGTTGTCACAGGACCACAAGTATGAAAGTATCATACTGTTTGAGTGAAGTGTCCATGTGATGACTACTGGAACCTGCAGAGCTGAATCCTGATATCGCAGGCTTCTGAATTCTCACAATTCATGCACTGCACACTTTTAGGATTCTCCCTTGCCGGTGGACAGTCATGTCAGCGCAATTATGTGATTTGTATACTTCTAGCCACATTCCAACTCAGTCCATTTTCATTGACTGAGGCCACACATGTCTTGTCAGCACGTGACCACATGTATGTAAATCGCTGGCACGAGAGAATCCTGACAGTGTGCAGTGCGCACTCTGAGAATTCAGAAGTCTGCAGTCACATAGAATGACTGCAGACTCATTACAAACCTGGACATCCCCTTTAATGCTCCGAGTCCTAACATAAAAAGTAACATGAGAATTAGTTAGTATAAAAATAACATTTACATCCAGGTACCTTATAGATGATGTCGTCTCTGGAGCCGATCTCCTTCTTTTCTTCATCTTGTCCAGACCTCATGATGAGTTTTCTCATCCACAGCTCGTCTCTGCAGATTTCCATCTTCTCCGCTCTTTTGCAGAAAATCTCCACATGATGCCCTTAAAGATAGAAGTGTCATTATAATGCTCCTGAATAAAAAATTGCCCCTCGCTATATTGGCAGCACAAAATATGACCCCCACACTGTCCCTCTTATGGTACATGCTCTTCACATTGACCTCTCCTTTCCATACCGGCCCCCTCTTCACACTGTCCTCTCACACTGTGTCCCCCCTAAAGGTCCCAGTATTTATACTGTACCCTCTCATCACACTCCCCCCTCCTTGGTATACTGTCCCCTCCTGGCTGTACCCTTACACTGTCTCCCCATGCTATGCATGCGCACATCCCCTCACCCTCACTCCCCGTACTCTGTCCACATACATTTTTCATATCGCTACTCATACTGTGTCGGCATACATTCCCCCGTTCGCTCCCCATACTGTCTGCACCCATCCCCCATACTTTCTCCTCATATATGCCCCCCATTTCCCCATACTGTTTCCTCGTACATGCCCCCCATTCAACTGTACTGTTTCCTCATACATGCCCTTCATTCCCCCATACTGTTTCCTCATACATGCCCCCCATTCCCCTGTACTGTTTCCTCATACATGCCCCCCATTCCCCTGTACTGTTTCCTCATACATGCCCCCATTCCTCTGTACTGTTTCCTCATACATGCCCCCATCCCCCCATTCTGTTTCCTCATACATGCCCCCATTCCCCCATACTATTTCCTTATGCATGCCCCCCATTCCCCCATACTGTTTCCTTATACATGCCTCCCATTCCCCCATACTGTTTCCTCATACATGCCCCCCATTACCCTGTACTATTTCCTCATACATGCCCCCATTCCCTGTACTGTTTCCTCATACATGCCCCCATTCTCCTGTACTGTTTCCTTATACATGTCCCCCATTCCCAAAAACTGTTTCCTCATACATGCCCCTCATTCCCTCGTACTGTTTCCTCATACATGCCCCCACTCCCCCGTACTGTTTCCTCATTCATGCCCCACATTCCCCATACTGTTTCCTCATAAATGCCCCCATTCCCCTATACTGTTTCCTTATACATGCCCCCCATCTCCTCCTTTGCTCTTTATTTTGAGTCCTCAAATCTCCCCATCCCCACTACAAATCTCCCCACACACAATAAATAACCCCATCTCCACTCCAAATCTCCCCCCACACATTAAATCCACCATCCCCACTCCAAATCTCCCCCACACATTAAACACCTCCATCCACATGACAAATCTCCCCCACACACATTCAATCCCCCCACACATTAAATCCCCCATCCCCACTCCAATTCTCCCCACACACATTAAACACACCCATCCCCACTCAAATTCTCCCCCGCACAATAAATTTCCCCATCCCCACTCCAATTCTTACCCCACACAATAAATCCCCCATCCCCACTCAAATTCTCCCCCCACAATAAATCCCCCATCCCCACTCCAATTCTTACCCCACACAATAAATCCCCCATCCCCACTCCAATTCTCCCCCCCACAATAAATCTCCCATCCCCACTCCAATTTTCCCTCCACACAATAAATCCCCCATCCCCACTCATATTCTCCCCTGTTATGATAAGGCAATTCAGTACCACAATGGACATAGAAGCCAGAGCACATACAGTGACCTGACAATAACCCAAAAACATAGAACGAGCTCTGAGACGTGGAAACTCTGCTGACCGCAATCCCTAATCCTCTCCAACACACACTAGAGGCAGCTGTGGATTGCGCCTAACGCTCCCTATGCAACTCGGCACAGCCTGAGAAACTAGCTAGCCTGAAGATAGAAAATAAGCCTACCTTGCCTCAAGGAAATACCCCAAAGGAAAAGGCAGCCCCCACATATAATGACTGCGAGTTAAGATGAAAAGACAAACGTAGAGATGAAATAGATTTAGCAAAGTGAGGCCCGACTTTCTGAACAGAGCGAGGATAGGAAAGGTAACTATGCGGTCAACACAAAACCCTACAAACAACCACGCAAAGGGGGCAAAAAGACCCTCCGTACCGAACTAACGGCACGGAGGTACACCCTCTGCGTCCCAGAGCTTCCAGCAAGCAAGAAAAACAAATACGCAAGCTGGACAGGAAAAAACAGCAAACAAAATAACAAAAGCAGAACTTAGCTATGCAGAGCAGCAGGCCACAGGAACGATCCAGGAGGAAGCAAGTCCTATACTAGAACATTGACTGGAGGCCAGGATCAGAGCACCAGGTGGAGTTAAATAGAGCAGCACCTAACGACTTCACCACATCACCTGAGGAAGGAAGCCGCAGTACCACTCTCCTCCACCAACGGAAGCTCACAGACAGAATCAGCCGAAGTACCACTTGTGACCACAGGAGGGAGCTCTGCCACAGAAGTCACAACACTCCCCACACACAATAAATCCCCCATCCCCACTCAAATACTTCCCCCACACAATAAATCCCCATCCCAACTCAAATTCTCCCCCACACAATAAATCCCCCCATCCCCACTCACATTAAATCTCCCCCCACAATAAATCCCCCATCCCCACTCACATTAAATCCCCTCCTGCACCTTCGGTGTCTTCAGCTCCACTGGAGCACTTACCACCAATCTGCATCTCTGGCTCTGCTCTGCAGCGCCGGAGAGTGATGTCAGCAGCGTGATCACATAATCTGATCATGCTGCTGGTGTCGCTCTGACCCGGCAATCGAAGTATAAAAAGGACAGCGCCACACCAGGAAGTGACAGACAGTAACCTTCTTTATTCTGCCTCCTGCGGCCGCATTGTGGACTCTCTTGCTGGGACGGACCCCCTGGTGTGGACGAGCGCCCTGATGTCCATGGAGACGGTGTCAGTATTGGGTGCGGTCTAACACATTTGTTGGATACTTGCTCTGACCCGGCAGACAGAGCTTCAATTGTACTCGTGTCTGAAGGCACCTGCCGGGGGAGACACTGCGGACCGCCGCATTAGGTGGCCCAACTGCGCCCCCCTGCCAGCTGCGCCCGGGGCACATGCCCCGGTTCCCCCCCAGATACACCTCTGCATATATGTAGAAGTCCTAACATTTTCATTTTTACATAAGCTTCACTATGTGAGGATTTTTTTTTTTAATGTCTGTAAGGCCGTGTTCACACATTGGGTAAATACTGTGTTTTTTTTTTTTTTTTTGCACTTTATCATCAGGTGTCTGCACCAAACTACACAACAACTATCTTTTCTGATTACAGTATTTTTGCTGCTTTTTTATGCTTTCCCCCCTTTTTTGAAAAGCTTTCACTCTGCACTGAAAAAAGCAACAGAGTTTTTTTTCATAAATTTTTTTCAGGATCCCTATAGAAGTTTACAGAGAAAAAAACTAAAAAAAAAATGAGTTCAGCAGCGTTTTTAGATGCACCAATAGAAGGAATCTTCAAGAGATCACATCCACATTGCTAGAACAGGTCAACACTAGAGTTAAACGACTTTTACTTTTTTAGGATCGAGTCGGGTTTCGTGAAACCCGACTTTCTCAAAAGTCAGGTCAGGTGAAATCGGCCGATTATTGCGAAAAGTCCGGGGCCGGCCGAAACACGAAACCCAATGTAAGTCAATGGGGAATCAAAGTCAGCAGTGAGTGGAGGACAGGAAAACACCTACAGTGTCCATTTTAATGCCAAAAACATCAATTCTTATTTCTTAAGCTTGTCAATCTTAATTTACTTTATAATAATAGTTAGGCATTGAAAACAGGGGGTAGGGCTGGCTCAAGATTTTCGTGGGCCCAGGAAACACGGAATAAGTCATGGCGGTGGAGCAGGGAGAGGTAAGTATTTCAACTTTGCAAGTGCTGTGATCCTGAGCAAGTGGGGGGGGGGCACTAGTTGGCACTGGCACAGGGCCCCTCATAGTACGGCAGTGTGTTTGACGGGGGTCAGCGCCTCCCACTGCCAGAGACACTTTTGTGTACTATGAGGGGCCCTGTGCCAGTGCCAACGAGTATTTTCCCCCACCTTATGAAGGAACCTGCACTTTCATCTGCACCTTCCTCTTAGTCCCCGTGTAAGGTGGTATAGTATGCGGTAAGGGGAACCTGACTTTCAGCAGGTCAGATTCTGGCTGTGTAGAGTGCAAAGGTAATGTAGTGGTCTGGGTCAATGTACCAGCAGACTCATCTAGCAGTGGCTGGGCAATGGGCAGGATGAGGAGGAAACACAGATATAGGCCCAAAATGAAAAAGTAGGCTAAAAGCAGTTCAAAATTGGTAACAGGACTAAACAGGCAGCATTGCTTTGTTCAGTGGAGGACAATTGTAACGATTGGCTCAGACAGACTTAGTAGGCCTAAAATAAAAAAGTAGGCTAAATGCAGTTCAAAATTGGTAAGAGGATTATACAGGCGGCATAGCTTTGTTCAGCGGAGGAGGACAACTGTAATGAGAGGCTGACACAGTTACTAGGCCCAAATAAATAAGTAGGCTAAATGCAGTTCAAAATTGGTAAGAGGAGTACACAGGTGGCATTGCTTAGTGCAGTGGAGGACAACTGTAATAAGTGGCTCAGACAGACTTAGTAGGCCTAAAATAAAAAAGTAGGCTAAATGCAGTTCAAAATTGGTAACAGGAGTACACAGGCGGCATTGCTTTGTTCAGTGGAGGACAACTGTTATAAGTGGCTCAGACAGACATAGTAGGCCTAAAATAAAAAAGTAGGCTAAATGCAGTTCAAAATTGGTAAGAGGAGTACACAGGCGGCATAGCTTTGTTCAGCGGAGGACAACTGTAATGAGAGGCTGACACAGTTACTAGGCCCAAGTAAGTAATTAGGCTAAATGCAGTTCAAAATTGGTAAGAGGAGTACACAGGCGGCATAGCTTTGTTCAGCGGAGGACAACTGTAATGAGAGGCTGACACAGTTACTAGGCTCAAGTAAGTAAGCAGGCCAAATGCAGTTCAAAATTGGTAAGAGGAGTACACAGGCGGCATAGCTTTGTTCAGCGGAGGAGGACAACTGTAATGAGAGGCTCACACAGACTTAGCAGGCCTAAAATAAAAAAGTAGGCTAAATGCAGTTCAAAATTGGTAAGAAGAGTACACAGGCAGCATAGCTTTGTTCAGTGGAGGACAACTGTAATGAGAGGCTGACACAGTTACTAGGCCCAAGTAAGTAAGTAGGCTAAATGCAGTTCAAAATTGGTAAGAGGAGTACACAGGCGGCATAGCTTTGTTCAGCGGAGAAGGACAACTGTAATTAGAGGCTCACACAGACTTAGTATGCCTAAAATAAAAAAGTAGGCTAAATGCAGTTCAAAATTGGTAACAGGCATACACAGGCGGCATAGCTTTGTTCAGCGGAGGAGGACAACTGTAATGAGAGGCTTACACAGTTACTAGGCCCAAGTAAGTAAGTAGGCTAAATGCAGTTCAAAATTGGTAAGAGCAGTACACAGGTGGCATTGCTTTGTTCAGTGAAGGACAACTGTAATATGTGGCTGACACAGTTAGTAGGCCAAAATAATAAAGTGGGCTAAATGTCAGCCAAAAAAATGTTCATAAATAAACTGGTGGCATAGCTAGGTACAAGGGTGGGCTCCTCTGCTGAGTAGCAGACAGTGGTAGTTGGCGCAAAGTATTAACTGGTCTAAATGGAGGCCAGGGCCCCTGTATATTTTTACTATCATCTATCATTTCAACAAATTTGTATTGGCAGTGCCATTGAAGGATTTAACAGCACAGACAACACAGTGATGGAGCAGGGAGAGCTAAGTTTTGCAAGTGGTAGAGCACTGTTCGAGCTGGGGGGGAACACTCTCTCGTGGGCGGCGGTACTGTCACAGGGCCCCTCATATTACGACGGTGTGTCTGACGGTTGTGCACCACCACCATCAGAGACACTTCACTGTACTATGAGGGACCCTGTGCCAGTGCCGTCGCCCAAGAGTGGGCACACCCACCTGTCCAGGCAAACGACACTCGCATGGGTGCTTGAGCCAAGTGGTGACCACGGCCCTATGGGGGGAGTCAGCCCATTTAGTGAGGTATAAAAATGGCCTATGGTGGACATTTAGCAGCTGCAAATGGAGGAATTGGAGCAGTCAGTAAGAGGAGGCCATAAGCAAGACATTTTTCAGGCAAGCTACGTGTCAGCAGGGGAAGGTGGGGCAAAATAATTTGAAATCCATGATTGGTTCATTTTAATGAAGGTTACATCATCAACATTTCGGGTAGCCAGACGTGTCCTTTTTTCGGTCAGTATTGAACCAGCAGCACTGAAGACTCTTTCTGAAAGCACACTAGCAGCTGGGCAAGCAAGCTCCTGTAATGCATATTCTGCCAATTCAGGCCAGGTGTCTATTTTAAATGCCCAGTAATCAAAGGGGAATGACCTATGAGGGAGAACATCGATAAGGGAGGAAAAATAGTTCGTAACCATACTGGACAAATGCTGTCTCCTGTCACTTTGAATCGATGCAGCAGTACCTGTCGTGTCTGCGGTCATTGCGAAATCACTCCACAACCTGGTCATAAAACCCCTCTGTCCAACGCCACTTCGGAATTGTGCACCTCTAGCACCTCTGCATGTTGCCCCCTACAGCTCATGTGAGAACCATCACCGCCGCTGTGTGCTGGGAATGCCTGAACCAAACGGTCTACAAGAGTTGCTTGTTTGGTAGCCAATATTTGCTCAAGGTTCTCATGTGGCATGATATTTTGTAATTTTCCTTTGTATCGTGAATCCAGGAGGCAGGCCAACCAGTAATCGTCATCGGTCATCATTTTGATAATGCAGGGGTCCCTTTTTAAGATACGCAAGGCATGCTCTGCCATGTGGGCCAATGATCCAGGTGTCAATTCACTGCTTGTGCTGGGTTGAGGAGCACTGTCTTGCAAATCAACATCACTTGTGGCCTGCAAAAACCCTGTACCTGACCTTGCAACGCCACCAGTTTCTATTGCCCCCTGAGAAGCATCCTCCTCCCATAAATATTCATCCCCATCATCCTCCTCCTCTTCATCTGCCACCTCGTCCAGGAGATTTCCCTGAGCAGACAATGGCTGACTATCATCAAGGCTTCCCTCCTCCTCGGCTGCAGATGCCTGCTCCTTGATGTGCGTCAAACTTTGCATCAGCAGACGCATTAGGGGGATGCTCATGCTTATGATGGCGTCGTCTGCACTTACCAGCCGCGTGCATTCCTCAAAACACTGAAAGACTTGACAGAGGTCTTGGAGCTTTGACCACTGCACACCAGACAACTCCATGTCTGCCATCCAACTGCCTGCCAGTGTATGTGTATCCTCCCACAAATTTATGACAGCATGCCTCTGTTCGCACAGCCTCTGAAGCATGTGCAGTGTGGAGTTCCACCTTGTTGCAACGTCGATTTTTAGGCGGTGCTGGGGAAGATTCAGCGATCGCTGATGGTTCAGCATACGGCTGGAGTGTACGGGTGACCGAAGGAAGTGCGAGCAAAGTCTTCGCACCTTCAGGAGCAGGGCTGGTAACTCTGGATAATTTTTCAGGAAGCACTGCACCACCAGGTTCAAAGTGTGAGCCAGGCAAGGTATGTGTTTCAGTTCTGAAAGGGCTATGGCAGCCATAAAATTCCTTCCATTATCACTGACTACCTTGCCTGCCTCAAGATGTACACTGCCCAGCCATGACTGAGTTTCTTGCTGCAAGTACTCGGCCAGTACTTCCGCGGTGTGTCTGTTGTCGCCCAAACACTTCATTTGTAGCACAGCCTGCTGACGCTTACCACTAGCTGTTCCATAAGGGGACACCTCGTGTGCAACACTGGCAGCTGCGGATGGAGTGGTCATGCGACTGCACTCCGTGGATCAGCTTTCACTTCTGGAGGAGGAGGAGGGATGGCGAACACCTACAGCAAACAGTTTCCTAGACCGTGGGCTAGGCAGAACTGTCCCACTATGGCTGTCCCCTGTGGACCCTGCATCTACTACATTAACCCAGTGCGCCGTGATGGACAACAAAACGTCCCTTGCCATGCCTACTGGTCCATGCATCTGTTTTGAGGTGCACCTTTCTACTGACTGATTGCCTCAGTGTATGGACAATGCGGTCTTTGACATGCTGGTGGAGGGCTGGGACGGCTTTTCTCACAAAGAAGTGTCAACTGGGTAGGTCATAGCGTGGTACTGTGTAGGCCATCAGGGCTTTGAAAGCTTCGCTTTAAACCAACCGGTAGGGCATCATCTCTAACGAGTTTAGTCTAGCAATGTGGGCGTTCAAACCCTGCGTACGCGGATGACAGGATGAGTACTTTCTTTTCCTAACGAGAGTCTCTTGTAGGGTGAGCTGGACTGGAGAGCTGCATATGGTGGAACTAGCGGGGGTGGTGGTGGACATGGCAGATTGAGAGAGGGTTGGTGATGGTATTCTTGATGTTGGCCTACATACACTTCTTCTTTCCTACCAAGAACCTTGTGATTCCCTGACTGCTTTGGCCTTGCGACAATACCTCCAGATTTGCTGCTGGTGGTGTCCTAACCGGTGGGCTAACTGTGAGGGAAGCAATGTAGCGTTGCTGACTACCTTCATTCTGAGCAGGTGCACCAACTGTACTGGACATTTGGTAGTTAGTCCTGGCTTGCAAGTGCATGCTGGTTAAATGTCTACGCATGCACGTTGTATTTAAATTTAGGAGATTCTTCCCTCTACTAAAGGTCTTTGAGCACTTCTTACAGATAACTTTGCACTGATCATTCGGATCTTGGCTAAAAAATTCCCACACTGCACTCTTCCTACTATGGATTACCTTTTCAGGCATTGCACGCTGTGTTACTTTCACCGGATGGCCACACTGTCCTAAAACTGTTTTTGGTTTGGCAAACATTTTTGGCCAGATACGGGCCTGCCAGATGAAAGCTGTTGTGATGTAGATGGCTGCTGCGGATCATCCTCCTCCGCTTCCGAGCTACTGGCAGCGGCACCCTCTTCCTCCAATGGCTGCCAATCTGGGTCAGCAACTGGGTCATCTATCACCTCCTCTTCAATGTCATGTGCACCTTCTTCTGTGTCACCGTGTAAGGTGCTATAGCGTTCGTGACGGGACACCATAGTCTCATCAGGGTAAGATTCTGGCTCAGTACACTGCGAGGGCAATGTAGTGATCTGAGTCAATGGAACAGCATAATAATCTAGCTGTGGCTGTGTATCTGTGCACTCCATGTCCAATTCATCTTGTAATGGGCTTTTAACAATTTCCCTCTCTAACCCAGGCACGGTATGTGTAAAGAGCTCCATGGAGTAAACTGTAGTTTTGCATGCCGCATCCTTCACTTTTGGTTTGGGTGAAGGACACAAGGAAGCGACTTGTTCCTGACCGGAGCATCCACTGACGACTCGCTGCTTTTAGATTTCGAACCTTCTGAAGAGTAGGCGTAAGAGCTAGAGGCTGAGTCAGCAAGGAAAGCCTAAACTTTTTCCTGCTGCTCCGGCTTTAAAAGCTGTTTTCCTACTCCCAGATAAGGGAGCCTTCGAGGCCTTGTGTAGCCAGACAATGAAGCTGGCTCAACACCTCGAGCCTTTGGTTCTATTTTGCTTTTCCCACTACTACCAGATGCTCCACCACCACCACCACCACCATCAGTACCAGCTGGCAACGACCGCCCACGGCCTCTTGCACCAGACTTCCTCATTTTTGGAAAAATCTAACCAAAATAACAACCATTACATGGTACTGTAAAACAAGGTAGAAGGTGTAAATAAACTTGTTGAGAATTTAAATCTCCCTTATTTGGGGGGGAGACTGCAACAAAACTCAGACGTAGTGTATTACACTACACAATGTAAGTGGCAGAACATTTCTGGAAGATGTACGACAAACTAACAGAACTGACGTAGAACCACCTAGTGCCAATTTAAATTTCCCTTTTTTTTTGGGGGGGGAGGACTGCACCAAAACTCAGGCCCAGTGTATTACACTACACAATGTAAGTGGCAGAACGTGGCTGGAAGATATATAAAAAATACAAGGGCTGTAGTACAATTTCAATCTCCCTACAATGATCTCAGGACAAGTATGGCAGCAATAAAAAGGACTGCTGCACACAAAAGTGTGGACAAATAAACAAGAGAACTGTGCAGAAAGGAGCAACAGGATTTTGGCTTTTAAAAAAGCAGTTGGTTTGCACAGCAGCGTGCAAACAGCAATGCAGCTATCAGGGAGCCTTATAAGGCAGCCTAATAAGCTACAGCGCTGATGCACAAAAATATAAACTCCACTGTCCCTGCAAAGAAAAGGTGGTGTTGGACAGTGGAAATCGCTACAGCACAAGCAGTTTCGTGGTTAATCTTTCCTCCCTAACTATATCCCTTCTTCTGATGCAGCTGCAGCAACCTCTCCCTATGCTAAGATCGGCAGAAGTAAGATGGTGGTCGGCATGCACGCCTCTTTATAGCCCCTGTGACGCCGCAGAAAGCAAGCCAATCACTGTCATGCCCTTCTCTAAGATGGTGGGGACCGAGACCTATGTCATCACGCTGCCCACACTCTGTGTCCTTCTTCATTGGATGAGAAATGGCGCTGAAAACGTCATACGAAATGCGACTTTGGTGCGCTGATTGCCGACCTCATGGCCGATCCCACACTAGGATCGGGTCAGGCTTCACAAAACCCGACTTTGCCGAAAGTCGTCGATTTTTCAATTTGTCCGATCCGTTTCGCTCAACCTTAGTCAACACAACAGAATTACTGTACAAGAAATGCCGTATTTACTCTACAAGTGAACACGGCCTAACTGTCCAAGCAAAGTGGAGGTGAATTCATGAAAACTGCTGACCGCTGAGTGTCTAAAGGCTTTGCTGAACTGTGTGCTTTTGGTTAATTTTTTGTTTCTCTATAAGCTTCTATGTGGAACCTGAAAAAAATATGTAAAAAAAGCTGTTGTATTTTTAAGTGCAGAATCAAAGTTTTTCTGTATTATTAAAAAAGCATTAAAAATGCTGCTTTAAATCTGCACCAAAAACGCATCAAATACAGTAGAAAACGCATAAATAAATGCAACCAAAAGCACAGAAGATTGTTAATCCATAATATGGTGTGGATTAAAAGTAGCAGAAAAAATACAACAATTTTGCTATGTATGAGCAGCACGGTATATTTTTTATCACATTTTAATGGGTTTAATAGTCCATCATGCCATTTTATTACACTATTTGCCATAATCTGATCACTATGTTGTGTATGTTATTACCTATAAAGGGATACCAAATATATCTTTGTTTTTTGCTGATTTGTCATCTTTTTTTTTTTAAGTCCAAAGTGAATTAAAAATGTAATTATTGTAATTGTTTTCATTTTATTTTAGTCATTTTATTGGAAGAAGAAAAATGTCTGATTTCTTGAATAGAAGTACATGGAAATACACTAGTATATAAAGATTTATCTGTATGTTATCTCTATGTACCAATACAGTATTCCTGTAATTTAGGAGCATTCAATGCACAGTCAAGAAAAGAAAATGCTGAGTTTTTGCTACAGCCTATGATAATGCAAGTTGGGTGTTCACACGTCAGAGAGACCAGATATGAAGAAAAGAGAAGGACTTATTTATTTGAATGTAAGAATGTAGAGAGCAAAGAGATGCTGGACCCTCCTTTTAGGGTCAGAGAAGGAGAAAGAAGAAATATAGGACGCTGAAGACTACAGGAGAGACATCGCATGGAGTGGAAGTCAGGACATTGATCCAACCTTCCAGGACAGCTACAGGTGCTTCTCATAAAATATTATCAAAAAGGTAATTTATTTCGGTTCTTCAATACAAAAAGTGAAACTCATATATTATATAGTCTTTACACACAGAGTGATCTATTTCAAGTGTTTATTTCTGTTAATGTTGAACTTGGGAAGCACGGTGGCTTAATGGTTAGTGGGGTCCTGGGTTCAAATCCCACCAAAGACAACATCTGCAAGGAGTTTGTATGTTCTCCCCATGTTTGCTTGAGTTTCTTCCCACATTCCAAAGACATACTGATAGGGAATTTAGATTGTGAGCCCCATCGGGGACAGCGATGATAATGTGTGCAAACTGTAAAGGGCTGCAGAATATGTTGGCGCTATATAAAGATAACCTTTCTAGAATCATCAGATGTAATTATCTTTACAAATTGCAAAAGTCCACAGCTACTAATTAATATTCAACGTCTAAATTCAAGATGATTTCCCTGTATGGAAAATGATTGATGCCGTGCTGCTCCCAATGTTCTCTCCCAGGTTCACAGCGACTTTTGGTTCCATACAAATATTGTTTTAGTTCCCGTTATTATGTATTGTTTAAAATTCAGAGATTATGAGGTCAAAGTCTCTGAGCCAATATTTTTGTAATGAAAAATGTAGCTGGGCACGACTCAGTAATTTAATCTATAAGTAAAGCGCTCCACACCACACTGATTTTCACAGACAGATCTTCAATAAATCTTGTTTCCAGAAAAATGATATGAGGCCGATTCTCTAGATTTGCTGTTGGAATGGACATTTCCCTACCCCATAAATAGCTATGGTTATTAGCCTACAGAGCAACGATTTCCAATATTCCATTTGAGGGCACTGTATTGGATACTTTGCTTATAGCTGGTCTATATCATGAAGGTAAAGTTTAGAGTTAATATAATGGGAAGATTACCTACAAGACCCCATCTTGTGTGCATGCAACAAATAACGTAGCTTCGACTGGTATGGCCCATATGTTTGTCCTTAAGAGTTGGGATAGGAGGCTGCTCGTAGGGTTCCTTCTGCTGGGCATGGACTAATGGTGTCACCACGGATCCAGAGTCTCTAATGCTAATAAATGGAGAAACCTATGTACTAAATACAAATAGAAAATGGCATAAATTCCTAAGGTAAATGAATATATAGGAAGAAAGTCATCCTGAAGCTTTGGGTTAATGACTGTATAATAGATATTTCATGTTTCTGATAGGGGGAGAATAGTTGGGTATACATAGTTTTAGAGGATTAGGTATTTAGAGGCCTATAAAGGTGAAAATGTGTATTTGAATTTAATTTAAATTGTTTTTCCCTATTTTATAAATTGTGACTCCTTAGAAACATATGGCTGGAAGACAACATCTTTCCAGTGTCCCATATCACCTTTAAGGCTTGCTCGCACCGGCATAAAACATGGCTGAATGCCATGCAATGTTTTATTGGATAGCACTCGGCACAATGTTACACCATAGGGCAGTGCACATCTGTGATTGTTTTCGTATGCCAATTAGGCATGCTGCGAGAGGCTCTGATATTCGGATCAAGCAAACCCGTACAAGTCTATAGTGCGCCTGAAACATTGGACTGCACTCGGATGTTATCCAAGAACAGTCCAATGTATGCTCACAGAAATAATAATAATAATCTTTATTTATATAGCGCCAACATATTCCGCAGCGCTTTACAGTTTAACAGCTTCAAACACAACAGTCATAAGTAACAATGTTAACAATACAATAATTAAAGCAACACAAGACGACCCTGCACTTGAGAGCTTACAATCTACAATGAGGAGGGGGAGATACAAAGCACAGGTGTGTATTTACAATGATGTATTTACAATGATGGTCCAGCCATCTTCAGGGGTTGGGGAATAGATGGAAGCAGTGAATGGGCTACACACAAACAAAACAGAAACAATGGAGAAGAAGGAGAAATGTAGTCTCCATCTTCTCTGCACTTGTGCTGCAATTCTCTTATGCGACAAAATTGGATCACACTCAGATGACGCTCTGACAAAGTTCCAATAGCATAATTGGCCCGATTCTCTCACATGAGAGAATCTACGCCAGTGTGACTGAGCCCTTAGAGGTGGATACTCAAAGCCCTTTGTCCCAATGAGCAATTTTAATGTGGCACATACTGGTACTGAAACTATGGTGGCATATGTGGAAGAGCTGGAACAATGGCAATTGGAATGAACTGTAATAAATGTAGCAGACATGACTCCGCCATGAGGAACTAGTGTAGCAAATCTGAGAGTGCAACAGGGGCTCAATGTAGAAGAGCTGGCACAGCAAAGTAGCTTAGTTGAAAAATTGAAGTTGAGAAAAATGGAACCAGTGTAGCATGTTCGCTTTGCAATGTAACAGAGAGGAAAAAACCCAAAGGTATGAACTGGGATATAAACTGGTATGCATGCAGCATGTAAGCGAACGTTCACACTGGCCACTGAACAGAATAAAACAAAGACAGAAACATAAGGATTAGATACCCTTCAGTAAATAAATAAATAGCATAATGCATGAAAATAATGTACGGTATTTAGTTAACATGGTTTTTGATTAAAAAAAATGCAAAACCATCCCACCTCTTCACGGTGACCGTAGTTGGGACAGTACTAACTCTAGCATTAAAAACCTTACCGTTTGTGTTGTGACGTGCACGTAGATAAGGGCTGAGAAGGACTGGGACCAACTAGTGGACACACAGCCATTGTGTGGCCTGCTTTTTCTTGAGCTGGGAATATATTGATGTGGTCTCCATTGGCTGTGTGTCCACTAATTGGTCCCAGTCCTTCTCAGTCCTTATCCACATGTATGTCACTTGACAAATGGAAAGTTTTTAATATTAGAGTTAGGACTGTCCCAATTACGGTCACTGTGAAGTGGTGGAATGGCTTTCACATTTTTTTTAATCAAAAAACATGTTATCTAAGTACCGTATATTATTGTCATGCACTATCCTATTTATTTATTTACTGCAGGTATTTAATCATAATGTAACAGAGAGGGCACAGCGATTTAGCAGAGTTGACTCAGCAATGAGAACAAAGAATAGCAAAGCAAAGTTTGCAGCAGACACTCAATGCAATAGTCCAGCACCCATAAAATAGTAGGGTTGCACAGAACGAGTCAATGCAGCAGTGCTTGCACCAAGTAAGTAATAGCCTAGTTGTACAACCAAGCTAAATGTAGCAGTTATGGAACCACAATGACCTGAATGATAGTTTTCAGATTGCATTGATGATGCAGTTAAGAGGCACGGATACTTTTGGAGAAGCAGTCGGGCATTATTGAAAAAGGGGACTTCAATGGGATTATTTCATCCAGCTCATAACTTTGCAAACTAAATAAATAAAATGGGTCTCAAACAGTGCTGGCCAATAACTATACAGAGCTTTACATACTTGTATATCAAACTTCTTTTGATGTAAATGTGACCATACATCTTAGATACAACCTAAAGTGTATGGCTGAAGGATATCACTGCCAGATCTCCTATATTAATGAACGGAGACAGACACAGATAGAAAAGTGTCCCGGTGCAAGAATAGTATATGGTCCTTTTCCATTCCTATTGTTCATCATAGTGTACCTCTGTACCTCACCTCTCGGATCTACGGGTGCACATCAATGGTACGTTTTTCCTCCCCTTGCACTGAATGAGTTTAAGTATTTGCAATTGGAAGGGAGGAGTAAGCAGCTGCCAAACACTTCTGACAGCAGCTTTTTCCCAGGAGAATGAAATGATTGGGCATTGAAATTCAAACTGCTTGATCCATCATCTGTCAAAGGAAGGCTTATGAGGCCTTCATATACTTATTGTAGATAGTCATTCAGTCCCACCAAAAATAGGAGTTCCTTTTGCATGCCTGAAATGTTTAAGGACTACACCCACCCGTGAACCTTGTTGGTAAGGAACCTATAATACATAATATCCAGACCCAGAAGGCCCTCTCAATCCAACCCAGCTTAAGTCCATCAAATAGTCTCTCTTGTGATACAAAAACTCTCTACATCTTTAGAGGTCTTGTGGTCCATGATTAAAAAAGCCCTCCTCTCATCACAGTTTTTATCCTCTTAATATATTGCAGTCATTAGCACAGTGTACTTACAATTGCTCCTCTTACCTTTCTACTCAGATAACTCTTCTGTTTTCAATTAGGTCTACGTATCACATTATTAATAATTTAAAAGCTGTATCCTATTTCCTGTTTCTACATAGAGCAGAGAAAAGAGAAGAATTAGCTGGGTAGAAAGGAAAAATGAGCAATTGTAAGTACAAAGTTCTATATAATGTGATGATTGCAATATATTAAGATGATAAAAACTTTGATGGGCAGAGGAGTGCTTCTTTAAAGGAATTAGAATCTGTCCCTTCTTTTAACAGGCGATTACAAAAAAAAATCATGTTCCTATATAAATGCATTTTAGTGGATATCACCTTTATCTGGACTATGGCGTGTAATACACATTTAAAGGGCAGTGTTTTTTTCTCATCAATTTTAATTAAATATATAGCCTAAAATCTAGGTCTGCTGAATCTGAATAAAGCCTTTAGTTTTCTATCAAACTGTGTTGTTTGCAGGGTCATTAAATGTGAGTAAATCCAAAAATGTATGCCCTTAGCTTGAATAATCAAGACTATGCTGAGGATATTGTGAATGTGTGTGCATGGTTCACAAGCTGCCACAAATAATTTCCCTTTGAGGAACAGACAAACTGTGTGAACTTAAATCAGCTAAATGGGGATCTTGTTAATTTCAGCTAAATCAAAACTTGTTAGCGCATCCCTGTTCTTTTTCTTAGGCGATAATTCCTTTTTGATTGTGAAAGACTTTGCTCATTTTTCTAATTTGAACCTGTTGATTTTTAAAATGATCTGCTTCTATAATAAGTAGCTGCTGTAATATCAGATTTAAATCCGAGACGTTCTCCATGTCATATCAATGATACTAGAGCATCTGGACCTCCAGACAGATTAGATTTCATATTTTGTTCCCCGGCTGCCCATGGGCAGTGCCACCGAGGACGAAGCTGTCTGGAAGCATTTCAAAGTATGAAGCATAGGTGACATTTTCCAGATCGTTTTAGGCACATCAAAGACATTTCTTTACTTGCATCATCTTTATTTAAGGAACTTGACCTCATAAAATTGAAAAAAACACACCATTATTTGGAAATATTTCAGTTGCCATCCTCCATGAGTATAACAATAATTATATTTAGTGGTTTCTTAGCTATAGCTATTGCTTGAAGAGCTGATTGAACATCAATATGGCAAACACTACAGTATCTACATGGTTGGCGACTAGTATATTTGCTACTTTAGGAAAGTTAATTAAAAAATTAGGTAAAGGAGCATTTGTTACCCGCTGGATTTGTAATGTCTACTGTGTCAGTCAGAGATCACTTTTAAATTTTTTCACTCTATGAGACTTAGGCCGGTGTCACTCTTGCGAGTGCAATGCGAGAAACTCATGTGAGTCTCTTGCATCAATACCCGGCACTGCCGCCGGCACTCGGGATTGGAGCGTTCAGCTGCATAGAAAAACATGCAGCCCCGCACACTTCGGTCCCGAGTTCCGGCGGCAGTGCTGGGTACTGGCGTGAATTTCTCGCATTGCACTTGCAAATGTGACACCGATCTTATAATATGGCTTTCTAGCCTAGTTTTGAGTCTCATAGACTTACATTGAGAACATGACATCTAATCATAGAATCAAAGAATCATAGAATGTTAGAGTTGGAAGGGGCCCACAGGGTCATCGTATCCAACACCCTGCTCAATGCAGGACTCACTAAACCATCTCAGACAGATGTCTGTCCAGCCTTTGTTTGAAGACTTCCTATGAAGGAGAACTCACCACCTCTTGGCAGCCTATTCCACTCATTGATCACCCTCACTGTTTTTTCTAATATCTAATCTGTATCTTCTCCCTTACAGTTTAATTCCATTGCTTCTCGTGTTTCCATGTGCAAATGAGAATAATGATGATAATCCACACAGCAGACACTGTGTGACTCGGAAGGTCACAAATGCGGCACTGAAAACAGCCAAAGACACTACTGTAAAGGATTGCAATACACTCTCTGCATACACATAACTATTTGCTAATTGATAGGAAAATAAAAATAAAAAAAATCACTGGAATGCTTCTGTAAGACTTGTATACAATTCACAGTATGGGCTGGAATCCAACGTTTTTGATACCAAAATATCTAAAGTAGGCTACATGCATTAGAATAGACCTTTCAACTTTATGAGGCTTTCATAGAGAGACTGCTGAGAATAAATTGGTAAATCTGAAGCAACTCAACAAGCAGTTGTCATTGAAAGTCTTCTGAATGTGTGTGGTTTAGTTTGGAAAAAATGGGGTCAATTTAAGCAGCGCTATGGCTATAGAGCACACTGCAATAGATTAGTGGTGAACAAACCTGAGGAAGGTAGCAGTCCGCTGCCGAAACACGTAGTGGTTCAAACAAAGGTCTGTTAACCACTAATCTATTGCAGTGTGCTCTATAGACATAGCGCTCCTTAAATTGACAACATTTTTTCCAAAAAAAGTTTACATTCCCCTTGAGAGATTGTGGCTGGAGCAGCTTGGGGCCATAGAGTTCATCTTCAGGCAACAGGACCTGAAGTGAAGTCACATCCTGTGAAGTGGCATCACGTGATTGGATCTTGGGCCCATGTGACCAGACAAGGAAGCACAACACATGAGCAGTCCCAGAGCAACAGAGCAGGATTGCACGGAGACGTCCGCTACCGGAGCTGTGCAAGGGTGCACAACCCATCCAGATGAGAGGCTAATCCCCCCACCTTCCATTGCAACATCCCAATCAAACCACCTGGTGCTTCTCATGCTGCGCTCTTCCATTCTTATTGTCTTACACACATTCATGGAATGGAATTGATGCACAGAGGGGGACATCATCTGCAAAAATAGGCAAGATTATGCATTTACAAGTTTGTCACTTCTGTTTCTCCCAAAGGAGAGCCACTAAAACAAGTGGCACATTATTGGAATTAGGGTCTTTGTCTCCTCTACCATATGCTGTTCTCAGATTAGGTGGAATAAACCCTGATGACAGATTCTTTTGAATATGATTGTTCTGTCTCTATGCAGCATAATATTTTTGGCAGCACATTTCCCATTTTTACAGAGCGCTGTGAAGCCAATAAAGATGATTTTTTGTTGGCATAAAAGATTTCATAACTCGACAAAACAGTGCTTCGCTCGTTTGTTGGTTGATCGCTGGTACGTTTGCATGGGCCGATCGGAATGACCGTTCATGCGATTGCTAATTTGCAGTAATTTGCAGATTATCGCCCCATCTAAATGCACTTTTAAGGGCTTACGGTGAGTGTACTGGTGTCTGTGTCTTTTGTAATAAGAGATAAGCCCGTTAGTAGGATAGATCTAAAAAAGAAGGAAGGGAGACATGAAGCCCTACGAGGGCTTGTCTGACATAATTCGCACACAAGCCTCTTCCGCGGCTTCATTTTTCAGACAGGAATATACTTTTGCCACTAATATCAGGTATAAGTAATTATCAAAGCTATTAGAGCAAGCAAAGTCTTTATTATTTTGTATAATTTACTCTTGTCCCATTGGTACCTCGGCATGTGCAAACAAGAAATCATGTGGAACTAAACCAAATAGGGGATTACACAGCTTCAAATGGAATGGAAGTGAAGGGCAGCCAAGTAGAGCACACCAAAAGTGACAGACTCGGTGAAATGTCCCTCATTAACCCCTTCAGTGCCCCGGCTCACATACAAGATCCTGCCGCCCCCTTCTCCTCCGCCAGCGATGAGGCGTTTTAAATGCTGATGATGGATGAGTATCGTCTCTTCATAATAATAATAGTATTAAAAAAAGAAAATCTTAAGAATAAAAGGAAGCTGGGAGCTGGACAAAATAACCAGTGAACTTCATCCATTGGTTATGATTCATTGACAGCAGACAGAGTTTAATCTGATTGTGTGTACCAGCCAACCATTTTATGCATGGGGAAATTAAATCACAATAAGCTACTGGCAAACATTTCTTCAGGCTTTTCCAAGGACACCTCATTAAAAAAAGACAATATATGCAGCCTCTTGGAAAATATTTATTTTTACTCGGATTTTGAACCCGTTGAAATGCATTATTCTCTCACTGTATAATCAATCTGTTAAAATATATTAATCATTTTATGTATAGCTATATAATATGTTTCTA
The DNA here is from genome assembly GCF_032444005.1 of Ranitomeya imitator. NCBI lineage: Eukaryota > Metazoa > Chordata > Amphibia > Anura > Dendrobatidae > Ranitomeya > Ranitomeya imitator. The sequence continues at coordinate 798,508,685 of NC_091283.1, forward strand.
TGAAGTGTCCATCAGGTCATTTTCTTCTCATCAACTTGCATCAGGTGCATGTATGTAGCAGATTCCCAGTGGTTCTATGCATCATATAATTATTCTATCGATAAGGTGCCCTCTAGTTCTATGTAGGTCCTCACCAATGCACAGTAAAGATTTACGGTTATGAGCACCTCAAGAAACCATTGCCATAAAGGTCTTCTCTACAGATGGGCTGATTGGTCAGAGGTGCGAATGATCAAGTTTGTGTCAGATTTTCCTGAAATTCAATCTTTCATTTGAATTCAAACATTTTCTGATTTGATTCCCAATGTATAAAAAAAACTTGCCCGGCACCATTTCCTACAATGGAGCAGACTAACATCATTTTCTGTTGCCGTATGGGCCTTTACATAAGACCTGCAGCTATGAGATCTAGTGGACTATCGTACCTTGTACCATGATGTTCAGCAGAGATGAGCGAATTTGTTCAGGTCCCTGCTTATTTGGCAACTATAGCGCTTACCGAATAAGCTACAGGGGAATCCAGCTTCCTGGAGTGCTCTGATAATCAGCTGTTCGACTCCACAGCTGTATGTGTCACGGATGTGTGACAGTCACAACACATGCATGGAGAACCCAACAAACAGGCTCTCCATGCATGTGTTGTGACTGTCACACAACCGTGACACATGCAGCTGCGGTGCCGTACACCTGATTATTGGAACGCTCCAGGTAGCCAGGTTCCCTCTGCAGCTAATTCGGTAAGCGCTATAGCTTGACGAATAAGGAGGAACCCGAACATATTCGCTCATCTTTAGTGGTCAGTACCTTGGCTATCACAGCAGTTACCAACAGGGCACAGTTTGCATGGTAGAGTCATTTTCCATTGCCAAAGCCACTGGATAAGTCTCTCTCTTCTGTAGAGTGTATGCTCTTATGATCAGTGGGGTCCTCTCCCTCTTTCTCCTGTTGAGTGTAAGCTCTTCCTGTCAGCAGGATCCTCTCGCTCTACTGTAGAGTGTAAGCTCTTATGGTCAGCAGGATCCTCTCCCTCTACTGTAGAGTGTAAGCTCTTATGGTCAGCAGGATCCTCTCCCTCTACTGTAGAGTGTAAGCTCTTATAGTCAGCAGGATCCTCTCGCTCTACTGTAGAGTGTAAGCTGTTATGATCAGCATGATCCTCCCGCTCTACTGTGGAGTGTAAGCTCTTATGATCAGCATGATCCTCCCGCTCTACTGTGGAGTGTAAGCTCTTATGGTCAGCAGGATCCTCTCGCTCTACTGTAGAGTGTAAGCTCTTATGGGCAGCAGGATTCTCTCGCTCTACTGTAGAGTGTAAGCTCTTATGGTCAGCAGGTTCCTCTTGCTCTTCTGTAGAGTTTTAGCTCTTATGGTCAGCAGTATCCTCTTGCTCTACTGTAGCATGTAAGCTCTTATGGTCAGCAGGATCCTCTCGCTCTACTGTAGAGTGTAAGCTCTTATGGTCGCCAGGATCCTCTCATTCTACTGTAGAGTGTAAGAACTAATAATCAGTGACTTACAGTACAGAGCAAATGTTTGGACACACCTTATCATTTAAAGATTTTTCTGTATTTTCATGACTATGAAAATTGTAAATTCACACTAAAGGCATCAAAACTATGAATTAACACATGTGGAATTATATACTTAACAAAAAAGTGTGAAACAACTGAAAATATGTCTTATATTCTAGGTTCTTCAAAGTAGCCACCTTTTGCTTTGATGACTGCTTTGCACACTCTTGGCATTCTCTTGATGAGCTTCAAGAGGTAGTCACCAGAAATGGTCTTCCAACAATCTTGAAGGAGTTACCAGAGATGCTTAGTACTTGTTGGCCCTTTTGCCTTCACTCTGCGGTCTAGCTCACCCCAAACCATCTCGATTGGGTTCAGGTCTGGTGACTGTATATATTTTATATTTTATATTTTGGTCTGTACTGTATATATTAGACCTTGGCAGCCAATGGAAAGGATCAAAAACTGTTGATTGGCTCTAGTAGTCACATACAGGTATATACGTTTGGCTCTATAAAAAAGGTTATAATAACTCAACATCAGGACGACATAAGTAAAGCAATGTATATGTAAGCAATGATTTCTTTTTACAAATTATCACCATTAATTTACTATGGTTCGGGTTTCAGTCACGGGGGCAGTACCGGCGTGGGTTTAGTCACCGCTCTGAGAATACAGGCGGCAGCTGTAACCGTACCCCATGCCCTGACTGCCAGCCGGCCCTAATGCAGAGTCAGTGTTACATGAAGGCTGGTGGTACGATTACAGATGCTGCTCTGTATTTTTAGAGCGATGACAGAACCTGTGCCGACGATGCCCCCATGGCTGAAACTGGAACGCTGTAGGGGGGAATAAAGTTCATTTTCTCCCCACAGGGTTTGGCTATGTGCCAGCATCAGGTATGTTTAGAACACTATCAACTTTGCAGATTAATCCCATATATGCAAGTTAATAGCTTTTTTTCTGGTGACAGGTTCCATTTAAATGTCCACAATGTGAATGCACACATATGCATTGCACTTATATCAACATATGCTCTAGCTCAAATTTTTTGGGTTCTGGTCACATAGAAAAGACATGGCACTGATGCACATGGTCTGTCTGTTAAGCAGTATAATCTTTTACCCTCAATAACTCGATGCACTTCTCTCCAATTTAGTTTTCCAATAAAGAAATATTCATCCACTAAAGACAATAAAAACATCTAGGAAAAAAAGCTGCACTGGTATCTCCAAAGATAATTGCTTTTCTACTTCTGTCACCCCGTCACTCGTCACAAAGTAGTAGAGAAACAAGCGTAACTGAATGATAAATGGTAAAATTAGAATGTAGTTAGAGAAAAATCCTAATGGCGGGTAAGGAAGCGTTCAGACCATATTTGTTCTCTACAATCAAGAAATTTTGCCATCAAGGTGTGCACCTGGATCTGGCCAGTGAACCGTTTTTTACCTGTAAAGGTAAGATTAGTTTTCTATATAGTGGTCTTCCACAAAAAAAGTATCTTGGATGTCCTGTAATTTTTATGTCACTGCGAGGTCACAACTAGATTAGATGCAAAAAGGTTTGCGCACATTGTGTGCAACCATTCTTGGAATAAAAAAAAAACAATTCCAAAATAAACATAAACACAAACGGAGTATAAAAGTATAATGGTTAAATTTTTTTGAACAAACATCATAAACATCAACACTAGCGTTGAAAAACTAATAGAAACCAGCCAGAAGCAGACAGGATAAAACACCCCACATCTCGTGACATGTGTGAGTTGTATTGGGGGCAAGAGAAGCACACCATCAACCCATAGATCAAAATTTAAATAAAACCAAGTGGGTATAATTATAGAGTTGGGGAGGCATATCTTACTACAAGTGGAGGAAGCTCAGGCTGGCAAGAAATGTCAGATGGCAGGACCCCGACGTGCGTTTCGCCTGTGTTGTTGCTGTTGAACAGCCATGAGACATACAGTCGTGGCGACTCGAGCATATTTCTCGAGCACGCTAAAGACACTTGGTTAGTGTACAAGCCTGCTTGGATGACACCTTATAAGAGTCTATGGGGTAACGTTTCTCCTTATGGAGAGTGACATACCAGCTGGCTTGACAAGTCAGAGATGGTATGTCAATCTCCATAAGGAGAAATGTTACCCCTTAGACCCCAGTCCAGAGCCTCTCACCTAGCCAAATCAGTTCTCATGCTTCGCACTGACGAGGGCCAACAGCCCGAAACACCATGTCTGCGAATTGAGATACTGATTTGGCTTTTATCCTATGTCATATTGCATGACTTGTTAAAGGGTTGATTGTGACTTGTAGGATCGCTACTTCCAACAGGTGGCGCTATAGAGTTAAGTCCTCTTTTTCTCAGAAGAGGCAATTTGCATACCTTATAAGAGCACGCTCTCTCATCACTAATGTTTAATGATAAAAAAATAAAATAAAGGATTGACAACTCCTTTAATAAACATGTTGGAAAGAAGCCAGCTGTGGCTTCCTTAGTTATTCCCACTTTTCTCCACACATTTGAAAAAGTCAAAAGTCGAGAAAAGTCACAAATTATGGCAAAAATTCTTTACGGTGGGTGCCATAATGTGCCATAAAAAGGCCTTTAAAATCTTTGCTTTTCCTTCTCAGAGAAAGTCACAACCAGAACTTACTAACATTGCATGTAAAATCCCTGTTAGTCTATTCTGACCTCATCAGGCACAAAATGCTCCTCTAGAAAATACCTGTGATATGGATACTACAATGTATTTCTTATGTCTTCCGGTATAGCACAAGCTCATAGCCTAGCAGTCAATTTCCACCATATTATGTATCTGTACAAAAAGATCAAATAAATTATCTCTCAGTGCAGTAAATTATATGAGGTGAAACAAAATCTATTTGGCCTCATGCATCCAAACCATCGAAAACAAAAACTGCATTGGTTTCCCACAGCAACCAATCACCGCACAGCTTTCATGACACTGGTGTAGTTTAAGAAATAAAAGCTGGGTTTTGATTGGTTACTATGTTAAAAAAAGACAATGATTGAGACAGTTTTGATAAATGAGGCCTACTCCTCAACGGCCATGTAAAGAACATTTTTATAATTTCGCGTCTAGGACAAATGACCTTGCTGCTCTGTAGATCTGCAATAAATTATATTTACAGGGGACATGACGACATATTGACTTTTCACATAGAGTCACTGACATGATGATGATGTATTGTAATAGATATATTGATTCATTGACATTGATGGCATATGATAGATATTAAGCTGTGTCCGGGACTGTATAAACCATAGGCAGATCACATACACACCCAGGAGTGGCAAGGTGTATAGGAAGATGAGCGTGTACGAGGTTGACATATGTATGCAATCTTTAATCTGATGTCTGTATTGTCAATTCTTGATCATGTACATTTGAACATAGGCTTATTCACATAAATGATTTCAGTCCACATACAGTTAGGTCCATATATATTTGGACAGAGACAACATTTTTCTAATTTTGGTTATAGACATTACCACAATGAATTTTAAACAAAACAATTCAGAAGCTGTTGAAGTTCAGACGTTCAGCTTTCATTTGAGGGTATCCACAATAAAATTGGATGAAGGGTTTAGGAGTATCAGCTCCTTAACACGTGCTATCCTGTTTTTAAAGGGACCAAAAGTAATTGGACAATTGACTCCAAGGCTATTTCATGGACACGTGTGGGCAATCCCTTCGTTATTTCATTCTCAATTAAGCAGATAAAAGGCCTGGAGTTGATTTGAGGTGTGGTGCTTGCATTTGGAAGGTTTTGTTGTGAAGTAAACATGCGGTCAGAGGAGCTCTCCATGCAGGTGAAACAAGCCATCCTTAAGCTGCGAAAACAGAAAAAACCCATCCGAGAAATTGCTACAATATTAGGAAAGGCAAAATCTACAGTTTGATACATCCTGAGAAAGAAAGAAAGCACTGGTGAACTCATCAATGCAAAAAGACCTGGGCGCCCACGGAAGGCAACAGTGGTGGATGATCGCAGAATAATCTCCATGGTGAAGAGAAATCCCTTCACAACAGCCAACCAAGTGAACAACACTCTCCAGGGGGTCGGCGTATCAATATCCAAATCTACCATAAAGAGAAGACTGCATGAAAGTAAATACAGAGGGTTCACTGAACGGTGCAAGCCACTCATAAGCATCAAGAATAAAAAGGCTAGACTGGACTTTGCTAAAAAACATCTAAAAAAGCCAGCACAGTTCTGGAAGAACATTCTTTGGACAGATGAAACCAAGATCAACCTCTACCAGAATGATGGAAAGAGAAAAGTATGGTGAAGGTGTGGTACAGCTCATGATCCATAGCATACCACATCATCTGTAAAACACGGCGGAGGCAGTGTGATGGCTTGGGCTTACATGGCTGCCGGTGGCACTGGGTCACTAGTGTTTATTGATGGCGTGACACAGGACAGAAGCAGCCAAATGAATTCTGAGGTATTCAGAGACATACTGTGTGCTCAGATCCAGCCAAATGCAGCCAAACTGATTGGTCGTCGTTTCATACTACAGATGGACAATGATGACCCAAAACATAAAGCCAAAGCAACCCAGGAGTTTATTAAAGCAAAGAAGTGCAATATTCTTGATTGGCCAAGTCAGTCACCTGATCTCCACCCAATTGAGCATGCATTTCACTTGTTAAAGACTAAACTTCAGACAGAAAGGCCCACAAACAAACAGCAACTGAAAACCACCGCAGTGAAGGCCTGGCAGAGCGTCAAAAATGAGGAAACACAGCGTCTGGTGATGTCCTTGTGTTCAAGATTTCAGGCAGTCATTGCCAACAAAGAGTTTTCAACCAAGTACTAGAAATGAACATTTTATTTAAAATGATTGAATCTGTCCAATTACTTTTGGTCCCTTTAAAAACAGGGTGGCACATGTTAAGGAGCTGAAACTCCTAAACCCTTCATTCAATTTTAATGTGGATACCCTCAAATGAAAGCTGAAAGTCTGAACTTCAACTGCATCTGAATTGTTTTGTTTAAAATTCATTGTGGTGATGTCTATAACCAAAATTAGAAAAATGTTGTCTTTGTCCAAATATATATGGACCTAACTGTAAGTAACGTCCACAAATCAGACTCTACCTCACCCTATTGTAGTCAATGGCCTCATTCACGTAAACAATTTTGGAACAATTGCAGAGTTGAAATATGATTACTAAAAACCAAAACACAGAATGCACAATCGAGTATTGATTTATGGACAAAAAATAGCCAGAACAATTTCATGGTGTCAAAACGGATCACAAAAATACATGAGATTTTGATCGGTTTAACAGATCTGTTTTATACAGAATTAATCATGTGTGCTAACAAGAGCTACTTTTAAATCTGCACTGAATTGCAGCTATCACCTCTCTAATGATGACCTCTGTTGGGCTCTCTTTACTCTCCATTTCTACTGGATGCATCCTCCAATAATTTTTGGTACTATCGGTCATGCATGCTCAGACTCACCTAATTACCCCGTCTAATTCATGAAAAGCAGATGCACCTAAGAACCTTTGTTATGAAACATCCCCCAGACACTCTCACTGCATCCTGATTGCCATGACAGCCATGTTGTAGCACAATTCAGCTATTGTATGCTAAGCTTTACTATGCATGCAGAGGAGAACATGATCATACTTCGAAGACAGTCATAAAACATCAACTAAATGTGGAGTTAGTAAATAGTAATGAATATTGGTAAAACACTAGGTCACAGACACTGCCTTCACAGCTATAAATGTCACTTAATCCATATAGATGCAAATTGCCCAATTTTTTAGACTTCACTGTCTCTATAGCTAAGCATATAGGAGAGCAGAGGGAGGGAACTGCAGAACTGAGGAGAAGCAGTGTGTTGCTGGAAAATTTACCTTTAACAGATAAAAGTAGGACGACCTATTCAGCTATGTGAAGCTGGATGAACAGAAGGGCAAAAGGAGATGAAAAAAGGTACAACAAAGATACTTTACATTGAGCTTCTACAGTATGTTAAAATTGTCATGCATCTACTGTACTTTATCATTGTGGGAATAACCCTTTAATATAACACCATTTGCTATCCTTTCAAGTTAGTCCTGCAGCATCATCCTGCAGCTGTTGCATACTCCAACAGGGACAAGTGTGAAGAAGTTTTTTTTTTTACACAAAACGGAAACCAAAAATGGGTTTGATCTGCCTGTAAAAGAATAAAAAAGAGACCTAACATGAACATACAGATCTAATATGGACATGCATAAAGATGAAAACTCATTCAAAACAGATCTCAAATGCATACTTTTTATGGATAAAACTTGGACAATTTCAAAACACCCATCTGAGTAAAGCCTAAAGTATGTATAAATGGGAAGAAACAAGTAAAAACATTTCCTACAGTTAACCTTATTGGGATAACCCAGTGAAAGTAGGTGCCCTGGTGGCCATTGGTGCAAACGGACAGCACATTTGTAGAAATGTAGCATTACATGGCACACATGGTTGATTTTCTCTTGACATAGATGGATCACCTTTGCAGCAGTGCTCCTCTCTGGTTGATGTAGAAAGAGGACTTTAAACCATGGCAAAACCCAAGTCTACATACAGAGTTCCACCCAGTAAATAACCTAGTAAGTGATTTGTCCGGCACCACTCATTTCTGTACCAGGACATGACTGGTATTGATGACGTCATGTTGGTAAATATCTGCCAGTGTACTTGTATGATTGGCAGGTATTGTGTATGAATGAATATGACAGGTGCACAATGGTTGCCAATTGTTCTTGCTTCTCTATGCAAAGCTGAGCACTAGAGTTCCTCTAATATTAAGAATTTAATATAGTAAAAATTACAGGTGTCATCAGTGGAGGGCCTTATTTGATTTATAAATACCTGAACACTTCCTTTATATGGAATTTGTCTGTAAGGACTGTGGTGCAGTGACCAGTGTTACAGCCAGGGGGCGCTGTGTGTGTGCTTCAAGATGCGCTTGGAGGCATAAATGTGATGAAACAGTGACTGGCAGAATTGTCGATGGCCGGTATGTGTGTCGCAGAGGAGGACACTCTGCGCTGTCAATCTAAAGTTATGTTGTGGTCTGGGACCTGTAGTCCCACATGTAAATTTGTAAGTTCTAATGGGAGATTGGCAGGGCTAGTTGTGTGAGATGGGCGGGACAAACTAGCCACACACACCCACACTCCCACCCAAGGGAGTGGTTACGGGTATGTAATGTGACCAGGGTGTGGGTCACATGGTTCCTGTGTTTGGATCTGAGTAGTCCAAGTGCAAGGCCCTGGAAGCCTGTGTTGGAAATCCTGGGACTTCCTGAATAGCACATGGTTGGGCTTTGGCACTGAGTAGCCTGTGTGCTGTAGGTCCTGCACGGTCAGTGTTGGAGGTTCCTGGGAGTGGAGTCGTCCTGTGGAGCATGAGCTCCTAAGAGGTAACCCCTGGTATGGGGAAAAGAACTGTGTGCGCTAACATAGGACAGTTGCTGAACTGTGCAGTCACCCGGTGACTGGAGAGATACCAGTGTGACCACTGAAGGATTTGTAAAGCCGTATATGATGAACTAAAGGACTATGTGAGGCCTGTGATATGTAACATGGCCTACAGTGGTTTATGCTGAGTATAATAAACCACATGGACTGTTTATCTGAAAAAACCGTGCCTGTCTATGATTATTCTGCTGTCAAGCGAGTGTCCCCCAAGACACGTAGTGGGTGAAACGCTACAGGACCTTATATCTATATAAACCCTACCTATTGTTCGACAGCAAATGCTCTTGGTTGTGTGTGGAGGTAATCTCGTTTATCCTTGTTCATCATATACAGCATACGCAGATTCTAGTGAGCCATTATTTTCTATAAATTCTGGGAAGCTAAAATCCTGCATGCTCAGATAGCTTTAGGAGACTTAGAGGACATTGAGAAATTTAAATTACTGCCTGTGAAAACACATGGGGACACCTCTTTGCATCATGTGCTGTAGCTTTTGGCTTGTGATGTTCGCTGTATCATCGCCTTGTCTGCCATTTAGCAGTTGGATGATAACAAGCATCTTAAGATCACACTGCACATACATCATCCCTGAATCCTGACAGTTGTATTTTGCCCTTCTTGCTATGTTGCGTTTAAAGTTAGGAGTGTGTCCCCAGGTTTGACTGAAGATATATTACTGGTACGCTCTCATCCTCCAAAACACCTGAGGAGATAATGATATGGGGTCACGAAAGGTTTCTGAAGTCTTATTAAATCACCAAAGGGGCTACAGAAAATCTTGCAATCATTCTCATCGTGCATGTTGTACTGCTGAACATATTGGGAATTTTTCGCCATCACTGATAAAGAAAATGTAGCAAAGTATAAGATGGAATTGGGAAGGATTTGTGACTAGTATGTGTATCCATGTATCTCTTACTAGGTTAGGTTCAGTACATCAAAAACAAAGACAAGATAAAGCCCATAGGCTCTGGTTAGCAGTGACATATAACAAGTAGGGGCAGTATGAGAACAAGGTCGTCTGACATGTCAAGGGTAAAACAGCAGAATAGGCAGGACCGTATTATTCATAAGGTTGTTCAAGCTGAAGCCTAGGGGCCTTGCATGGTCTAGGGTCTCATCAGAAAATTTTCTGCTCAGGTTACTTGCACCCGGTAGTGGTGTCCATATATATTCATCAAAGTGGACCAATAGTGAAGTAGTATCAGTGTTTTGTGACGCCATGCCACCTCCTCACTTACTACACCTCCAATGAGCAAATACAATCTGGTTGTGACCTTGATTGCAACTGCTTGATACTTTCCACGGGCCATTGGGTCCTACACAGTTACTTCTTTATAAATGGCAGCCAACATGTACAAGTCAGGATTTCAAAAGAGAAATGAAAAGAAGGAATGATTGTGCTGTAAGAAAACTGTTCCACGTGCACAATAAAAATATTTAAAACATTTTTTAATAAAACTTTTCGGATGAAAGGATATCCGGCATTCCGTGAATGGACTCAAATCTTCAAGTTTATTTCAATTTGCATAAATATAGACATGAAGGACAGCTTAGTCAGCAAAAGCAGCAATTTTTGACCTGAGGGTTTTAAAGGGAACCTGTGATCCCGTTTTTTCAGTACGAGATAAAAATACTGTTAAATAGGGCCTGAGCTGTGCGTTACTATAGTGTATTTTGTGTGCCCTGATTCCCTACCTATGCTGCCGAAATAACTTACCAAAGTTGCCGTTTTTGCCTGTCAATCAGGCTGGTCAGGTCATATGGGCGTGGTGACATTGCTGTTTCTTCCCCCAGATCTTGCATATATTTCCGTTGGTGGCGTAGTGGTTTGCGCATGCCCATCTTCGGAATCCACTGGGCAGGAGAAGAAAAAACGCGCGATCTGCGCTATTTCCCTGGTGATCTGTGGGGGCGGCCATCTTCCTGAGGCCGCGCGTGCGCATATGGAGTCCTCTGCTGCCTGGGGCTTCAGGAAAATGGCCGCGGGATGCCGCGCGTGCACAGATGGAGATCGCGGCGGCCATTTTCCTGAAGCCGAGTTCGCATCTCGGATTATTATTCACAGACTGAGACTATCACTCCTATTTTCCATCTAGTTCAGCACTTCAATAGTACACCACAATCCGATTTAGGTCTTCTTCAGTCCCGATGTGTAATGAGCTGTGAATTCTGACCAGCTTATCCCAATTCTGTAAAATCGTAAGATGAAGCTGCTTGGCCGGACCTCATCTTTTATAGCGGCTGCGATAGTCCCCCAGATTGGCTGCATTAGACCTCTATAGCTGCTGCCCTCTTCAGTAGTGTATGAAAAGACCCCAGGGATTTTTTTTTCTCAATTTTCGCAAATCAAATTACAAAGTGTTTGAATTAACGGGGACCTACAAAATCTAAGAAATTTGACTCAATGTCCATAATCAGTGGTTCAATTCGCTCATTAACTATTTTTGAGCTATGCTGGCATTACAGATTTTGATCAAACAGAAATTCTTACAGATGGTGAAAGCAGTCTGGTTTGGATGATTGCTGTCATGATCCCAATGGCAGGGGATCACTAAAGGACAAGCACAGATACAAACAAGCTCTAGGGCGATGGAACCTGAGCTGACCGCGACCCTGAACCTAACACACAAATAAAAGTAGCCGGGGAACGTGCCTACGATGATCCTAGACGTCTCGCTCCAGCCGAAGATCTAACTACCCCTATTAGAAGAAACACAGACCTCTCTTGCCTCCAGAGAAATACCCCACAGAAATAGCAGCCCCCCACATATAATGACGGTGAAATGAGAGGAAAGCACATACGCAGTATGAAAACAGTTTCAGCAAAATGAGGCCCGCTAAAGCTAGATAGCAGAGGATACAAAAGTGAACTGCGCGGTCAGCGAAAAACCCTTCAAAAAACCATCCTGAAATTACTTGAACTCATGTGCCAACTCATGGTACATGAGGAGCAATTTCAGCCCACTAGAGCAACCAGCAGCAGAGAATCACATATCTGCAGGCTGGACTAAAAACCAAATAAAGCAAAACACCAAAACAGGAAAATCCAAACTTAGCTTGACCAGAAGGTTCTAGGAGCAGGGAGCAGAGGTAACAAGACACACTGGATACATTGATAACCGGCGAGGAAATGCCAGCAAAGCCAGGTTAAATAGGAAACTCCCATATCCTGATGGAACAGGTGGAACCCAGAGACCCAGGAAAGACAAGTCACCCAGTACCATCAGTAACCACCAGAGGGAGCCCAAAAACAGAACTCACAACAGTACCCCCCCCCTTGAGGAGGGGTCACCGAACCCTCACGAGAACCACCAGGGCGACCAGGATGAGCCCTATGAAAAGCGCGAACCAAATCATCAGCATGAACATCAGAGGCAACCACCCAAGAATTATCCTCCTGACCATAACCCTTCCACTTGACCAAATACTGGAGTTTCCGTCTGGAAACACGAGAATCCAAGATCTTCTCCACAACATACTCCAATTCTCCCTCCACCAGCACTGGAGCAGGAGGCTCAAGCGAAGGAACAACAGGTACCTCATACTTCCGCAACAACGACCGATGGAACACATTATGAATAGCAAACGATGCCGGGAGATCCAAACGAAACGACACAGGGTTAAGAATTTCCAAGATCCTATAGGGACCGATGAACCGAGGCTTGAACTTAGGAGAAGAGACCTTCATAGGAACAAAACGAGAAGACAACCACACCAAGTCCCCAACAAGAAGTCGAGGACCCACGCGGCGACGGCGATTAGCAAACTGCTGAGCCTTCTCCTGGGACAACTTCAAATTGTCCACCACATGACTCCAAATCCGATGCAACCTATCCACCACCATGTCCACTCCAGGACAATCAGAAGGTTCCACCTGACCAGAGGAAAAACGAGGATGAAACCCCGAATTACAAAAGAAAGGAGAAACCAAAGTAGCAGAACTAGCCCGATTATTAAGGGCAAACTCGGCCAGCGGCAAAAAGGTAACCCAGTCATCCTGATCAGCAGAAACAAAACACCTTAAATAAGTTTCCAAGGTCTGATTAGTTCGTTCAGTCTGGCCATTCGTCTGAGGATGGAATGCAGACGAAAAGGACAAATCAATGCCCATCTTAGCACAGAACGTCCGCCAAAATCTAGACACAAACTGGGATCCCCTGTCAGAAACGATGTTCTCAGGAATCCCATGCAAACGAACCACGTTCTGAAAAAACAGAGGGACCAACTCAGAGGAGGAAGGTAACTTAGGCAAGGGTACCAGATGAACCATTTTAGAAAAGCGATCACACACAACCCAGATGACGGACATTTTTTGAGAGACAGGGAGATCCGAAATAAAGTCCATGGAAATGTGCGTCCAAGGCCTCTTCGGGATAGGCAAAGGTGACAACAATCCACTGGCCCGAGAACAGCAAGGCTTAGCCCGAGCACAAACCTCACAAGACTGCACAAAAGAACGCACATCCCTCGACAAGGAAGGCCACCAAAAAGACCTGGCCACCAAGTCTCTAGTACCAAATATTCCAGGATGACCTGCCAACGCAGAAGAATGGACCTCGGAGATGACTCTACTGGTCCAATTATCCGGAACAAACAGTCTCTCAGGCGGACAACGATCAGGTTTACCCGTCTGAAACTCCTGCAAAGCACGTCGCAAGTCTGGGGAGACAGCAGACAAAATCACCCCATCCCTAAGGATACCAGTGGGTTCAGAATTTCCAAGGGAGTCAGGCACAAAACTCCTAGAAAGAGCATCCGCTTTCACATTCTTTGAACCTGGCAGGTATGAAACCACAAAATTGAAACGAGAGAAAAACAGTGACCAACGAGCCTGTCTAGGATTCAGACGCCTGGCAGACTCAAGGTAAATCAAATTTTTGTGATCAGTCAAGACCACCACACGATGTCTAGCACCCTCTAGCCAATGACGCCACTCCTCAAATGCCCACTTCATGGCCAAAAGTTCCCGATTACCAACATCATAATTCCGCTCAGCCGGCGAAAACTTTCTAGAAAAAAACGCGCATGGCTTCATCACTGAGCAATCGGAGCTTCTCTGTGACAAAACCGCCCCCGCTCCAATCTCGGAAGCATCAACCCCAACCTGAAAAGGGAGCGAAACATCTGGCTGACGCAACACAGGAGCAGAAGAAAACCGGCGCTTAAGTTCCTGAAAGGCCTCCACAGCCGCAGGAGACCAATCAGCAACATCAGCACCCTTCTTAGTCAAATCCGTCAAAGGCTTAACAACACTAGAAAAATTAGTTATAAAACGACGATAGAAATTAGCAAAGCCCAAGAACTTCTGTAGACTCTTAAGAGATGTAGGCTGCGTCCAGTCACAAATAGCCTGAACCTTGACGGGATCCATCTCAATAGTAGAAGGGGAAAAAATATACCCCAAGAAAGAAATCTTCTGGACTCCAAAGAGACACTTTGAGCCTTTTACAAACAAGGAATTGGCCCGCAGGACCTGAAACACCTTCCTGACCTGCTGAACATGAGACTCCCAGTCATCAGAAAAAACCAAAATATCATCCAAATACACAATCATAAATTTATCCAGATATTCACGGAAAATATCGTGCATAAAGGACTGGAAGACTGAAGGAGCATTAGAAAGTCCGAAAGGCATTACCAAATACTCAAAATGGCCCTCAGGCGTATTAAATGCGGTTTTCCACTCATCACCTTGCTTTATTCGTATAAGATTATACGCACCCCGAAGATCAATCTTAGTGAACCATTTAGCCCCCTTAATGCGAGCAAACAAATCAGTCAACAATGGCAAAGGATACTGATATTTTACGGTAATCTTATTCAAAAGACGATAATCTATACAAGGCCTCAAGGAACCATCTTTTTTGGCCACGAAAAAAAAACCTGCTCCCAAAGGGGACAAAGATGGACGGATATGTCCCTTTTCCAAGGACTCCTTAACATAATCCCGCATAGCAGTATGCTCTGGCACTGACAGATTGAACAAACGACCTTTAGGAAATTTACTGCCTGGAATTAAATTTATAGCACAATCGCAATCCCTGTGAGGAGGAAGCGAACTGAGCTTAGGCTCCTCAAAAACATCCCGATAATCAGACAAAAGCACAGGAATCTCAGAAGGAGTAGATGAAGCGATAGAAATTGGAGGTGCATCATCATGAACCCCCTGACAACCCCAGCTTAACACAGACATTGATTTCCAGTCAAGGACTGGATTATGAGTTTGTAATCATGGCAGACCAAGCGCTAGGACATCATGCAAATTATACAGTACCAGGAAGCGAATCACCTCCTGATGAACGGGAGTCATACGCATGGTCACTTGTGTCCAGTACTGAGGTTTATTCATAGCCAAAGGTGTAGAGTCAATTCCCTTCAAAGGAATAGGGACTTCCAGAGGCTCCAGACTAAACCCACAGTGATTGGCAAATGACCAATCCATAAGACTCAGGGCAGCGCCTGAATCCACATAGGCATCGACGGAAATGGATGATAATGAACAAATCAGAGTCACAGACAGAATGAACTTAGACTGTAAAGTACTAATGGCAACAGACTTATCAACCTTTTTTGTGCGTTTAGAGCATGCTGATATAACATGAGCTGAATCACCACAATAAAAGCACAACCCTTTTTTCCGCCTATACTTTTGCCGTTCACTTCTGGACTGAATTCTATCACATTGCATTATCTCAGGTGACGGTTCAGACGACACCGCCAAATGATGCACAGGTTTGCGCTCCCGTAAACGCCGATCAATCTGAATAGCCATAGTCATAGACTCATTCAGACCAGTAGGCGCAGGGAACCCCACCATAACATCTTTAATGGCCTCAGAAAGGCCATCTCTGAACTTTGCAGCCAGAGCGCACTCATTCCACTGAGTAAGCACCGACCACTTCCGAAATTTTTGACAATAAATTTCTGCTTCATCTTTCCCCTGAGAGAGGGCCAACAAAGCTTTTTCAGCCTGAATCTCTTGGTTAGGTTCCTCATAGAGCAAACCCAATGCCAGAAAAAACGCATCCGCATTAAGCAACGCAGGGTCCCCTGGTGCCAATGCAAATGCCCAATCCTGAGGGTCACCCCGCAGGAAAGATATAATAATCTTGACTTGCTGAGCAGGATCTCCCGAGGAGCGAGATTTCAAAGAAAGAAACAACTTGCAATTGTTCCTAAAATTCAGAAAACGAGATCTATCTCCAGAAAAAAACTCTGGGACAGGAATTCTAGGTTCAGACATAGGAGCATGTACAACAAAATCCTGTATATTTTGAACCTTAGCGGCAAGATTATTCAGGCTGGAAGCCAAACTCTGGACGTCCATGATAAACAGCTGAGATCAGAGCCATTCAAAGATTAAGAGGAGGAGGAAGTAGCCAGGCTGCAATAAGGCTAGGCAGCAAACTCTGAGGGAAAAAAAAAAAAAAAAAAAAAAACTTCCTCAGACTACTTATCCTCCTACTTCAGCCAATACAATTAACACTTTGTGGGCCGGTTATACTGTCATGATCCCAATGGCAGGGGATCACTAAAGGACAAGCACAGATACAAACAAGCTCTAGGGCGATGGAACCTGAGCTGACCGCGACCCTGAACCTAACACACAAATAAAAGTAGCCGGGGAACGTGCCTACGATGATCCTAGACGTCTCGCTCCAGCCGAAGATCTAACTACCCCTATTAGAAGAAACACAGACCTCTCTTGCCTCCAGAGAAATACCCCACAGAAATAGCAGCCCCCCACATATAATGACGGTGAAATGAGAGGAAAGCACATACGCAGTATGAAAACAATTTCAGCAAAATGAGGCCCGCTAAAGCTAGATAGCAGAGGATACAAAAGTGAACTGCGCGGTCAGCGAAAAACCCTTCAAAAAACCATCCTGAAATTACTTGAACTCATGTGCCAACTCATGGTACATGAGGAGCAATTTCAGCCCACTAGAGCAACCAGCAGCAGAGAATCACATATCTGCAGGCTGGACTAAAAACCAAATAAAGCAAAACACCAAAACAGGAAAATCCAAACTTAGCTTGACCAGAAGGTTCTAGGAGCAGGGAGCAGAGGTAACAAGACACACTGGATACATTGATAACCGGCGAGGAAATGCCAGCAAAGCCAGGTTAAATAGGAAACTCCCATATCCTGATGGAACAGGTGGAACCCAGAGACCCAGGAAAGACAAGTCACCCAGTACCATCAGTAACCACCAGAGGGAGCCCAAAAACAGAACTCACAACAGATTGCACCTACAGATAGTTTGTTAGATGAAACCAAATCTCATCTTCCTTATCTGTTACGATCAGCCTAAAATAAAATCTTACTATTCCTTATAATGGATACAGATATTTTCAAATTATAATCATTGAAAAAAAAACGTAGAAAAAATTGAGGCTTCTCAGATGAAACAGGTTACAATGGGATTAATTGTCCATTTAGAAACAACTATTGGTTGATGTAGGTTTGATTGGACAGAAATTGAATAGGTATCTCTAAACAATTAGTATCCAGGAACACAAAATTTTTCTTTGTTCTAATTTTATTACGATGGTATCTACCAATTATATATTTTTACCAAAAATTACAAACATTTGATTTGTTACTTCTATCCAAAAAAAGTAACCTTCATAGCCAATTACTTTAAAATATCAGCTTCTCGTTATCGATTTGGATAAATAGGGGTATAGCAGAATGAGAAACAAAAAGTGGTAAAGAACTTAAAATAATGTTCTTATATGTGTTCACATAAAAACAGGTTCCTGGTTCCGGGCAGAAAGACTGCCGCAAAACAACAAAGGAGAATTTTGAGTCTGAAAAGTTAATGAGACCATGGCTACATGTTCCTACTGAATAGAAAAGCCTGAAAATACATGACAGCATGTGGTTTTTCCTCACCACTCCAATCTTCAAGAGCCACTAACAGGTCATGGTTTCAAGATTTCCTTAGTATAGTACAGGTGATAGAAATTATAACCAAGGCAATACTAAGGAAATCCTGAAAACATGACCTGTTGGTGGTTCTTGAGGAATGGAGTTGGGAAAAAACTGCTTTTTGATATTGACCCGTGCCAGTTTTGTTACATTTTTTTGTCATAATGTTTGCATAAACTGAGGCTTAATTCATACTTTACAACATCTTTGTTGGTAAAATAAGGACATTTAAGTCCTGTCTCTGAAAAGGACAAAACTGAATGGGAACTCCTAATTTGAGGTGGGTTTTATCATAACATCGTGCCATTATAGTTTGTCATAGTTTATAAAAACCTGGATAGTCCAGGTAAATTTAGGTGACAAAGTTTTTTTTAAACAGCCATAGCCTTGGGGGGCGTGGCCTGAACGTCCATGTAAGCGGACGCGTGACAGAGCGCTCCCGCTGCTAACGCTGAGTTTATCCTGATAAGCCGCAGCTGAGCGGCGATTCAAAGCACTTACCGGCTGCAGGAGAGTCCCGGGAGTGCGGCGGTGAATAGCGGCGGCCCCGAGATCGGCAAACATGACCAGGAGGAGACAAAGAGACGCCGGAGCCGGCGAGGCAGGGACCGGCCAAGATGGCGCCGACGCCAGGGAGAAGGCGGAGAAGGACAACGCGGCATGCCAGAAAAGAATGGCGGTGGCGGCAAAGCTCCAGCAGTTTGCTAGAGTGGAAGCCGCAGGGAACACAGGAAAAGCAGAGGAGGACGCCGGAGGGGACACAGACACAGAAGGAGAGGAGGAAAGCCCAGCAGAGGAGCAGGAGGTACAACAGGAGAGTGGGGATGGTGACATGGCGGTGGTAGCGGGGGGACCTGAAGATAAGGAGTCAGGAGCAGAGCCCACCCTTAGAGATGTCTTTGCACTGGTATCATCCTGCAAACAATCCCTGACCCAGCAGCTACAGGAGGTTAAAGGGGATACAGCCCAGATAAATGCAGCCCTGCAAAAGATTGACAAACGTGTGGGGGCTGTGGAGGAAAGAGTGAGCACTGCAGAAGACCATATAGTGCAGCTGCAGAAAGCGGAGAGGAAGTTTGCTCAAACAATATCGGAGCTAGCTGCAAAAAATGAGGATCTGGAGAATAGGTCCAGAAGAAATAACATTCGTATAGTGGGTGTCCCTGAAAAAACTGAGGGGAGGAATCCCACGGAGTATATTGAAAGCTGGCTCCTTGAGACCTTTGGTGATGCAGCACTGACAAAAGTATTTGCGGTAGAGAGAGCCCACAGGGTCCCACCGAAACCACCTGTCCCTGGAGCAAGTCCCCGTACCGTGCTTGCCAAAATCCTAAACTACAGAGACAGAGACATTATCCTGAGGAAGGCTAGAGACATGACGGATCTGACAATTGGAGGTCAAAGAATTGCTATTTACCCTGACTATTCCGCCCTGGTACAGAAACAACGGATGATGTTCACGGGTATCAAGAGACGGCTGAGAGAACTGGGAGTGCAATACTCCATGATGTTTCCGGCACGACTGAGAGTGGTAGCGTTGGATAAGATTCATTTTTTCCAGACGCCGGAGGACGCTACCCAGTGGATAGATCTTAACGCTAAAAAACTTAAAGGGAAAGGAGATTGAAAATGTGAGGCGGGTTGGTCGGGAGATATCTTAAATCTTTCAAAAAGGGGGGAAAAAAAGAGATTGATTGACAGTACACTGGTAATTGAAATGTGAAGGTTGGAGGGTGGAGTTGGATATTACTCAGGGAAAGCACTGGGAGTGCTGATGCGGCGGAGAAGTACGAGGGAGGAAGGGTGTGCAGCGTACTAAAAGTTTATTTAGTTTCTTGCAGTTGTAATACAATACAGGTTCAATTATATTGTTCTTCTAAGAATTGCGCCGAATTCTGTTATAAACGGTAGCGGGAGGCGGAAGGAGAAGGTTACGTTAACAAGAGTGTTCGCAATGGGTGATGGTGCCCCACTCTTGATAAGAGGCAGAATGTATAGTATTGGGGGGTGTGGGGGAGGGGGGAGTGGGGTGAGGGTGGGAAGGGAAGTTAGACAGCTCAGAACCGGGAGTAACGACACAACTAAAGATGATGAGTCACATAATAGGGGACCGCTTTAAGATATTGAGCTGGAATGTGAGAGGCCTGGCGGATAAGTCTAGGAGAGCTGCGAGCTTGCAGTATGCGAAGGATCAACGGGCTTCTATGATATGCTTGCTAGAGACGCACTTGATACAGGAGAAAGTGGACGTACTGAATAGACGTTGGATACAGAAGGGGTATCATTCTACCTTTTCGACGTACTCAAGAGGTGTGTCAGTGTTGGTGCCGGTGGGAGTGCAATATGAAGAGGTGAAAGTATGCGTGGATGCTGAGGGTCAGTATGTGGTGATACAATGTATATTGTATGGAGTGAGATTGTGTGTTGCGGCAATGTATATTCCACCTCCATATTCAAGTAAGAAGATCAGGGAGGTATTGGAGAGGGTGGGACGATGGGAACCACTGCCAATCTTAATTATTGGGGATTTGAACAATATATGTGATGACTTTTGGGATAAAAATAAGAACACCCAGAATAGGTCGGAGGGGCACACTACAACATTTGGAACCTATGTGCGTGAATTAGGCATGATTGATCTATGGAGAGTCAGACATGTTGGGGAGAGAGGATACTCGTGCTATTCACCGGCTCATGCTACGCTATCCAGAATTGATATGGCACTGGGTAATCGCCTGTTGGACACAATGGTGGGGGAGGTGCGTTATCTGCCGAGGGCCCTTTCGGATCATAGTCCAATTGAGGTAGAGGTTAGGTTGTTGGGGACACGGACCGCAAGCGGGAGAGAATGGAAGATCCATCCTAACTGGTTACAGAGCATTGACTTGGACGGTATAGGGAAGGAGGTGACGGAATTCTTTGCGTTAAATGATGGGAGTACAGATGCTCTAACCGTTTGGGATGCAATGAAAGCGTACCTGAGAGGGTTACTATTTAGAGACATTAGTAGGTGTAAGAGGAAGACGAGGGAAGCGGAGAGAGTGGCGTTGGAGGAGCTGAAAGCCGCGGAGGACGAGATGGTTGTGCTGGGGACTTCCGAGGCAGAGAAAAGATTGAGAACAGCGCAAAATTGTATGGAAAAGATTCTGCTGGGGAAAGCTGAAAGGAAGCGGGAGTTTCAGAGGGTGGCTTATTTTCAGGAGGGAGAGACAGTTGGACACATGCTATCGGTGGTAGCCGCGGCTCAGCGTAGTACCTCGTATGTACACTCGTTGGTTTCGGATGGGGGGAGCAGGGTATCTGAAACACCGGATATTATAAAGGTCTTTGCGGACTTTTACGCGGACTTATATTCCTCCAAGGTCAATGAGTCAGCCGGAGAAACGGAGACTTTCCTTGAGAGTCTGGGTCTTCCGAAATTGAGTGAGGAGGATAGGGTGAGCCTCGATGCCCCTATCACCGAGGAGGAACTGAGTCGGGCGCTGAAGTCTATGGCCAATGGGAAGGCACCTGGGGTTGATGGGTTACCAGCCGAAATCTATAAAAGTTTGGAGGAAGTGCTGATTCCCAGATTAAAGTTAGTACTGGAGGAGGCTGGATGCCAAGGGTTTCTCCCAGCATCTATGAGGGAGGCTAATATAGTGGTTATTCCGAAGGAGGATAAGGATCTGGGGAAGCCTGAGTCATATCGGCCAATCTCTCTGTTAACCATCGATGTCAAGCTCTTGGCCAAGGTGTTAGCTACCCGTTTGTCCGGCGTCATTGCTAACCTTGTACATCCGGATCAATCTGGTTTTATGCCTGACAGATCTACAGCGGTTAATCTGCGGAGGCTGCATATGAACCTGCAGCTGAAGTCTGACAATTGTGGCCGAAGGGTTATTGCATCCTTGGATGCCCATAAGGCGTTTGACAGTGTGGAGTGGGGATATCTCTGGCGGGTGTTGAAATGTATGGGTATTGGCCCGCAATTTGTGGCGTGGACTCAACTGTTATACTCACTACCAACAGCTAGAATTAGAGTGAATGGGGAGCTTTCTCAGCCTATAAAGCTGGCCAGAGGTACGAGGCAGGGTTGCCCACTGTCGCCCCTTCTGTTTGCCTTAGCTGTGGAGCCACTGGCCGCCAAGATCCGGCAATCGGATGAGGTCCCTGGGTTCAGATATGGGAGTGTGGAGGAGAAGATTGCATTATATGCAGATGACATCTTACTGTTCCTGGCGGACCCGGATGAAGCCTTGAAGGGGGCTATCGAGATCGTTGGGAAATTTGGAGACTTATCGGGATTGAGGATAAACTGGGATAAATCGGTCCTCTTTGAGGTGGATGAGGTGGAGGAGAGTAGAAGTGAGCCATTGGGAGAGGGGCGGCTTAAGGTAGTATCCCTTTTCAAATACCTGGGAATATGGATCTCGATGCCAGTTACAGAGTTTTTATATAGGAATTTGACACCTCTCATGGGCGCTCTTAAAGCAAAAGTGGATGCGTGGAATAAATTACACTTATCGGTGGTAGGTAGGGTTAATCTCATTAAAATGGTTGTGATGCCCAAATTACTCTACGTCCTACATAATGCGCCAGTTTGGATTCCACGTGGGAAATTCCGGCAGATTAATGCTCTATTTAGAAGTCTGATATGGGGGAGGCGGTGCCCACGTATTCGCCTGGAGACGCTTCAGCGACCCAAGGAAGATGGAGGATTGGCTTTACCTAATCCTGAGTTATATTTTCTTGCAGCCCAGAGCCAACATTTGAAGGGCTGGGCGCGGGAGGCGTCTTCCAGTGCGGTACAGCACTTGATGGAGGGGATGACGGACCGACGACCGGTAGCGCAGTGTCTGGAGGATGGTTCCTTGGATGCATTGGGGAAATTATACCCAACTATGTTTTTGATATATAAATTATGGACCAGACTGCGACAGATTCGGGGGGTCACGGGGCTGACTAAATTTACACCGATATGGTTTAATAATAATTTGGTTGAGTTTGCGGCCCTTGGAGTGCTGGCGGAGTGGCAGGCTAAAGGAATCCACTTGGTGGCTCAGATAATTCAACAACAAGGATTAAAGTCCTTTTCGCAGCTGCAAGGGGAGTTTGGACTGAGACCGACTGGGGAATATCAATATGCTCAGATGAAACATGCTTTTAAAGCTCAGAACAAGGGTGGTGGTATTGAGATCCAGGAGGACATAGTTCTGGAATACGTGTGTGGGGAAGGGTCCACAAGGGGAGTCATTACCACCCTTTATAAGGACCTTCTACATGCACATCTGCTAGACTTCCCTTTAAAAGCGAGAGCGAAATGGGAAAGAGATTTAGGCCCAATGGAGGATGAAACCTGGGAGTCGGTGTTGGAGTGGGTCCCACGAGTGTCGCTGAGTGAGCCGTACAGACTATCGCAGCTGTACATCTTACACAGAGTCTATAAATCACCGGAAGTGTTGCACAGAGCGGGGTTGCGTGCTGACTCCGAATGCCCGAGATGTGGGACTGAGAATGCAGGAATATACCACATGATGTGGACATGTCCAAGACTGGTTGCTTTCTGGTTGGTGGTAATGAGCCGTGTGGAAGGGGCGTATAAATGCAGAGTGCCGAGGGATCCGATAGTGTGTATACTGGGACATGTAGAGGAAATCAGAGTGGATAACACCTGGAAGATAGCAATAGCTAGGCTATTATATATGGCAAGGAAGGTAATAGCAAGGAACTGGATCAAAGAGGAACCGCCTACAAGGGGTGAATTCCTGAATTATGTTAAATATGGTCTCAATTTGGAAAAGGGGGTCTATAAAAGACGTGGGAAAATAGAAACATTTGACAAAATGTGGTCTCCGTGGCTCGAGCTGGGATGAGTAGTTATGGGAAATGGGAGGATAAGGGCCTCTGAAAGGAAGAGAGTGCTAGAGGAACAAGCGGACATAAGTGAGTCAAATGGCTCAAAGAACCATCAATACTGGTAACAAAAGTATAACTGGGTATGAGCTGTCAGGGGAGGGGGGGGGGTTGGGTTTTGTTGGGATTGTTGGGGGCTTGGAAAATGTTAAAATTTTGCAAAATACTGGAAAATGCATAAATTGTATTGTTCACATTTGCTTTCAATAAAAAACTATTTAAACAAAAAAAAAAAAACAGCCATAGCCTTGAAATAAAAAGATCTACTTTTTTAGAGAATCCTATGAATAACTCAATATGGAATATGAAGAATATCTACTCAATTTTTAATTCTTACGTCTCTTTTTAAAAACTGAATATGCGGAAATGGGAAAAAATCTAAATAATAATTTCCTCCTAGATAAATGAAAAAAAGTGGTGGATCTAGTGTACAAATCTTCTATTAGTGCAAATCTATATGAAAATTATTTTAACATTTTATCTAGGTGGTTCTTTATCCCGCTAGACTTAAAAATGCATTTCCTGATCAATTCGATTTATGCTAGGGCAATTGTGGTCAAAGAAGTAATCTTGACATATTCTGGGAATGTCCAAAACTTTACATACTTAAGAGAGATATCGCTTTAGGCCATGTTCACATGATCAGTATTTGATCTCAATATTTGTAAGCCATAACCAGGAGTGGAACAATGAGAGGAAAAGTATAATAGAAAAATATACACCACTTCTGCATTTTTCACACATTCCTGATTTTGCCTTACAAATACTGATGTAAAATACTGACCAAATACTGAACATGTGAACGTGGCCTTACAATTAAATGAAATCAGTGAGTCTCCCGTCAAAGTTTCTTTACATATTTTTTCTGTTATAAAATCTTGTATTGCATCAAAGTGGAAATTGATGGATATTCACTCTATATTTCCGACACAATTGATATTATGTTCTCCCATAACTCCTTTGAAAGCTGCTTAGTTTTAAGGAATAATTCTCTACCTAAAAATAATTCCAAATGGTCCTCTTGGAACACAATTTTTCCTCCAGACAAGTAAAGCCTTGCTATATGATGTTTATTACTTTGCCAGAATTCTTTTAATCGATACTTTATTTTGTGTTGTTTTTGCGCTTGGCATGTTAATTGTTGTGGTGCAACTATGCTAAGATGATCTTCATTTCCTTTCCCTTTTTTTTAAAGTTCTCTCCTCTTCCTCCCTACCTCCTTTTCTCCTATCCTTTATTTGGTTGCCTTTCCTTTCCCTTCATTCCTCTCCTAACCCCTTATCCCCTATACTGTAAAAATTCCCTAAAAAGAAGAAATTTGAAGATAAATAAAAAGAGCCATCAAGTGCCATGTGTTTGTTGAAAGGCTGCTTTAAACTGTCATTGGGGGAGGTACAAGAAAGCATGCCCATTTGCAATCATGGCGTACTGCTCGGATGATTGACCAAACATGACATTAACTCTTTCATGATATATATACGGCATAAGTCGTAAGTGGGTGTATGGAGAAGGCCTACGCAGCGGGTCTGCCCCATTCCTGGCAGGTGATGGCTGTGTATTACAGCCAGAACCTGCAGCTAACAGTCGCGGGTGGAGCAACTAGGAAGAAAATGGAAGCAACTAGGATGCAACTAGAATTCCATATCAGAAAAAAATGGGTCAGTTTCGCTTTGATGAAAACACACACAATATGTGCCATTGTGCCAATCATTGCACTGGCTGCCCTTACATCATAGGATCCAATTTAAACTGCTTGTTCTCACCCACAAAGCTCTCCACAGTGCAGCACCCCCATAATCTCCTCCCTCATTTCTGTCTATCAGCCTACCCGCTCCTTACGCTCCACAAGTGACTTTCGACTAACATCCACACTAACCCGTACCTCCCACTCCCGCCTCAAAGACTTCTCCCAAATTGCACCACTACTCTGGAATGCTCTACCCCAAGAAATTAGGCATATAACCACAACTTAGACATTTTTAGGCGCTCCCTATAAACACATCTGTTTAAGGCAGCCTATCACGCTCCCGAATCAAAATCCTTTCGTATATATCCCATTCTCTACTTCTTTGAACATAATTCTCCATCAAACTCCACTGCACCAAAAAGTGCCACAAATATTGGCCGGTGACTACCTCGTGCAGCCTTTGTCTATCCCCAATTCCCTGAAGATGGCAGGACCATCATTAGAAATAAACACCTGTACTTTGTGTCACCCCTACCTCATTGTAGATTGTAAGCTCTTATGAGCAGGGTCGTCATTATCATTGTATCTCTAGTAATCTGAGAACAGCATAAAAATAGGGGTTATGCCACTGATTTCACCAATGTGTCACTTATTAGGCTGTGTGCTATTTGAATACAATGGCAGGAGATTATCAGTACAGGACTACAGCTCCTGTGCCTCCTGGTCCAACCCTGCCCCCAGCACTGATTGGCAGCTTATTGTCAACATACAATGTACTCATAAATCTGCTATTCAGGCGTGTGGGAGGGGGTTAGCTTTCAGAGCCCTGCTACATGCCACATCTAAAAACTCTGATTATATCACAACTGTTGCAAACAGTAAACTAAGTGACACATCGCTAGAATCAGTGTCTCTTTCTCTATTATGCAACTCTCAGAATAAGTAGGAAAAGCCTGGTGACAGATTCCCTTTATGGGGTCTACTGTATGGAGCATCTCAGTCATCAGTGTTGGGTGTGTCTGCACCTCTCCAA
Organism: Ranitomeya imitator; assembly: GCF_032444005.1. Taxonomy (NCBI): domain Eukaryota; kingdom Metazoa; phylum Chordata; class Amphibia; order Anura; family Dendrobatidae; genus Ranitomeya; species Ranitomeya imitator. Next base: position 798,535,259 of record NC_091283.1, read on the forward strand.
TCCCTATAGTCAAAGAAGTGACATAGAACAATCATTTCCTCCACCTTGAGCTTTTTCAGTAAGGGCAGAGCAATTCCCTACTCGTGCTGCCCTATTATTACTATTATCATTCTTTTTCAAATGCTTTTATTTCCAGCATTGCCTAATCCCTCGCACTCACTGTTTTCTATACCAGGCACTTCTCATCTGCAGCGGCTCATGTACATGTTACTGTTCTATTTATCACAATGATTGTAGCTCTAATAAATTGCCATTTATATTGCCCAACTAACTATGTGTTGTCCAACTTTGCAGCCTCTGCACTGAAACCCTCAGCAAATGGGAGGAGGATGTGTAAGAGCGGAGGGCCTGGAGATTATATGCGACACGTGCAATAAACTCTTATTATTAAACAAATCTAGGATTCTTCCTCCCTCATAATGAGCAAAGTCTGCTATACTGCGGAAAATTCATCATCCCGGGCAATGTATTAATACAGCTTTGCCTATTTCTTCATTTAAAAGATCAAAAATGGAACATATACCAGATATGTTGTAAAAAACAGGTGGCAGGGAAAGGTTTCCGATGAAATGATGTCCTATGTATGGCAACAGTATGGCAAAATTCCATCAATATGTAGTTTTATAATTAGAAAAAGTCTAATGATTTGGCCGCAGGAAACCAATTAGTAAATTGCAGGGGATACAGTAGCAGACTATTTTAGAATCATTTTAGGATGTTCACCAGAAATGGATTCCCTAACTATCTTAAGTTTTATCTACATTTAGAACTGTTCACTAATCTACAATATCTGATAATGTGACTTATGTCAGGTCCAAACAATATTAGATTTCCCAGTATTTATGATGTTACAATGTTAGCGCTTATTTACAAAAGCAGGTTTCATGCCCAAAGGAGTTCCAGTCCACCATTTAACAAGTTAAAGGGCTTTTCCAGGACTATTTTATTTTTTTTCCTATTGGGCTAAGAACTGACAGGCAGTTAGTTACCAACTAACTGCACTGTTTTGCCCAATGCCGGCTAAGATTGGTCACAGACCACTCGTACCAGCTATTCTGCTTCTTGATGTCAACAGAGTGGCTCTCCTTCTTCCGGGCTGCCAACATCATGCTGATTGACAGAAGGCTCCCCGTAGATATGCAGTGGGAGTCGGCTGTCAATCAGAATGACACCAGCAGTCATGCCTCGTCAATAGAGCAGAGCAGAAGAGAAGCAGATTCTCTATCGATGTGATATCACCAGAAGCTGCAGAATCACCGTCAGGAGCGGCGGTCCATGACCGCTCTAAGCCTTAAGAGATCAGCACCAGGTACAACGGACCAGTAGTTAGCAACTACCTGCCTGTAAGTTTTTAGGCCCATAAGAAAGAAATCAAATAGTCTGGAACTAACAAAGGGTATTACAACTGTTTAGTCCTCATACAAGTTTGATTATCATGGGTAGCACTTTCCTTGTGGATAGCTCATCCCCCTTTTCCCAGAACAAGTATACAACAGCTGCAGGCTTATGTTAGAAGTACTTTCTATGTTCAGCAAACAGGAGATGGTGTTGTGTTGCATTTTACAGTTTGTTGATATGTGTGTAGTTCTTCTCTAGACATAGATTGTCCTCTCAGGTTTGTGTGTGTAAATTATTTCCTGTTATTCATTATGTTGTGATGATGAAGATAATAGTTGCTGTATGTCCCAAGTAAAACTGTTCATTCTTCCACAATGTTTGAAAGCCGATGATTCCGCTAAAAGCTGAAATCAGAGCACACACTTTTGGGCGGGAGTTACGCAAACACCATCCTTTTCTAACTTTGGACGGCTAATATTTGCCAGGACTGTATTTGAAACTTCTTGAGAACCCAGGCAAATTTGGAAAAGTTGTCAAGTATGCATATGTACACAGAGAGATGTACTGCCAACAATGATCATTTTTAAGCCACGTAAAAGATCTGATCAGTGGTCGAATCAAGGACTACTCATTAATCATTTAGCGCCTTACCTCTGCCATGTTTAAAAGCCGATGATTGGTATCAGTTTAGCCAATGAGTGGCACATCTAAAGGACCATTTACATGGCCAAAGAGTAGTGTTTAACAACATAGCTTTAGAATTTGCAAACGTAACAGTCCCAGCTTGGTTCCTAACCAATATTTATTCCTGCTAAAGGACACACTAGTGTCACTCCCCCTGACGAAGGCACGTTGCCGAAATGCGCATTGGGGCTGTGGCATCACCATTTGGATGTTGGTAAGTGTTATATTATGTAACTTTACAACTTTCTGCATATATCTTCTTGGGTATACACTAATGACTAAAGGTACCGTCACACTTAGCGACGCTGCAGCGATACCGACAACGATCCGGATCGCTGCAGCGTCGCTGTTTGGTCGCTGGAGAGCTGTCACACAGACCGCTCTCCAGCGACCAACGATGCCGGTAACCAGGGTAAACATCGGGTAACTAAGCGCAGGGCCGCGCTTAGTAACCCGATGTTTACCCTGGTTACCATCCTAAAAGTTAAAAAAACAAACACTACATACTTACCTACAGCCGTCTGTCTTCCAGCGCTGTGCTCTGCTCTCCTCCTGTACTGTCTGTGTGAGCACAGCGGCCGGAAAGCAGAGCGGTGACGTCACCGCTCTGCTTTCCGGCTGACCGACGCTCACAGCCAGAGCAGGAGGAGAGCAGAGCACAGCGCTGGAGGACAGACGGCTGTAGGTAAGTATGTAGTGTTTGTTTTTTTTACTTTTAGGATGGTAACCAGGGTAAACATCGGGTTACTAAGTGCGGCCCTGCGCTTAGTTACCCGATGTTTACCCTGGTTACCAGCAAAGACATCGCTGAATCGGTGTCACACACGCCGATTCAGCGATGTCTGCGGGGAGTCCAGCGACGAAATAAAGTTCTGGACTTTCTTCCCCGACCAGCGACAGCACAGCAGGGGCCTGATCGCTGCTGCCTGTCACACTGGACGATATCGCTAGCGAGGACGCTGCAACGTCACGGATCGCTAGCGATATCGTCTAGTGTGACGGTACCTTTAGGTGTTTCAGCATTATGGGCCTCCTGTGGCCCTACTGATGGCAGTAGTGCATGTATGTAGCCTGCTATTCACTTTAACCCTGTAGTTGTTAACCCATAGATATATCTTTGTACTGGGGACCAAGGGATCCGAGGATTAGGGTTTTGTATTAATATATTATTGTTTACGCATAGTGTTATACTATACCCCGGTGCCCATGATCTATGTACTGAGGAATTGACATGCAGTCTGTTACTTTAGCAATCAATTTACCCATCTATTGGTGATGCCTGTTTGTTTTTTCTTGGCTCACTTGTAGCACTGTTGGCTATTTTTAATTGTCTGTTTTTATACAATTTAATAAAGTTTGTTACTTGTTCATAAATACGTGTTTTTTCTATAAGTTTCACCAGCTTGGTTCCTGAAGAGTGTCAAAAGCTCTGGAGGCAGATGTTCATGTAGATTAATGTCTGCCCCATAGCCTGGAAAGCTTATTTACATAGCTTGGAACAGCTCATTTACATTGGAATAAGACATCGCAGATATCAAGGTATCACTTTTTTCTGCTCCCTATTCCTTACATGCTCATATAGATGGCCTACGAGGGATGCCTTTAAGTCAGATTATACAAGTTAAATGTGCTACATCCCAAAACAAATATTTGATGTGGTTATTTGCTCTCTTCTAAGTGAATGAGAGCCATTATGGTTTTTTTTTCCTGCCCTGGAGTATATAATATTATAGTAAGGACTATGTGGTCATCACACAAAAATTTTGTTCGCATCCAACCTTCTTTTTTCCTGACCTACCCAACACTTCATCCTGTTCTTCCAGACAAAATGACTTACGTCTATTACCAATATCATTGCTAGATCTTTAGCTTTCAGTTACTACTGGTTGCTGTCACTCAATGGCGGTCCAATACAAAAGTCATTTGGTTTAATTTCTCCTCCTGATGAACCAACCATTATAGGGAAACATGTAGAGATGTCATATGGACCATTTATGGCACACTGGGGACAAGTACCAGAATAGAGCGAAAACTCTAGATAGGGAGGGTTAGTACTTGGTAAAATAGGGCAATTCTATTGTTTTGAAATGATGAGGGGCAAAAGAAGAAGTTGGCAGTGGGAATCAGAAGGGTGGTAGGGGCAGATGTTTGAATGTTCTCTCTCTTCTTCAGTAGATAGCTGTGATAGGGCTGTTATTGAAATCCAAGAGCTTTCTACTGTTCCATTTGATTTTCTTAAGAGGTTTTTTTTATATGTATACAGTATCAGACTGGGAAATATGTGGCATTAGACACACATATTCTCCCCTAAAAACAACATTTATAGGGAAATGTATTTCAACACAAAGTGCAAAGGAGCCTCTATCGCAAGGCATGAAGGCTGTGTGGCCCAGTACTAAGGAGCTGCACAGGACTCTGCTGTTGTAATGAGCTATTAGAGGCAAAATTAGCCTACTAGATTTGTTCGTTTCCAAAAACTGATACACATGCATGCTCATCTCAGTCAACCAGAGCGATGATAGAAGAGTAAGCAGCAAAGACATCTCTATTGGTGACGTGTTCCCCTAGTGATGAAAATGATCATTCAACTGAATCCAACTGCTCTTTCCTGAAATCTTCAATTGAGGGATAATAGGGTGGTGCCCTTAAACATTAAACAGTTGGCTCATAAATATTTAATGTGCATGCCCACCTTAAAATCGTCTGCAACATGCTTACATCTTCTGTGGTTAATTCCACCATTGTGACGCACGATCCATGTACAATCGAATCCTATTACATGGTGCTATCATACTAATAGAACCTAAGATAAAAGGAAAATGAGCAAATACCCTGGAGTAAGTCAATAAATAAATAGTTATAGTACATGTAACTAACATAGGGTACTTAGTTGACACTAACTGACAATTAACGTTTGTAGTTCACCTCATTATATATCAGGAGTAGGGTTGAGCGAAACGGGTCGAACATTTTCAAAAGTCGCCGACTTTTGGCTAAGTCGGGGTTTCATGAAACCCGATCCGACCCCTGTGCGGGGTCGGCCATGCGGTACGCGACTTTCGCGCCAAAGTCGCGTTTCAATGACGCGAAAAGCGCCATTTCTCAGCCAATGAAGGTAAACGCAGAGTGTGGGCAGCGTGATGACATAGGTCCTGGTCCCCACCATCTTAGAGAAGGGCATTGCAGTGATTGGCTTGCTGTCTGCGACGTCACAGGGGCTATAAAGAGGCGTTCCCGCCGACCGCCATCTTACTGCTGCTGATCTGAGCTTAGGGAGAGGTTGCTGCCGCTTTGTCAGAAGCAGGGATAGCGTTAGGCAGGGTCCATTAACCACAAAACCGCTTGTGCTGCAGCGATTTGCACTGTCCAACACCACCCTCGGTGTGCAGGGACAGTGGAAGTTTTTTTTTTTTTTTTTTTCCCCTCAGCGCTGTAGCTCATTGGGCTGCCCTAGAAGGCTCCCTGATAGCTGCATTGCTGTGTGTACGCCGCTGTGCAAACCAACTGCTTTTTTCAAAGCACAAATCCTCTTGTTCCTTCCTTTCTGCACATCTATCTTTTTTGTTTGTCCACACTTTTTATTTCATTTGTGCATCAGTCCACTCCTTATTGCTGCCTGCCATACCTGGCTGAGATTACTGCAGGCAGGGAGATAGTAGCTGCCTGCCATACCTGGCTGAGATTACTGCAGGCAGGGAGATAGTAATTGTAGGACATTCCCTGTTTTTTTTTTTTTTTTTTTTTTGGTGGGAGATTAAGATTGGCAATTTGGCATTTCTGCTAGAGTGCCATCCCTGTGTGTGCCATCTCTCTCACATAGTGGGCCATAGAAAGCCTTTTCATTTTTCTGTATTTTTTTTTGTGGGGTGTATAAATTCTCCCTGATAAAAATACAGTGGGAGATTAATATTGGCCTTTGGGCTTGTGTGCCAGTCCTGAGTGTGCCATCTCTCTCACAAATAGTGGGCCATAGAAAGCCTATTTTATTTTTTTTGGGGTTTTATAAATTCTCCCTGAAAAAAAGGGAGATTAATATTGGCCTCTGGGCTTGTGTGCCAGTCCTGAGCGTGCCATCTGTGCCAGCCCTGAGCGTGCCATCTCTCTCACAAATAGTGGGCCATAGAAAGCCTATTTATTTTTTTTTTTGGTTTTATAAATTCTCCCTGAAAAAAAGGGAGATTAATATTGGCCTCTGGGCTTGTGTGCCAGTCCTGAGCGTGCCATCTGTGCCAGCCCTGAGCGTGCCATCTCTCTCACAAATAGTGGGCCATAGAAAGCCTATTTAATTTTTTTTTTTGTTTTATAAATTTTCCCTGAAAAAAGGGAGATTAATATTGGCCTCTGGGCTTGTGTGCCAGTTGTGAGCGTGCCATCTGTGCCAGTCCTGAGCGTGCCATCTCTCTCACAAATAGTGGGCCATAGAAAGCCTATTTAAATTTTTTTTTGGTTTTATAAATTCTCCCAGAAAAAAAGGGAGATTAATATTGGCCTCTGGGCTTCTGTGCCAGTCCTGAGCGTGCCATCTGTGCCAGTCCTGAGCGTCCCATCTCTCTCACAAATAGTGGGCCATAGAAAGCCTATTTTATTTTTTTGGGGGGTTTTATAAATTCTCCCTGAAAAAAAGGGAGATTAATATTGGCCTCTGGGCTTGTGTGCCAGTCCTGAGCGTGCCATCTGTGCCAGCCCTGAGCGTGCCATCTCTCTCACAAATAGTGGGCCATAGAAAGCCTATTTTTTTTTTTTTTTTGTTTTATAAATTTTCCCTGAAAAAAGGGAGATTAATATTGGCCTCTGGGCTTGTGTGCCAGTTGTGAGCGTGCCATCTGTGCCAGTCCTGAGCGTGCCATCTCTCTCACAAATAGTGGGCCATAGAAAGCCTATTTAAATATTTTTTTGGTTTTATAAATTCTCCCAGAAAAAAAGGGAGATTAATATTGGCCTCTGGGCTTCTGTGCCAGTCCTGAGCGTGCCATCTGTGCCAGTCCTGAGCGTCCCATCTCTCTCACAAATAGTGGGCCATAGAAAGCCTATTTTATTTTTTTTTTGGGTTTTAGAAATTCTCCCTGGAAAAAAAAAGGGAGATTAATATTGCCCTTTGGGCTTGTGTGCCAGTACTAAGCGTTCCATCTCTCTCTCTCTCTCTCTCAGTCAGTGGGCCATAGAACGCCTATTTTTGGTTTTATTTGTTTTATAAATTCTCCCTGAAAAAATCATTTTATTTTATTTGGTTTCTAAATTCTTCCTGATAAAATCTTTTTTTTTTTATTATTTTTTTTTCTAAAGTCTCCCTGAAAAAAAAAAAAAAAACAGTGGGAGATTAATATTGGCCTTTCTGCTTGTGTGCCAGTCTTGACTCCTGGGTGCGTCATCTCTCAGTCAGTGGGCCATAGAACGCCTATTTTTGGTTTTATTTGTTTTCTAAATTCTCCCTGAAAAAATCATTTTATTTTATTTGGTTTCTAAATTCTTCCTGATAAAATCACATTTTTTTTATTATTTTTTTTTCTAAAGTCTCCCTGAAAAAAAAAAAAAAAAACAGTGGGAGATTAATATTGGCCTTTCTGCTTGTGTGCCAGTCTTGACTCCTGGGTGCGTCATCTCTCAGTCAGTGGGCCATAGAACGCCTATTTTTGGTTTTATTTGTTTTCTAAATTCTCCCTGAAAAAATCATTTTATTTTATTTGGTTTCTAAATTCTTCCTGATAAAATCATATTTTTTTTATTATTTTTTTTTCTAAAGTCTCCCTGAAAAAAAAAAAAAAAAAACAACCAAAAAAAACAGTGGGAGATTAATATTGGCCTTTCTGCTTGTGTGCCAGTCTTGACTCCTGGGTGTGCCATCTCTCTCTCTCTCTCTCTCTCTCTCTCTCTCTCTCTCTCTCTCCAATTGTGGTCCATAGAAAGCCTATATTTTTTTTCCTTGATTTGGGTTCTAAAATCTACCAGAGAAAATAACTACATCAATCATTGGTAGAAAAATATTGGCCTCTGGGTTTGTGTGCCACTCCTGACTCCTGTGTGCGTCATCTCTCAGTCAGTGGGCCATAGAACGCCTATTTTTGTTTTTATTTGTTTTATAAATTCTCCCTGAAAAAATCATTTTATTTTATTTGGTTTCTAAATTCTTCCTGATAAAATCATATTTTTTTTATTATTTTTTTTTCTAAAGTCTCCCTGAAAAAAAAAAAAAAAAAAAAAAAAAAACAGTGGGAGATTAATATTGGCCTTTCTGCTTGTGTGCCAGTCTTGACTCCTGGGTGTGCCATCTCTCTCTCTCTCTCTCTCTCTCTCTCCAATTGTGGTCCATAGAAAGCCTACATTTTTTTTCCTTGATTTGGGTTCCAAAATCTACCAGAGAAAATAACTCCATCAATCATTGGTAGAAAAATATTGGCCTCTGGGCTTGTGTGCCACTCCTGATTCCTGTGTGCGTCATCTCTCACTCAGTGGCCCATAGAAAGCATATAGTTTGTTACATTTGTTTTCTAAATTCTCCCTGCAAAAATCTTTTTTTTTTTTTGGGGGGGGTTTCTAAAGTGTTCCTGAAAAAAATAAAAATAAAAAAAAAATAATAGTGTGACATTAATATTAACATTTGTGCTTCAGTGACAGTCCTGCGTGTGGGGCATCTCTCTAATTTGCAGCCACCAAAAAAAGAGTGTGTAACATTGGGCCTGATTTTCGCTGTGGTCTCACCAACCTGTAAAGGGGTAGCTAAATCATACTGAAGTTATAGCTCACCGTGTAAGTTGTGTGACTGCAACAAATAACGTTAGTTTGGTTACGTTTTTAAAACAATGAGGAAGTCTAGTGGAAGAGGTCGTGGCCGGGGGCGTTCATTGTCAGCTGGTAATGAGGGTAGTGGTAGTGGTGGAGCATCAGGTGGTCGTGGGGGAAAAAATATTGCACCTAAGTCTGGAGCTGTGGAGCCAGGTTCGTCGTCCGGCTACACAAGGCCTCGAACGCTCCCTTTTCTGGGATTAGGAAAACCGCTTTTAAAGCCGGAGCAGCAAGAGCAAGTTTTGGCTTATCTTGCTGACTCAGCCTCTAGCTCTTTTGCCTCATCTCGTGAAACTGGTAAAAGTAAAAGCAGCGCGTCGTTAGTGGATGTTCACGGTCAGGGACAAGTCACTTCCTTGTCCTCTTCAGCAAAAACAACAACAGAGAAGAATGCAGCAGGCGACACAACGGGTTACTCCATGGAGCTCTTTACACATACCGTCCCTGGCTTAGAAAGTGAAGCAGTTAACAGTCCATGCCCATTACAAATTGAATCTGACATGGAGTGCACTGACGCACAGCCACAGCCAGACTACTATGCTGGTCCTTTGACTCAGACCACAACATTGCCCTCGCAGGGTGCTGATCAAGAATCAGACCCTGATGAGACTATGTTGCCCCATCACGAACGCTATACCACCGAACGACACGGTGACACAGACGAAGTTGCGCAGGAGGTACAAGAAGAGTTATTAGATGACCCAGTTCTTGACCCCGATTGGCAGCCATTGGGGGAACAGGGTGCAGGCGGCAGCAGTTCTGAAGCAGAGGAGGAGGAGGGGCCGCAGCAGGCATCAACATCGCCACAGGTTCCATCTGCCGGGCCCGTATCTTGCCCAAAACGCGTGGCAAAGCCAAAACCTGGTGGAGGACAGCGTGGCCATCCGGTTAAAGCTCAGTCTGCAATGCCTGAAAAGGTATCCGATGCTAGAAAGAGTGCAGTCTGGCATTTTTTTAAACAACATCCAATTGATCAGCGCAAAGTCATCTGTCAAAAATGTTCTACTTCCTTAAGCAGAGGTCAGAATCTGAAAAGTCTCAATACTAGTTGCATGCATAGACATTTAACCACCATGCATTTGAAAGCTTGGACTAACTACCAAACGTCCCTTAAGGTTGTTGCACCCTCGGCCAATGAAGCTAGTCATCAACGCAACATCCCTTCCGGCAGTGTAGGACCACCATTTAGCGCACCACCTGCTGTATCTGTGCAGGTATCTTTGCCAGGCCAAAGCAGTCAGGGTCAGGGAATCACCAGTTTCGTAGTAGGAAACACTGCATCTAGGGCACCGGCGGCAACAATACCATCTCCCACCGTCTCTCAGTCTGCCATGTCCACCGGCACCCCCGCTAGTTCCACGATCTCCAGCTCTCCAGTCCAGCTCACCCTACATGAGACTATGGTTAGAAAAAGGAAATACTTAGCCTCGCATCCGCGTACACAGGGTTTGAACGCCCACATAGCTAGACTAATCTCGTTAGAGATGATGCCCTACCGGTTAGTTGAAAGCGAAGCTTTCAAAGACCTGATGGACTACGCTGTACCACGCTACGAGCTACCCAGTCGACACTTTTTTTCCAGAAAAGCCATCCCAGCCCTCCACCAGCATGTTAAAGAGCGCATCGTCCATGCACTCAGGCAATCTGTGAGCACAAAGGTGCACCTGACAACAGATGCATGGACCAGTAGGCATGGCCAGGGACGTTACGTGTCCATCACGGCACACTGGGTAAATGTGGTGGATTCAGGGTCCACAGGGGACAGCAAGTTTGGGACAGTTCTGCCTAGCCCACGGTCTAGTAAACAGTTGTCTGTAGCCGTTCGCACCCCCTCCTCCTCCTCCTCCTCCTCCTCGTCCTCCTGCAGAAGCAAGAGCTCGTCCACAGACCGCAGTCGCACAAACACTCCATCCGCACCTGCCACTGTTGCACACCAGGTCTCCCATTATGGGGCAGCTACTGGCATACGTCAGCAGGCTGTATTGGCTATGAAGTGTTTGGGCGACAATAGACACACCGCGGAAGTTCTGTCCGAGTTCTTGCAGCAAGAAACGCAGTCGTGGCTGGGCACTGTAGATCTTGAGGCAGGCAAGGTAGTGAGTGATAACGGAAGGAATTTCATGGCTGCCATCTCCCTTTCCCAACTGAAACACATTCCTTGCCTGGCTCACACCTTAAACCTGGTGGTGCAGTGCTTCCTGAAAAGTTATCCGGGGTTATCCGACCTGCTCCTCAAAGTGCGTGGACTTTGCGCACATATCCGCCGTTCGCCTGTACACTCCAGCCGTATGCAGACCTATCAGCGTTCTTTGAACCTTCCCCAGCATCGCCTAATCATAGACGTTGCAACAAGGTGGAACTCAACACTGCACATGCTTCAGAGACTGTGCGAACAGAGGCGGGCTGTTATGTTTTTGTGGGAGGATACACATACACGGGCAGGCAGTAGGATGGCAGACATGGAGTTGTCAGGTGTGCAGTGGTCGAAGATTCAAGACATGTGTCAAGTCCTTCAGTGTTTTGAGGAATGCACACGGCTGGTTAGTGCAGACAACGCCATAATAAGCATGAGCATCCCCCTAATGCGTCTGCTGATGCAAAGTTTGACGCACATAAAGGATCAGGCGTCTGCACCAGAGGAAGAGGAAAGCCTTGATGACAGTCAGCGATTGTCTGGTCAGGGCAGTGTACATGACGAGGTACCGGGCGAAGAGGAGGTGGAGGATGAGGAGGATGATGGGGATGAGTATATTTTTAATGAGGAAGCTTTCCCGGGGGCACGGGAAATTGGTGGCGTGGCAAGGCCGGGTTCTGGTTTTTTGAGGGACACAAGTGACGTAGATTTGCCTGCAACTGCCCCTCAACCAAGCACAACCGCAGATTTGACAACGGGAACTTTGGCCCACATGGCGGATTATGCCTTGCGTATCCTCAAAAGGGACACACGCATTACAAAAATGATGAACGATGACGATTACTGGTTGGCCTGCCTCCTTGATCCTCGCTATAAAGGCAAATTGCAAAATATTATGCCACATGAGAACTTGGAACTAATATTAGCAACAAAACAATCAACTCTTGTTGACCGTTTGCTTCTGGCATTCCCTGCACACAGCGCCCGTGATCGTTCTCACACGAGCTCCAGGGGCCAGCAGACCAGAGGTGTTAGAGGGGCAGAAATCAGAAGTGGCGTTGGCCAGAGGGGTTTTCTGACCAGGTTGTGGAGTGATTTTTCTATGACCGCAGACAGGACAGGTACTGCAGCATCAATTCAAAGTGACAGGAGACAACATTTGTCCAGTATGGTTACAAACTATTTTTCATCCCTTATCGACGTTCTCCCTCAACCGTCATTCCCATTTGATTACTGGGCATCCAAATTAGACACCTGGCCAGAATTGGCAGAATATGCATTGCAGGAGCTTGCTTGCCCGGCAGCTAGTGTCCTATCAGAAAGAGTATTCAGTGCTGCAGGTTCAATACTAACAGAAAAAAGGACTCGTCTGGCTACCCAAAATGTAGATGATCTAACCTTCATTAAAATGAACCACAACTGGATTTCAAAATCTTTTGCCCCACCCTGCCCGGCTGACACCTAGCTTTCCTATGAAAAGGTCTTGCCTGTGGACTATTCTGAATGACTTTTCCAATCTCGTAATTTTCTTCACCTGATTGTCCAGCATACGACATGTTTCCACCTCACGAAATGGCCAAACTCCCCACACGGGGCCGTGCTATCGCCACTTTGCGCTTGGACCCTTGAGAGTGCTGTTTGTCTGAAGAGGTGGGTGTGGCCGCTTTTGGTCGACGGCACTGCCACTGGGTCCCTCATAGTACAATAAAGTGTCTCTGGCGGTGGTGGTGCGCACCCAACGTCAGACACACCGTTGTAATATGAGGGGCCCTGTGCCTGTAATGCCGGCCACAAGACAGTTCCCCCCCCCAGCTCAAACAGTACTCTACCACTAGCAAAATTATCTCTCACAGCTTCACCAATGTGTAGTCTAGGCGCTGACATCCTTCAATGCCTGGCACTGACAATACCATTGTTTTGACATTTTTGTTATGTTAGGCCTTCGAAGCCTGTCTGCGGTCCCTTCTTTCTACAACTACTACACTGACCAGGCCACTGCTGGCCGTGTTACCCTGGAACCAATTTAAAAGTGCCTACAGTCAGCCCAATTTTGTTATGTTAGGCCTTCGAAGACTGTCTGCCGTCACTCCTTCCACTAGACTTCCACTGACCATACACTGCTGCCCATGTACCCCTGGAACCAATTTAAAGTGCCTACAGCCAGCCCAATTTTGTTATGTTAGGCCTTCGAAGCCTGTCTGCGGTCACTCCTTCCACTAGACTTCCACTGACCAGACCACTGCTGCCCGTGTACCCCTGGAACCAATTTAAAAGTGCCTACAGCCAGCCCAAGTTTGTTATGTTAGGCCTTGGAAGCCTGTCTGCGGTCACTCCTTCCACTAGACTTCCACTGACCAGACCACTGCTGCCCGTGTACCCCTGGAACCAATTTAAAAGTGCCTACAGCCAGCCCAATTTTGTTATGTTAGGCCTTCGAAGCCTGTCTGCGGTCACTCCTTCCACTAGACTTCCACTGACCAGACCACTGCTGCCCGTGTACCCCTGGAACCAATTTAAAAGTGCCTACAGCCAGCCCAAGTTTGTTATGTTAGGCCTTGGAAGCCTGTCTGCGGTCACTCCTTCCACTAGACTTCCACTGACCAGACCACTGCTGCCCGTGTACCCCTGGAACCAATTTAAAAGTGCCTACAGCCAGCCCAAGTTTGTTATGTTAGGCCTTGGAAGCCTGTCTGCGGTCACTCCTTCCACTAGACTTCCACTGACCAGACCACTGCTGCCCGTGTACCCCTGGAACCAATTTAAAAGTGCCTACAGCCAGCCCAATTTTGTTATGTTAGGCCTTCGAAGCCTGTCTGCGGTCACTCCTTCCACTAGACTTCCACTGACCAGACCACTGCTGCCCGTGTACCCCTGGAACCAATTTAAAAGTGCCTACAGCCAGCCCAAGTTTGTTATGTTAGGCCTTGGAAGCCTGTCTGCGGTCACTCCTTCCACTAGACTTCCACTGACCAGACCACTGCTGCCCGTGTACCCCTGGAACCAATTTAAAAGTGCCTACAGCCAGCCCAAGTTTGTTATGTTAGGCCTTGGAAGCCTGTCTGCGGTCACTCCTTCCACTAGACTTCCACTGACCAGACCACTGCTGCCCGTGTACCCCTGGAACCAATTTAAAAGTGCCTACAGCCAGCCCAAGTTTGTTATGTTAGGCCTTCGAAGCCTGTCTGCGGTCCATTCTTTCAACTACTACTACACTGACCAGGTCACTGCTGCCCGTGTACCCCTGGAACCAATTTAAAAGTGCCTACAGCCAGCCCAAGTTTGTTATGTTAGGCCTTGGAAGCCTGTCTGCGGTCACTCCTTCCACTAGACTTCCACTGACCAGACCACTGCTGCCCGTGTACCCCTGGAACCAATTTAAAAGTGCCTACAGCCAGCCCAAGTTTGTTATGTTAGGCCTTGGAAGCCTGTCTGCGGTCACTCCTTCCACTAGACTTCCACTGACCACACCACTGCTGTCCGTGTACCCCTGGAACCAATTTAAAATTGCCTACAGCCATGTGTTATTATTTTAGGCCTTCGATGCCTGTCTGCGGTCCATTCTTTCAACTACTACTACACTGACCAGGTCACTGCTGCCCGTGTACCCCTGGAACCAATTTAAAATTGCCTACAGCCATGTGTTATTATTTTAGGCCTTCGATGCCTGTCTGCGGTCACTCCTTCCACTAGGCCTCCACTGACCACACCACTGCTGCCCGTGTACCCCTGGAACCAATTTAAAATTGCCTACAGCCAGCCCAATTTTTTTATTTTAGGCCTTCGATGCCTGTCTGCGGTCCATTCTTTCAACTACTACTACACTGACCAGGTCACTGCTGCCCGTGTACCCCTGGAACCAATTTAAAATTGCCTACAGCCAGCCCAATTTTTTTATTTTAGGCCTTCGATGCCTGTCTGCGGTCCATTCTTTCAACTACTACTACACTGACCAGGTCACTGCTGCCCGTCTACCCCTGGAACCAATTTAAAATTGCCTACAGCCATGTGTTATTATTTTAGGCCTTCGATGCCTGTCTGCGGTCACTCCTTCCACTAGGCCTCCACTGACCACACCACTGCTGTCCGTGTACCCCTGGAACCAATTTAAAATTGCCTACAGCCATGTGTTATTATTTTAGGCCTTCGATGCCTGTCTGCGGTCACTCCTTCCACTAGGCCTCCACTGACCACACCACTGCTGTCCGTGTACCCCTGGAACCAATTTAAAATTGCCTACAGCCAGCCCAATTTTTTTATTTTAGGCCTTCGATGCCTGTCTGCGGTCCATTCTTTCAACTACTACTACACTGACCAGGTCACTGCTGCCCGTGTACCCCTGGAACCAATTTAAAATTGCCTACAGCCATGTGTTATTATTTTAGGCCTTCGATGCCTGTCTGCGGTCACTCCTTCCACTAGGCCTCCACTGACCACACCACTGCTGCCCGTGTACCCCTGGAACCAATTTAAAATTGCCTACAGCCAGCCCAATTTTTTTATTTTAGGCCTTCGATGCCTGTCTGCGGTCCATTCTTTCAACTACTACTACACTGACCAGGTCACTGCTGCCCGTGTACCCCTGGAACCAATTTAAAATTGCCTACAGCCAGCCCAATTTTTTTATTTTAGGCCTTCGATGCCTGTCTGCGGTCCATTCTTTCAACTACTACTACACTGACCAGGTCACTGCTGCCCGTGTACCCCTGGAACCAATTTAAAATTGCCTACAGCCAGCCCAATTTTTTTATTTTAGGCCTTCGATGCCTGTCTGCGGTCCATTCTTTCAACTACTACTACACTGACCAGGTCACTGCTGCCCGTGTACCCCTGGAACCAATTTAAAATTGCCTACAGCCATGTGTTATTATTTTAGGCCTTCGATGCCTGTCTGCGGTCACTCCTTCCACTAGGCCTCCACTGACCACACCACTGCTGCCCGTGTACCCCTGGAACCAATTTAAAATTGCCTACAGCCAGCCCAATTTTTTTATTTTAGGCCTTCGATGCCTGTCTGCGGTCCATTCTTTCAACTACAACTACACTGACCAGGTCACTGCTGCCCGTGTACCCCTGGAACCAATTTAAAATTGCCTACAGCCATGTGTTATTATTTTAGGCCTTCGATGCCTGTCTGCGGTCACTCCTTCCACTAGGCCTCCACTGACCACACCACTGCTGCCCGTGTACCCCTGGAACCAATTTAAAATTGCCTACAGCCAGCCCAATTTTTTTATTTTAGGCCTTCGATGCCTGTCTGCGGTCCATTCTTTCAACTACTACTACACTGACCAGGTCACTGCTGCCCGTGTACCCCTGGAACCAATTTAAAATTGCCTACAGCCAGCCCAATTTTTTTATTTTAGGCCTTCGATGCCTGTCTGCGGTCCATTCTTTCAACTACTACTACACTGACCAGGTCACTGCTGCCCGTCTACCCCTGGAACCAATTTAAAATTGCCTACAGCCATGTGTTATTATTTTAGGCCTTCGATGCCTGTCTGCGGTCACTCCTTCCACTAGGCCTCCACTGACCACACCACTGCTGTCCGTGTACCCCTGGAACCAATTTAAAATTGCCTACAGCCATGTGTTATTATTTTAGGCCTTCGATGCCTGTCTGCGGTCACTCCTTCCACTAGGCCTCCACTGACCACACCACTGCTGTCCGTGTACCCCTGGAACCAATTTAAAATTGCCTACAGCCAGCCCAATTTTTTTATTTTAGGCCTTCGATGCCTGTCTGCGGTCCATTCTTTCAACTACTACTACACTGACCAGGTCACTGCTGCCCGTGTACCCCTGGAACCAATTTAAAATTGCCTACAGCCATGTGTTATTATTTTAGGCCTTCGATGCCTGTCTGCGGTCACTCCTTCCACTAGGCCTCCACTGACCACACCACTGCTGTCCGTGTACCCCTGGAACCAATTTAAAATTGCCTACAGCCATGTGTTTTTATTTTAGGCCTTCGATGCCTGTCTGCGGTCCATTCTTTCAACTACTACTACACTGACCAGGGCACTGCTGGCCGTGTACCCCTGGAACCAACATCAGAAAATATAAAAATAAGTATTTTGCTTATAAAAAAGAAAATACTGGTGAGATATCAAATGCAGACATTTTAACATTAAAAACAAACACACAACTAAAATCTGGTACAGTACTAAAAATGGCCACCAGCTACAATTACTTTCTCCTGCAAGTAGTTAACTGAAAGTTTTTTTAAATTGAAAACACACATATGGCATCCACCGAGTGTTGTCCTGTCGCGTCTTCTTTATATTATTGCCGAGAAGATGCAAAATAATGAAAATAATAAAATCATTAATTACCAAAATAATAGAGAAAGTCAACACCACATTGCAAATAAACATTCATTCCAAATAAAGAAGCAGGGCGCGTCCGAGGGTGAGTATATACCTAATAAGAATCTAATCACCCTCGGACGCGCAATGCTTATTTCCAACAGCCTTCCTTCCTAAGAATCAGCCCTTCCGTCGTGTAGAGAGACGTTGTGTTACACTCCAAGGTGTTCCCCAGGTTGCCTTTCCTGAGCTTCGATCTTCCGGCTCTCGTTTAGTAGTTCTTGGAAACTACTCTGCATTAGGCCTTCAAATTGGGTATGGGGTGTAGAGAGATGGTGTGTTCCACTCCAAGGTGTTCCCCAGGTTGCCTTTCCTGAGCTTCGATCTTCCGGCTCTCGTTTAGTAGTTCTTGGAAACTACACTGCATTAGGCCTTCAAATTGGGTATGGGGTGTAGAGAGAGGGTGTGTTACACTCCAAGGTGTTCCCCAGGTTGCCTTTCCTGAGCTTCGATATTCCGGCTCTCGTTTAGTAGTTGTTGGAAACTACACTGCATTAGGCCTTCAAATTGGGTATGGGGTGTAGAGAGAGGGTGTGTTACACTCCAAGGTGTTCCCCAGGTTGCCTTTCCTGAGCTTCGAAATTCCGGCTCTCGTTTAGTAGTTGTTGGAAACTACACTGCATTAGGCCTACAAATTTGGTATGGGGGAAACATTGGCGCATCTGCGGTCCCTCCTTCCTCTAGGCCTCCACTGACCTGTCTACTGCGGCCCGTGTTCCCCTGGAACCAATTTTAAATTGCCTACAGGCAGCCCAATTTATTATGTTAGGGCTTCGAAGCCTGTCTGCGGTCCCTCCTTCCACTAGGCCTCCACTGACCTGTCTACTGCTGCCCGTGTACCCCTTGAACCAACATCATAAAATAAAAAAAAAAGGATTTTGCTTATAAAAAAGAAAATACTGGTGAGATATCAAATGCAGACATTTTGACATTAAAAACAAACAAACAGCTAAAATCTGGTACAGTACTAAAAATGGCCACCAGCTACAATTACTTTCTCCTGCAAGTAGTTAACTGAAAGGTTTTTTAAATTGAAAACACACATATGGCATCCACCGAGTGTTGTCCTGTCGCGTCTTCTTTATATTATTGCCGAGAAGATGCAAAATAATGAAAATAATAAAATCATTAATTACCAAAATAATAGAGAAAGTCAACACCACATTGCAAATAAACATTCATTCCAAATAAAGAAGCAGGGCGCGTCCGAGGGTGAGTATATACCTAATAAGAATCTAATCACCCTCGGACGCGCAATGCTTATTTCCAACAGCCTTCCTTCCTAAGAATCATCCCTTCCGTGGTGTAGAGAGACGTTGTGTTACACTCCAAGGTGTTCCCCAGGTTGCCTTTCCTGAGCTTCGATCTACCGGCTCTCGTTTAGTAGTTGTTGGAAACTACGCTGCATTAGGCCTTCAAATTGGGTATGGGGTGTAGAGAGATGGTGTGTTCCACTCCAAGGTGTTCCCCAGGTTGCCTTTCCTGAGCTTCGATCTTCCGGCTCTCGTTTAGTAGTTCTTGGAAACTACACTGCATTAGGCCTTCAAATTGGGTATGGGGTGTAGAGAGAGGGTGTGTTACACTCCAAGGTGTTCCCCAGGTTGCCTTTCCTGAGCTTCGATATTCCGGCTCTCGTTTAGTAGTTGTCGGAAACTACGCTGCATTAGGCCTACAAATTGGGTATGGGGTGTAGAGAGAGGGTGTGTTACACTCCAAGGTGTTCCCCAGGTTGCCTTTCCTGAGCTTCGATCTTCATGCTCTCGTTTAGTAGTTGTCGGAAACTACGCTGCATTAGGCCTACAAATTGGGTATGGGGTGTAGAGAGAGGGTTTGTTACACTCCAAGGTGTTCCCCAGGTTGCCTTTCCTGAGCTTCGATCTTCCGGCTCTCGTTTAGTAGTTGTTGGAAACTACGCTGCATTAGGCCTTCAAATTGGGTATGGGGTGTAGCGAGAGGGTGTGTTACACTCCAAGGTGTTCCCCAGGTTGCCTTTCCTGAGCTTCGATCTTCCGGCTCTCGTTTAGTAGTTCTTGGAAACTACACTGCATTAGACCTTCAAATTGGGTATGGGGTGTAGAGAGAGGGTGTGTTACACTCTAAGGTGTTCCCCAGGTTTCCTTGCCATTGCTTCGGTCTTCCGACTCTCGTTTAGTAGTTGTAGAAAAGTACACTGCATTAGGCCATACAAAATGGGTATGGGGTGGAGAGAGATGGTGTGTTACACTCCAAGGTGTTCCCCAGGTTGCCTTTCCTGAGCTTCTATCTTCAGGCTCTCATTAAATTGTGGTTAAATGGAACAACTGCATTTGGCGTACTAGTTGGTTTGGGGCCTACTATCGGTGTCTGCCACTCCTTGCTGTTCTCCTCCACTGAACAAAGCTGTGCCGCCTGTTTACTACGGTTGCCAATTTTGAACTGCATTTCGACTACTTACTGATTTGGCCCTACTCTCTGTGTCAGCCTCTCATTCCAGTTGTCCTCCACTGCAATGCCCCCTGGTTATTCCTGTGTTACCAATTTTGAACTGCATTTAGCCCACTTTCTTCTTTGGGCCTATATCTGTGTTTCCACTTCATCGTGCCCATTGCCCAGCCAGTGATAGATGAGTCTGCTGGTACATTGACCCATAACGCAACATTCCCCGTGCACGCTACACAACAACATTGTGACCCTGCTGAAAGTCAGGTTGCTCTTCCCGCATACCATACCACCTTACACGGGGACAAAGAGGAAGGTGCAGATGAAAGTGCAGGTTCCTTCATCAGGTGGGGGGAGGAATACTAGTTGGCGACGTCACTGGCACAGGGCCTCTCATAGTACGCAAAAGTGTTGCTGCCGGTGGGAGGCGCCCCCGCCGTGCAAACACACCGCTGTACTTTGAGGGGCCCTGTGCCAGTGCCAATGCCAACGAGTGGGCCCCCCCTGCTTGCTCAGGTTCACAGCACTTGCAAAGTTGAAATACTTACCTCTCCCTGCTCCACTGCCGTGACGTGGTCCAGATTTCCTGGGCCCACTAATTACTTGAACCAGCCCTACCCCCCACAACTTTAGCCAAATGACCCCCAATTTCAAATGCCTTCCAATTATTATAAGGTAAATTACGCTTGACAAGCTTCATTAAGAAGAATGGATGGTTTTGACATTAAAATGGGCACTCTAGGTGTTTTCCTGGCCCCCACTCACTGCCGACTATGCTGCCCCATTGACTTGCATTGGGTTTCGTGTTTCGGTCGATCCCGACTTTACGTCATAATCGGCCGATTTCACTCGACCCGACTTTGGACATAGTCGGGTTTCGCAAAACCCGGCTCGACTCTAAAAAGGTCAAGGTCGCTCAACTCTAATCAGGAGACTTTAAAATAGATGGGGGCAGAGAAGGACTCAGACCTGACTATTCACACATCTACGCATGGAAAGCCATACAGACACAATGCCCAGCTCAACAAGGGGAAGCCAAGTCCCTGTTTGTATAAAGTACTAAAAACAAAAGCAAAACCAAAGAAATGAGCCGGAACATATTTAGGTATAAGTGCAGTGTGTAAGTGCACATTCACATGATGGCCATTTAACAGACAGAACCTAATATAAAAACAAAACGAGTAAATACCCTGTAGTAAGTAAATAAATATATAGTAATAGTACAAGTAAGTAACATAGGCTACTTAGTTGACACCATTTTGATCAAAAAAGGCTAAAAGTCATCCAACTGTCACAAGGTGTACCCAATCAGGACAGACCCTAACTCTTGTAGTTCACCTCACTATGTGCCAGCAGACTTCAAAATAGTTAGGGTCAGAGCAGGACGCAGACCCGAGTGTTCAGACACCTGCCCTTGGAAATCAGGCCCTTCTACAGCCCTCCATACACATTAGATGGCTGTTGACCCAATAGACGGTTCTTTCTCGTACGCAGGAACATTCGCTTTGCCAAAGTACTCCTGTGTTCTCTATGAGTGAAGCACTGCCAGACATCACTGGAAGGTTTACATCTAGAGAACAAAAGGAATGGCAGCCTGAAATAAGACATGCCAGATCCTTATCTTCCCCGACAATCATCAGTCAGGGGCCCTCATACACGTTAAACTGTTGGCTGAATCCAGTCAATACCGCTAGGTTTGGACGACGTTAGTCTAATGTGTATGGGGGCCTTAAGACCTAAGGACATCGCACTTGGTCCACATGTTGTTCCTTGTGGTAGAGAAACTTAGCGTCTTCTTCCTATCTGCTCATATTTTGACTTACTTTGCTGATTTGAATATGGGATGAGTGGGGATTGAGCCCTCAATTCATATAACAGCCCCGGGGTCTGTCCCCGTGGCACACACCCTTGTTTTAATCCACAGTTCAGTTCAATTAGAGCCATTTCCTCAGGAGCAGCATGCCTTATTATCTCTTGTAGTCTTTCTTATGCCTTCTCTCTTATATGCAAGTTTTTTCGTTTTGTGTTGTTTTTGTATACCATGACCCTTGTTAACCTTATGTTTTCCAAAAGGGCACACTTGTTCTTTTTCTCATTCCGCCCTCCTACTTACTGAACAGAAACACAATGGCTCAAAAACTTCAAGCCTACAAATGTCATCTCACTCCATCATTTTGGAAGAGGGAGCACGTTGGCTGACAACTATTGAACGGCTGGATTTAAGGTGATCAGCGAGCAGGGGCTTCGGCAAACACCAGATGTTGATGCTCATCTGATTGAGCTGTTAATTTAACTGGAGTTTATTGAACAGTAATTAGGAGGAGGCCTATTAACATATAAGAGGATCAAACACACACAGAGGCACAACAGCACTGTAACAAAGGGGTAACATGAGGCCAGCTGTGTTTTCCCATCATCTGCAAGTGGAGAACAGTCAATTGGATTTTACATGACGATATTTAATTGAATACCTCATTTCTGGCTATAATGTATCGCTTGCGTCTCTCCGTCTGCCAATAAATTTTGACAAAATGCTAGGAATGAAAAAGAAATACAATACCTCATTAGGTGGAAAATGTATTTTCAATTATTACAGTTTCTAATATTTTGGTTGCATTATTTAAAACATAGAAAATCCATATACACTGTAATATAATTAGCGTTAGACCGAGGCCTGAAATGTCGGAGGAGGTGGTAGAGTAAATAGGGTGAAACAGCTCTAAGGGAGGGGGCTGTTAACAAAATAAATTAATATCTATTTTCTAGTGCTGTATGGATCCATAATGCAGCACTCCTAATCTGCCATGGGCCTATATAAAAACTACAATGGGTCCACACAGTTTTTTCTCACAAATTTTACCTGAAAATCATGACTCCAATTCACAGAGGTGCTACCTATAAAATAATTACTTGTAGGAGAGAATACAGAGAAGGACCCATATAGCGGCTCATACAATGTCTAGACGATCATAATATAGACCTGTGGTGGATCTATGGACTTGTAGCTGTTACTTAACGTATTTAATGTAATAGAATATTAAAGCAACTGTCAGGTCTAACTATTACTCAAGGCATGGTTGTAAGTATAGCAATCCTGGTTGTACTCATCAGATCATTGCCTTGGCTTTTAGATTACTGCTTTACTGCAGTGGCAATATGGGGGAAGTGGAAGACTAAAGCTGGCCATGCACATTAGATTACTGTTGGCCAAACTATTCCGACCCGACTGCCCCATGTAGAGGAACGCTCGGCGGAGCTCGGTTACCCCGGATGAGAAAAAGGATCAGGTGATAAAATTCCAACTGCCCAATAATTATTTTCCCGCATATCATCTGTCAGGACACAGTTGACAAAACTCCACACATATTAATTATATGGGCCATAAAGAGGTGTTAGGGCTAGCGGAACGCACCAAATAATGAGACAGATAGAGTATGGTGCGTTCGCAGCCCGGGGTCCACCGTGCAGAGATGGAACCTGCTGCCAAGTAATGACGGACTATATGGCGGTACTCATAAGTATACACACGTGGGTTAGACTTCACCCAGCGTGAAGGAAACGATCCTGTTGCGTCACAGGATCGCGGTACCGCACATAGAGCGCGAGCAAGTAGTCAGCGAACTCAACCCCAACTAGGATTGAAGTCCGATTAGACCCTTGCTGGCACAACACCGCAACTGGGTGTGTAAGGAAGCTAAATAGCAATATTAGGGCACAAGAGTGCATGTGGTGCCGCACTGACTAACGCCACTAACCACCCAGGCTTGGGTAAGGAAAGCACAGAGGAAGTGCACGGTGCCATACTGGCGGTCACAGCAACTGGACGCTGTAATGTGTGATTTGTGCTGTAGGATAAGTCGGGCGCTAGAAAGCAACCATACACCTTCCGCGAACAGACATTCAATAGGGAAGGGGTATCCAAGGACGACTTGCACTCACAACAAACACACGTAAGCAAATGTACACTAGCGCATGGCCGTGCGGTCATGCGCAGTTTATATAGTTGCAGCACAGGAAGTGGCCACAGAAACTTTGCCCTTCCAAGACCTGCCAAGAGGACCAATGGAATGTGCTGCAGGATCTGAGCACATGACCCTCGATCTCCAACGGGAGATCTTGCCCTGGGCATGCTCAGTGTGTGCAGACAAGGACTTAGTCCCAGAGAAGTCTGCTCGCTGCTGACCAGCACTGGCTTTAATGGCAGAAGCTGAAGAAGCAGCAGTAACTCTCTGTACAGAGTGAGACTGAGCAAGGCGCTGGGACCGACGTCCCTGCTGAGCAGACTCCACTGCGGCTGGATAAGAATGGGAGACCGCAGCGGAGATGGCTCGAGATTCCCGCTGTGCAGAAGCGGGAACTCGAGACCTAACATTACCCCCCCTCCTAGGGCCCCCCCCTCCTTGGGCCTCGCTACGCTCGAAGGCAGTAATGAGCTGTGGGGCCCGAATGTTTTCAGCAGGCTCCCATGACCTGTCCTCTGGGCCATAACCCTTCCAATCCACCAGATAGAACTTTTTGCCGCGTACCACCTTGCACCCCAAAATAGCGTTCACCTCGTAATCGTCCGTAGACGAACCCGATGTCCCGGCAGATGACTCGGAAAACCGGGACATGTATACGGGTTTCAAGAGGGACACATGAAAGGTGTCGGTGATACCCAAGCGTGGAGGAAGAGCCAAATGGTAGACCACAGGATTAACCTGTTCGAGAACCTTGAAGGGACCCAAGTAGCGAGGAGCAAACTTAGTGGACTCAACTCGCAGCCTGATGTTACGGGCGGAGAGCCACACCAAGTCACCAGGAGCAAAGGTCGGAGCGGGGCGCCGATGAACATCGGCGGATGACCTCATTCTCTCCTTGGAGGCCCGAATGGCATCCTGCGTGCGGTCCCAAATGTCCCGTGCCTCCACAGCCCAGTCTGCCACCCTGGAGTCAGCAGAAGACACAGGCATGGGCACAGGAACACGCGGATGCTGGCCGTAATTTAGGAGGAATGGAGTCTGACCGGTGGAGTCGGCTACGGCATTGTTAAGTGCAAACTCTGCCCACGGTAGCAAGGATGCCCAGTCATCCTGCCTGGCAGAAACAAAATGTCGTAAATATGTGACCAAGGTCTGGTTGGCCCTCTCTACCAACCCATTCGTCTCGGGATGATATGCCGAAGAGAGATTCAACTCAATACTGAGTAGACGACAAAGCTCTCTCCAGAATCGAGACGCAAACTGGGGACCCCGGTCACTAACAATTTTGTCTGGCATACCGTGTAGGCGAAAGATATGCTTGACGAACAAGACAGCCAACGCCCGTGCAGAAGGTAGCCGTGGAAGAGGCACCAAGTGCACCATTTTGGAAAAATGGTCGGTGATCACCCAGATGATGGTGCAGTTACGAGACTTGGGTAAGCCCACCACAAAGTCCATCCCGACCATCTCCCAGGGCCTGTCCGCCACCGACATAGGATAAAGCAAACCAGCTGGCCGTTGCCGAGGAGTCTTGTTCTTGGCGCAAGAGACACACGCCCGAACATACTCTGCGACATCACGAGCCATATGCGGCCACCAGTATGTCCTCGCCAGTAACTCAGATG
Source organism: Ranitomeya imitator (assembly GCF_032444005.1). NCBI lineage: Eukaryota > Metazoa > Chordata > Amphibia > Anura > Dendrobatidae > Ranitomeya > Ranitomeya imitator. The sequence continues at coordinate 798,560,565 of NC_091283.1, forward strand.
TCCTTTTGGTACCAAAATGTCCACCCACCCTGGACGAGTGTGCCCAAGAGAGAACCTCCGGTCGCAAACTGGATGGTACAAAAGTCTTGCCCGGAGGCACAGACTCTAGCGAAACCGGGGCCACAGTTCTCAAGCTCTCGGTGGGGACAATAAGCCGAGGCTCCTCCTCCTCCTCCGCAGATGACACAACGGAGCGAGAGAGAGCGTCGGCCCGAATGTTCTTCTCCCCAGAAAGAAAATGGAGGGTGAAATGAAACCGGGAGAAGAATAAGGACCATCTGGCCTGGCGAGAATTCAACCGCTGGGCTGTCTGCAGGTACACCAAATTTTTATGGTCTGTGAAGACTTGGAAGGGAAAACGTGCTCCCTCCAAGAGATGTCTCCACTCCGAGAAAGCCAACTTCATGGCTAGCAACTCCCTGTCCCCGATGAAATAATTCCTCTCTGCTGGTGAGAAGGTCTTGGAGAAAAAGAAGCAAGGATGCTTCCGACCTTGAACATCCTTTTGGAAGAGGACTGCTCAAGCACCAACAGAAGAGGCATCCACCTCCATGATAAATGGCTTATCAACATTGGGGCGATGTAGGATGGGAGCACTAGCGAATTGTGACTTTATAGAGTTAAAGGCCTTGGAGACCTCCTCAGACCACAATTTGTGATTCGCCCCCTTCTTGGTGAGGGCAACCAAGGGAGCTACCAAAGTTGAGAAGTGCGGAATGAACTGGCGATAATAATTAATGAACCCCATAAAGCGCTGCACCGCTTTAAGAGAATGGGGTTCCTGCCAGTCCATCACAGCCTGTAGTTAGGCAGGATCCATAGCCAATCCCTGGGCAGAGATGATGTAGCCTAGGAAAGGTAAGGACTCCTGCTCAAACATACACTTCTCCAACTTGGCATAGAGGGAGTTTGCCCGTAGGAGGTCGAAGACTTTGCAAACATCTCTCCGGTGGGAGTCAATATCTGGAGAGTAGATGAGAATATCATCCAGATAGACTACGACCGAGGTGGAAAGCATATCCCGGAAGATATCGTTCACAAAGTCTTGGAAAATGGCTGGGGCATTACAGAGCCCGAAGGGCATCACCAGATATTCATAGTGCCCATCCCTGGTGTTAAAAGCCGTCTTCTATTCGTCCCCCTCACGGATGCGAATCAGGTTGTAAGCACCCCGCAGATCTAGTTTAGTAAATACCCTTGCTCCCCGAAGCCTATCGAAGAGCTCAGATATTAAGGGCAAAGGATACTTATTTTTAGCGGTGATAGCGTTAAGACCCCTGTAGTCTATGTATGGACGCAATTCCCCATTCTTCTTCTGCACAAAGAAGAACCCTGCCCCAGCAGGTGACACTGACTTCCTAACGAATCCTCTTGCCAGATTTTCCTGGATGTACTGTGACATTGCCTTCGTCTCCGGGAGAGATAGCGGATAGACTCGACCCCGGGGAGGCTCAGCACCAGGCAAGAGATCAATAGGACAGTCATAGGGGCGATGGGGCGGAAGGATCTCTGCCGCCTTTTTGGAGAACACGTCTGCATAAGACCAATACTGCTTGGGGAGAGAGGAAAGATCTGCGGGTACCTCTCAAGTAGCAACCTGAACGCACTCCCTCTGACACCTACCCCCACAAGATTCGCCCCATCCCAGGATTCTGCCAGAGGACCACTCGATATGAGGAGAGTGGTACCGTAGCCAAGGTATTCCCAACAGGACCTCATCAATTCCCTCAGGAATGACGAGCAGAGATATAATCTCCTGATGAGATGGCGACATGGACAGAGTAAAAGGGATGGTCTGGTGTGTTATCTGTGAGGGCAGTGTCGACCCATTCACCACTCGTACCGTTACTGGTTGAGCTAGCATAACCAGGGGTATTGCGCGACCTTGGGCGAAGGCAGAAGACATAAAATTGCCCTCCGCCCCAGAATCCACGCAGAGCTCTACCGAGTGGGAGAATGAGCCTATAGTAATTGTCCCCTTAAAGGACAATTTAGAGGCAAACGTCGCCGTGTCTAGTGTACCTCCACCTACTACCACTAGACGCTGACGTTTCCTCGACCGCTGAGAACATCTGGTGGCTAGATGTCCTGACTGCTGGCAAACATGACAGACCTTGAGTGCACAAGCGGCCCGGGACTTAGATCCCGCTTGTGACACTTCCCTGGCCTCATGTGAATCAGGAACCAGGACCGGAGATTCCAGAGGTTTGGCGAAGGTAGGAGCCAGCCGAAACCTCTGCCTACACTGGGCTCGCTCTAACCTCCGCTCGTTAAAACAGAGGTCAATTCGAGTGGAGACAGTTATTAACTCCTCCAGTGTGGCAGGAATCTCCCTAGTGGCCAGAGCGTCCTTAACGTGGTCAGCCAGGCCCCTCCAAAATATGGGGATAAGAGCTTTATCCGACCAATCCAGCTCAGAAGCTAAAGTGCGGAATTGGACGGCAAAATGACTGACCAAGGACTCACCCTGAGTTAATGCCAGCAGTTGGAGCGCAGTATCATGGGTGACTTGAGGTCCTAAAAAGACCTGTTTCAGAGTGCTCAGAAACAGCGGAGCACTCTGCACCACATGATCGCCACGCTCCCACAGCTGCGTAGCCCATTCCAACGCCCTGTCCGACAAGAGAGACACTATAAATCCCACCTTAGCCCGCTCTGTGGGAAAACGTGCAGCCAGGAGCTCGAGGTGAATAGAGCACTGACTCACAAATCCCCTACAAAATTTGCTATCACCAGAAAATTTTTCTGGCAGCGGGAGGCGAGAAAATGTCGGAGCAGGGGTGGCAATGGACAGGGTTGCTGCAGCCAAGCTAGCAGCCTGTACAGCAACTGCGGTAACATCCACAGCTGAGGTTGCGCTCTCATGAGCCGCCAACCTACCCTCCAGCTGCTGGATATACCGCAAGGATTGCTGTTTGTCCGTCATTACTAGCCAGACCCTGGCGCTAGTGTAATGTTAGGGCTAGCGGAACGCACCAAATAATGAGACAGATAGAGTATGGTGCGTTCGCAGCCCGGGGTCCACCGTGCAGAGATGGAACCTGCTGCCAAGTAATGATGGACTATATCGCGGTACTCATAAGTATACACACGTGGGTTAGACTTCACCCAGCGTGAAGGAAGCGATCCTGTTGCGTCACAGGATCGCGGTACCGCACATAGAGCGCGAGCAAGTAGTCAGCGAACTCAACCCCAACTAGGATTGAAGTCCGATTAGACCCTTGCTGGCACAACACCGCAACTGGGTGTGTAAGGAAGCTAAATAGCAATATTAGGGCACAAGAGTGCATGCGGTGCCGCACTGACGAACGCCACTAACCACCCAGGCTTGGGTAAGGAAAGCACAGAGGAAGTGCACGGCGCCGTACTGGCGGTCACAGCAACTGGACGCTGTAATGTGTGATTTGTGCTTTAGGATAAGTCGGGCGCTAGAAAGCAACCATACACCTTCCGCGAACAGACATTCAAAAGGGAAGGGGTATCCAAGGACGACTTGCACTCACAACAAACACACGTAAGCAAATGTACACTAGCGCATGGCCGTGCGGTCATGCGCAGTTTATATAGTTGCAGCACAGGAAGTGGCCACAGAAACTTTGCCCTTCCAAGACCTGCCAAGAGGACCAATGGAATGTGCTGCAGGACCTGAGCACATGACCCTCGATCTCCAATGGGAGATCTTGCCCTGGGCATGCTCAGTGTGTGCAGACAAGGACTTAGTCCCAGAGAAGTCTGCTCGCTGCTGACCAGCACTGGCTTTAATGGCAGAAGCTGAAGAAGCAGCAGTAACTCTCTGTACAGAGTGAGACTGAGCAAGACGCTGGGACCAACGTCCCTGCTGAGCAGACTCCACTGCGGCTGGATAAGAATGGGAGACCGCAGCGGAGATGGCTCGAGATTCCCCCTGTGCAGAAGCGGGAACTCGAGACCTAACAAAGAGGTTTTCAGGTTTCAGAAAACCACTGTCCAAAAGGGCAATTTACTTTAAAATCCAAAAAAACAGATGGGGCTAATTCTCCACAGATCTATCGCTGAGTCTCTGCCATGCCTTCTGGGGTTTGGGGTCTATTGACATGTGACAGTGCTGCAGACAATCTGAGAGGTTAGTAGCTCTGAGCAGCTCAGCCCAGTTATTGTCTACAGCCAATATTGGAGTAGCAGCGGAAAGATGAAATTAAACCTTTGGAGGATGAGTAAGGTACAGATTGTTTTGATTAAAATTTCAAAGACTTTAAAAATTATGCCATCCACAATACATAATATCATCAGAAGAGTCAGAGATTCTGGAGAAATCCACGTGCACAAGGGAGAAGGTCGTCGGTCAATATTTGATGCTCGTGATCTACGGACCCTGAAGCAGCATTAAAACAGGAATGGCTTGGGTATGCAAATCACTGCATGGGTTCATGATTACTTCCAGAAATCATTGTCTGTGAACACAGTTCACCGTGCAGTCCATAATTACAAGTTAAAGCTTTGTCATGCAAAGAAGAAGCCATAGATTAACACAATCCAGAAACGCTGCCGTCTTCTCTGGGCCAAAGCTCATTGAAAATGGACAAAGGCAAAATGGAAAAATGTTCTGTGTTCAGATTAATCAAAATATAAAATTCTTTATAGAAACCACGAATGCCGTGTCCTATGGACTCAGGAGGAGAGGTACCTTCCAGTTTGTTATCAGCGCACCGTTCAGAAGTCAGCGTGTTATGGTACGGGGCTGCATTAGTGCCTACAGCATGGGGCAGCTTACACATCTTGAAAGGCGCTATCAATGCTAAGCAGTATCTAGAGGTTTAAGAACAACATTTGCTCCATCCAGACAATGTCTATTTCAGGGAAGGCCATGCATATTTCAGCAAGACAATGCTAAACCACATACTATATCCATCACGGCAGCATGGCTTTGCAGAAGAAGAGTTTAGATGATGAACCGGCCGCCTGCAGTCCAGACCTTCCACCTATAGAAAACATTTGGTGCCTTATGAAACAAAAAAACGACAAAGAGTACACAAGTTGATTGAGCAGGAAGAATCCTACATGAGACAACATTCACTCCCAAAACTTCAGCAATTGGGCTCCTCATTTTTCAGACTATTCAAAAAAGAACATGGGATGCTACACAATGGCCCTCGTCACAACTTTTTTGATATGTGTTGCTGCCATCAATTTCTAAACAAGTAAAAAATTTTTCAAATGAAATGGAAAAATGTCTAATGTTCATCTTCTAATCTGTTCTATTGTGAATATAATATGGTTATTAGAGATTTCCAAATCATTGCATTCTTGTCTTCTTTATCTTACACAGCGTCCCAACTTTTTTGAAATTGGGGTTCTATAACTATGCAGATTTACCATTACAGGCACAGGGAATACTGTGTGATAATCCTATCAAGCTACAGTGGCAAACATTTTGTCAATGCAATTGTCACTGTTGGGGCAAGTTCATGATGTATAGGCAGTCAGAGTTAGGCTAGGGTCACATTGCGTTATGTGACCGCGTTTAACGGACTACGTTACACCGCGGCATAATGCGGTGTAACGTAGTCTGTTAACACCGCCATTGCCTGTAATGGCGAACGCATCGCTAGCGCACGCCCACATTGGGTGTGCGCTAGCGATGTGCCGTCATTTGAGTGACGGACCGTGAACGCTGCTTGCAGCGTTCGCAGTCCGTTCCTCGCTAGTGCAGATCGGGGATCTGCGCTAGCGGGATCGGCTAACACGATCCCTTTTGGGACATTGTATTAGCGCAGTCCGTAGCGCTATGCGCTAAACGGACTGCCCTAACGCAATGTGACCCTAGCCTTAGAGGTGCCCCCTTCAGTATAGCTGATGTACATATATTTACCAACATCTCGGTTAAATAGATGCATTTAAACCCTTTACAAGGTTTTCTGCACAAGAATGCCCACGATTTGGCAAGATTCACTGAAAACATACCCCTTTTTGGAAAGAGAAAAGCCTGAAATTGCCAGAATCGTTTCTGCAAATTTAGGACAGTACTGAAAAATGCGCTGTTTCCACACCCCTAAGGCCAGCCTTGAATATTGCTTGTCAGCCATCCTTTAAAATAAGGAATATCATTTATTATTATTATTATTATTATTATTATTATTATTATTATTATTATTATTTACAGATCTTGATTTTATACGCGGTGGCAGCAGTCTGTAGTGGAAAAGTTAATTCAGTTTGGATCAGATTAAACAATAAAAACAAATGAATTCCTAATTCAAGTGCTTCTTCTCATAATTACATTTGACAAAGTACTTTCTATTTAGTTCCTTTTTACATAAATTCTAATAAAAGTGACTCAATTATTGGGGGGTCTCAGAAAGAACAGCTGATCCCACACTACTCTGCAGCATCTTGTTACTGCTGAAAAAAAAAAGCAAAGTAGTAGCCAAAAACGCACAGATACTGGCCAGGACTAGCTTATTCATTTAGCAGTTTATTTTCCCCTGCTGTCTGGTAAAACTCAGTAACATAAACAGAAGGGTTCTTCCCTGCAGAGATATACAGAAGCTTTTTGGCTGCTTGTCATGGTCTGAGGTAAAAACCCCATTAGCAGGGAGCCGTTTTAGAGCTACTTAGGTACTTGTAAAATTATAATCAGATTCACCAAGTTGTAATCTGTGCCTTCTGGTCGGTATTTTCCAGTTTCATGTGTGTCGTTAAATAATGAAATTCCGAACAGAGAGCAATAATGGATAAAATATTCTTGAATAGATTCTAGATTCAATTCAAGAGCAAATATAGAGTAATATAATCTCTAAAAAATATATAAAAATGCCCAGCTCCATTTTAAATACCGGTAGGTTATGTAATGTCCTGCATTAAAGAACAGGAGGGCCCAATTTTTGTTCCACCTCTTTTCTAGGTTTAATACTTCTTTCTCTATATTTCACAGTGTCTGGGGACATTCAGAAATGTTGTTGTATGCTCGCCGCAGCTCCTTCTCGAGTAGTAGACCCATCAGCAGATGCCTGTGACCAGAGGTAAACATTTTACCGCTGGTCACAGCTGCTGGCTCACGCTGTTATCATGGGGCCAAGTTATATCTGAAGACAGATTTTTCAAAGGTTTATGGACTGATGAGATAAGAGTGACTCTTGACAGTTCAGATAGATGGGCCAAGACTGGTTCAGTAACGGTCACAGACCTCCACATCTACTCAGATGCCAGCATGGTGGAGGTGGGGCACTGTTATGAGCTGGTATTATTAAAAGTGAGCTAGTTGCAATTTTTCAGGATAAAGATGAACTCAAAATCAACTCAGAAACCTACTGCCAATTTTTAGAAGAAAATGCGCAGGACATTTCAATTAATGGATTGTATGCCCCTGACTGCTGTGCCCCGATGTAAGAGGTTAATGTTTTTGTTCCCATGTCCTTCACTCCTCCCTCTCTGTTTCTGTCCAATGATTTTTTTCTCCCACCTTCTTTTCCCTTTTTAAAGCTGATCTCTGCCTTTTTCAGAGTCTTTTCGCTGCTTGGGAACCAGAGGCTTTTTCTTCTTGTGACCCCGGATGGCTCTTCCAGTCAATAACAACTATATAGAAGGCAACTTGAGAACCAAATCAGGTACCAGTGTAGAGGTAAAAAGGAGAAAACCTAAAAGCCCATGGGTATACCATCCATATAACTGCAGATCATGTGGCCATTATGGTGTCCATGTGTCGGGGTTGAGTCGAGTGCCCTCCTGCGTCTGGATTTCATAGTATTTACATCCTCTGGGTGCAGATACAATTAAACATAATGATGGTACATGGAGCCATTGGCTTCCTCCTATGCCATTCTGCTCAGCCATTCTGAGGCTCAACACAGCAGGAGTGATGACATCACTAGATTGTTCCTCTTGTGCAGATCACATGTTACGCAGTGAAGAGCAGTTCAATAGGGGAGTGCAGCTAGATAAGTAGAATTTTTGCAATAGGGCCCCATGATTTCTATGAAGTCCCATTGCTGGAACCCCATTAGATTTTACTAAGCAAAATGGTGTGTGTCAAGCCTGACTGTGGGAGCCCCTTTTGAGCTTACAATAACCACTACAAAATGGCTTTACAGCAGTAAAGACATTAACCCCTTTACCCCCAAGGGTGGTTTGCACGTTAATGACCGGGCCAATTTTTACAATTCTGACCACTGTCCCTTTATGAGGTTATAACTCTGGAACGCTTCAATGGATCCTGGTGATTCTGACATTGTTTTCTCGTGACATATTGTACTTCATGACAATGGTAAAAATTATTTGATATAACCTGCGTTTATTTGTGAAAAAAACGGAAATTTGGCGAAAATTATGAAAATTTCGCAATTTTCCAACTTTGAATTTTTATGCAATTAAATCACAGAGATATGTCACACAAAATACTTAATAAGTAACATTTCCCACATGTCTACTTTACATCAGCACAATTTTGGAACCAAAATTTTTTTTTGTTAGGGAGTTATAAGGGTTAAAAGTTGACCAGCAATTTCTCATTTCTACAACACCATTTTATTTTAGGGACCACATCTCATTTGAAGTCATTTTGAGGGGTCTATATGATAGAAAATACCCAAGTGTGACACCATTCTAAAAACTACACCCCTCAAGGTGCTCAAAACCATATTCAAGAAGTTTATTAACCCTTCTGGTGCTTCACAGGAATTTTTTGAATGTTTAAATAAAAATGAACATTTAACTTTTTTTCACAAAAAATGTAATTCAGCTCCAATTTGTTTTATTTTACCAAGGGTAACAGGAGAAAATGGACCCCAAACATTGTTGTACAATTTGTCCTGAGTATGCCAATACCCCACATGTGGGGGTAAACCACTGTTTGGGCGCATGGCAGAGCTCGGAAGCGAAGGAGTGCCATTTGACTTTTCAATGCAAAATTGACTGGAATTGAGATGGGACGCCATGTTTCGTTTGGAGAGCCCCTGATGTGGCTAAACATTGAAACCCCCCACAAGTGACACCATTTTGGAAAGTAGACCCCCTAAGGAACTTATCTAGAGGTGTGGTGAGCACTTTGACCCAACAAGTGCTTCACAGAAGTTTATAATGTAGAACCGTAAAAATAAAAAATCATATTTTTTCACAAAAATTATCTTTTCGCCCCCAATTTTTTATTTTCCCAAGGGTAAGAGAAGAAATTGGACCCCAAAAGTTGTTGTACAATTTGTCCTGAGTACGCTGATACCCCATATGTGGGGGTAAACCACTGTTTGGGCGGATGGGAGAGCTCGGAAGGGAAGGAGCGCCGTTTGACTTTTCAATGCAAAATTGACAGGAATTGAGATGGGACGTCATGTTGCGTTTGAAGAGCCACTGATGTGCCTAAACATTGAAACCCCCCACAAGTGACACCATTTTGGAAAGTAGACCCCCTAAGGAACTTATCTAGAGGTGTGGTGAGCACTTTGACCCACCAAGTGCTTCACAGAAGTTTATAATGTAGAACCGTAAAAATAAAAAATCATATTTTTTCACAAAAATTATCTTTTTGCCCCCAATTTTTTATTTTCCCAAGGGTAAGAGAAGAAATTGGACCCCAAAAGTTGTTGTACAATTTGTCCTGAGTACGCGGATACCCCATATGTGGGGGTAAACCACTGTTTGGGTGGATGGGAGAGCTCGGAAGGGAAGGAGCGCCGTTTGACTTTTCAAAGCAAAATTGACAGGAATTGAGATGGGACGCCATGTTGCGTTTGAAGAGCCACTGATGTGCCTAAACATTGAAACCCCCCACAAATGACACCATTTTGGAAAGTAGACCCCCTAAGGAACTTATCTAGAGGTGTGGTGAGCACTTTGACCCACCAAGTGCTTCACAGAAGTTTATAATGCAGAGCCGTAAAAATAAAACAAAATTTTTTTCCCACAAAAATTATTTTTTTAGCCCCCAGTTTTGTATTTTCCTGAGGGTAACAGGAGAAATTGGACCCCAAAATTTGTTGCCCAATTTGTCCTGAGTGCGATGATACACCATATGTGGGGGGAACCACTGTTTGGGCACATGGGAGGGCTCAGAAGGGAAGGAGTGCCATTTGAATGCAGACTTAGATGGAATGGTCTGCAGGTGTCACATTGCGTTTGCAGAGCCCCTAATGTACCTAAACAGTAGAAACCCCCCACAAGTGACACCATTTTGGAAAGTAGACCCCCTTAGGAACTTATCTAGATGTGTGCTGAGCGCTTTGACCCACCAAGGGCTTCACAGAAGTTTATAATGGAGAGCCGTAAAAATAAAACAAAAATTTTTTCCCACAAAAATTATTTTTTAGCCCCCAGTTTTGTATTTTCCCGAGGGTAAAAGGAGAAATTCGACCCCACAATTTGTTGTCCAATTTGTCCTGAGTGCGCTGATACCCCATATGTGGGGGGGAACCACTGTTTGGGCGCATGGGAGGGCTCGGAAGGGAAGGAGCTCCATTTGGAATGAGGACTTAGATGGAATGGTCTGCAGGTGTCACATTGCATTTGCAGAGCCCCTAATGTACCTAAACAGTAGAAACCTCCCACAAGTGACACCATTTTGGAAACTAGACCCCCTAAGGAACTCATCTAGATGTGTTGTGATAGCTTTGAACCCCCAAGTGTTTCACTACAGTTTGTAACGCAGAGCCGTGAAAATTAAAAAAAAAAATCTTTCCCCCCAAAATTATTTTTTAGCCCCCAGTTTTGTATTTTCCCGAGGGTAAGAGGAGAAATTCGACCGCAAAAGTTGTTGTCCAATTTGTCCTGAGTGCGCTGATACCCCATATGTGGGGGGGAACCACTGTTTGGGCGCATGGGAGGGCTCGGAAGGGAAGGAGCTCCATTTGGAATGAGGACTTAGATGGAATGGTCTGCAGGTGTCACATTGCATTTGCAGAGCCCCTAATGTACCTAAACAGTAGAAACCTCCCACAAGTGACACCATTTTGGAAACTAGACCCCCTAAGGAACTCATCTAGATGTGTTGTGATAGCTTTGAACCCCCAAGTGTTTCACTACAGTTTGTAACGCAGAGCCGTGAAAATTAAAAAAAAAAATCTTTCCCCCCAAAATTATTTTTTAGCCCCCAGTTTTGTATTTTCCCGAGGGTAAGAGAAGAAATTCGACCCCAAAAGTTGTTGTCCAATTTGTCCTGAGTACGCTGATACCCCGTATGTTGGGGGAAACCAACGTTTGAGCGCATGGCAGAGCTCGGAAGGGAAGGAGCGCCATTTGGAATGCAGACTTAGATGGAATGGTCTGCAGACGTCACATTGCGTTTGCAGAACCCCTAATGTACCTAAACAGTAGAAACCCCCCACAAGTGACCCCATATTGGAAACTAGACCCCCCAGGGAACTAATCTAGATGTGTTGTGAGAACTTTGAACCCCCAAGTGTTTCACTACAGTTTATAACGCAGAGCCGTGAAAATAAAAAATCTTTTTTTTTCCCACAAAAAATATGTTTTAGCCCCGAGTTTTGTATTTTCCCAAGGGTAGCAGGAGAAATTGGACCCCAAAAGTTGTTGTCCTATTTGTCCTGAGTACGCTGATACCCCATATGTTGGGGTAAACCCCTGTTTGGGCACACGGGAGAGCTCGGAAGGGAAGAAGCACTGTTTTACTTTTTCAACGCAGAATTGGCTGGAATTGAGATCGGACGCCATGTCGCGTTTGGAGAGCCCCTGATGTGCCTAAACAGTGGAAACCCCCCAATTATAACTGAAACCCTAATCCAAACACATCCCTAACCCTAATCCCAACAGTAACCCTAACCACACCTCTAACCCTGACACACCCCTAACCCTAATCCCAACCCTATTCCCAACCGTAAATGTAATCTAAACCCTAACTGTAACTTTAGCCCCAACCCAAACTGTAGCCCTAGCCCTAACCCTAGCCCTAACCCTAGCCCTAACCCTAGCCCTAACCCTAGCCCTAACCCTAACCCTAGCCCTAACCCTAGCCCTAACCCTAACCCTAGCCCTAACCCTAGCCCTAACCCTAGCCCTAACCCTAGCCCTAACCCTAGCCCTAACTCTAACCCTAGCCCTAATGGGAAAATGGAAATAAATACATTTTTTTAATTTTTCCCTAACTAAGGGGGTGATGAAGGGGGGTTTGATTTACTTTTATAGCGGGTTTTTTAGCGGATTTTTATGATTGGCAGCCGTCACACACTGAAAGACGCTTTTTATTGCAAAAAATATTTTTTGCGTTACCACTAGTGTTGAGCATTCCGATACCGCAAGTATCGGGTATCGGCCGATACTTGCGGTATCGGAATTCCGATACCGAGATCCGATATTTTTGTGATATCGGGTATCGGTATCGGAAGTGTAAAATAAAGAATTAAAATAAAAAATATTGTTATATTCACCTCTCCGGCGGCCCCTGGACATCAGCGGGAGGATCCGGCGTCCGGCACGGCTTCTTTCTTCAAAATGCGCGCCTTCAGGACCTGTGGAATGACGTCCCGGCTTCTGATTGGTCGCGTGCCGCCCATGTGACCGCCACGCGACCAATCAGAAGCCGCGACGTCATTCCTCAGCTAAAGTCCTAGAATGAGCGCCTTCTAGGACCTGAGGAATGACGTCGCGGCTTCTGATTGGTCGCGTGGCGGTCACATGGGCGGCACGCGACCAATCAGAAGCCGGGACGTCATTCCACAGGTCCTGAAGGCGCGCATTTTGAAGAAAGAAGCCGTGCCGGACGCCGGATCCTCCCGCTGATGTCCAGGGGCCGCCGGAGAGGTGAATATAACAATATTTTTTATTTTAATTCTTTATTTTACACTTTAATATGGATCCCAGGGCCTGAAGGAGAGTTTCCTCTCCTTCAGACCCTGGGATCCATGAGGATACCTTCCGATACTTGATGTCCCATTGACTTGTATTGGTATCGGATATCGGTATCGGCGATATCCGATATTTTTCGGGTATCGGCCGATACTATCCGATACCGATACTTTCAAGTATCGGACGGTATCGCTCAACACTAGTTACCACATTTTGAGAGCTATAATTTTTCTATATTCTGGTCCACAGAGTCATGTGAGGTCTTGGTTTTTGCGGGACGAGTTGATGTTTTTATTGGTAACATTTTCGGGCACGTGACATTTTTTGATCGCTTTTTATTCCGATTTTTGTGAGGCAGAATGACCAAAAACCAGCTATTCATGAATTTCTTTTGGGGGAGGCGTTTATACCGTTCCGCGTTTGGTAAAATTGATGAAGCAGTTTTATTCTTCGGGTCAGTACGATTACAGCGACACCTCATTTATATCATTTTTTTATGTTTTGGCGCTTTTATACGATAAAAACTATTTTATAGAAAAAAATAATTATTTTTGCATCGCTTTATTCTCAGGACTATAACTTTTTTATTTTTTTGCTGATGATGCTGTATGGCGGCTCGTTTTTTGCGGGACAAGATGACGTTTTCAGCGGTACCATGGTTAGTTATATCTGTCTTTTTGATCGCGTGTTATTCCACTTTTTGTTCGGCGGTATGATAATAAAGCGTTGTTTTTTGCCTCGTTTTTTTTTTTTTTTTTCTTACGGTGTTTACTGAAGGGGTTAACTAGTGGGCCAGTTTTATAGGTCGGGCCGTTACGGACGCGGCGATACTAAATATGTGTACTTTTATTGTTTTTTTTTTATTATTTAGATAAAGAAATGTATTTATGGGAATAATTTTTTTTTTTTTTTTTCATTATTTTGGAATATTTTTTTTTATTTTTTTTTACACATTTGAAATTTTTTTTTTTAACTTTTTTACTTTGTCCCAGGGGGGGACATCACAGATCAGTGATCTGACAGTTTGCACAGCACTCTGTCAGATCACTGATCTGACATGCAGCGCTGCAGGCTTCACAGTGCCTGCTCTGAGCAGGCTCTGTGAAGCCACCTCCCTCCCTGCAGGACCCGGATCCGCGGCCATCTTGGATCCGGGGCTCGAGGGAGCAGGGAGGGAGGTGAGACCCTCGCAGCAACGCGATCACATCGCGTTGCTGCGGGGGGCTCAGGGAAGCCCGCAGGGAGCCCCCTCCCTGCGCGGTGCTTCCCTGTACCGCCGGCACATCGCGATCATCTTTGATCGCGGTGTGCCGGGGGTTAATGTGCCGGGGGCGGTCCGTGACCGCTCCTGGCACATAGTGCCGGATGTCAGCTGCGATAAACAGCTGACACCCGGCCGCGATCGGCGGCGCTCCCCCCGTGAGCGCTGCCGATCGCATATGACGTACTATTGCGTCCTTGGGAAGTAAAGCCCACCCCACATGGACGCAATAGTACGTCTAATGGCAGAAAGGGGTTAATAAATGCACCCCACTGTGTTAATTTATCTTTATATTACTAAAATTAACATCTAAAACAGATATGTATATATATATATATATATATATATATATATATACATATATATATATATATATATATATATATATATATATATATATATATACTGTATATATGCACATAAATACAGTCATGAAGGAAAGTGTTGGCACCCTTGAAATTGTTCCAGAAAATGAAGTATTTCTCCCAGAAAATTATTGCAATTACCTATGTTTTGTCATACACATGTTTATTTCCTTAATGTGCATTAAAACAGCACACAAAAAAACAGGAAAAAAGGCAAATTGGACATAATTTCACAGAAAACCTCCCAAATGGGCCAGACAAAATTGTTGACACCATCCAAAAATTGTGGTCAAACAACTTTTTTCAAGCATATGATGCTTCATCAAACTCACCTGTGGCAAGTAATAGCTGTGTGCAATCTAAAAATCACACCTGAAATCAGATAAAAAGGGGAGAAGTTGACATTGAGTGTCTATCTGTGCCACACTAAAAATGGAGAACAGAAAGAAGAGAAAACTGGACTTTAGATACAAAATTGTCTATCTCCAGAGATCTTGATGTTCCTTTGTCCATGGTGCACAACATAATCAAGACTTTTACAACCCATAGCACTGCAACTAATCTCCCTGGACATGGATGGCAGAGAAAAATTGATGAATGGTTGCAATGTGGGATAGTCAGCACCAAGCAAGAAATTCAAACTGTCCTGCATGCTCAAGATTCATCAATGTCAGTGTAAATTATCCGTAGACATTTGAATGAAATGAAACACTATGGAAGGAGATCGAGGAGGACCCCACTGCTGACACAGAGTCATAAAAAAGCTAGACTACAGGTTGCCAAAATGTACATGAGTAAGTCAAAATTCTTTTAGGAAAGTGTCTTGTGGATAGATGAGACCGAGATAGAGCTTTTTGGTAAAGCATATCATTCTACTGTTTACTGAAAACGGCCTTTCAAAGAAAAACACAGTACCTACAGTCAAATATGGTAGAGGTTTAAAAATGTTTTGATGTTGTTTTGCTGCCTCTAGCACTGGGTGCCTTGACTGTGTGCAAAGCATCATGACATCTTCTGCAATGTAGTGCCCAGTGTCAGAAACCTGGGTTTGCATCCTATGCCATGGGTCTTCCAGCAGGACAATGACCGCAAACATACTTCAAGAAGCACCCAGAAATGGACGGAAACAAAAGCGCTGGAGAGTTCTGAAGAGTCCAGCAATGAGTCCGGATTTAAATCCCATTGAACAAGTGTGGAGAGATCTTAAAATTGCTGTTGGGAGAAGGCACCCTTCAAATATGAGAGACCTGGAGCAGTTTTCAGTAAACTGCAAATTTCCATTTGATGATTTGTAAGAAGCTTGTTGATGGTTATAGGCAACAATTGATTGCAGTTACTGTATTTATTCCAGAGAGTGTGTAACCAAATATTCAGTTGACAGTACCAACAATTTTGGGGGTTTTGTGTGAAATTATGTCCAATTTCCTTTTTTTCTCTGTTTTTTTGTGTTGTTCCAATACACACAAAGGAAATAAACATGTTTATAACAAAATTTGTGTAGTTGCAGCTGGGAGAAATACTTCATTTTATGGAACAATGTCAAGGGTTTCAACAATTTAGGTCAACATGAGTGTACAGGTCAACATGTTTGGTTCAACATAAAACATGATGGACTTGTGTCTTCTTTCAACCTTAAAGAAGAACTCTCGTTATTCTTTTAATTCACTAAATATGTGTAAATTGTAGGGTAGCCTTTCTGAAGAGGCTATTTGTTTATTTAAGTTCTCAAATGGGCAATGCATGGTCTATAACGCTTCTTATGCTTGCTTGGCACTACTCACAATGAAAAATGTTCCCGCTTAGACCTTAGGTCAAATGCCTCTCACCTAGCCAAATCAGATCTTCTTATTTGCACTGAAGAGGGACAAACACCCTGAAACATGTGTCTGCAAATGGACTTTCTGGTTTGGCTTCATATTCTAGGCCATGTGTTAAGTCTCTTTAAAGGGTTGACATTCACTTTTAGGATTGCTACATCCAGTAGGTAGCCCTAGAGTTCAAGCCTTCTTCCTCTTTGAAGAGGCTACTTGCACGTGTTAATATACTCATCGTTCGCCATTTTCCATAATTTCCAGCGCCACTCCAGCCCTCTCCCAAATCACGAGACAGCTTTTCCGACTTACCAGTTCATACTGGGCTCTACGCGTGTGCCAAAAATTACTTTTACAATGAAAGCCTATGAAGTGTCAGAATGAGGCTAACAAAGACTTACATTGTACAAGCAACTTCCTGCTCATATATAGGGCCCACAGTGATCTTGCTGGTTGGAATCGTAGGCACGTGACTCAGAAGAGGACTGAAGCGACACTGAAAACTGAGGAAGACTGCAATCACTGAGTATATTAACATAATTACACTACATTAACATCTACATAGGTTTTAGGGAATAAAAAATAATGGGAGTTCTTCATTAAAACTATAAATCAAATTTTTTGTTTCAATTTCCATTTAAAAAATGCATGAATTTTTAGAGGTCAATCCGAAACATTATTCTAAGTTTTTGTAAATATTGATATAATTGACAATAAATTATTATTAATGAACTTTTTAAAATATTTAATCTCAAACCTCTTAGTTATTTTTAAATTTCACAATTAATGGAGATGGGCCATTGATTTCTATGTATAACATTAAGATCAGTCTTCGGGTATTTAGCGCTAATGTGTCATTACAATGTAACCCTAAGTAAACATTTACAGAAGCGACACAAGTACAGAATGGGAGGCACCAGATTATGCATTAAATTGTGCTGATTTCAGGCTTTTTGTTTGGTCTGACAGCAAACACCTGGCGTAGTCCTTTCCATCCATTCCTTCTCCACGTCGCACTTTCATCCCAACCACACAGGCATTGCTCGCCATATTCCCGCAGGTTTTAAAAAAAAAAATGCAAACATATGTTACCATTATTGTGAAAATCAGTTCTGTAAGCAGGAGTCTCTTTTTATTCATGACTGCCCGCTTCCACCCCTCCTTTCTTCCTATCCATTTCCTAAGAGACATAGGAGGTCAAGTGGATAACATTATCATCCCTTTCCCTATGGATCTCCAAAGAAAAAACTGAATTAGCCCACTCATTGATAGGGTGAAATAGGACAACAGCAAGTAGTGACCCAGTGGGAATTCGCAGACTGCAGGCAGCATTAAACCATTCTGAAAGAAAATTACATACTGCAGTCAGACATGGGCTGGTAGTTGGTCCCTTGAACTGCACATGACTGAATATAACTTCCTCAGGCTGTATGTTTTCCTTGAGGTTCGAAATGGGAAATCCCTCATTGCAAATGAAGCTGTTGACCAATGTTTTTGATAAAAGTAATTAAAAAAAAAAAATTAGTTACTGCGGGCAAAAGGGAAGTGAAGATGTTAGAGATTAGCATTATAGGACTCTGGGGTAAAGCTTTTGTTCGGTAGGAGGAACCATGTTTTAGAAGCCAATGATTTTTCCTCCTGCAAGGTTGCATTGTAAGCATTGTAAATAACAGTTAAAGCCATGCAAACCCTACATATTTATCCGGTTTATTCATCCAGCATGAAGCTAATGAGACATTAGAGAAGATTAGCAATTATTTCAGAGATGGAAGAAACGTGTTGAGCAAAATTTTTCAGCCACTAGGATATTATGTTTATTATGTTATAAAGGTTATTTATACGGTAAGAAAACCTGATAATAATTCTAACAATTGTAATGTTGACTCATAGATCACGGACTTATAAAATGGTCACCAACCTTAATGTGTCATTTTTGTAAGCATTTGCCTTTCTTTCTTTTTTTTTTTTAATAGCCAATATTCTTTTTTATTTTTATTTGCTTATTTTATTATTACAGTAGCAAGTTTAGTTTGGGCACCCCTGGTCAAAATTACTGTTATTGCGAACAGTTAAGCAAGCTAAAGATGAAATGATCTCTAAAAGAGCTAAAGGTAAAGATGAGACTTTTCCTTTGGTATTTAGGCAAATAGATATTTATAGTCATTTTTTGCATTTTAAAAATTGCAAAGAGGAAAATGTTGGAGACTTGTGTGCTCATATAACTTTGACCAAGGTTTCAGACCTTAACTATCCTGTTAGGATTATAGCTTGTTCACCATCATCGCGAGGAAAGGCCAGGTGATGCAAATTTCCAAACCAACCTCCCTTAACTTTAAGCCAAAAAACAGCAGCCGTTGGTTCTTCTAAACAGCTTCCTACCTGACTGAAAATAAAAATGGTGGAGACCTACAAAGCAGGAGAAGGTTATAAGAAGATAGTAATGCATTTTCAAGTTGACCTTTCCTCATTTTGAAATATAATTAAGAAATGGCAGTTGACAGGAACAGTGGAGATCAAGATAAGGTCAGGAAGACCAAGTAAAATTTCAGTGAGAGTTACTCGTAGGATTACTATAGAGGAAAATCAGAAACTCCGCTTCACTGCAAAATACCTTCAGAAAAATTTAACAGACTCTGGAATTGTGGTACATTGTTATACTGTTCAGAGACACATGCACAAATATGGCCTTCCTGAAAGAGTCACCAGAAGAAAACCTCTCCTGTATCCTCACCATAAAATTCAATGTCAGAAGTATGCAAAAGAGCAACTTAACAAGCCTGATGCATTTTGGAAACAAGTCCTGTGGACTGATGAGATTAAATTAGAACTCTTTGGCCACAATGATCAAAGGTATGTGTCGAGAAAAAAAGAGCACAGAATTTCAGGAAAACAACATCTCACCAATAATTAAGAATGCGAGTGGATCAATGATGCTTTCAGGTTGTGTTACAGCAAATGGTACGAGGAACATTTCACGGGTAGAGGGAAGAATGGATTCAATTAAATTTCAACAAATTCTTGATGCAAACATAACACCATCTGTAAAAAAGCTGAAGTTGAAAAGAGGATGTCTTCTACAAATGGATAATGATCCTAAATACACATCAAATCTCCCAATACAGTACCACAAAAGTCAAAAGCTGAAGGTTTTACAATGGCCTTCACAGTCTCCTGATCTGAACATCATTGAAACTTTGCGGCTAGACCTTAAAATAGCCAAGGACGACCCAGGAATCTCACAGAACTGGAAGAATTTTCTAAGGAAGAATGGATGAAAATCCCTCAAACAAGAATTGAAAGACTCTTGTCTGGCTACAAAAAGCGTTTACAAGCTATGATTCTTGAAAAAGTTGGTGCTACTAGGTACTAACCATCCTTCAGACCTTTTAGAGATCATTTAATTAATCTTCAACTTGCTTAACTGTTCACAATAACAATAATTTTGACCAGGGGTGCCCAAACTTTTACATGTCACATGTTCTGTACTGCTACATACTGGTTCATGCAGCTTTACATGAACACCCGAGCTTCACACTATGGCCGGTCCGAATAACTAAAGCAATTGTTACCATCCACCTCTCGTGTCTCCCCTTTTCCCCATAGTTTGTAAGCTTGCGAGCAGGGCCCTCATTCCTCCTGGTATCTGTTTTGAACTGTATTTCTGTTATGCTGTAATGTCTATTGTCTGTACAAGTCCCCTCTATAATTTGTAAAGCGCTGCGGAATATGTTGGCGCTATATAAATAAAAATTATTATTATTATTATATTATGTCACTGTATGTTATATATTGACCATTTTACACTATGTTTCACATCTGTGTTGAAGGCTCAGTTGCAAGTTATAGTAAAAAGTTTGGACACAGTAACGCAGCACGTTGCCCTATGATGTAGGGTAAAATGAAAGCCACTATGACGGAAACTAGGTGGAGCTCCTTTTAGTTAGTGGTCCTCAATAAGCAATATTGATTTCCCTTATTTGCGGGTTTCAGCGCTGTCAATCTATTTGTGTTTTTTGTTAGGCTCACCTTTTGAGGTAGATCCTACAAGCCCAAGGTTTGGGTGGGCACACGAGCGTCAATGCAGCAGGCAGGTGACGCATGTGGGAAACGGGTAGTAGAAGCACTAGAGGCTGCAGGTAGACAGGAGACCAGGAAGCAAGTAGCAGCGGTACTGGGGGCTGCAGGTGGACAGAAGTCCGGGAAGCAAGTAGCAGAGGTACTGGGGGCTGCAGGGTGTATTCTGGTAGGCCTTATATAGCCCCTGGCAGATGATCCCATGAGAGTATATCGGGCCACCTGCAAAGCCCGGCGAGGAGCACAGCAGAGTACAGCAGACCGTCCTGAGGGAAGCAAAACCTGGAACTGGGACAGGTGTGTAACATTTCTATTCCCAACAATTCAAAATGTAATTTTGGAGAAATAAATTAAAATTACTGACTGACACATATTTAAATGGGTAATTTACTAAGCACTTATTCTACAAGGCTGGGTTTACATGTTACAGCTGTCACAATGTTTTTGCTGCAATTTTTAAAAAGTAAGGCAAAATTGCAGCTTTTCATTGCCACAATTTTAGAAAATCACTAGAAAAGCATTGTAGTTTTGCCACCATTTAGGCTATGTGCACACGTTCAGGATTTCGCGCAGAAAAGAGAAAAAAACGGACATTTTCTGCAAGAAATCCGCAAGAAAACCGCATGCGTTTTTGCCGCGATTTTGCCGCGGTTTTGACGTGTTTTTGCCGCGTTTTTTTACGGACACTTCCCAATGCATTTTGTAGTGGGAAATCCGCAAAAAAAACGCTAAATTAATGAACATGCTGCGGTTTTTACCGCGATGCTTTTTTTTCGCGGAAAAAACCGCATCATGTGCACAAAACATGCGGAATTCATTCTAAATGATGGGATGCTTATTGTATGCGTTTTTTTGCGGTTTTATAGTGTTTTTATCGGGGAAAAATGTGAAAAAAAACGCAACGTGTGCACACAGCCTTAAGAAAGAAGAGGCATAATCTAGCTTCCTTGACCATTTATTATCCTTAGCAACCAATCAGATTCCACTTTTCATTCTTCACAAACTCTTTGGAAAATGAAAGGTGGAATCTGATTGGTTGCTAAGGGCAACTGAGTCCGTTTCACTTTACACCATGTTTGTTTGATAAATCTCCCCCTTCATAACCCTATTACACATACTGTCCACCTACTTTTGGACCACCCTGTACATATATAAACACATACAAATTTCCTGGTATGTGGGTTGAAATATGTCAGTTATTGGGATTACTAAATATGCAAATTCTGAATGTGTTATAAAATATTGAAGTATTATACAGCCTATTCAGGCTTTTCCGTTTTGTGCAACTAAGCCAGTGACTTGTATCACTCCAATCGCTGGGCTACAAATCCCATGTGGTGTTAGCCCTGTCAAGATGCTGTCAAACAAGCTTGATGACTTCATTCAGCCGGGGTATAGGCGACAGAATCGGATTAACTCTAGAACAGAGAAATGCAAACGATAATACTAACGCAATGCAAAACAATAGACCGTGTAAAAAAGGAAGGAAAATGGACATTTATGAATCAAAATAACATTTGTGATAGTTTTACATTTTTTTTTTTAGCAGAAATAAAAACAAGAGTGTATAATAGATGATGTGAAAGAAAAGTGGATTAAGTGCTTTTATATTCTCAAAAGAGAAGTTACTCTTCCAGGGGGCAGGTAAAAGGTCCCCTAATTCTAGTTCATAGATCACACTACAACTATCCCAGAACCCCGGTGTGGCAATGGACTTTACAGTCCTTCTGGTTACACTACATCTACAGTCAAAAATTGAGTTTTTAATTGCTTAATTTTGGAGATGTGTTCTATGTCCTACCAGCAGGACCATCGTGGCAAAATGGTAGCTATTATATATATATATATATATATATATATATATTAGCTACCATTTTGCCACGATATATATATATATATATATATATATACGGTATGTGTATATATATATATATATATATATATATATACACATTTACATACATACATATTTATGGACACATAGGGCTCTGCTTATCAAAATCTCATAGAAAAACTACACGAAGCATAAATGGACATTTTCATCCTTTGGTCCTCTTTTATAAGCAAATCGCCTCAGCAGGTTCCTGAAATTATACTATAAGTAGTTTTGTTCACATATTGGATCCAACTATTAACACATTACATGATATTAGGCAACCAATAAATGTAGCGAGTGACAGAAATTGTTTAATGTCATAAAGTACATTCATAACCATATAAAGTGGGGAAAATAAGTATTTGATGCACTGCCAATTTTGCAATTTTTCCCACCTACAAAGAATGGCGAGGTCTGTGATTTTTATCGTATGTACACTTCAACTGTGAGAGACAAAATCCTAAAAAAAATCCAGAAAATCACATTGTATGATTTTTACATAAGTAATTTGCATTTTATTGCATGAAATTAGTATATGTGGTTCAGATACAGGTTATTTGGGAGCCTCTTAAACAGACACATTTGAGCCTTTTGCAGTCATTAAGTTAACAGCTATAACTGTTTTAGATGTTTTTGAGAATTATATTTGAAAAAAAATCATATTTGGGGTTAATTATTCCTATAATAGTTTAATCTTAAAATAACTTTATTATTAGTACTGTTTATTATTTATCTATAAATTTTGATGTATTACCTATCCAATTTAGGTAGTTTAATTCTCGGATAGTGGTGCAACAATGATTGGTGGGAGGAGCACTTTTTTAGATGGGTTATTTTATGTTTCTTTGTTGCTTTCATTTTCATATTTTTTTTTATTTTTATGGTTTGTATCTTAAAAAGCGTAGAAAAGGCCACTGATGCAGTTAGTTATTTTTTGTTTATTTTGTATTTTTCCACTTTAGCTGATGCACAAAAGCTTACAAGGGAAAGCAGCCCTGCTCCAATGACAGTTGTCAATGCTTCGTCAAGATTATTGAGTCTAGTTAGACCAAGCAGCGACTCAACGCTCCCGACATCATGGCGATAAGACCAATAAAGACAGTGGTGCTGCCATTGCCACTTTCAAAATTATCCACTTAGGATAAGTTCACACAAGGCATTTTTGCTGCGGTTTTTTATGCTAATTGTCAGCTGCTTTTTACAGTACCAGCAAAGCCTATGAGATTTCAGAAATCTCATGCACACACATTGGTTTTTTGTGTGATTAGTATTTTGTGCTTTGCTGCGTTTTTTGGACATAGGGCATGTCACTTCTTTCAGCGTTTTTCCACCCATTGACTTGAATGGATGGTGAAAAAACGCTGCAAATATGCAAGGTTGACCTTTTTTGCAGCGAATTTGCTGCAGAAAAGTCAAGGACAGCCAGATGTGATGTCACACTCAGCTCTGCTACATCTAGAAGGCAGGCTGCACGATGCATCCATGCAGCCTGTCATCCAGCAGAGCAGACCCGAACCCCATTCACTTGAATAGGGGGTCTGACATTACAGTATTTAACACACTGTCATATGCATGACAGTGCCGCAAACACCGCTTCTTATCGGCGGGGAAATCATCCCCGCCGGTCAGAGCCGCAGTTCCCACACTGCAGAAGACAGCGGGGAGCGCTCAGCTGTTATTGGAGGTATAAACTTCACCTCCGATCACTGGTGTCAGCTGATGGGACTACTGCTCCCATCAACTGACACCTACAGCCACTAATTACAGTGACAGCAGAAGCTGTGGATGGGAGTTTTCATCTGCCGCTCCTGCGCTATAAATAAATAATAATAAAAAAAACAGCGTGGGTTCCCCCCTAATTTTGATAACCAGCTAGACAAAACTCACAGCTGGGGGCTGCAACCCCCAGCTGTCAGCTTCAGCAAGGCTAGTTATCAAGAATAGAGGGTCCTCACGATTTAAAAAAAAAAAAAAATTATTTAAATCAGTAATTTTAAAAAACGCCGTGGGGTCCCCCCCATTTTTGACAACCAGCCTTGCTATAGCTCACAGCTGGGGGCTGGTATTCTCAGGCTGGTAAGGGGCCATTGATATAGTCTCCCCCATCCTAAAAATAGCAGCCTGCAGCTGCCCAGAAAAGGTGCTTCTATTAGATGCGCCAATTCTGGCGCTTTGCCCGTATCTTCCCACTTGCCCTGTAGCAGTGGCAAGGGGGGTAATGAGGGGTTAATGTCACCTTACTATTGTAAGGTGACATTAAGCTGGCTTAGTAATTGGAGAAGTATCAATAAGACTCCTACCATTACTAATCCTATAGCAGTTTAAGGGTTGAATAAACACACACACACATGCAGAAAAAATTATTTTAATGAAATAAAACACCACACAATTTTGCAATCTTTTTATTGTTCTGCTATTCCAAAGCGAAGCCATCGATCTTCTGTAATAAAAATAAAATGAAAAAGCAAAAGTATACTCTCTGATCCGTCATAGTCCAATATATCGAGTGTCCCACGCAGTATCTGGGGGAGATAAAGCTTACAACCGGTGCGCTGCTAATGTGACCCCTCTCGGCTGTAAGCGACTGGGGAATGAAGAAGACGGAGCTGGCGCAGGCTCAGTAACAAGCGGTGATGTCACCGAACCTGCGCTCCCTCACAGCCTGACCTGAGGTAACCTCTGCACCGTGGGAAAATGCCAGGGAAGAGGATACAGCAGGTAATCTATCAATTCTATCTATTCATTCTATCTATTCTATCAATCTATCTATTCTATCTATCTATTTTATCAATCTATTCTATCTATCTATTCTATCAATCTATCTATTCTATGTATTCTATCAATCTATCTATTTATTCTATTTATTCTATCAATCTATATATTCATTCTATCTATTCTATCAATCTATCTATTCTATCAATATATCTATTCATTCTATCTATTCTTTCAATCTATCTATCTATTCTACAAATCTATCTATTCATTCTATCTATTCTATCAATCTATCTATTCATTCTATCTATTCTATCAATCTATCTATTCTATGTATTCATTCTATCTATCTACAGGAAGTTGTTTTTTTTTCTATGTGCACTCAGCTTTATTGGCATGCAAAAAGAGAAAAAAACGCACCAAAACCACTGCAAAAAACAAACCAAAAAACGCGCCTAAACCTGCGTTTTTGGTGCAGCTTCTGTCATGTCAAGATGATCAGGTTTTGCTGCAGAAAAGAAACGCAGCAAAAACGCCCTGTGTGAACTTTCCCTTACCAACAGGGTGGTCCATTGTCAAGCACATGTGATCACGGTTTTACTTTCGGAAAACACAGGATAGCACAAGAGCAAGCTCAATGCGCAGAAATAGAGAGACCAACAAAGAAAATATAGCAGGTCTCAGGGCATGTACTCACTTACTACTAACCAGGTAGTAACATACATGTACCAAGGGATATTTTGAATTAATTGGGTAGAAAGTAGAAAATTAGCAATTGTAAATACACAGTGCTATATACTATGATGATTGCAATATATTAGGAGCATAAAAACTTTGATGGAAGGAGGAGGGTGTCTTTAACATTAAAGGAAATCCATTATCAGGTTTTTACTATGTAATCTGAGAGCACGATGATGTGAAACCTCATTCCAGCGATGTGTCACTTACTAAACTTTGTTTTGCTGTTCAATACAATCAGTGTTTTATCAGCAGGATATGATCACTATAGGACAATTGGCCTTGTACATCCTAGTCCAGCCACGACCCCACCACTGATTGGAAACTGTCAATATATAGTATACAGAAAGCAGCCAATGACTGGTGTGGGCGGGGTTTTACACAGCTCAACTTCTGAACTTTACTAGATCTGCAGCAGAGAAAACTGTGATTTTACCACAACTGCTGCACCCAGTAAACTAAGTGTCACATCGATGGAATCAAGGTCTCTGTCCCTACATCATACTGCTGTCAGATTCCATAGCAATAACCTGCTGACAGATTCCCTTTACGATTTGTGGTGGTCACAAGCCTCAATGTGATCCAGAGTGACTTCTGCAGCATGGGTAGCTGATGCGCCTCTCGCATATTTAGAGGATGATGCCGAAATTGCTACAGTAAACTGGAGTGCTGGACTTTAGAAATTCAAAATATGGCATTATGATTGTATCTCTCTTCTTCTGTAGTAAATTTGCATTGTAATTCTAGGGTGTGAATGGAAACCTGTTAAATCAGTATTATACAGAATAGTGCTGTCCAAGCTTCTGCAGACACGAGTCTTATTCCCAGTCATTGAATTAGGTTCGGTCCAATGCATTGTGGGACGCTGGAATTGGCCATTTTCTTGAAGTTTGTTTATTAAATATGGATTAAGGATTAAATATTAAAGCAACACTGGAAATCAGATTAGTCATTGCCTACTTTGGGGTTATAAATGCAGAGTCGGCAATTCTGCTCCCTTCATGAATGAATAAAAGGGCAAAATAATAGAGATTATTTAAATGCACCTTCAAGTCTTGGTTCATTTCTTCATTTTTATCCTTTTCTTAAAGCTTCTGTTGATTTATCCTTATCAAGTGTTGCATGTTCTACAAAGAAAATGTGAAAAGGGAGCAATCGGCTAACCTGTCCGGGTGCGGGGCGAAATACTCCAGTGTTATCAAAAGTCCAAACAGTAGCCGGCGCTCATATCTTCTTAAATAAATTCTTTATTGATCCAGTAGTATAAAAATGGTGGAAAACAACAGCACAAAAATTAAATACTGTATATACTCGAGTATAAGCCGACCCGAGTATAAGCCGAGACCCCTTATTTTGCCACAAAAAACTGGGAAAACTTAATGACTCGAGTATAAGCCTAGGGTGGGAAATGCAGCAGCTACTAGTAAATTTCAAAAATAAAAATAGATACCAATAAAAGTAAAATTAATTGAGACATCAGTAGGATAAGTTTTTTTGAATATCCATATTGAATCAGGAGCCCCATATAATGCTGCACAAAGGTTGATTATGGACCCGTGAGATGCTCCATAGAAACAATTGCCCCGTATAATGCTCCACAAATGTTGATTATGGACCCATGAGATGCTCCATAGAATATTATGCCCCATATGCTGCTGCTGCAATTAAAAAAAATACTCACATACTCACCTCTTGTCCTGAGCAGGCGGGGACATCGGCACTTGCGATATTCACCTAACCCTGTTCCACCGATGCGCCGCTGTGTCTTCCGGGTCCTCTGGCTGTGACTGTTCAGGCAGAGGGCGATGTGCACACTAAACACGTCATCGCGCCCTCTGACCTGAACATCACAGCCAGAGGATGTGGAAGACGGAGCGGAGCGTGGCGGTGGAAAGGAGACAGGTGAATATCGCATGGCTCACTCTCCCCCACTCTCCCCCATCATACTCACCCTCCTTGTGGGGTCCCTGCTTCTCCGAAGCGATGGTCTCTGAAGCCGGCAGCTTGATCGTGTGTTCAGCGGTCACTGGTACCTCTCATTAAAGTAATGAATATGCGCTCCATTCCTATGGGAGTGGAGTCGTGTCCATATTCATTACTTGCCCGCTGGACACAGGAACAAGCTGCCGGCATCAGAGACAATCTGAGAAGCGGGAACCGCACCGGGAGCAGGTGAGTATAATGTGACAGCTGCCACTCCCCCTCCCTCGCCAACCCCCTGGGACAATGACTCGAGTATAAGCCGGGAGGGGCACTTTCAGCCTAAAACAATGGGCTGAAAATCTCGGCTCATACTCGAGTATATATGGTAGGTAGAAAAGAAATATCTTCATGTTCATGATTTTCCCTAACAGAAAGGGCTCGTTCATACAAAAGCATTTTCAATTCGAGTGCTGTATGTGAAAAAAATGGACAGCATTCGTACCAATGTTTTGTAATGGGGCAGTTCAGATGAGCTATGTTTTTTCACTGACCAAATATGAGTGTGAAAAAAATTGTAGCATGGACTAGTATCTTCCATAAATCAGGAGAGACTCACCCATCCATGTCTATGGGTGCACAAAGAAAAATTGGATGCCACAATATAGCATTTAATTTTTTATGGATACATTGCAATTCTGTAGCATAGGAAACAGTAAAGGGTCTTGTAAATTATGAATAGCTGCTGTACATAAACAGACTGCATATGGATTGCACATGGATCACAAGTGAGAAAAAAAATTGTTGAATCTGGTTGAATCTCTGAATGCTTCTTTATACGCTCATGTGGATCTACCCAAAAGGAAAATGTTTCTTCTGTTAGGCGATAAAAAACCTTGAAGCCCTGTTAGTGTCTGCTACCAGCCAGAAGCTAGGTGTCACGGTGTGACTCGACCCAACGGGTGGTTGGTCAGCTAACGGTATAATACACATACAACAGGGATGGTATAGGGGAGAGGAAGGCCCAACCAATAGAGAATGAGGGAATGGTCACCACTAGTGATGAGCGAATATACTCGTTGCTCGGGTTTTCCCGAGCACACTCGGGTGATCTCCGAGTATTTGTGACTGCTCAGAGATTTAGTTTTCTTCGCCTCAGCTGCATGATTTACGGCTGTTAGACAGCTTGATTACATGTTGGGACTCCCTAGCAACCAGGCAAACCCCACATGTACTCAGGCTGGCTAGCAGCCGTAAATCATGCAGCTTCGTCGACAAAAACTAAATCTCCGCGCAGTCACAAATACTCGGAGACCACCCAAGTGTGCTCGGAAATACCCGAGCAACGAGTATATTCGCTCATCACTAGTCACCACCTGAGCTCAAACCTGAGCCTGTCCCTGCACTCCCCTAATGCCCTATGAGGGTCCTTCCCCCGCCGGCATCAGGATACCTCATCCCTAACTGTCACCTAACTCTGCCCTGGCTAGTGCACTGGCTGGCGACGGGCACTAGCCGCATCACTGCACATATTAACACATGGGGGATAGTGACAAACATGAAAGGGACGAGGAAATAAACACTTAGCTTTCTCTGCTGCAAAGCACCACACAGCAGAATATAGGCATCAGGATAATGAACCCAGCAGAAGCACCACTGCATCCAGAGAGCTCCTCACTCAGGAGTGGTCACTGAAGATTGCTCTATCACCAACAGTCAGCTAATGCATCAGGTGACCTTTTAAAGGATGGTGGGTGTGGTCACCACCTGCATCAGCTGACCCAGCAGCACTGCAGTAACATCAGATTGCCAGTGGGGGAAAGAAACTGACATTTACCCCAGATGGTCCAAAAGGAAAAAAGTTTTAAACTGAGTGGAACCAGAGTTGCCACAAATCCAAAAATAGATCGTGACACTAGGTTTTTCACCTGTGTTTTCTTGGCGGTACCCTTTCCTCATGATGACTCCCTCCAAAATGTAGACACTCAATCGGAGGTCTTTCCCATGATAGGTACAAAGCAGGTGCTGGTTGAGACGCAGCTCTGGTGGCTCTAATTGAAGAGATTAATTGGATGCACAAAGTCTTATAGGCACTGCCCCATGGAGAAAAAATGCAAATTTGCCCTAGAAGAAATATTTACCCAACAGTCTAATGAAATTAATATTGATAACATTGTTAACAAATGGCGAGTTTGATGTGTACATCTGGAAAATCTCTTAATAGATCCACTAAAGTACAGTATGGTCTAAATGTATACATCTGTATTTTATACAACTGTATTCATTGTCTATCGATTTCTAGGGTAAATCATAATATATCAGGCAGTATACATTTTTTGGTTGGATCATTTGGAATTAAAATATTAGTCAACTATTCTTTTTCAATTTTGCTATACAAAATTCATGAACACACTCAATATGTAAATAAAGCCTTAAAGCCTTTTTCCCATATAAAGTAGAGTCAGCATCTGTAAGTCTTCTGGAATGCTGTATATATGTCCCCATTGTGCTCTGCATAACACAAAAAAGAGCTTTTTTATACTCATCTACAGGGAGGTCTGGTCCGATGGGTGTCGCTGGTCTTGATCCGGCACCTCCTCTATTTTTGGGATGTCATCCTTCTTCCATGCTTGCACTGGTGACAGGTTTCTTGTCATGGGTTTACCGTGACAGAGAGGAGTCAGAAGACTGCAGAGTCTGATTTCTCCTACCCCTGCACTGTTTAAAAGCACTTCACCTTCATATGAAACAGTGCATGTTTCTTTTAGCAGTGCAGTGGTTAATCTGCTCAGTTGAGAGCTCCTGGAAGCTTTCCTCCATTCAGGCTCTCAGCTGTTCACTGTTAGCCACTCCCATCTCCTATATAATCTGGATCCTGGCTAGCACTTGTTGTCAGACCTAGCTTCATGGTGCAAGGTTAGGAGATAGTGATTTGTTGCTGTTGTTTGAGAAGGCATTTGGTGAATTTATTTGAAACTGTTGCTAGGTTTTGATTGTGTGCTAATTCCCTTCCTTATCCTACTTTGGTTTTACCCCATCCTCCACCTCTGTTGTTTATGTATGTATATTTCTAAGTTTGATATTTTCCTTCATCCATGTTTGTATTAACTTGTTAGTTTGATTGGTGTATTATGGTACACTACCACTCCCCTCTTCCCTGGGAGGGGGAAGGGCACAGACTGAGGGCAGATTCAGGAGCTAAGGCATTGTACTTGGCCCCGGCGTCTTCACCATCAGAAGTAATCCGGAGAACAGGGTGAGCTAGGGCGCCCCTAGCATTAGGGACAGGGAAGAAGCCCCTGGTCCTGAGACAACCCACCAACAGAATCATGCCGTTCCCTTTAATGAGCAGTCAGTCACCTAATTAATAGCCCTGATGCTACTACTTGATCACATTTAATAGGTGTTATTGAAGTTTTGCTATGACATTTTCACTTAAAAACATTTTTTTGCCCTGTCTAAATATTGTAAGATAATGAATTGTCTCATAAACCATTGATCACATTTTGTCAAATTATTTATTGGATTACATCATCCCATTTTTATCCTCTGGTTTTGTGCAGCAGAATGCCATCAGAGACAGCCAGGGTCATTCATCTTTGACCTGAATATAATTGGAAAAAGAAAAAGGTCACCATGTAGTTTCTTGGTTAGAAGATGTCAAATTGTCATTTGTCACCTTCGTACAATATATATGCACACATTGTACGGGATAATACTCGATCATGGACAGACTGTACATTTCAGCAGAAATGAGTCCACATATGTATACATTTCTAATCTTCTACACCAAAAGGGATATATTTCCGAAAACTGGAACCAGCCAACTCTCCCCATAATGTAAACAGTTTTCTATGACTAATCTTAATTTTCCTACAGCCCTGAGCATTTTGTACTCCACTGAAGACAAGGTGTCATAAGAAAGTAACCTTTTTCTTTAAGATTATCCATGTCCAAACATTTCCAAATCAAGAAATTTTTACTCTGTCCTCATAATAACTGACCCTTCCCATTCTGTAGAGGTCACTTTTCAGCAGTCATCTCATTATCATCACAGGCAGGATGACAATTGCAAGTCACAGCTCTGTATAAATAACAAAGGATCCACCATTCATAACAGATGAGTCACAGCTCACCTCCTCCTTCTCCTCAACATTTTTGATTCCATGTGTATACTCTATCCTATCTAAAAATGACCGCTGTACTCTTAACACGACTACCTTGACATCACCATTAAAAAGGACCTTGGGCAACTTGGAGAGACAATACTGGAAAGGCAGGGGATAAGAAAGGCTCATATTTTATTTTTTACACATATGAATGTAAAGAGGTGGCCGGATGTAAAGCACAGATGAGCACAAGGCAGAACAGACAACAAAACTATTTATTGCTATCGGTATGGCGGGAATTTGTGGAAATGGGCAATCAGTTTAACAATAGGAAACAACACAAACACAGTTGGGTTATACAATGCAAAACATAGAATAAGTTTTACTGTTCAATCAGAATAATCAGAAAAGTTTCTTAAAAGATTATACTAGTGTCTCTTCGGTAGGGGGTGGATACACCTGTTCCCCGGAGGGCTGAAATGCTAGCTCCTCTTGGCCCCAGCGGGTGTCGCCAGGTATTTTCGCTAGGCCACAAGTCTTCCCAACGAAGTCGATCAAGGAACACTGAGCTTTCTTTCCTACACCCAATGCCCACCCCACCTGTTATCCTAACCCAAGTCGACCCCTGTACTGCACATTAGTGTAGAAAGTTATGGCCCATCTCTATCGTGTCTCTCTCATTTCACTACTTCCCTGGTTGAAGTGTCCTCTTGGCTCATCGGTGCTTGACCAACGGCAGATGTCTCCTAGGCCTAGTGAAAGAGGCCTGTGCTCCAGCTCTTGGCTGGCATCGTCTGGCCTCTGAAACTTGATCGGCATAGATCCGGGGTTCGGGCCTTGACTTGCGCAGACTGGGATCTGGGTCTTGACCGGTGTGAATCTGGTCCTCAGGTCTTGACCAGAGTCAGGTTATGTCTGACAGCGGCCAGTAACAACATAATAAGAGCCTAATGCAGATCCATCAAAGTAACGGGAAAACACTCTTATACCATAGAAGACAAAAACAAGAGAACCGATAGCCACCTAGGAGGTTCTCAGATACTTCTAAAATTGTAATAAAGTATAATTTTTATTAAGTATTTTAAAATAAATTAAAATGAAAACCACATACTAAGTAAGGTACATAAAAGATATGTTAGACGGGTTCAATAAAAATTTGCATGAGACAGAATGACTAAAATCCTTTTAGTGTAAACACCTAATGGTAGATGTATCGGTATAATAACAAGCAATAGTAGAATCTCTGAGTATGTTTAAGATATGTCTATGTTGGAATCTCATAGAATATATAAACATTGGCTATGTGCACAAAAATATATAATTCAAATATAATGTAAAGTCATAGGAATGAAAGTCTTAATCTGATAAACAGATGCCAGTCTCATAACATAAGGTATATATACTTATGCTATATGCACAAAAAATGCAAATCTATATGATATAGAAATCATAGGAAAGGGAATTGCATATGCCATTAATACATTTGTAACTAAGCTAAAACACCCAGCTAACAACTACGATAAACATACTTAGCTCAATGCCTCAATGACGACCGGTCAATCAAGCGCCCCTCCCCCCTTTTTTTTAAATAAAATAATATTTTTTTTAAGAATATGAATGAAAATACAAACAACATACTAAGCAAGGTACATATAAGATTTGTTAGACAGGTACAATATCAAATTTGCTTGAGACACAATGAATAAAATCCTTTTAATGTAAACTCCCTATGGCTGTGGCACACGGCCGTACTGCTTCTTGGTGCCAACTCACTTCGCAGTTTGGAGCATAGGACCTTTATATCCAGGAACTTTGCAATCCAATGCACCTGACCGGGCCCCGCACATGAACTCGTTTCCCCTGCAACTCTTCTGATGCCGGTTGGTTCCGCCTGCTTCCATCTAGCCAGTAAATGGCAGCCTTCCTTCACTAATGCCACATCACGCAAGGGCTCTTCAGGGGTACCATCGTCTCCTCTTACATGATTCCTAGGGAAAAGAACATTTTAAGCCAGGAAAATCCCTTTGCCAGCAGCTCAGACAAAAAGGCTACCACCTTAATCATTTCCAGAAAAGAGAATAACATTTATCAGTAGCTGGTTATACTTGTAAAAATATAAATTATACATTCCCTTTAAAAAGGGAAAACTGTCCCTCGGACACAGTTTGTTTAGAAAATACAAGCTGTGCTTTATTCAACCTTTCTGGGTCTAATGCGAAGTCTCTGGCCTCTTCTTGTGTCTGTTATTGTCTGCAGCGCTGACATAACATCAGGAGCACTGCAGCCAATCAATGAGCTCAACTGCCACTGAATTCACTGACTGGCTGCAGCGCTTTAATGTGACCATTAGCACTGCAAACAGTAACTGGCGCTGGGAGAAGCAGCTTGACTTGAAGCTCATCTCCCCAATGCAAAATCTTCAACAGGGCCCCCAAATATTACAAGGGTGTGACTACAATCCCGTCCCTAACTGGCCATACACATTAGATGATTGATGGCAAAAGACGACGAGTTTCAGTTGGACCATCTGATCATCTAATGTGTGTGGAGATGTCCTGACTCTTCCCTGATGATGGATGTGAAGTGTAAGACTGGTCAGGCATTTTGGATTTCAATATTTCCAATCCTTCGTTCTCATGGGAGATCAGATGTGTCTGGCCTATTCCCCTGTCCCTACACCAGTGTTTCTCAACTCCAGTCCTCAAGACCCCACAACAGGTCATGTTTTCAGGATTTCTTTAGTATTGCACAGGTGATAATTTCATCACCTGCTCAAGCATTAATTCTATCGCCTATGCAATACTAAGGAAATCCTGAAAACATGACCTGTTGTGGGGTCTTGAGGACTGGAGTTGAGAAACACTGCCCTACACAGATCAGTTAAGTCAATGAGCGTTCGCTTGACAGCTACCTAAGGTATATGGCCGCCTTTAGGGGTTTGATGTGCTGCATAACATGAAAAAGACAGATTTATATGACTTTGTAGTCAGCATCTGTTTAGCAAAATCTAAAATGACTCTACCATGTATACCAGATATTTCAAGCGCCATTTTAACAGCTGATACAGTACTCTGTGACCAAATTACACTGCATCCTTAATAGTATTTGCATAGCGTTCATCATACTAAATGATGGAGTAACCATCTATACAAATAGTGTAGAAGTGCTACCCTAAGAGTAGTTGAACGGTAGGGATACCTGGAGAGAGACACCTCCGATTTTGGGGCGGACTGTGGTCATGTCTTTCCTTGTTTTCTCTGGCGTAGAGCAAGATGATGAGACTCTGCCTACAGTCCCGCCCTGGAGTACGGGCATGTCATTAACTGAAAACTTCTAAAACTGATTACACAAGAACCACAAGATGGATTTCTCCACCCCAGATATCATTTTAATAAGTGAAACAATGCCAACCTGACAATGCCTGTAGTTTACTTAGCAAAATCCTGATGACAGGTTTGCTTTAAGGACAGATCATTGGCATACAAGTGGTGAAACCCTTTAATAATAAATTATGTAGTAAGTCCCTGCGCTCACTCCAGTGGTGAATGCAAAATGTTCATTTAAAGAAAGATCTGTTACTAGATTTCACAATTCAAACTGCTTACTTTATTGAATAAATTTCTTACATCTGATGAGACTGATGTACTTACTTTGAAATTCATTTAAGAATAATCCTATACGAATGTACAGTACAGACCAAAAGTTTGGACACACCTTCTTATTTAAAGATTTTTTTCTGTATTTTCATGACTATGAAAATTGTACATTCACACTGAATGCAGCAAAACTATGATGTGGAATTATATAGTTAACAAAAAAGTGTGAAACAACTGAAAATATGTCTTATATTCTAGGTTCTTCAATGTAGCCACTTTTTGCTTTGATGACTGCTTTGCACACTCTTGGCATTCTCTTGATGAGCTTCAAGAGGTAGTCGCCAGGAATGGTCTTCCAACAATCTTGAAGGAGTTCCCAGAGATGCTTAGCACTTGTTGGCCATTTTGCCTTCACTCTGCGGTCCAGCTCACCCCAAACCATCTCGATTGGGTTTAAGTCTGGTGACTGTGGAGGCCAGGTCATCTGGCAAAGCACCACATCACTCTCCTTCTTGGTCAAATAGCCCTTACACAGCCTGGAGGTGTGTTTGGGGTCATTGTCCTGTTGAAAAATAAATGATGGTCCAACTAAACACAAACTGGATGGAATAGCATGCCGCTGCAAGATGCTGTGGTAGCCATGCTGGTCCAGTATGCCTTCAATTTTGAATAAATCCCCAAGAGTGTCACCAGCAAAGCACCCCCACACCATCACACCTCCTCCTCCATGGAGGTGACTCGGATAAACCTATCCTCAGAAGCAGAGGTGACTCTTGGTCTTCCTTTCCTGGGGCGGTCCTCATGTGTTTCCTTGTAGCGCTTGATGGTTTTTGCCACTGCACTTTTGGACACTTTCAAAGTTTTCCCAATTTTTCAAACTGACTGACCTTCATTTCTTAAAGTAATGATGGCCACTCGTTTTTCTTTACTTAGTTGCTTTTTTCTTGCCATAATACAAATTCTAACAGTCTATTCAGTGGGACTATCAGCTGTGCATCCACCAGACTTCTGCACAACCCTGCTGTGATTTCACACTGCTCAGTACAAGCTACCACTGCCAGTTAAGCCTGGAAGGTGGTGTGGCTGGATAGTGAATACACTGGGACTCCTGAGCTATTTCATTCAATGTCTGGACTCTCAAAATGTTCATATTAATATCAGCAGTGTACTGTTATCCCAAATAACAACAAGAAATGTGTACAGTTAGTTTTGTGAAAATCTGGTGAAAGATTCATTTTAAAGCTATTTCTATGCAGCCGATCTGGATTAGTAAAATGAAGCAGAAAATACTATAAAGTTATATTAACCAATAAATCATCACAAAAGCTGGAATCTACTTAGATTAAAAAGCCAAACACAATTGTGTTCCAGGACAGACATTCACATTCGTGTACTGGTCTTACTAATGTTTATGCATGAATAAAATTGAAGATGGCATGAGTAAAACATTACATGTTGCTGTATTTAGAGGTCGATAAATCCTTCCAGAAGATGTGTTGACAAGTAACTTCATAAGCCACTTTCTTCGCTGTTGATGAATGGACTAATCACTATCACCTTTCATATCCTCCTAGGGGAATCCTAGGATAAGCAGAACATGATCCGTTGGCCAACATACGTTCTCTGTAGGTAAATGTTGTACAGTTTATTTCCTTTCTATGACTACAACAGATTCTGAGCAATTACATGGTCATCATTCTGATCTGACAACAGTTCCAAATTCCATCTGCCAAAACAGTTGCAGGCTAGCAACAAACCCTTTGGCATTGCCCAGCTGGGTGCCGATGCCCTTACTGCAGGATTTAAAGTAACCTAATTATGACTGTTCACACCTTGATTATTGGAGCCTTTTGTCTAAAAGAAAAACTGTCCAAGGGCGTCCTTCCCACATCCACGTGTCCGGTACTTGTGTCCACATGGAACAGACACACAAACGTAGTCCCATTCAACTGAATGGGTCTGCACACATAGTGCGTTTCTACTGACCGTTTGTCTGTGGGCAAAACACGCTCACATGTCCGTTTTTAATCAGCAGCATGGGGCGCAAAATGTCCCGCACATGTGCACACGTACACACAGACACTGATAGCTCAGGTACTGATAAAAGGACTAGAAATAGGAAAAACCCAATGTGGCTAAACAAAGAAGTAAGACAGGCAATTAACAGTAAAAAGAAAGCATTTGCACTACTAAAGCAGGATGGCACCATTGAAGCTCTAAAAAACTATAGGGAGAAAAATACTTTATCTAAAAAACTAATTAAAGCTGCCAAAAAGGAAACAGAGAAGCACATTGCTAAGGAGAGTAAAACTAATCCCAAACTGTTCTTCAACTATATCAATAGTAAAAGAATAAAAACTGAAAATGTAGGCCCCTTAAAAAATAGTGAGGAAAGAATGGTTGTAGATGACGAGGAAAAAGCTAACATATTAAACACCTTCTTCTCCACGGTATTCACGGTGGAAAATGAAATGCTAGGTGAAATCCCAAGAAACAATGAAAACCCTATATTAAGGGTCACCAATCTAACCCAAGAAGAGGTGCGAAACCGGCTAAATAAGATTAAAATAGATAAATCTCCGGGTCCGGATGGCATACACCCACGAGTACTAAGAGAACTAAGTAATGTAATAGATAAACCATTATTTCTTATTTTTAGTGACTCTATAGCGACAGGGTCTGTTCCGCAGGACTGGCGCATAGCAAATGTGGTGCCAATATTCAAAAAGGGCTCTAAAAGTGAACCTGGAAATTATAGGCCAGTAAGTCTAACCTCTATTGTTGGTAAAATATTTGAAGGGTTTCTGAGGGATGTTATTCTGGATTATCTCAATGAGAATAACTGTTTAACTCCATATCAGCATGGGTTTATGAGAAATCGCTCCTGTCAAACCAATCTAATCAGTTTTTATGAAGAGGTAAGCTATAGACTGGACCACGGTGAGTCATTGGACGTGGTATATCTCGATTTTTCCAAAGCGTTTGATACCGTGCCGCACAAGAGGTTGGTACACAAAATGAGAATGCTTGGTCTGGGGGAAAATGTGTGTAAATGGGTTAGTAACTGGCTTAGTGATAGAAAGCAGAGGGTGGTTATAAATGGTATAGTCTCTAACTGGGTCGCTGTGACCAGTGGGGTACCGCAGGGTTCGGTATTGGGATCTGTTCTCTTCAACATATTCATTAATGATCTGGTAGAAGGTTTACACAGTAAAATATCGATATTTGCAGATGATACAAAACTATGTAAAGCAGTTAATACAAGAGAAGATAGTATTCTGCTACAGATGGATCTGGATAAGTTGGAAACTTGGGCTGAAAGGTGGCAGATGAGGTTTAACAATGATAAATGTAAGGTTATACACATGGGAAGAGGGAATCAATATCACCATTACACACTGAACGGGAAACCACTGGGTAAATCTGACAGGGAGAAGGACTTGGGGATCCTAGTTAATGATAAACTTACCTGGAGCAGCCAGTGCCAGGCAGCAGCTGCCAAGGCAAACAGGATCATGGGGTGCATTAAAAGAGGTCTGGATACACATGATGAGAGCATTATACTGCCTCTGTACAAATCCCTAGTTAGACCGCACATGGAGTACTGTGTCCAGTTTTGGGCACCGGTGCTCAGGAAGGATATAATGGAACTAGAGAGAGTACAAAGGAGGGCAACAAAATTAATAAAGGGGATGGGAGAACTACAATACCCAGATAGATTAGCGAAATTAGGATTATTTAGTCTAGAAAAAAGACGACTGAGGGGCGATCTAATAACCATGTATAAGTATATAAGGGGACAATACAAATATCTCGCTGAGGATCTGTTTATACCAAGGAAGGTGACGGGCACAAGGGGGCATTCTTTGCGTCTGGAGGAGAGAAGGTTTTTCCACCAACATAGAAGAGGATTCTTTACTGTTAGGGCAGTGAGAATCTGGAATTGCTTGCCTGAGGAGGTGGTGATGGCGAACTCAGTCGAGGGGTTCAAGAGAGGCCTGGATGTCTTCCTGGAGCAGAACAATATTGTATCATACAATTATTAGGTTCTGTAGAAGGACGTAGATCTGGGTATTTATTATGATGGAATATAGGCTGAACTGGATGGACAAATGTCTTTTTTCGGCCTTACTAACTATGTTACTATGTTACTATGTTACTATGATTTTTCCTGTACCAAAAATATAGGATGTGTGAAGGGGGCCTTAGTTGCCATTTTCACAGCACAGCTCTCATTATACCTGAGCTGTTAAAAAAATTATAAATAAGTTCTAATTGGTTACGAGCAACAAAAACTTTTTTTCTATTCATCTAAATGCAACTTATTAAAAATGATGTAAAAAACGTAACTATTTGTATATTCTTACTAGTGATGAGCGAGTATACTCATTGCTCTGGTTTTTCCGAGCACGCTCGGGTGGTCTCCATGTATTTATGACTGCTCGGAGATTTAGTTGGGAGGGGCTTCTGGAAGCATGGGGGTGAAATTTCACCAGATTACCTCAGCAAATTAACTGCTAGAATGCCAAAGGTCTGCAATGCTGTAATTGCTGCAAAGGGAGCATTCTTTGACGAAAGCAAAGTTTGAAGGAGAAAATTATTATTTCAAGTAAAAATCTCTTTTTCAAACCTTGTCAATGTCTGGACTAAAACTAAACTCATTTGATTAATAAAAGTATGAGTTTTCATGGAAAAAAGTATGGAGTTTTCATGGGTGACCCTAAACTTTTGAACGGTAGTATATATATATAGATAGATAGATAGATAGATATAGATGTATGTGTTCTATTTATTTATACTACAGTGCTCTTACAACAGTATGCAGTGCAAGACTCACAAGAGGTGTCTACTTGCTTTTACTTGTTTTCATTGTAAGTTGTTCCAAGTATTTTAAGGGTGCATCTGGAACTTTACAAAAAAAACAAAAAATGTATCTAAGCACTAACAGGCAAGTAATTGCAACTGGTATATATATAAAAATAATCCGCGCTGGGTTCTCCAGTTTTGTGACCACTAAATACCTCCAAAAAACAATAAATATTTGCACCTTTTATATGACAATAAAAAACTATTAAAAAATAATAAGTTTGTGCTGTGTTTTAAAATAGCTCCACCGTGGAGCACAACATTACCATAAGGAAATTCTGAGCGAGATAATAAATTCGATGAAGGAATACGTCCTATTCCGAAACTAGTAGGAAATTGGTCCACCGTGCTATCTGTAGCAAGTCACGTGAGCAATCACATGACCGTGACATCACGCAAGGTCCTGCAGAGGCAGAGAACCGAGAGCTGCACAACAGCGCTTAGTCGCTACTAGCAGTGAGCGAGCATAGGGCTGTTTGCCGCCGGCCGGGGCACTGCCTGGAGCCCGCTCACGTGAAACCAAAAGAGGAAAAAAAACTCCACCGAAGCCGCATTTTTCCACATTTGGACTTTTACAAAGACCGACTAAAGGGAACTGTGGATATTATCGACTATACTGCACTAGGTAAAAAATCAATTTATTATCTCGCTCAGAATTTTCTTATGGTAATGTTGTGCTCCACGGTGGAGCTACTGTATTTTAAAACACAGCATAAACTTATTATTTTTTAATAGTTTTTTATTGTCATATAAAAGGTGCAAATATTTATTGTTTTTTGGAGGTATTTAGTGGTCACAAAACTGGAGAACCCAGCGTGGATTATTTTTATATATATACCTGTTTATAGCTACTAATACAGAAGGGTGGCACTGTATTTGTATCCGCTGCAGGATTCACAGTTTCTGAAGCGCTACTGGTGTGCTTAAGTAATTGCAACTGCCTGTAGTTGCAGGTGCCGTTCTTCTCCGGCACAGACCACTCCTACTGGGGATTCAGCTGCCTCTGCTGTCGTGATGGGACAGGACTTCTAAGGTCATTATGATTGACAGCCAGCTTCCTCAGTTAGGCAGTGGGGATCCGGATGTCAATTAGAATGACTACAGAAGTCCCACCCCATCAATAGAGTGGACCGGAAAAGAAGCCTCAGAGGACGTGACTTCAGCAGAGGCTTCTGAATCCCCAGCTGGAGCAGTCTGTGACTGTTCTGTGCCGTGGAAGAATGGCGCCATGCACAACAGGCAGGTAAGTTATAATTACTTGCCTGTTAGTGCTTAGATACATTTTTTGTAAAGTCCCATATATCCCCTTTAATCACTAATGGAAATAAAGAATCTTCTCTTAATTAATATCAAAGAGAACAAATGACCGCCATACACAACACAATCCACAACACCAAACCCAATAATAACACATACAAGGGACAAAGACCTCTATAACATGAACGGACCACATATTACCACCACATAGTTACCTAAGAAAACCACATACAAGGGAAAAATATCACCACACCATGACCAGATGACATACTGTAGATTGTAGATTGTGAGCCCTCACGGGCAGGGTCCTCTCTCCTCCTGTACCAGTCATGGCTTGTAGCGTTTAAGATTACTGTACTTGTTTTTATTATGCATACCCCTCCTAACATGTAAAGCACTATGGAATAAATGGTGCTATAATAATAAATAATAATTATAATAATAACAATATTAGCACCACATAGTGACAGACTAATACCACATACTGTACAAGGGAGAAATTCCACCACACCATGACCAGAACATGTATTACCAGCATATAGCAACCAAATAGTTTCCCATACAAGGGATAAATACCCCTAAATCTTGACCAGACCACATAGTGACTTAATAATATCACATACAGGGATAAATACCAACACACCATGACCGCACCACATATTACGACATAGTGACTGAATATTACAATAAAACCACAATACTAAAACTGTTATTACCACTTGTTGCATTTCACACAGGAGCTCTGTATATAGTATACAGTGTATAGTGTGTTATGTTTGCTAATGACAGGTGTTATGAAGGCAATCCAGAAACACAGTGTGCTTAGCGATCAGAGCGCACACAGTGATCTGACAAATACCCAAAAATACAAGAACGAGCTCTGAGACGTGGAAACTCTGTAGACTGCACACCTGATCCTATCCTAAACACAACTAAAAGCGGCTGTGGATTGCGCCTAACAACTACCTAGGCAACTCGGCACAGCCTAAGAAACTAGCTAGCCTGAAGATAGAAAAATAGGCCTGACTTGCCCCAGAGAAATTCCCCAAAGGAAAAGGCAGCCCCCCACATATAATGACTGTGAGTAAGATGAAAAGACAAAACGTAGGGATGAAATAGATTCAGCAAAGTGGGGCCCGATATTCTAGGACAGAGCGAGGACAGTAAAGCGAACTTTGCAGTCTACAAAAAACCCTAAAGCAAAACCACGCAAAGGGGGCAAAAAAAACCCACCGTGCCGAACTAACGGCACGGCGGTACACCCTTTGCGTCTCAGAGCTTCCAGCAAAACAAAAGACAAGCTGGACAGAAAAAAAGCAACAAAAAAGCAAAAAGCACTTAGCTATACAGAGCAGCAGGTCACAGGAACAATCAGGAGAAGCTCAGATCCAACACTGAAACATTGACAAGGAGCAAGGATAGCAGCATCAGGCGGAGTTAAGTAATGAAGCAGTTAACGAGCTCACCAGAACACCTGAGGGAGGAAGCTCAGAAGCTGCAGTACCACTTGTGACCACAGGAGTGAATTCAGCCACAGAATTCACAACAGTACCCCCCCCTTGAGGAGGGGTCACCGAACCCTCACCAGAGCCCCCAGGCCGACCAGGATGAGCTGCATGAAAGGCACGAACAAGATCGGAAGCATGAACATCAGAGGCAAAAACCCAGGAATTATCTTCCTGAGCATAACCCTTCCATTTAACCAGATACTGGAGTTTCCGTCTAGAAACACGAGAATCCAAAATCTTCTCCACAATATACTCCAATTCCCCCTCCACCAAAACCGGGGCAGGAGGCTCAACAGATGGAACCATAGGTGCCACGTATCTCCGCAACAACGACCTATGGAATACATTATGTATGGAAAAGGAGTCTGGGAGGGTCAAACGAAAAGACACAGGATTGAGAACCTCAGAAATCCTATACGGACCAATAAAACGAGGTTTAAATTTAGGAGAGGAAACCTTCATAGGAATATGACGAGAAGATAACCAAACCAGATCCCCAACACGAAGTCGGGGACCCACACGGCGTCTGCGATTAGCGAAAAGTTGAGCTTTCTCCTGGTACAAGATCAAATTGTCCACTACCTGAGTCCAGATCTGCTGCAACCTATCCACCACAGAATCCACACCAGGACAGTCCGAAGACTCAACCTGTCCTGAAGAGAAACGAGGATGGAACCCAGAATTGCAAAAAAATGGAGAAACCAAGGTAGCCGAGCTGGCCCGATTATTAAGGGCGAACTCAGCCAACGGCAAAAAGGACACCCAATCATCCT
Source organism: Ranitomeya imitator (assembly GCF_032444005.1). Taxonomy (NCBI): domain Eukaryota; kingdom Metazoa; phylum Chordata; class Amphibia; order Anura; family Dendrobatidae; genus Ranitomeya; species Ranitomeya imitator. The sequence continues at coordinate 798,604,196 of NC_091283.1, forward strand.
GGTCTGCAGAAACAAAACATCTCAGATATGTTTCCAAGGTCTGATTGGTTCGTTCGGTCTGGCCATTAGTCTGAGGATGGAAAGCCGAGGAAAAAGATAGGTCAATGCCCATCCTACCACAAAAGGCTCGCCAAAACCTTGAAACAAACTGGGAACCTCTGTCAGAAACAATATTCTCAGGAATGCCATGCAACCGAACCACATGCTGAAAGAACAAAGGTACCAAATCAGAGGAGGAAGGCAATTTAGCCAAGGGCACCAGATGGACCATTTTAGAAAAGCGATCACAGACCACCCAAATGACTGACATCTTTTGAGAAACGGGAAGGTCAGAAATGAAATCCATCGAAATATGTGTCCAAGGCCTCTTTAGGACCGGCAAGGGCAAAAGCAACCCACTGGCACGAGAACAGCAGGGCTTAGCCCTAGCACAAATCCCACAGGACTGCACAAAAGTACGTACATCCCGTGACAGAGATGGCCACCAGAAGGATCTAGCCACTAACTCTCTGGTACCAAAGATTCCAGGATGACCAGCCAACACCGAACAATGAAGTTCAGAGATAAGTTTATTAGTCCACCTATCAGGGACGAACAGTTTCTCTGCTGGACAACGATCAGGTTTATTCGCCTGAAATTTTTGCAGCACCCGCCGCAAATCAGGGGAGATGGCAGACACAATGACTCCTTCCTTGAGGATACCCGCTGGCTCAGATAAACCCGGAGAGTCGGGCACAAAACTCCTAGACAGAGCATCCGCCTTCACATTTTTAGAGCCCGGAAGGTGCGAAATCACAAAGTCGAAGCGGGCAAAAAATAACGACCAACGGGCCTGTCTAGGATTCAAGCGCTTGGCAGACTCGAGATAAGTCAAATTCTTATGATCAGTCAATACCAACACGCGATGCTTAGCTCCTTCAAGCCAATGACGCCACTCCTCGAATGCCCACTTCATGGCCAGCAACTCTCGATTGCCCACATCATAATTACGCTCAGCGGGCGAAAACTTCCTGGAAAAGAAAGCACATGGTTTCATCACTGAGCAATCAGAACCTCTCTGTGACAAAACCGCCCCTGCTCCAATCTCAGAAGCATCAACCTCGACCTGGAACGGAAGAGAAACATCTGGCTGACACAACACAGGGGCAGAACAAAAACGACGCTTCAACTCCTGAAAAGCTTCCACAGCAGCAGAAGACCAATTAACCAAATCAGCACCCTTCTTGGTCAAATCGGTCAATGGTTTGGCAATGCTAGAAAAATTACAGATGAAGCGACGATAAAAATTAGCAAAGCCCAGGAACTTTTGCAGACTTCTCAGAGATGTCGGCTGAATCCAATCCTGGATGGCTTGGACCTTAACTGGATCCATCTCGATAGTAGAAGGGGTAAAGATGAACCCCAAAAATGAAACTTTCTGCACACCGAAGAGACACTTTGATCCCTTCACAAACAAAGAGTTAGCACGCAGGACCTGAAAAACCATTCTGACCTGCTTCACATGAGACTCCCAATCATCTGAGAAGATCAAAATGTCATCCAAGTAAACAATCAGGAATTTATCCAGATACTCACGGAAGATGTCATGCATAAAAGACTGAAACACAGATGGAGCATTGGCAAGTCCGAACGGCATCACTAGATACTCAAAATGACCCTCGGGCGTATTGAATGCAGTTTTCCATTCATCTCCTTGCCTGATTCTCACCAGATTATACGCACCACGAAGATCTATCTTAGTGAACCAACTAGCCCCCTTAATCCGAGCAAACAAGTCAGATAACAATGGCAAGGGATACTGAAATTTAACAGTGATCTTATTAAGAAGGCGGTAATCAATACACGGTCTCAGCGAACCATCCTTCTTGGCTACAAAGAAGAACCCTGCTCCCAGTGGTGATGACGATGGGCGAATATGTCCCTTCTCCAGGGATTCCTTCACATAACTGCGCATAGTGGCGTGTTCGGGCACGGATAAATTAAATAATCGACCTTTAGGGAATTTACTACCAGGAATCAAATTGATAGCACAATCACAATCCCTATGCGGAGGTAGAGCATCGGACTTGGGCTCTTCAAATACATTCTGAAAGTCAGACAAGAACTCTGGGACCTCAGAAGGAGTGGATGACGAAATCGACAAAAATGGAACATCACCATGTACCCCCTGACAACCCCAGCTGGATACCGACATGGAATTCCAATCCAATACTGGATTATGGGTTTGTAGCCATGGCAACCCCAACACGACCACATCATGCAGATTATGCAACACCAGAAAGCGAATAACTTCCTGATGTGCAGGAGCCATGCACATGGTCAGCTGGGCCCAGTATTGAGGTTTATTCTTGGCCAAAGGTGTAGCATCAATTCCTCTCAATGGAATAGGACACCGCAAAGGCTCCAAGAAAAACCCACAACGTTTAGCATAATCCAAATCCATCAGATTCAGGGCAGCGCCCGAATCCACAAACGCCATGACAGAAAACGACGACAAAGAGCATATCAAGGTAATGGACAGAAGGAATTTGGACTGTACAGTACCAATGACGGCAGACCTAGCGGACCGCTTAGTGCGCTTAGGACAATCAGAAATAGCATGAGTGGAATCACCACAGTAGAAACACAGACCATTCAGACGTCTGTATTCCTGCCGTTCAACTCTAGTCATAGTCCTATCGCACTGCATAGGCTCAGGTTTAACCTCAGGCAGTACCGCCAAATGGTGCACAGATTTACGCTCGCGCAAGCGTCGACCGATCTGAATGGCCAAAGACAAAGACTCATTCAAACCAGCAGGAATAGGAAATCCCACCATGACATCCTTAAGAGCCTCAGAGAGACCCTTTCTGAACAAAGCTGCCAGCGCAGATTCATTCCACTGAGTGAGTACTGACCATTTCCTAAATTTCTGACAATATACTTCTATATCATCCTGACCCTGGCACAAAGCCAGCAAATTTTTCTCAGCCTGATCCACTGAATTAGGCTCATCGTACAGCAATCCAAGCGCCAGGAAAAACGCATCGACACTACTCAATGCAGGGTCTCCTGGCGCAAGAGAAAATGCCCAGTCTTGATGGTCGCCGCGCAAAAAAGAAATAATAATCAAAACCTGTTGAATAGGATTACCAGAAGAATGAGGTTTCAAGGCCAGAAATAGCTTACAATTATTTTTGAAACTTAGAAACTTAGTTCTATCTCCAAAAAACAAATCAGGAATAGGAATTCTTGGTTCTAACATAGATTTCTGATCAATAGTATCTTGAATTTTTTGTACATTTATAACGAGATTATCCATTGAAGAGCACAGACCCTGAATATCCATGTCCACACCTGTGTCCAGAATCACCCAAATGTCTAGGGGAAAAAAAAAAAGTGAACACAGAGCAGAAAAAAAAAAAAAAAATGATGTCAGAACTTTTTCTTTCCCTCTATTGAGAATCATTAGTTGGCTCCTTGTACTGTTATGTTTGCTAATGACAGGTGTTATGAAGGCAATCCAGAAACACAGTGTGCTTAGCGATCAGAGCGCACACAGTGATCTGACAAATACCCAAAAATACAAGAACGAGCTCTGAGACGTGGAAACTCTGTAGACTGCACACCTGATCCTATCCTAAACACAACTAAAAGCGGCTGTGGATTGCGCCTAACAACTACCTAGGCAACTCGGCACAGCCTAAGAAACTAGCTAGCCTGAAGATAGAAAAATAGGCCTGACTTGCCCCAGAGAAATTCCCCAAAGGAAAAGGCAGCCCCCCACATATAATGACTGTGAGTAAGATGAAAAGACAAAACGTAGGGATGAAATAGATTCAGCAAAGTGGGGCCCGATATTCTAGGACAGAGCGAGGACAGTAAAGCGAACTTTGCAGTCTACAAAAAACCCTAAAGCAAAACCACGCAAAGGGGGCAAAAAAAACCCACCGTGCCGAACTAACGGCACTTCGGTACACCCTTTGCGTCTCAGAGCTTCCAGCAAAACAAAAGACAAGCTGGACAGAAAAAAAGCAACAAAAAAGCAAAAAGCACTTAGCTATACAGAGCAGCAGGTCACAGGAACAATCAGGAGAAGCTCAGATCCAACACTGAAACATTGACAAGGAGCAAGGATAGCAGCATCAGGCGGAGTTAAGTAATGAAGCAGTTAACGAGCTCACCAGAACACCTGAGGGAGGAAGCTCAGAAGCTGCAGTACCACTTGTGACCACAGGAGTGAATTCAGCCACAGAATTCACAACAATAGTGTAAGTGTGCAGGTAATAAAGTGACCCAACAATGACAATATACACGAGCTCTGTATATAGTGTCAGTTTACAGGTAATACAGTGATCATCGGTGACATTATACACAAGAGCTCTGTATATAGTGTACAGGTAATACAGTGATCACCAGTCACATTATACACAGGAGCTCTGTATATGTTATATAAAAAGTAAAATTATATTACAGCAGTAATGTTCCCTAATTGGCTCCTACAGTAATTATGTCCATCCATTTGCCACCCTAAACTTATAATGTATGTTCCTCATTTTGGCCTCCATACAGTAATTAAGTCCCTCATCCTGGCCCCTTTAATTAATAATGTCTCCCATCTTGAACCCCCATGTCCCTGGTGTTGGACCATATGTCCATGGTTCTGGCCCCTTGTGCTGGCCCCTATGTGTCCCTCGTGCTGGATAAAAAAGAAAAAAACAGCTCTCCTGCAGTGGCATGTGGTGTGATGAAGCACTGAACTCGTGTAGTTGCACGTGTAGCAGATCAAGAAAAAAGAAGGTGAACCAGCTTCCAAAATATTTTTCTCCAAGATTTATTGGTTCACAGATTAACCAGGATTAGGCAGGACATGGTTCACATAACCAGAAGTAGCGGCAACAGCGTTTCAAACACGCAACGTGTTCTTACTCAAAGCTTAGAGAAAGAATCCCTTGTGCTGGCCCCATGTCCCTGGTAATGGCCTCATGATCCTAGTCCAGGCCCCATGCCCCTGACCCCATGTCCTTTGTACTGGCCCCATGTCCCTGGTCCAGGCCCCTTTGTCCCCATAACCATGTGAGGGCTTGCTTTTTTGTGGGACGAGTTTTAGTTTTGAATGAGGTTATTCATTTTATCATGTGATGCACTGGAAAGGGCGAAAAACATCCAAGTGTGTTGAATTTGCATAAAAGTACAATTCCACAATTGTTTATTGTTTTTTTTTATTTACCATGTTCACTAGATGGTAATACTGACCTGCTAATATGATTCTCCAGGCCAATTTGAATATGCAGATATTAAACATGTATAGTTGTTTTTTTTATTTAAGTGGTAAAAAAACTTGCTTTTGTCACCGTTTTTCAAGACCCGTCATTTTTCGGGATATGGTACTGTGTGATGGCTTATCTTTTGCGCTCTCAGATGACATTTTTGATACCATCTCAGGGTAGATACAATGTTTTGATCGCCTCTTATAATAATAATAATTTTTATTTCTATTGTGTCAACATATTCCATAGCAATTTTAGAGGGGACTTGTACAGAAAATAAAAACATTACAGAATAACACATAACTCAGATACCAAGAGGAGTGAGGGTGCTGCTAACCCTCTATGATTGAAATTTTATCTTATTGCATTTTATTGCAATGTTGGGGGGGTTGGCAACAAAATCATTCTGGCATTTTGATTTCCTTTTTCAATATGCCGGGTATTGATCTGAATAATTTATTTTATAGATTGGACTTTTCCATAAGTAGCTATACTGAATAAGTGTATTTTGTATTTTTTTATAGTTTTTTTTTTTAATGTGGCAAAATCGGTGTGATTTGAACCTGTGTTTTTTTCATATTTTTTTTAAAAACTTTTTTTTCACTTTTTATTGTATTTGATAGTCCTCTTATGGAACTTGAAGCTGTTATAGTTTGATCGCTAAACGCTGGTTTTCACAGGAATATCGTAAACAGGAATATCGTAAAGACAGGCACAGCGGTCATCAGCAGACCGCTGCCCATGATGGGAGAGTGAAATAACGTGTCTTCCTGTTGGTGCGTGTTAAATGCCGGCGTTAGAGATTGACTTCGGCATTTAACAGGTTAACAGGTCCCCTTCACCCACAAATTATCAGGAATATGAGGGCTGATTAAATCAGCCATCATGTGTGGGAAAGATGCGAGCACATCAAAGTCTAACTTCTTCATGAAAATATACGTTAAAAGTCATGAAGTGGTTAAAGAAGAACTCCCATCAAATGTTTTATCCTCTTAATATATTCCAGCCACCATATTATATGGCACCGTGTACTTGCAATTGCTCATTTTTCCTTTCTACCCAGCAAATTATTCTCTTCTCCATTAGTTCTATGACATCACATGATTAAAAACTGACTACCTAAATCCTTGTAGAAACAGGAAGTCTCTTTTACATGCAGGAGTCATCATTAGAACTATAATTCTGCATAACTAAAAAGTCCTTGGCAAGGGGGAGGAGCGGAGAAGCCGACAGTTGACCAGGGGAATGATTTCTACAGGGAAAAAGAGACTTCCTGTTTCTATAAAGAGCTGAGAAAATAGAATCATTAACTGGGTAGACACGTAAAACGTGCAATTGTAAGTAAGTACACAGTGCTATATAATATGATTATTGCACTGTATTAAGAGAGTGAAAACTGTGATGGAAGGGTTTTAAATAAATTATATTTAGAAAATTATTTTTAATGTGGACTAATTTATTTATTTTTTTGGAAGGGTTAGAGAGGAGATACACTAGGGGGCTTGTTAACTTTTCAGACAAAAAATGTTTTCTATTTATGATTACTATTATTTCTTTATTTGTTATCACCACCGGTCAATTTATTCTGAGTAAATACCGTACATGATACAGCAACATGGCTGGGCTTGACATGGATGATATAGACACCTTAATAATGCGGTCAACCAGTTTGAGAGCTTATCACTATAGGGGTCTTCCTCAGAAGAAGAAGGATTGGACACTCATAAAGATATACAGCCATTGTAACAAATAATTTACCTCTGCAGCCATTCGAGTCATGATGACACTTCAGGTCGGGGTCATTGCGGCCATTGTCTCGTTTTCTCCTATATTAAAGCACAGTTATAAAAGCGACCCTAGGATTTAGATTTATGTTTTGGATACTGCCATTCTTTTAACTATGTAATGTCAATATGGCTGACCAATGTTCCTTACACACTTGTCATGAATTGGTCAGGTATGGAATTCTTCCCCTGGAGATGAGCGGTGCCATACAGGTCCACCAGCCATTTGCCTCCCATGTACTGAAATGTGGTGAAGTTACAATAGTTAATTGACTGCCTAATGATTAGACTTTTATTAGTGGTTTATGACTATTCTTAGTCTGTGTTCACGTGTCAAGTTGTTATCAGTTTGTAATGGATCCAGTGTTAAATGGAACAGGCCGATATTCACCCAAACAAATGAGCAAAACACATGCTCGTCATGTGAATTGATTTTAAGACGAGGTTAAAAAGCATCATCATTGGCAGCACATCATCCTGTGTAAACAGGTGATGTCCTGCTGATAACATGTACTATCTTATTCCGATTTTTTTGTGCACATAGAACGTACAATTTAATGTGTAAGGAGACCATAAAATGGCTGCGTGTAGCCAACAGGTAGCTTGACAGCTCCGGCCGACATGGCTCAATATGCCCTAATATCTGACACAATCTTATGGTTGCACGAGGGAAAATATACATTGGAAACAAAGCGATTTTCAATCAAATTGTTTCAATGTAGGAGAATGGGGGGCTCACACTAGACCTTCCCTCCCCCCCCCCCCCACCATGATAGTCAGTGGAAAATATTTTACAGGAAATTGTTATTTTTTATATGATTCACCATAGATCATGATTTTAATTAATTGCAAAAGATGTTACAATTTAATTCAACTATTAATATGTCTAAATTTTTCAGCTATGTAGAAGAGCCGGAAAAAAACAATGGTGCAATAGTGTTTTATCCAAGTGACAGGAAGGCTTGGGTACTGGGAATTGCTCACCTGGTCAGATTGTGACCCACAACACACAATGCATTGGATGAGGCATCTGCAGATCTGCACAATGGTCCACAAAACAAGAATAAGGAAAAAAGTTGTTTTTTTTTCTGCGCTCCCAAGTATACCAATAAGAATTCCAGAGAAAGGAGCAGGAACCAGGATAAGGATGCGGTTTACTGTCAACTCATTTCAAAGTCAGGGTTTGTCCTGAGGAAGAAGTTTGTTTTACTTTGTAAGTTGCCCTCTGTAGTGCTAAAGCATGTAAATACGAAATATGTGAAGTATGAATAATATTACTGCTCTAATATATAGAGATGGCTACTACTATTTTGCACCTGTACACACCAGTTTTCGGTTTTGGCAGTGCCAGTCAGTTTTTTGTTATTTAATGGGAATCTGTCACCAGGCTTTTGCTATGTAATCTGAGAGCAGCACGATGTAGGGGCTGAGACTCTGATTCCAAGGATGTGTCACTCACTGGGCTTTGCTTTGCTGTTTCAATAAAATCAGTGCTTTATCAGCAGGAAATTATCACTACAGGACTAGGTGCCTCGGGACATCTGGTCCAACCTCGTCACCATCATTGATTAGCAGCTTTCTGTCAATATACAGTGTACACAGAAAGCCACCAATCAGTGATGTGGGCGGAGTTATACACATCTCAGCATTCTGAGCTCTGCTAGAGCAAAACATGGCAAAACGCCCACGACCATTGCCACGACCAATCAGCGACGGGCGCAGTCCGGCGGCAACATGGCCGCTCCTTCCTCCCTGCAGTCAGTGCCCGCTCCGTACTCCCCTCCAGTCAGCGCTCACACAGGGTTAATGGCAGCGCTAATGAACCGCGTCATGCCGTGGTGTAACGCACTCCATTAACGCTGCTATTAACCCTGTGTGACCAACTTTTTTACTATTGAGGCTGCCTAGGCAGCCTCAATAGTAAAAAGATCTAATGTTAAAAATAATTTAAAAAATAAAAAATCATCATATAGTCACCTTCCAGCGCCTTTCCCTTGACCGCGACGTCATAACAGGTCCTGCGCCCATACCAACCCTGGGGCCGGAAGCTTCCGCTTGCACCGCACACGGGGCCAGGACTTCAACGGAGGGTGAGTATATGTTTATTTTTTATTTTAAGTCTGTATACTACGTGGCTCTGTGCTGTATACTCCGCCGCTGTGCAATATACTATGTGGCTGAGCAATATACTACGTGGCTGGGCAATATACTACCTGACTGGGCAATATACTACGTGACTGGGCAATATACTACGTGACTGGGCAATATACTACGTGGCTGGGCAATATACTACGTGGCTGGGCAATATACTACGTGACTGGGCAATATACTACATGGCTGGGCAATATACTACGTGGCTGGGCAATATACTACGTGACTGGGCAATATACTACGTGGCTGGGCAATATACTACGTCGCTGGACAATATACTAAGTGGGCTGTGCAATATACTACGTGACTGGGCAATATACTACGTGGCTGGGCAATATACTATGTGGCTGAACAATATACTACGTGGGCTGTGCAATATACTACGTGGCTGGACAATATACTAAGTGGGCTGTGCAATATACTACGTGGCTGGGCAATATACTAAGTGGGCTGTGCAATATACTACGCGACTGGACAATATACTACGTGGGCTGTGCAATATACTACGTAGCTGGACAATATACTACGTGGGCTGTGCAATATACTACGTGGCTGGGCAATATACTATGTGGGCTGTGCAATATACTACGTGGCTGGACAATATACTATGTTGCTGGGCAATATACTACGTGGCTGGGAAATATACTACGTGGCTGGGCAATATACTACGTGGCTGGGCAATATACTACGTGTCTGGGCAATATACTACATGGGCTGTGCAATATACTACGTGACTGGACAATATACTATGTGGGCTGTGCAATATACTACGTAGCTGGACAATATACTACGTGGGCTGTGCAATATACTACGTGGCTGGGCAATATACTATGTGGGCTGTGCAATATACTACGTAGCTGGACAATATACTACGTGGGCTGTGCAATATACTACGTGGCTGGGCAATATACTATGTGGGCTGTGCAATATACTACGTGGCTGGACAATATACTATGTTGCTGGGCAATATACTACGTGGCTGGGCAATATACTATGTGTCTGGGCAATATACTACGTGTCTGGGCAATATACTACGTGTCTGGGCAATATACTACGTGGCTGGGCAATATACTACGTGGGCTGTGCAATATACTACGTGGACATGCATATTCTAGAATACCCGATGTGTTAGAATCGGGTCACCATCTAGTATATATATATATATATATATATATATATATATATATAATCACACACACACATAAATATTATTCAAACATACACACATCCATACATATAATGTTAAATATGTTCGTTTCAAGTCACAAATAACAGAAAAGCGTGCAGCAATCCAGCAGCGCCGACATAAAAATGTCTCTGAACACAGACAATACATATTTCTTGATAGAGCATGAGCATTTTTCCGCTATTACGGCCCCCATAACTCCTCTACTAGACAAGAGGGGGCTTCCCCCTAGTGGTTTAGTGAAAACATGACATCTGGAACAAGAGGTGCAATTAATCATTCATTTTCTCCACTAATTTGCTCACGTCGAAAGAAAATTGCAATGTCCCTCTAAGTAAGAGAAGCAGCAGCACATGGCATTAGCAAATCACCTCGGCACAAAGAAAACTAAACATTAATCATTTTCACATTATTATACAATGTTTAAGGGCCAATGCCGATAAAAAGCCATTTGACATTATGGGACCTGTGCACTGCAGAACAGAAGAGAGGAAATCAGGGGAATTAGGGACATTTACATGGGTGTGGATTAGAAAATCTCTAAGGTTTTCTTAGATTTAGTATTTTCTTCCGTTTGTGATGAATTTGGGAACGTATATGGATATTATCGTTGTGTTTTCATATAAGAAATACAGAGAGAAGTAAGGTATATTCAATCCTCAGTTGACTGGTGCAATTTATGGCCATATATTACATTTTACTACTACTGGAAGGAGCGGGGACAAATCAATCATCATTATCACTAGGAATATTAACAAAATAGGATTTTTTATTGTGACATTTTGATGATTGCATGTACATCACTAAACTACCCAGACTTGATATGAATGGCCCACAAAGGGCAGGGCTGATCGCCAGGATAATATTTCCCACAAGACATCTGAAGTATTAGGGTCTTGTGGTTTTCCAGAATTTTAGCATTTAAAGAGAATCTGTTACCAGGTTTTTGCTACCTCATCTGAGAGCAGCATAATGTATAGAAAAAGACCCTGATTCCAGCTATGTGTCACTTAGTTTACTGCGTGCAGCAGTTGTAACACAATCACAGTTTTTAGATGTAGCAAAGGTCAGAAAGCTACCCCCGCCCCCACCACAGTTTTCTGTGTACATTGTATAGTGACAGGGAGCTGCTTATCAGAGGAGGGGGTGTGGTCAGACTACAGCTCAAGTGCATTGTAGTCTCCGCAGTGATTATCTCCTGCTGATAAAACACACATTGTATTGAAACAACAGCACACAGCCTAATAAGTGACATATCGCCAAAATCAGTTTCTCTGCCACTATGTCATGCTGCCCTCAGATTACATAGCAAAAACCTGCTTACGGCTTCCTTTTAAGGTATCACATCTTCTTTATTTAACTAGAGACGGATGGATCGATTTGTGAGACTTCGGCCATCAGTAGTCTCTGGCCGTTGGATGCGAGATGCACTAATCGCTTACCTTCTGGGATCTCTAGCATGGCTTTTGATTAGTCGGCCTGGTGTGATGTCACCATTGTGGCGTGACACACCGATGATATCTTGCCAGCCCAGCTAATCAAAAGCCACACCGAGAATACTGGAATGTAAGAGATTCCCAAGCCTCCCATCCATCCATCACAGACTACTGACCTGACCAATGGATAGGAGTCCACGCAAAGAGATCTGCCCACCTCTATATGTAAAGCACTACTCCAGCATTTGTTTGCCCTGGAGTGGTGCTACTAATCTAAGTTCTTTGTGCCTAGTCTCATACCTACCATCTGTTATCGGCGCCGCTCATGTCGGTTGTCACCTGCTGGATCGCTCCAGTGTTTGCTGAGAGAACGTAAAGTCACATCTCAGTGTAAGTCTATGAGAGCGAGAACGAGGCCAGAATGATGGTCTCATAGACTTACATTGAGAGGTTGTGACCGCTGCCTCTGACTTACGGCCAGTCAGACGTTCTGGTCATTAGATAGCAGCGTGGGACCAAAGCGGCGCCAGGAACAGCTGAAGACGGCAATTGGTGAGTATAATACTAAGGTCAGGGAACTTAGATTAGTAGCACCACTCCAGCAAGTGGAGTGACTCTATAACCAGACTTACCCTTATGGTTGTGCCGCGTACTACAGCTCAGTCCACTTAAATAAGATTAAAGGGGTTGCCTGCTTTTGGAGACCATTTTTTTCACTTAGATGCATGTAGTTGGAGCTAAAAATCATTTTTGATAATAGTTTTAATTAAAATGTTTGCCTTCTATAACCTCTGTGTTAGGCCGGAGTCACACTTACCGTATAAAAAAATCGGTCTGATTTTGACGGCCGAGAATCGCACAAATGTTCCCGAACAGTGATCCATATGTAATCCGTTTGCAATGCGATAATGCGATTTCCTCACATCTAGTAACAGTGTGACATCCGTATGGCATCCGTATGCAATGCGATTTTAACATGAGCTTTTACATACAGCAGTTCTCTCTATGTACAAACTTATGTTAAAATTGCATTGCATACGGATGTCACACTGATGGTCCATGTGGTTTGCGAGTTTTTCTTGCACCCATAGACTTGCATTGGCGAGTCTCGGCCGATATACGGTGCAAATCACAGCATGCTGAGATTTCACTCGTACGTATAATACAGCTGAGAAAAAAATGGATGATGTGAGCTGCCCCATAGATTAACATTGGTCCGAGTGCTATGCGATTTTTTCTCACATAGCACTCATCCGTATTCCTCTCTAGTGTGACTCCGACCTTATACTGAGCATTGAACAAATTAAATGAGAATCCATCAGTGAGCTTGATCTGATAAGAGCGTTTGTAAGGCCGTAGTCACACTAGAGCGTAATTCGGACGAGTGCTATGCGATAAAAAATCGCATAGCACTCAGACCTATATTAATCTATGGGGCAGCTCCCATCATCCAATGTTTTCTAGGCCGTATTATACGTGTCTCAGGTCAACCCGGTGAACTTTAAACATAAGGATGAATGACCTCGGGGAGATCAAAACATCCAACACCGCGGAGACACCATCACGTGTTTCTCAACGCAGTGATCCAGAACACTGCCCCCATCCCTTATGGGATACCGTGTTTTGGCATAGGTGGTTTTCCTTTTTGGATGCTGCCCTTCCCGTGGTTGTTCCTTCCCAGTGAAAGACCTGGCTATTTATTGCTTGCGTTGCGAAACACGTGATGGTGTCTCCGCGGCTTTTCTACATGCATTTGCATATTTCCCATAAGGGATGGGGCAGTGTTCTGGATCACTGCGTTGAGAAACACGTGATGGTGTCTCCGCGGTGTTGGATGTTTTGATCTCCCCGAGGTCATTCATCCTTATGTTTATAGTCCTTTCACTAGGCACTGCTCCTAATAGCCAGTTTCCTACTCCACACTGATGAGGGGCAAATACCCCGAAACAGCTGTCTGTGGATGGATACCATGTTTTGGCATAGGTGGTTTTCCTTTTTGGATGCTGCCCTTCCTGTGGTTGTTCCTTCCCGGTGAAAGACCTGGCTATTTATTGCTTGCGTTGAGAAACACGTGATGGTGTCTCCGCGGCTTTTCTACAAACACGGTGAACTTGACAGCGTGGGAAAATGTTCAGAAACTTTCCCACGCTACAGAGTTCATGTCCGGTCAGGCGGGGAGTCTGCACAGGCAGCTTTTCAGTCATTCATCCATGGTTTACAGCCCAGCCAGTAGCATTAGCACCGCTCCGGGTTGTAAACTATTTAACCACTTGAGATGGATCGCAACGTGGGACTTGACTGTACGGTGGACAGGTAAGGGATATTGTTTCTTATTCATTTTGGAATTTTTACAGGAGAACAAGGTCTTCGCTTGGATTTAGCATGCAATAAAGATGTAAAATCTGTGTGTTTGATTATTTCATTAAAAGACTTTATTCTTAATATAAGAGTGTATTTTTAACCTTTTCATACTATTGGATTAATAATGGATAGGTGTCTTATTGACAACTCTCCATTATTAACCAGGCTTAATGTCACCTTACAATAGCAAGGTGACGTTAACCCCTTATTACCCCATATGCCAATGCTACAGGGCAGTGGGAAGAGAGAGGCTGAGTGCCGGAATAGGCAGATGCGCCTTTTCTGGGGTGGCTGGGGCAGATGTTTTTAGCCGGGGGGGGGGGGGGGGCAATAACCATGGTCCCTATATAGGCTATTAATATCTGCCCTCAGTCACTGGCTTTCCCGCTCTGGCAGAGAAAATTGCGCGGGAGCGCACGCCAGTTTTTTCCGTGAATTAATCCTTTAATTTAACACCTACAGCTCCAAAATTTTATACGCACACTACTATTATTAGTGAGGGACATATAAAATAATAACGGATATGCAATGGTTTACTGTATGTAAACCATGTCTCATATCCTGTCGGGTTCTGCAATGATTTTTCAGATGTTGACAATTGATTTATCGGCTATTCTGCTATCTAGCTCTGTATGAAATATAAAGATATATATGTGTCTCACTGACATATATATATATATATCTATGCTGTATATATGTTTGTTTTAAAGAATATTTGAGGCCATGGATCCATCATATGTAAATTTTGCAAGCCGGCGAAAAAATCTCGCCATACGGATGCCATACAGATGCCATACGGATGTCACACGGATACTTTTTGCCATATGGATGACATATGTATCACTGTTCAGGAACATTTCTGCATATCTCGGCCGTAAAAAACAGACCGTATTTTTATATGTTAGTTGTGACGCCGGCCTTACTCTTCAATCTGTCTTTTTCTGAGCTCCAGTCTGCTGATTTATGACCACAAACTACATCAAGTTAGATGTGAAGGGAAACAATGAACATGTCAAAGCCAAACGGTGCACAATTTTTAGCGAAACCCAATTGCAAAAGTTATATTTAAAAAAAAAATACAATAATTTAAGTAAAATAAAAATTTACCAAAAGGGTGGCCATAGGAGCAGAAAGCCTTATTCCAGCGATGTATCCCTGCCTGGGCTAATTGATGCGACCCATGTTTTCTCTTCAGTAGATGTAAGTACTGTGAATGCTGAGCTGTGTATAACCCCGCCCACACACCTGATTGGCAGTTTCCTGTATACACTGTATATTTCAGCAAGCTGCCAATCAGTGGTGGGGGCGGGGTTACACAAATTACCCTGACTGCCTGGCATGTGATACCTAGTCCTGCAGTGAAATTGTCCTGCTGATAAAACACTGATTGTATTGAAGCTATAGCAAGCTGGTGAACAGGTGACACATCTCTGGACTTTGGCTTTCTAGCCTGAAATAATGCTGCTCTCAGATTAAATAGCAAAAAACTATTGACTTATTCCCTTTAACAAGTGATTTTAGCTGGATAACGTGAATTTAAATAAATGTTTGGATGTTGTCTTGAAATGACATAATAGGTTTCTTTTGACAGTAGTGTTTCTTCCTACAATCTGTCAGAGTAAATCATTCTTATAATTCGTGTGTCTCACAGTTTCTGGTAGACAGGCATGTCAATCAGTGACTGACTTTTTAGACATCATACAAGAATGAGCTGAATGCTCAATGAAGAGCTCTTCACTTTCTTCAAATTAGTATCTGAACTTGGAGAACAAGGGCCCTTTACGCTTTCCATGCCCTGGGGCATTATATTGTATGCACCTACCTCTGAGTGAAACGTGCTTTGTTTTAGTCCAGTCCATACAATTATGTAAATGTACTGGTGTATTATATTTCCATCTCCAAAGCTTCTCTTGTGCTGCACCAGTTCTCTGGAATGCTCAACCCGGGACAATCAGATTAAGTTCCAACATCCTCAAGTTTTTTTGTGTGCTCTGAAAACTTATTCTTTTCAGACAGGCCTCTAACATTTCTTAACCTCACCCTTACCCTCATCCCCATCCCCATACATTATTCCAAAGTCTCTAATGTCTTCACTTGACATAATGACCCCCACCCCACTCTTTGTAGCATAATTAACTTTATTTCTGTACAGGACACCAAACTTTTACCCTTAAAGAAAAAACAAAATTGCGTCCATTTTAGTTTAGTTGATTTAATAACATTTACTTCTTCAGAAAAGTTTTCATCTTGTAGGTTAAAATTTCTACAACACAACATGCAGTCATCCAAAATACTGGTAATCCTGCACTTAGGCCACGTATTCACATCAAAGCTGTCCACTCAGGGCTTGTATGGCAGCACATTGTGGGTCCCATTCATCATTTTTGTCACTTACCTTTTTTGATTTTTTTTGCACCAAATTCATCAAAATGTCACACATAATTCATGAATTTTGCGCAAAGTCCAAAATTGCATTTTTCTCTGTCTTCAACCAGTTTTGAGACTTTTTAGCCCAAAAATTCACATTTCACAAAATGTCTCAAAAAATGCACCAAAATAACTACTGGGAGGGGACTGAAGTAAAGTTACACCAAATTTTGCAACTTTTTAAAGAAGAACAGCCACATTAACATAAAAATAAGGAAACTAAAACACAAAAAGCAACTTGAAAAAGGTTCAAATAATTTGATGAAATTGTCGCAAATGATAAAGTTGGTAATTGAGAGCTGAAAAGCTGCTGCCAGTAGAGAGGAGATGAGACAGGTAGCAGCTCTCTCAGAGAACACAGAAGCGATTAGCTGAGCCAAGCACTTCCATGTATGGGGGAGTCGGGAGAGATAGTTGACGGCTGAATGATCGTTTTGTCAACAGCTATCCAGTATGTATGGCACTTTAAAAGTCTATTCCTGAGCCCTTCCTAAAGGCTATGTTATCCTAAAATTAAAATAAATGAGCAAATATGATACAGTACGTAAATGAATAGTAATAGTACATGTAAATGACATATTGGACATCGTTGACAATATTTTGATCATAAAAGCCATCCCACCACCATAAGGTGTGTACCCAATAGGGATGGACCCTAACTCTAGTATTTCTTTTCCTGCCTCATAGTCCTAATTTTATCATAGTTTGGCTCATACCAGGATCGTCTAGCTCTAGTTAAAAGGAATCTTTCTTGTTGAAATTATATCTTTTGCATAGATCGTTTCTAGAGATGAAATCTTTCATTTAATAGCGATACATAAAGTTGGTAAATGTAAGCAATGATTTGAGTCAGCATCAGCTGACAGTAACGATGCCTACAACCTGCTGTTTTCAAAATTGCGCTCTGATTTAGTAAACTAACGAAATATGGAAAGTGAATGCCTTTATTGAAATCACTATGTGACTACAAATTCTGCGCCTGTCTCTATTAAGAACACAACTCTTACAGAGAACCCGTCGGCGTTCCTGATATATCTGTGTGATGGTAGTCATTGTTCACAGACAAGCCGTAAGGATGGGTAGTCAAGAGGTCCAAATTCAAAAGCCAAAAGGGCATGTCATAGGCAGAAGTGTGAGAAAAAGGCGTAGTCAGAAAACAGTCCGAGGTCAGAATTCCAAGAAGGTAGCGATCACAACAAAGGGGCTAGGCAAACAGATGGTCAAGACAAATCCAAGGTTGAGCAGCAAAGATCAGAATACCAGACTAAAAACACAGAGCTAGCACACACCTCTTGAGCAAAGCTACAATTAGCAATGACCTGACATTGCCAGCCAGTTAAATAGCTTGGCAATTATCAGGGAAGGAAAACACCTGGAAAAAAAACAAACACTACACTGCCAGCCTGTCACACCCATGCTATCCATAGGGTGGCTGAGCTGTCATTCACAGCACTGACATGCCCCTGCTATCTATAAGGCAGCCGAGTTGTCACTCACAGCGTCTCTAGGACACAGCAAATGGCAAAATTGTGACAGTATCCCCTCTTCTAGGGGGTGCAAGCGGACCCTCAGGTTTTCCAGAAAACCGAAGTTGGAAGGTCCTGATCAGATGATCGACCTTCATGGAACAAGCAGGAATCCAGGACCTCTCCTCGGGTCTGTATCCCATCCAATGAACAAGATATTGGAGGGAATTTCAGACCCTTTGAGAATCCACAATCTTCTGCACCTCGTGCTCTAACCCTTTATCAATGGACCTGGAGGAGGCAGAGATGAGGGAAACAATACACAAGGGATAAAAATTTCAACGGGGACTTGTTCGAAACATTCAGAATACAAAGTGAGGGAGCAAGTTTTAATCTAAAGGCAACTGAGTTGATTATGTCCAGAGTCTCAAACTGACCAATTAAAATGTAACACTAGTAACTGCTTCCAGGGTAGTCCAGAGGTCTGAGGTCTAACACCAAGAGGGTACATCATAGACAGAGGGGTGAGACAAAGGTATAGTCAGGAAACAGTCTGAGGTCAGAAGCAAACACACACCTCTTGAGCAAAGCTACAATTGATAATGACCTATCATTGCCAGCCAGTTAAATAATAGAACAAATTGGAGTCCAGCTCAACAGGACTGGATTTTCCTTTTCTTTTTCAAAAGAAATTATAGTGCATACAAAAGAAAAATGTACATGGTCGACATAACCAAGTCGACATGTTTTGACTGCATTAAGCAGTCTAAAGGTACCGTCACATTTAGCGACGCTGCAGCGATCTAGAAAACGATCCCGATCGCTGCAGCGTCGCTGTGTGGTCGCTGGAGAGCTGTCACACAGACAGCTCTCCAGCGACCAACTATGCGAAGTCCCCTGGTAACCAGGGTAAACATTGGGTTACTAAGCGCAGGGCCGCGCTTAGTAACCAGATGTTTACCCTGGTTACCAGTGCTAATGTAAAAAAAAACAAACACTACATACTTACAATAATATAGGGCACGGCACTCTTGGCTTCTAGGAGGTGCACAAGTTGGGTTTCCAACCCGTCAAATCAATGCAATAAATACTTGGCACTCAGGAGATGATAGAAAGTGAACAATTCGTTTATTGGGTGCATCCACAGTTTAAACGTTTTCGGTCTATTAAACAGACCTTCATCAGAAAATAGGTGCTGGATTACTGAAATATATATGTAAAAAGTACAAAGACATAATGTTAAGCACGGTAACATGATGCACAGTCTTTACACAAGCAGAACACATTATAATGGAGATGAATAATCACATCATAGGAACAAAGATACACAATGACTGTGGCGGACCGGACGAATCCGACCTGGTGTCCCGTGGGTCGTGAGCTTCGTTACACAAGATGCTGTGGACTGTGAACGTGTATAGGAGAAGAATAAGATTAGATGATGACCTCAAGTCCCATTAAAGAAACAACCAAGTGGGCTATGAATCTAGCCACCCCACTGAAAAAATGGAGGATACTGTAAATAACGTGACTGCCCAATATGCGGGATCTGAGAGGTGCCTATAACATAGAAACAAAGGTTAAGAGCACATAACAAGAACAAGTGAAACCACATAAACATGCCACATAGCAGGGATCATCTAGGATAACTAGATGTGAAGCCCGGGTGGGCATGCTACATATAGAGACTAGTCCAGATGTGACCACCAGAAATCTAAACGACCAAGAAACCCACCTACAGGCCGAGAATACTGCCCGTAACTATGGGAAAACAGATAAGGCGAAGAAAAAATAAGCAAGGGAAAAAGGAAGACAAACCGAGCCAAATGTAAACCCCCCTAAAAGATACCTGGAAGCCACGAGTAGAGTGGGCCCACAGGGGTGCCACTTATAGGGCAAGTCCAGGAGAACTGGGCGCCTGAATAAAAAAGTAGAAACTAGGTGAGACCCATGAAGAGGGGCCTGGGGTAGAAGAGTACCTGCTAGAACTGCGGTGGTTACCTAGGAGAGACTGGAGCTGCAGGAGTGGAGCGCTATAAGGAGGCGAGACACTCGCAAGGGAAGTAGCGCTGGAGAGACATAAAGCAGAGACAGCGTCTAGAATGGCAAGAGGGATTAGGATGAGAACGTCGCAGGAGAAGGGGCGATACTCTACCTGAGGAATCCAGAGAGACAGGCACCGGACCGCTGTGGTAGCGTCACACCTGTGGAATGCTGACCAGCGGCGGCACTTCCGGGTTTAAGTGCCCGCCGCCATACGGTCAGCTGACATGTCGCGTCACCCGGTCACCTGACCGCCGTGATCGCGCATGCGTGGAGAAGGCTAGGCGAGGACTAGGGGGGAGGGCCGAGGGGAGGCGGCGCCTACGTAGTAGAGAGAAGGGTTGGCCGACAGGCCAGAAGGCCGTGTTCGGCCAAAAGAGTGTCTGTCCCCGGCGCTCTTCTTTCCTGCACTGACTGTGAGCGCCGGCTGGCCGTAAAGCACAGCGGTGACGTCACGGCTGTAATGTGCTTTACGGCCGGCCGGCGCTGACAGTGCAGGGAAGCAGAACGCCGAGGGACGCGACAGACACCGGAATGTAAGTATGAAGTGTTTGTTTTTTTTTTACATTTACACTGGTAACCAGGGTAAACATCGGGTTACTAAGCGCGGCCCTGCGCTTAGTAACCCGATGTTTACCTTGGTTACCAGTGAAGACATCACTGAATTGGCGTCACACACACCAGCGATGTCAGTGGGTGATCCAGCGACGAAATAAAGTTCTGGACTTTCTGCTCCGACCAACGATGTCACAGCAGGATCCAGATCGCTGCTGCGTGTCAAACACAACGATATCGCTAGCCAGGACGCCGCAACGTCACTGATCGCTAGCGATATCGTTGTGAAGTTGGTCAGTGTGAAGGTACCTTTACTCATAACTGAGCCCCAGGTGGATGAGCATAGAGCAACTGGGTGAGCTGGAATTAAGTTTTTATAAGCCAGTTAAATAGCCTGGCAATTATCCAGAAAGGAAAACACCAGGAGGAAACCCAAACACTACACTGACTGTTGTGAATTCTGCTCTTGGGTTCCCTCCAGTGGTTGTTGGTGGGAATGCAGTTGTTTCTGACTCGCAGTCCTGGTCAGGTGTATCGGATAATTACAATTGTGACTGGGATATTTAGGTGTGCAGGATCCTTTAGCCCTTGCCAGTTGTCAATGTTCCTTGTGAAGTGTTGGATCACTTTCTGGCTTCTCCTGCTTAGCTGTCAATTTCAGCAAAGATAAGTGTTTTGTTTTTGTATCTGTGGCACACTGTTGTGTGCTTGTTTCAGTTTATTCCTGCTCTGTTTGTAGGATTCACTGGAGTTGCAGATATACGCTCCTACATCTTTAGTTGGATGTGGGAAGTATTTTGTATATTCGACTGTGGATTTTTTGAAGGGTTTTAATACTGACCGCACAGAACTCTGTCCTATCCTGTCCTATCTAGCTAGAGTGGCCTCCTGTGCTAAATCCTGTTTTTTCTGCCTGTGTGTGTTTTTTCCTCTCCGACTCACCGCCAATATTTGTGGGGGGCTGTCTATCCTTTGGGGATTTTCTCTGAGGCAAGATAGTATTCCAATTTCCATCTTTAGGGGAAAATAGTCCTCCGGCTGTGACGAGGTGTCTAGGTGTGTTAGGTACACTCCACGGCTACTTCTAGTTGCGGTCTTAAGTTCAGGTTTGCGGTCAGTATAGTGGCCACTTTCTCCAGTGAAAGTTCTCATGCAGCTCCATGGTCACCGGATCATAACAACTGACAGCCCGATGTGCCCTCGCTATCCATAGAGCAGCTGAGCTTTCACTCACAGCATCTCTCGTACACAACGAGTGGCGGGATCGTGAAAATCTGATTTATTAAATATTGAATAGACCATACAATTCTGGTGTGTCTACTCTTAAAACAAAAGGTTTTGTCTCTCCTCTGTTATTGCTCCTCAAAGTTCATGAAAAAATTGACTATTAGGTGTCACGAAATGGGGAGTGTGCCTAGGAAGTTTAATACCGTCCAATCAGTGCTAGCAAGGACTGTAGAGATTTGCCCCTTTGACAAGGGGAAAATCTGAAAAAATGGGTAGGAATACCTGTGGGTATAAGAGCAATGTGTAGGAGCTCAATCACATTGTGGCCATTAACAGACAAAACCTAATATAAAAACAGTGAGTATATTCAGTGCTGTAAGTAAATGGCAATAATACATGTAAATAACATAGGGTACTTAGTTGACTTGACACTATTGATCAATAAGCTTAAAAGCCATCCCACCATGACAAGGTGTAATCAGCATGGTTCCTAATTCTAGTATTTCACATTGCTATGTGCTATCAGGCCTCAAAACAGACAGTGGAATGGCAACACCCAGTTGTCATAAATTTCTTGGAGAAAAAACATCAACGACAATTCCGAATTCTAAGGAAAGGTCCTCCATTGTTGATATTTTATAGGGAATACAATTATTTACTAAGAGAGACACGTCAGGAGAAGTGACATATCCTCTGTAATTATTGGATACATTTTCTATTTAGCATTTTTCACTGCACAATAATAAATTACACCCTTTGACATTAAAAGCAGCTATAATCAATTTGTATTTCTCAGACGCAACTCTGTATAAAGGCCGCTAACTCAGGACAGATTGTGCTGCCTTTGGCCGCTATGATCGAAAGGGCCATAAATCAGTAATTGTGCATGTTGTATTCTCCTGAGCTACTGTTAGACTCTTTGTCAGCCATGGATTTCATAGAGAGGAAAAATGTATCCTTATCTATTGACTTCAAGATTGCATATACCATCAAGGCAGACAATGGAGCTGCTATGGGGTCCTTGGAGAGAGAGGTGATCCGCCTTGGTTGGTCCTCACCAGTTTGCCACCAAGTGGGACAAAAAAAGATAATTGAAGCAAAAACCCAGTTGCTCTTTCAAACCAGCAGGTTTATTAGGTCTCTAATCATTGGTCTAAATGAAGTCTACTATGCCCAAACATTAAGGGGGTGTTCTAGTATTTAATTTTCATGGTGATCACAAGAGGTTGGGTCATGGCACAATTGATCATCACTTTTATTTATGGTTTGTGTCTGGTACAAGTATTACTGATCAACCCTATTTAATTTTAGCTGCAACGCCTTAGATAACCAGTAGACAAGAGGGGCACTGTTTCTGAAAAAAGATAGACTTTTTTCTTAACGCTATGAAACCCCTTTATGTAATCAACTAATACATAGACAACACTAAGAGCAAATACTTAGACAATACAAAACAGATGTACATACCCTTAACTTTTCTCGAATTGAGGAAATTTGTACAATTTGTCATGATTTTAATTCAATAAAATCTCACGGCTTCCAGTAAAAAAAACAAAACTGTAAGTTATTGTATACTATTGGGAGTCTAAGAGTGATGAAAAACGGTATCCATCACATGTTAAATGTCTATTGTTATTAAACATGGGAGCATAAGGGTGACAGATGGTTGATAGATGGCATCCATCGAGACATCCACTGGACATACTTTTTTCTCATGTTTGACTAATATTTTGCTCTATATATCTTGGTATAGAAATATAATCAGTTTTTAAATTGTACTTTCAACAAACTCTTCATAAATTAATAGTACAGGTGAATATAAAAAACGTTGTAATACACCTTATCAGAGAATTCTGCTTCACCTAATTATCTCTGCCTCATCTCCTGAACTTACTATCCAGTCTGAAAAATCTGTCATGCTCAAGAAAAGACTGACATGTTACACCTCCAATTCTACTCTATACAGAGTAGAGGAGTGAGGAGCAGAGTGAGAAAATCTTCAGAGGAAGAACCAAAAAGATTGTGTTGAGCTTTGCAACAAGTCTCTTACATCACCTCAGAGCTGCCTTCACAGCTACACAGCTCAATACTACTGTATAATCTCCTCTCTGCTGCTGATGTTTCTCTTTATGTGCCAACTAAAGAATGGAGAGCAGGAAATACTTTTTATGTGCTGTGCTGTACTGTGAAAAGGAGACATCATAGTAATTAGTCTTCCACCAGATCAAAGTCAATTGTAAATTAAGAAACTGAGCCTGTAAAAGAAGAAAACTTGTGAAAATGCAGACTCCAAGACATAAAATCGCCAAAAATAGTATTCTGAAACCTTACATGACAGTACAGTTACCATTTAAGCTGGCCATATGCGTTAAATTAATGTCACCCCAACCTGCTGATTTCATTAGGACTGTCAACCACTTAATCTGCATGGCGGCCTTCTGTCTCTCACTCAAGCAAGGATAGGGCATGGGGAATATAAATGCCTTATTCCTTTTGTTTTCAGGGTCATGTGACGGGGGTCATGTGACGGGGGTCATGTGACGGGGGTCATGATATACCAGAACCAGATTATTCCAGAAAAATGGCCGGGCCCTACTCTACTGTAACCTATTAAATATTTGTTAAAATCTGCAATACAATTTAGGTATATTTTGACCAATAATATCACATACAAGGAACAAATACCACCGCACCATGACCAGACCACAAATTACAACCACAGTGATCGAATAATATCACATACAAGGAACAAATACCACCGCACCATGTCAAGACCACATATTACCACCTCTCGGTGACCAAATATCACATACAAGGGACAAATACCACAACACCATTTCCAGACCACATATTACCACCACATAGTGACTGAATACTACAATACTGATCAGTAAAAAACAACAACACAATACTATCACCATAAGTGCCAGTATTCACATGAGATCTGTACTTAGTATGCAGTGTCTGTGTAGAGGTTATACAGAGATCACTGGTGGTATTATACACAGGACCTCTATATAGTATACAGTGTATGGTGTCAGTGTATAGGTAACACTGACTCACCAGTGACGTCTCTAGGTGAAGTCCTTCATCTTTCATCCAGCACAGACCGCCATCATTTCTTCCAGCCAGGACTCGTTTCTGCAGGAAATAACACCGTTATCTCGAGCTCCGCTTGCAGAACACATTACTTAATTTTTCACAACTTCTACATTACAGTCATAGACAAAAATTTTGAAAATGAGACAAATATTAATTTTTCCAAAGTCTACTGCTTCATTTTTTCTAATGGCAATTTGCATATACTCCTGAATGTCAGATTGATCAGCTTAACAGCAATTACTGTACTTGCAAAGTCAATATTTGCCCAGAAAATGAACTTTAACCCCCAAAACACATTTCAACGTCATTGCATTCCTGCCTTAAAAGGAGCAGATAACATCGTTTTAGTGATTGATCCATTAACACAGGTGTGGGTGTTGATGAGGACAGGGCTGGCGATCAATCAGTCATGATAAGTAAGAATGAAATCACTGGACACTTTAAAAGGAGGCTGGTGTTTGGTATCATTGTTTCTCTTCAGTTAACCATGGTTATCTCTAATGAAACATGTGCAGCCATCATTGCACTGCACAAAAATGGCCTAACAGGGAAGAGTATCGCAGCTACAAAGATTGCACCTCAGTCAACAATCTATCGCATCATCAAGAACTTCAAGGAGAGAGTTTCCATTGTTGTCAAAAAGGCTCCAGGGCGCCCAAGAAAGACCAGCAAGCGCCAGGACCGTATCTTAAAACTGTTTCAGCTGCGGGATCGGACTACCAGCAGTGCCAAGCTTGCTCAGGAATGGCAGCAGGCTGGTGTGAGTGCTTCTGCACGCACTGTGAGGAGGAGACTCTTTGAGCAAGGCCTGGTTTAAAGGAGGGCAGCAAAGAAGCCACTTCTCTCCAGAAAAAACATCAGGGACCGACTGATATTCTGCAAAAGGTACAGGGAGTGGACTGCAGAGGACTGGGGCAAAGTCATTTTCTCTGATGAATCCCCTTTTCGATTGTTTGGGACATCTAGAAAACAGCTTATTCGGAGAAGAAGATGTGAGCGCTACCACCAGTCTTGTCTCATGCCAACTGTAAAGCATCCTGAAACCATCCATGTGTGGGGTTGCTTCTCAGCCAAGGGAATCGGCCTAAAAACACAGCCATGAATAAAGAATGGTACCAGAATGTCCTCCAAGAGCAACTTCTCCCAACCGTCCAAGAGCAGTTTGGCCCCCCCAACAATGCCTTTTCCAGCATGATGGAGCACCTTGCCATAAAGCAAAGGTGATAACTAAATGGCTCATGGAACAAAACATAGAGATTTTGGGTCCATGGCCTGGAATCTCCCCAGATCTTAATCCCATTGAGAACTTGTGGTCAATCATGAAGAGATGGGTGGACAAACAAAAACCAACAAATTCTGGCAAAATGCAAGCATTGATTATGCAAGAATGGACTGCTGTCAGTCTGGATTTGGTCCAGAAGTTGATTGAGAGCATGCCAGGGAGAATTGCAGAGGTCTTGAAGAAGAAGGGTCAACACTGCAAATATTGACTTGCTGCATTAACTCATTCTAACTGTCAATATAACCTATTGGTACTCATAATATGATTGCAATTATATTTCTGTATGTAATATAAACATCAGACGAACACTAATAAAAACCAGAGGGCAGCAGATCATGTGAAAATATAATTTTGGTGTCATTCTCAAAAATTTTGGCCATGACTGTACACCACATGAAGAAAAAAAGGCGATATAGTGTCACTCTGCACAGTAACAGGACCGACCCCCATTTAAAACAGTATACTCAAAAAATAAAATAAATACATCACTGCAGTAATAATATCCCTTAATTAGCCCCTATGGTAATAATATTCCACATCCTGGCCCCGTGTGTCTGATTCCTGGCTCCAGCCATATGTTCTCCCATCCTGCCCTCATGAGTATCCATTCTACATTTCTACCCCATATGATCTCCACATCCTGCCCCATATGTCTCCATCGTATCCATCCTGCCCCATGATCCAATCCTGCCCCATGTCTTTCATTCTGCCCCGTGTCTCCAATCATGCCCCGTGTCTACATTCTGCCCATGCCTCCAGTCCTGCCCCCAGTGTGTCCAGCAATCTGCCCCAGTATGTCCAGCATATTGCCCCAGTGTCCAGCAATCTGCCCCAGTGTCTCCAGCATATTGCCCCCAGTGTGTCCAGCATTTCCCCCAGACAGTGTGTCCAGCAATCTGCCCCAGTGTGTCCAGCATATTACCCCCAGTGTGTCCAGCAATCTGCCCCAGTATGTCCAGCATATTGCCCCAGTGTCTCCAGCAATCTGCCCCAGTGTCTACAGCAATCTGCCCCAGTGTCTACAGCAATCTGCCTCAGTGTCCTCCAGCAATCTGCCCCAGTGTCATCCAGCATTGCCCCAGTGTCCTCCAGCATTGCCCCAGTGTCCTCCAGCAATCTGCCCCAGTGTCCTCCAGAATTGCCCCAGTGTCCTCCAGCATTGCCCCAGTGTCCTCCAGCAATCTGCCCCAGTGTCCTCCAGCAATCTGCCCCAGTGTCCTCCAGAATTGCCCCAGTGTCCTCCAGCAATCTGCCCCAGTGTCCTCCAGCAATCTGCCCCAGTGTCCTCCAGCATTGCCCCAGTGTCCTCCAGCAATCTGCCCCAGTGTCCTCCAGCAATCTGCCCCAGTGTCCTCCAGCAATCTGCCCCAGTGTCCTCCAGAATTGCCCCAGTGTCCCCCAGCAATCTGCCCCAGTGTCCTCCAGCAATCTGCCCCAGTGTCCTCCAGCATTGCCCCAGTGTCCTCCAGCAATCTGCCCCAGTGTCCTCCAGCAATCTGCCCCAGTGTCCTCCAGCAATCTGCCCCAGTGTCCTCCAGCAATCTGCCCCAGTGTCCTCCAGCAATCTGCCCCAATGTCCTCCAGCATTACCCCAGTGTCCTCCAGCATTGCCCCAGTGTCCTCCAGCAATCTGCCCCACACAGTGTCCTCCAGCAATCTGCCCCAGTGTCCTCCAGCAATCTGCCCCAGTGTCCTGCAGCAATCTGCCCCAATGTCCTCCAGCAATCTGCCCCAGTGTCCTCCAGCAATCTGCCCCAGTGTCCTCCAGCATTGCCCCAGTGTCCTCCAGCAATCTGCCCCAGACAGTGTCCTCCAGCAATCTGCCCCAGTGTCCTCCAGCATTGCCCTCAGTGTGCCCACCGTTATAAAAAAAAAAACAAACAAGAAAAAAAAAAGAAAAAAGTGTCCTCACCTGTCCGCGCTCCCGGCGGCGAGCTCCCTCCAACAGAGCACACTCGCCGGCGACTGACAATGACGTCAGACGCCGGCGACGTGTGCGCCTGCGGCCGACATCAGCCACCAGCCTCCAATTGGCTGGCGGCTGTTGTTAACTATTGACGTGCGGGCGAGTGCCCGCACGTCAATAGGAAACCGCCGCATCGCCGGAAGGGGCCCGGTGAGCAGATGAGAAGGGGCCCGATGCGGGCCCCCTCTCTCTGCCCACCGGGTATGGCGGGGGCACATAAATGGCGGGGGCACATAAATGCCGGCGGCGGCGGCCGCCGGCATTCACAGATGATTATCAGAGGGGCAATCTGTGCGGTAGCCCAGGGCCCCCCCAGACCACTGGGCCCTGGGCTACCGCCCAAATTGACCCTCTGATAATCCGCCCCTGCCTCTCGCTATTGGAAACACATGCGGATTCAACCAAAGAAAGCATGCATGTGTATAAAGAGATGGTCGGATTAACAAGGGTCCAGCCGACATCTATTGGAGGTATATGGGCCTCTTTAGGATTCACTCCCTCGAATGTATGTAACAAGGCGTCTCGGGGTAGTAGTTTCAGCTGAGTCAACTAAGCCACAGTTAGTGTACACCTCGGGACCTTGTACAGAAATAGACAGGACGGACACAGCTTCCGGCACTGGTTACCTTTTCTTCCCCCAGCCACGGTAGTCCAGTATCACAGCTGCGGTCCAACAGGAAAACAAACGTTAATAAAACAGTGATGAGAAAAAAAATAAAGGGAGTACAACACTGGTTTGCTGCTCTCTCCCTAGCTCCATCCACGGCCGTACCCACAACAGCCACGGCAGCCAAAAGAGGCTGCAGTCCCCCACGCCGGAATCTGGATGCTTAAAGTCCCTTCGGTGGGGCCCTTACATAGTTCTGGGGCCTGTGTTCCAGGCCTGTGTTCGGGGCAACAGATCCTATTCCCCTCCTGGGGTGTGGCAATGCCTGTGTTGAAGTCCTTAGGTCTGGGGCAACAGATGCTACCCCCTCCTGGGGTCTGGCAATGCCCCAGCTGGTGCTACACTTCTGCCCAGGGCAGAAGTGCCCGGGTAACTGACAGGAAGCAGGAACTCCCTGCTCTCTTAAGGCTGCAAGCCCAGCCCACAAAATTAACCAGTTCCTTTCCCTAAGCTAACATACATATAGGGACATTATAATGGCAAACACAGCACATACAATGGGGAATACAGGAACATTACAAGTTAACACAGATACACAAGGCAATAAAAATACAGACATTGCTACTAAATGGGTACACCCTCCGGGTACCGATCCAAGTGCACCGGACCACCACGTAGGAGATAGGGAGAGCAATGGGGTTCTCCGCCACCTCCTTACACCTATACATCAGATGAGTGCTTTCCAATGTTTTATAGGATAGCACTTGAACCAATGTTATACTATGGGGCAGTGCAGATCTGTGCTTTTTTTTCTCATGCTGATTGGAGTGGATTCGAGTGTTGCGAGTGGATTCGCTAATCAGATGACATGCACCCATACAAGTCAATGGGTGTATGTAAAACGTTCACATCCGACTGCAGTCTGATTACGAACAGACTCAGACAATGGAGAAGATGGAGAATGTAATTTCTCCATCTTCTCCACACCTGTGCTCTGATTTTCTCATGCGAGAGAATGAGATCGCTCTAAGCTGACACTCGGCTGAAGCTCGGAGCAGAGTTTGATCGGAGAGTCATTAACATAATCAAGACGACTCTCTCTTGTGAGACCCGGGCCATAGTATGAGATTAGCCTAGACTGCTGGGGTCCATATCTCTAGTAAATAGAACCATGTATCCTTATAAATTCATGTCATTTTGCATCGCGAGATGTAAATCGATTTCTATTGAAATTCGGCCCATCCAGACCCCAGAAATGAGCGATGTCAAGGCCGCTTTGGCGCGTCTCCCAAGGCTCGCGGAACAGGAACAAAACACAGAATTGAACTATTTTTTTTCTTCATACTTATCTTACACCGTTTGGTAGCCACACTTGTCATATAAATCCAGATATAATTCTCTCTTTTCTGTTAAGGTAAAGAAAATGGACGTGTAAGGCTGTTACTGGGAGCCAAGCTTTGGGACTGCTTTAAATTCTCCCCTTATTGAGTCTGGGCTGAAAATCATTCAATTCTGCTGAGGACACACAGGCAGTGTATATAAATATCTCTGACTCTCCAGATAGCCGACAGATTTATTCCACTGCCAAGCCTGCAGAAAATTGACTTGCTTCATGGAGGCAGGCTATTGACATATTACCGCAAGGAGGGTTAAGAGAGAAAAGAAGCGAGACCGGCTCCCCTCTATTATACGATAATGTAATCAGCAGTGTGGGAAATGGCTGTGGGTAAAATGGCATCACTGACATTTATATTAGAGGATATTGATGGTAGGAGCTGTGACCGCATCTATCGTGCCTCCCGTTTTCCTGGGATTGACACAAAAGCGCTTGTTGGCTCCTTTCTCTCTCTCTCCCTCTCTTCTTCCATCCTCTTTTTCTAAGCTCGCTTGCCTGACGCTGTCACAGCAGATAGGTAATTGAAAAATGGATCTCACCTTTTCAGCAAACAGGAGGGGTTCAGGCAATTACGGTTGGGGTTATCTACTCAATCTCAGACCTCGTCTCTCTAAGAGATTCAAAGGAAATTGAATTTTACATGGATGTTTTATTCTACTTGTTTTTTTTTTCCTTTTCTCTAACAAATAAAGCAAAGGGAGACAGGAGGAGAAAGAAAAAAAAAAAAAAAGAGAGAGGAAAGGAGAGGGTAGATAGCTGACGGTGCAGAAGCCTGTGATATGGACTGTGGTAATGCAGCTTTGAGCCGCAGGGGACCCTATTTCTCCCCCATTTCAATCAGTGGCTAAAAGAGGTGAACGTTTCCTGTGCTGCCCTTGAAACCTTCATGGCGCGCATGAGTGAAGCCACCGCCACTTTCATTCACAGACGTAGCAGAAATTATCTGAAGCACAGACGTACGATTTCCCCATGCCTGTGGGTTATTATTCCTCATGCAGAGTTCATTGTGACTGTGAACTACAGAGTCATTAAAAGCGAGCAGTAGACATTGGGTTTCTAGAGGATTTTCAGGTTTGTAAGACTGCAGATTTTGCATTTCCTTTAAATAGTTTTGGAAAGCATTGTGATGGCTGGCACATTATTATTGACTATAAGGCCTTCTATTGTGCCATGCTTAATGATGGAATGAGGGAAACAATGGGGAATAAGTCTAGAAAATCTGCTATAAGTAATATATATTCTATATATGTGTTTGTATAAGTGTTATATATATGTAAAGCTATACAAACACACACACACACATA
The DNA here is from genome assembly GCF_032444005.1 of Ranitomeya imitator. Classification (NCBI taxonomy): domain Eukaryota; kingdom Metazoa; phylum Chordata; class Amphibia; order Anura; family Dendrobatidae; genus Ranitomeya; species Ranitomeya imitator. Next base: position 798,635,738 of record NC_091283.1, read on the forward strand.
TATACACATTTATCTATAGACTAGTGTATATATACAGTGAAGGAAATAATTTGATCCCTTGCTGATTTTGTAAGTTTGCCCACTGACAAAGACATGAAGAGTCTATAATTTTAAGGGTAGGTTAATTTTAACATTGAGAGATAGGATATGAAAAATAAAATCCAGAAAATCACATTGTACAAATTATATCAATTTATTTGCATTTTGCAGTGAGAAATAAGTATTTAATCCCTCTGGCAAACAAGACTTAATACTTGGTGGCATAACCCTTGCTGGCAAGCACAGCAGTCAGACATTTTTTGTAGTTGATGATGAGATTTGCCCACATGTCAGGAGGAATTTTGGTCCACTCCTCTTTGCAGATCATCTCTTAATTATCAAGATTTGAGACTGTCTCTTGGCAACTCAGAGCTTCAACTTCCTCCATAAGTTTTCTATGGGATAAAGGTCTGGGGACTGGCTAGGCCACTCCATGACCTTAATGTGCTTCTTTTTGAGCCACTCCTTTGTTGCCTTGGCTGTATGTTTTGGGTCATTGTCTTGCTGAAAGACCCAGCCATGACCCATTTTTGAGGTCCGGTCAGAGGGAAGGAGTTTGTCAGTCAGGATTTTACGGTACATGGCTCCATCTATTCTCCCATTGGTGCAGTGAAGTAGTCCTATGCTCTTAGCAAAGACACACCTGAAAACATAATTTTTCCACCTCCATGCTTGACAGTGGGGACGATGTTCTTTGGGTCATAGGCAGCATTTCTCTTCCTCCAAACACGGTGAGTTGAGTTAATGCCAAATACCTCAATTTTTGTCTCACCTGACCACAGCACCTTCTCCCAATCACTCACAGAATCATCCACGTGTTCATTGGCAAACTTCAGATGGGCCTGCACATGTGCCTTCCTGAGCAGATGGACCTTGTGGGCACTGCAGAATTTTAAACCTTTATGGCGTAATGTATTAGCAATGGTTTTCTTGGTGACTGTGGTCCCAGCTGGCTTGAGATCATTAACAAATTCCCCTCGTATAGTTTTAGGCAGATCTCTCACCTTCCTCATGATCAAGGATACCCCACGAAGTGAGATTTTGCATGGTGCCCCAGATCGATGTCGATTGACAGTCATTTTGTATTTCTTCCATTTTCTTACTATTGCACCAACAGCTGTCTCCTTCTCACCCAGCATCTTACTTATGGTTTTGCAGCCCATTCCAGCTTTCTGCAGGTCTATGATCTTGTCCCTGACATCCTTATGAAGCTCTTTGGCCTTACCCATGTTGTAGGGGTTAGAGTCTGACTGATTAATTGAGTCTGTGGACAGGAATCTTTTATAAAAGTGACTATGTAAGACCGCTGGAGCCAGGAGACGATGGCTCTCTGCACCACTCAGCTGTTAACTGTGTCGGTATTATGAGGACACCAATACTAGCTATTGTTTTGAAGGCCGTTACAGCCCAAGTCCAGATCTGCCGAAATGGCATTTGTTAGATTTGCACGATGGTCAGTCTGGCCCTTGCTGGCATACATGTAAAAGAGAATCACAAAATGAAATACAAAGCATATATTCCTATAATACATTTCTTAATTCTTCATTATAAATAATCAGGAGTTAATAACCTAAACCTGGAAAATCTCTTTGGTCATTCTGATCATGTTTGATGTTGAAAGAATCCGTATTAAGAGGCATCACCTTACCTTTCTCATAAACTATGCGTGAGTTACTCATCCAGAGTGAAGGTCCAGGGGGTGCTTCCGGAGACCCCTTCCTGCAGACTTAATCCTGTTATATGACTTCTGACTTTTAATGACTTAACTATAAAGTACTATAAAATCTATCTCCGAGGATGAAGAAACGTGATCCGGGACCTGCGTTACACCATGGGTAAACCGTGTTTTACAACAAGATTAAATAGGGATTACATTTAGTTAATTGTTGACCCTTTGAAGTTTTTATGGAAAGAAGTCTGAACTTATTGAATTTTCCAGATCTTTTTAAATGTACGCGCCCAATCTGTTAAGAAGTCCCGGTTATTTGTCTTTAATCATCTTCAGCCATAAGAAATAAAATATATCGTAAAAGCCAATTCTGTATCTGCACTGCAGAATAATGATGGTGAGACTCATAAATAAATATTAGGTTTAATGCGGGATGCTAGAAAATGCTCTGTATAACTGAAATAATATTAATAATCATAATACAGTTGAAAATATTTTGCTTAAAATTATTCTACTGTTTATGTTATACGGCTCTCATGCAGACTCCTGTGTCTGATTCTGAGTTACAACCTGTATTTAATGACAGAGTTGCATTCAAATTGGTATTTAATGTGTCATCAGTTTGCCAGAAAATATTGATATAAAGTCAGACATTTGCAAGTATGACATGTGACCTCTGGACTATGACTGGTTGTAGTAGTCACGTGACTGTGGGGACCACCAGAGTGGTGATTCTTAAAGAAGCATTTCTCCCCTCAGAAATTTTTATCCTGATCATATTGTATAACACTCTGTACTTACAATTGCTCATTTTGCCTTTCTACAAAGCTCATTCATCTGTTTTCTGTTAGATCTATGAAATCACATGATTAAAAACAGACTAGCTGAATCCTTCTAAGCTCTATTGAGAAACAGGAAGTCTCTTTTCCATGCGTTACTCAGTATTATAGCTACAATTTTACCTCAATTACAAAAAGGAAATAATTAAGAGGATAAAAGCAAGTTTGGGAGACCATCTGGCTCAGATGTTGAAGGGGAGATGGAGCTGTACTACCAGGGACTTTTCAGTTATGTAGAATTGTAGTTCTAATGATGACTTGTGCAAGGAAAAGAGACTTCTTGTTTGTACATAGGGCTTAGAAGAGGAGGAGTTGTTTAGGCTTCCTAATACCCACTTCATGCCACTGTGCAAGTAAGAGTAAAGGAACACCAATCTGAGTAAAGGAAGCAGCAGGAGAACATTAGAGAGCGCAGGCTGGATGACTAAGCATAAGAAATTACTATACATAAGGAACATATAGTTGATTTTCAGTTCCAGGGTGGAGGGTCACTTTAAAGAAGCACTACCATCAAAATTTGTATCCTCCTAATATTGCAGTCATCATACTGTATAGCTCTGTGTATGTACAATTGCTCATTTTGCCCTTCTACTGAGCTACTTCTTCTCCTTTTCATTGGGTCTATGACCTCATATGATTAAAACAAGACTAGCTGAATCCTTCTAAACTATATTCAGGTAGTCTGTTTTTAATCACGTGATGTCATAGACCTAATGGAAAAGATAAAAATTTACTGGGTAGAAGGGAAAATGAGCAATTGTAAGTACACAGTGCCATATAGTATGGTGATTGCAATATATTAAGAGGATATAAATTTTGATGCTAGTGCTTCTTTAAAGGGACACTGTCACCTGAATTTGGAGGGAACAATCTTCAGCCATGGAGGCGGGGTTTTTGGGTGTTTGATTCACCCTTTCCTTACCCGTTGGCTGCATGCTGGCTGCAATATTGGATTGAAGTTCATTGTCTGTCCTCTGCAGTACACGCCTGCACAAGACAATCTTGCCTTGCACAGGCGTGTACTACAGAGGACAGAGAATGAACTTCAATCCAATATTGCAGCCAGCATGCAGCCAGCGGGTAAGGAAAGGGTGAATCAAACACCCGAAAACCCCGCCTCCATGGCTGAAGATTGTTCCCTCCAAATTCAGGTGACAGTGTCCCTTTAAGCCGCTAGGTATTCAACAAGTAATGGTTTATTCATTATTTCATAACATGTCCTATTCTTGAGCAAATTTTGCAAAATGTTATGAATTTGTAATTGGAGAAAGCGGATGGAGCTGGAGAAATCTTGCATATTTGAAGTGACCAATTTGTATGTACATTTTTAACTCTGCATCTTGCCCTATATTTTTCTTCCTCTTAATATTCCGTCCATTCTAATAATTTCATTATCTGCTTAATTCAATAATTTATCTACAGATAATCGATCGCTTAAGAAATTTCCATGAAAATCTCCGGATCTTTCCAACCTATTGCAGTGCTACAGTAAAAGAAGAAGCTGACCGGTTTGGTTTTGTTAGAAGCACCTGCTAGGTAATAGAATGTCCAGAGAAAATGGAACTGATCCGCTCTAAATCTGAGCAAACAGAATCCGTCTCCCCCACAGAGCAAGCTTCAAGCAACTCACATGCAGCTGGCACTCAGGGGGTGATGTGGACGGCGCTGTGAGAATTGCCAAGTCCCAAGTGCAAGCTGGAAACCATGTCAATCATTAGTCTTCTATGTAAGTGACATGACACTGAGGTTGGGTCTTGCCCTGTTTGCCCCAGCACTACGCACCATGAAGAGCTCCGGTAACAGAGCAGGATTAGAACATCCGAGTGGGTACTTTTTCTATGTTTTTTTGAGAAGTATAAATAAATATAGAAATATATAAAAACTCTATATTTATTCCACAGAAAATTGATCGATGTGAAAGAAAGCTAAAAAAACGAAAGCTCAATATACTGCTATAGAAGGACTTTGTATCCATTTACCAACTGTCCATAGAGTAAGTGATAATGATAAATATCTGATCGATGGGTATCCCACCCATCACAGGAACAAGGGTCCTGAGCCGCCAATTCCTCCTCGCTGATTAACTACAGCGAGAAAGTAGCGGTGTTTCCAAAGTCTACGAGACTGACAGAAGCAGCCATCTACGGCTCTTGACAGTCTTCGAGACACTTAATGGGACTGTATCATCAGAAAATGACATGTTATCTAAATCAGATATTTATATTTATTTATTATAAGGGTATGGGCACACGTTAAGTATGTGCAGCAGACATTTCTGTACCAAAAACGTGTCTCTTGGCAGGAAAAATAAAATACGCTCTTTTTTTGTGTACATTTTTTGTGTGTTAATTTAACAAAAACCGCAAACTCGGAAATACATATGTTCAGTCCCTATATGGGAAAGGATGCTAGTAAATAGCGAACAGGGAAACTCCCATGATAAATAGTTTCACCAGAGAATTTCGGAGTATAAAGTCCCAAAAATGTAAAGATAACAACTTTAATGAAAAATATACAATTTTTATTGAACATGTACAGAAACATATAAAAAATTCAGTAATAACGATGGATAGATGGTGATGACAAAAAGGACAACACAAGCGGCACCATACAAATCTGTAAGGCTGTATACAAGGACAAATAGTCTAAAACAAAGACTGCAGAGTGCCTGAAAAAGGGCTAGATACAGTGCTTACCCAAGTGGGACACAGATGAGGTACATGCTAGCTCATAAGCCCCGACGCACGTTTCGCGCTATGGGCTTCTTTGTGGGGCTTGTGTCCTTGTATACAGCCTTACAGATTTGTATGGTGCCACTTGTGTTGTCCGTTTTGTCATCACCATCTATCCATCGTTATTACTGAATTTTTTATGTTTCTGTACATGTTCAATAAAAATTGCGTATTTTTCATTAAATTTGTTATCTATACATTTTTTATATGTTTCTGTACATGCTCAATAAAAATTGTGTATTTTTGATTAAATTTATCTTTACATTTTTTGGGACTTGATACTCCGAAATAGGAACTATTTTTTATTTGCTTTTTTCCCCATTTATTTGAATGGGTAAAAAATGCTGCAAAAACGCTGAAAGAATTAACACGCTGCAGATTTCAAAAACTGCATCACTTTGTGCATTAAAATCTCATTTGCACATTGCATAAACGCAACGTGTGAAAAGCCCTTAATATACATGCTCCAAAAATCCTCCCAAGAATACAGGTCCTTCTCAAAAAATTAGCATATAGTGTTAAATTTCATTATTTACCATAATGTAATGATTACAATTAAACTTTCATATATTATAGATTCATTATCCACCAACTGAAATTTGTCAGGTCTTTTATTGTTTTAATACTGATGATTTTGGCATACAACTCCTGATAACCCAAAAAACCTGTCTCAATAAATTAGCATATCAAGAAAAGGTTCTCTAAACGACCTATTACCCTAATCTTCTGAATCAACTAATTAACTCTAAACACATGCAAAAGATACCTGAGGCTTTTATAAACTCCCTGCCTGGTTCATTACTCAAAACCCCCATCATGGGTAAGACTAGCGACCTGACAGATGTCAAGAAGGCCATCATTGACACCCTCAAGCAAGAGGGTAAGACCCAGAAAGAAATTTCTCAACAAATAGGCTGTTCCCAGAGTGCTGTATCAAGGCACCTCAATGGTAAGTCTGTTGGAAGGAAACAATGTGGCAGAAAACGCTGTACAACGAGAAGAGGAGACCGGACCCTGAGGAAGATTGTGGAGAAGGACCGATTCCAGACCTTGGGGAACCTGAGGAAGCAGTGGACTGAGTCTGGTGTGGAAACATCCAGAGCCACCGTGCACAGGCGTGTGCAGGAAATGGGCTACAGTTGCCGCATTCCCCAGGTAAAGCCACTTTTGAGCTACAGAGAATCAGCACTGGACTGTTGCTAAGTGGTCCCAAGTACTTTTTTCTGATGAAAGCAAATTTTGCATGTCATTCGGAAATCAAGGTGCCAGAGTCTGGAGGAAGACTGGGGAGAAGGAAATGCCAAAATGCCTGAAGTCCAGTGTCAAGTACCCACAGTCAGTGATGGTGTAGGGTGCCATGTCAGCTGCTGGTGTTGGTCCACTGTGTTTCATCAAGGGCAGGGTCAATGCAGCTAGCTATCAGGAGATTTTGGAGCACTTCATGCTTCCATCGGCTGAAATGCTTTATGGAGATGAAGATTTCATTTTTCAGCACGACCTGGCACCTGCTCACAGTGCCAAAACCACTGGTAAATGGTTTACTGACCATGGTATTACTGTGCTCAATTGGCCTGCCAACTCTCCTGACCTGAACCCCATAGAGAATCTGTGGGATATTGTGAAGAGAAAGTTGAGAGACGCAAGACCCAACACTCTGGATGAGCTTAAGGCCGCTATTGAAGCATCCTGGGCCTCCATAACATCTCAGCAGTGTCACAGGCTGATTGCCTCCATGCCACGCCGCATTGAAGCAGTCATTTCTGCCAAAGGATTCCCGACCAAGTATTGAGTGCATAACTGAACATTATTATTTGTTGGTTTTTTTGTTTGTTATTAAAAAACACTTTTATTTGATTGGATGGGTGAAATATGCTAATTTATTGAGACAGGTTTTTGGGGTTATCAGGAGTTGTATGCCAAAATCATCAGTATTAAAACAATAAAAGACCTGACAAATTTCAGTTGGTGGATAATGAATCTATAATATATGAAAGTTTAATTGTAATCATTACATTATGGTAAATAATGAAATTTAACACTATATGCTAATTTTTTGAGAAGGACCTGTATATACTGCATTTTTTTCCAGAGCAAATTTTTGGGGTTAGAAAATTTGCTGCTTGTAACGGTTCATGCAAAGTGGAAGTGATTTTAAGAAAACTCATGCACACAGTGCATCTAAAGACCATGTTGAATAGTGCATTTTTGGGGCATTTTCCCCTATAGGCTGACTTCACACATAGCATAAATTCTGACATCTTTTTCTGTGGGTGTCTGCACCAAAATATAAAAGAAACATACGGTATATATATATATATATTGCTATGCTTTCCCTTTTAGTTGATGCGTTTTAATGCAGATTTGAAGCAGCATTTTTTATTTTTTTTATTTTTCATTTTTTAGCATAGAAAAGTTTTGATTCTGGACTTAACTCCTTCACCACCTTGGGATTTTCCTTTTTTTCCCCAGAGCCATCCCTTTGTTATTTTTCCATCAATATGGCCATGTGAGGTCTTGTTATTTGTGGGACGAGTTACATAGTTACATAGTTACATAGTATTAAGGTTGAAGGAAGACTATAAGTCCATCTAGTTCAACCCATAGCCTAACCTAACATGCCCTAACATGTTGATCCAGAGGAAGGCAAAAAAAACCATGTGGCAAAGAGTAAGCTCCACATTGTGGAAAAAAATTCCTTCCCGACTCCACATACGGCAATCAGACTAGTTCCCTGGATCAACGCCCTGTCAAGGAATCTAGTGTATATACCCTGTAACATTATACTTTTCCAGAAAGGTATCCAGTCCCCTCTTAAATTTAAGTAATGAATCACTCATTACAATATCATATGGCAGAGAGTTCCATAGTCTCACTGCTCTTACAGTAAAGAATCCGCGTCTGTTATTATGCTTAAACCTTCTTTTCTCCAGACGTAGAGGATGCCCCCTTGTCCCTGTTTCAGGTCTATGATTAAAAAGATCATCAGAAAGGTCTTTGTACTGTCCCCTCATATATTTATACATTAAAATAAGATCACCCCTTAGTCTTCGTTTTTCCAAACTAAATAGCCCCAAGTGTAATAATCTATCTTGGTATTGCAGACCCCCCCAGTCGTCTAATAGCCTTGGTCGCTCTTCTCTGCACCCGCTCCAGTTCAGCTATGTCTTTCTTATACACCGGAGACCAGAACTGTGCACAGTATTCTAAGTGTGGTCGAACTAGTGACTTGTATAGAGGTAAAATTATGTTCTCCTCATGAGCATCTATGCCTCTTTTAATGCATCCCATTATTTTATTTGCCTTTGTAGCAGCTGCCTGACACTGGCCACTGAATATGAGTTTGTCATCCACCCATACACCCAGGTCTTTTTCATTGACGGTTTTGCCCAGAGTTTTAGAATTAAGCACATAATTATACATCTTATTACTTCTACCCAAGTGCATGACCTTACATTTATCCCCATTAAAGCTCATTTGCCATTTATCAGCCCAAGCTTCTAGTTTACATAAATCATCCTGTAATATAAAATTGTCCTCCTCTGTACTGATTACCCTGCAGAGTTTAGTGTCATCTGCAACTATTGAAATTCTACTCTGAATGCTCCCTACAAGGTCATTAATAAATATGTTAAAAAGAAGAGGGCCCAATACTGACCCCTGTGGTACCCCACTGCTAACCGCTACCCAGTCCGAGTGTGCTCCATTAATAACCACCCTTTGTTTCCCATCCCTGAGCCAGCTCTCAACCCACTTACACATATTTTCCCCTATCCCCACTATTCTCATTTTATGTATCAACCTTTTGTGTAGCACCGTATCAAAAGCTTTTGAAAAGTCCATATACACTACGTCCACTGGGTTCCCTTGGTCCAATCCGGAACTTACCTCTTCATAGAAACTGATCAAATTAGTCTGACATGAACGGTCCCTAGTAAACCCGTGCTGATACTGGGTCATGAGGTTATTCCTCTTCAGATACTCCAGTATAGCATCCCTTAGAATGCTCTCCAGGATTTTACCCACAGTAGAGGTTAAGCTTACTGGCCTATAATTTCCGAGTTCAGTTTTTGTTCCCTTTTTGAATATTGGCACCACATTTGCTATACGCCAGTCCTGTGGTACAGACCCTGTTATTATGGAGTCTTTAAAGATTAAAAATAATGGTCTATCAATGACTGTACTTAATTCCTGCAGTACTCGAGGGTGTATCCCATCCGGGCCCGGAGATTTGTCAATTTTAGTGATTTTTAGACGCTGCCGCACTTCCTGCTGGGTTAATGTGACATTTAATGGTGAATTTTTATCACTAGACATTTTGTCTGCCATGGGGTTTTCTTGTGTAAATACTGATGAAAAAAAGTCATTTAGCATATTGGCTTTTTCCTCATCCTCATCCACCATTTCACCCAGACTATTTTTAAGTTCTACATTTGAACGACACCATTAGTTTTACCACATAGTGTAGTGGAAAACGGGAAAAAAAATTCCAAGTGCTGTGAAATTGGAAAAATAGTGCAATTCCACAATAGTTTTTTTTTTTTGCCATGTTCAGTAAATGCCAAGTCTGAATAGCCATTGTGATTCTCCAGATCAGTACGAATCTGCAGATAACAAACATGTATACGTCCTTATTTATTTCAGTGGTGAAAAAAGAACCAAAGTTTGTAAAAAAAAGAAAAAAAAAGAAAAAAGGTGAGCGTCTCCATGTTTTAGAATCTGTGGCTAAGTGGGGGCTTATTTTTTTGCTCGCCAAGCTCACATTTTTTATCAATATTATTTTGGGATAGATACTATCTTTAGATCACCTGTAAATGTTATTGCATTGTTATGCCAACCAGAAATCCCTATTTCTGACGTCTTGATTTTTTTCCTCGTTATTCCTTTTACCTATCAGATTAATAAACTTTATATTTTGATAGATTGAGCATTTCTCAATGCAGCAATACGAAATATGTGTATTTTTAATTTTTTTATTATTTTATTTTGAATAGAGCAAAAGGGGGTGATTTGAACTTTTATATACTGTATATATTTTTTTTAAACTTTATTTTTTTCCAATTTTTTTTTCTTCAATAGTCTTCATTGGATACTTGAAGCTCCGATCTTCTGATCGGTTGTGCTACGCATAGCAGATCATCAGCCCTGCTTTGTGTATAAAAAATCATCATAATAAATAATAATAATCTTTATTTTTATATAGCGCTAACATATTCCGCAGCGCTTTACAGTTTGCACACATTATAATCACTGTCCCCGTTGGGGCTCACAATCTAAATTCCCTATAAGTATGTCTTTGGAATGTGGGAGGAAACCGGAGTACCTGGAGGAAACCCACGCAAACACGGGGAGAACATACAAACTCTTTGCAGATGTTGTCCTGAGTGGGATTAGAACCCAGGACTGCAAGGCTGCAAGGCTGCTGTGCTAACCACTGAGCCACCGTGCTGCCCCAGATCTCCTATCAATGCCGGCCACTGGGCAATGCTCATAGCAGATCGGCAACCACAAGCACATGAGTCTCCTGCAGACCCCCGGTTGTCATGACAACCAATTGGCACCCCGCGATCTTGTGAGAGGGGTGTCGATGGGCGGGGTTAGTGGCGCGATGACGTGCTTTCGACGCACGGGTATTAAATGCTGCTGTCAGATTAAAGAAGCACTCCCATCACAGTTTTTATCCTCTTAAAATATTGCAGCCATCATATTATTTAGCACGGTGTACTTACAATTGCTCATTTTACTCTTCCATCCCGTTAATTCTTCTCTTTACCATTAGGACTAAGACCTCACATGATTATAAAAAGACTAAATTAATCCTTATAAGCCTTAGATAGAATCAGGAATCCTCTTTCCCTGCATGAGTCTTCATTCTGCAATTCTACATCACTCCAAAGTCCCTGGCAGGGGGAGGAGCACAGCAGTCGGGTCAGGAGTTGAAGATGGGTTGGAGCTGGACTGCCAGGGACTTTTCAGTGATGTAGAATTACAGTTCTAATGATGACTCAAGCAGGGAAAAAAAAACTTAGAGCTTAGAAGGATTCAGCTAGTTTATTTTTAATCACATCAGGTCATAGACTTAATGGAAAAGAGCAGAATTAAATGGGTAGAAAGGCAAAATGAGCAATTGTAAGTACACAGTGCTAGATAATATGATGATTGCAATATATTAATAAAATGAAAACATCGATGGGAGTGCTTCTTTAAAAAAAAAAAGCACGGTATTATTCCAAAATAAAATGTGAATATTTTTGATATTTTACTTTAATAAAAACTGTAGTTGAGAAAGAAGTAAACAACTAACAAGAATCCTATCAAACCTTAGAACATTGCAATTTACCTTCTGTCACAATACATCAACAATAATATTTTAGTTTTTGTGCTACTTTGAAAAACTATGATGCAATAAAAATCTATTCTGTCACTAACCTCTTTTGGGTCACATCTGTTCAGCGAGCGAATGATTCATATAAAAAGGTATTTCACTTTCATCCAATGTTACCTTAGTAAAGTATTCAGCTCACAAAAGATGAAAAAAAAAATCTGCCAAGTCCAGTTACTGTGACAACCTTAACTTCATTTGATGATGTCATTATACATATTGTACTAGTACTGTAGCCGAGAAAAAAAGAAAGACTCCTGTGCTCAGGGGCTAAAAAAATTACATTGTCTTGTTATTTAAAAAGCAAAAAACAGGATCCAAGTGAGCTGTCAGTTCGACTTATAAAGACAATTTCTCATCTGAAAGTTACGTCTATAGTGTTCCTCTAGCACTTTTGTCACAGTGGGAATACACGGTTTTACATTTTCTAAATCTCATCTGATTGCGGCAACAAAAATGATAGAGGATTAGATGGAAGACTTATTAGTAAATTATTTTTTTGACACGCTGCTGTTAATAGACCGAACATATGTGGCAAACCTAATTTTGTTAAGTCTAGTTACAGAAATATATCACAGTCATGTTATTTTTATGATATTCTGTGAATTATTCATTAAATGCGGAACAAACATTTACAATGGAAGTAAAATGAGATCTGTAAGTGTCTGGAGCATTAAATACTAAGTAAATTAAACTGCAGTAAACCCTTTTCTTTAATAGGGATAAAGGCGTCAGTCTTGACAGTCGTTCATTTTATCGAATAAAACTCAAATTAAAAAAAGTTTTAAAGAAGCCGAAGCATTTACTGTTGGCGGCTGGAACGTTTGGTTGTTACCATACTGAAGGATTAAAATGGTTTCAAGGGGTTGTTCCATCATGACCAACCAATTTCCACGGGTCTTGTTGAGATTTATGGACATCACAGAGGAGTGGTCCCCTGCTCATGACCACGTCTATGAACCACTGAAAAGAATTACTAACGTAATCTGAATGAATAAGAATTACATCTTCCAAATTTCCACCATGGGCATAAAGGTAATTTACCCAAAACAGAATAGAACAATGATTTTTTTTTACCCAATTTGCAAAGCTTGGTAGTCAGTTGCCTAAAGCCACCACTAAGATAAGGTTGCCTTCATTAGATGATATTTTACAAGGTTCTAGTCAAAATCCCTGCAGGTGGATTCACTTGTAAATACATTGTAGGACCACTGGGACCAAAGTGCAAAAAGGTACACTAATTGGCAGTGGTGTAACTAGAATCCGTTGGGGCCCGATGCACAATTTGGACTTGAGCCCCCACCTACTTGATGGTCAGATGCATGGGCCATTCTAGTGTTCTAAAACCTATAAAAACATATGTTTTAATAATGTCCCACAACCTAAGACCCTTGCAGTTATAATGTTCAACATCCTGGGCCCCTTTCTGAAATAATGTCCCACATCCTGAACCCCTTCTTGTAATAATGTTCCCATGCCTGGTGTAATGTCCCCATCCAGGCTCTTTCCAGTAGTAAATGTACCCCATCCTGGGTCCTTCCAGTGATATACAGTTAGGTCCATATATATTTGGACAGAGACAACATTTTTCTAATTTTGGTTATAGACATTACCACAATGAATTTTAAACAAAACAATTCAGATGCAGTTGAAGTTCAGACTTTCAGCTTTCATTTGAGGGTATCCACATTAAAATTGGATGAAGGGTTTAGGAGTTTCAGCTCCTTAACATGTGCCACCCTGTTTTTAAAGGGGCCAAAAGTAATTGGACAATTGACTCCAAGGCTATTACATGGACAGGTGTGGGCAATCCCTTCGTTATGTCATTCTCAATTAAGCAGATAAAAAGCCTGGAGTTGATTTGGGGTGTGGTGCTGCATTTGGAAGGTTTTGCTGTGAAGTAAACATGTGGCCAAAGGAGCTCTCTATGCAGGTAAAACAAGCCATCCTTAAGCTGCGAAAACAGAAAAAACCCTTCCGAGAAATTGCTGCAATATTTGGAGTGGCAAAATCTACAGTTTGGTACATCCTGAGAAAGAAAGAAAGCACTGGTGAACTCATCAATGCAAAAAAGACCTGGGCGCCCACGGAACACAACAGTGGTGGATGATCGCAGAATAATCTCCATGGTGAAGAGAAACCCCTTCACAACAGCCAACCAAGTGACCAACACTCTCCAGGAGGTCGGCGTATCAATATCCAAATCTACCATAAAGAGAAGACTGCATGAAAGTAAATACAGAGGGTTCACTGCACGGTGCAAGCCACTCATAAGCATCAAGAATAAAAAGGCTAGTCTGGACTTTGCTAAAAAAAAATCTAAAAAAGCCAGCACAGTTCTGGAAGAACATTCTTTGGATAGATGAAACCAAGATCAACCTCTACCAGAATGATGGAAAGAGAAAAGTATGGTGAAGGTGTGGTACAGCTCATGATCCAAAGCATACCACATCATCTGTAAAACACGGCGGAGGCAGTGTGATGGCTTGGGCATGCATGGCTGCCAGTGGCACTGGGTCACTAGTGTTTATTGATGATGTGACACAGGACAGAAGCAGCCAAATGAATTCTGAGGTATTCAGAGACACACTGTGTGCTCAGATCCAGCCAAATGCAGCCAAACTGATTGGTCGTCGTTTCATACTACAGAAGGACAATGACCCAAAACATAAAGCCAAAGCAACCAAGGAATTTATTAAAGCAAAGAAGTGGAATATTCTTGAATGGCCAAGTCAGTCACCTGATCTCAACCCAATTGAGCATGCATTTCACTTGTTAAAGACTAAACTTCAGACAGAAAGGCCCACAAACAAACAGCAACTGAAAACCACCGCAGTGAAGGCCTGGCAGAGCTTCAAAAAGGAGGAAACACAGCATCTGGTGATGTCCATGAGTTCAACACTTCAGGCAGTCAATGCCAACAAAGGGTTTTCAACCCAAGTACTAAAAATGAACATTTTATTTAAAATTATTTAATCTGTCCAATTACTTTTGGTCCCTTTAAAAACAGAGTGGCACATGTTAAGGAGCTGAAACTCCTAAACCCTTCATCCAATTTTAATGTGGATACTCTCAAATGAAAGCTGAAAGTCTGAACTTCAGCTGCATCTGAATTGTTTTGTTTAAAATTCATTGTGGTAATGTCTATAACCAAAATTAGAAAAATGTTGTCTCTGTCCAAATATATATGGACCTAACTGTATGTCCTTAATCCTGGTGTAATGTGCCCCATCAACAATTGGCATCAGCCAGCCTCCCTGACATAGTTACACCTTCTGCGACCATTCCATCTGGTATTAGTCAGAATGGGGGTTGTGATTTTTCTACCTAACTGATGAACCATGGTTGTAACTTAGGGGGGGTCATAGCTGACTTAGGGAGCATTGTTGAAGGGTGTGTTATCCATACAACAGAGTCCATTACAGATAATACATTTTATATAGTTCATTATTTTCTGAATCCAATAGACAAAGATGTAATAGTCAATTCATATTCTCCAGAACAAGAGGGACTCCAAACACCCTAACAGAACATAAGGACATGGGCTGCCCCGTGTGTTCTTTACCATATAGAAAACAAGTAAACCATTATACTCACTAGGGGTGAACATAGAAGTCATGGGGCCCCATAGCAGAAGTATAATGCACTCCCCATAGTCCTCCATATACTACAATGCATTCACCATAGTCTTCCATACATTATAAGGCACCCCTTACAGTCCTTCATATAGTATAATGCACCATGCACCACTCATAGTCCTGCCTATAGTATAATGCACCTCTCTTTGTCATCAATGTAGTGTAATGCACCCACCATAGTCCTCCAAATAATATAATGCACAACCCATAGCGATTCATGTAGTGTAATGCACAGCCCATACTCTTACATGTAGTATAATTCACAGCCCATTGTGGTATATTTTTCCCATCCTAGTACATGTTCCCCATGCTGGTATGTGTCACCCCATCCTGGTATATATGTCCCAATCCTGGTATGTGGCCCTCATTCTGGGTCCATCCAGGTATATGGCCCCCATCCTGAGCCTCAACCTGGTATATGACCCCCATCCTGGGCCTCATCCGGGTATATGGCGCCCATCCTGATATGTCCCCTTTCCCATAGCCCTACAAACAGGAAAATTGCACACAATATGAATTCCCCAATGTGGACAATGTACTCACTAATTAAAAAATAAAACTACTCACATCAACCTGTTCCCCTGCTGCTTGGGTATCTGCACCATGTGTTTTGAAGCTCCGCACAGCAGGCACGATATGATGACATTATCGCACCCTCTGCGCTGAGACCCACACCCGCTGTCAGGGCTCAGACACACAGGGAGAATGACAGAGGAGGGAGCTGAAGGATCCCTGTTATGTCATTGCTTTCAGCTGCATATGCATCCAGAATACAGATACAGCAGAAAGTGTAATGCCAAGCGGAGGGAGCCCGATGCCGGCGATGCGCCCTTCGACTCATGGGTCCCATAGTGGTCGTGTGGTTTTCTGCTATTAGCAGCACACCACTGCTCAAGGATGTGCACCATTTAAAAAAAAAATATTAACGTACTATAGAACATAAACACCACAGACATTTTGTATTTTGCACCAAGTATAAAATTGATTAGGTTGACCAATTTTAGGAGATTATTACTTAAAAACAGAACCGGCTAGACTCCCGCCAATCTTGGCTAGACTTCTGCCATTCCAGGAAATAGGATTCTGAGCTTACTTGCTTTCATGTGCTGTCTTCTCTTACCCCAAGTCCTCCATGGAATCTTCATTGACACTTTTGATAAAGTAATAACATAATACATAGTTAATTTATGGATTTTAAAAAACAAATGGTAGCATCATTAACCACTTTGGCACCGTTCACTTTCATTTTTCCCTTCCTTTCTTCCTAAAGCCATAACATTTTTAATTTCCCAATGACATAGAGATATGAAGTCATAATTTTTGCAGGATGAGTCTTTGTTTTACTGTATCATGTAATGAAAAACAGGGAAAAAAATTCCAAGTTGGATGAAATAGTGAAAAAAAATGTAATTCCGCCATGGTTTTTTGTGTTTTGTTTTTACTTTGTTCGCTGTGCAGTACAAATTACCTTGGCAACAATATTCTCCAGGTTAGTATAATTGATACAAAACTTGTATATATTTGTTTATATATACAGCGTGTCAGTAAAGTCATGGTGCACTTTTGGTGCCCTTTCTCTGGCCCAATCATATCAGACCTGTTCATCAGGAGAGATAACAAGAGCCAATCAAACAACACAAACTCATTTAAGCTGTTGCTGAGCCCCCAGTAAGATTAACCCCTGATTAACTGAACTCTGATTAATACACTGTTAGGTCTGTGACATCATGCAACCACAACCTTATGCCATTTGAGATGTGGACAGTACAGAGGAAAGTTCAGTGTGTTCTGTGAGATTGACAATGATGCAAGATTTTTGCAGAAGATTGTGTTTAGCGATGAGGTGACCTTTCATATCTGTGGACATGTTCATCAACATAACATCCAAATATAGGCTGCTGAACATCCTCATGCCTATGTTGCATATGTTGAGTACGAATGTAACACCCCTAAAGTGAACGTGTGGTGTGGCCTGATGCATTTTAAGGTGATAGGCCCATTTTTTTTCATGGAGCGGTCTGTGACGGCAAACACTTATCTTGACATGTTGGAATTGTATGCAGTGCCACAATTTCCAGAAGTTGTTATCCTTCAACAGGATGTCACTCCTCCACACTATGCCACCAATGTTCATGAGTTTCTGGATAGAACATTCCCCCAGTGGTGAATAGCAGGGGTTCTGTCAAGCTATGGCCACCAAGATCCCCAGATCTGATGCCTTTAGACTTTTACTTTTGGGGTTATGTGAAGCAACATGTGAACATTGAATGTATCAACAACATTAATCACTTAAAGTCACCTAATTTTGGCCCTATAAACTGCAGCCACAGGGGCTTATCTACAGCATTCTGTAATGCTGTAGATAAGCCCCCGATGTAACCTGAAAGATAAGGAAAACAAGATAGATTATACTTACCCAGGGGCGGTCCCGGTTCAGTTCGGGTCTGATGGGCGTCAGAGGTCAGGGTCTGGCGCCTCCCATCTTCATATGATGTCATCATTCTCCTTCTGTTGCGACTCCTGCACCGGCGTACTGATTTGCCCTGTTGAGGGCAGCATAAAGTACTGCAGTGCGCACGCACCGGGCCTCTCTGACCATTCCCGGCGCCTGTGCACTGCAGTGCTTTGCTCTGCCCTCAACAGCGCAGATAAAGTACAGCTGCGCAGTAGACACGACAGGAAGCAAAGAAGAGGACGTCATCACATGAAATGGGAGGCGCCAGACCCGAACCTGCAACGTCCATCGGACCGGACCGCCTCGGAACACCCCTGGGTGAGTATAATCTAACTTGTTTTTCTTATCTTTCAGGTTACATTGGGGGCTTATCTACAGCATTACAGAATGCAAATGGAGCCAACATCGAACTGCACTGAATATGTATGAAACTGGGAGAGTTTTTCTTTTATTTGGAGCAGATTTCACATTTCTATTGTCTTTTGTTGCTTTCCAGTGACTGGTCAAAAGTGCACCTTGACTTTACGGACACACTGTGTGTGTGTGTACGGTATATATATATATATACATGCATATATATATATATATATACATATATATAATGTTAATAGTAAAAAAAATCAGACATTTACTAATCAAAAAAAGTTGTTTATGACACCATTTCACCATTTTCTGAGACCTTTTCTATTTTTCCATCGATGGAGCAGTGTGATGACTTATTTTTTGTAAGCTGTTGTTTTCATTGATACTATTTTAGGGTATATACAATATATTGATCACTTTTTATTGTATTTTTTGTTCTTCGAACCTACGGTCACTGAAAAGCTGGTGTTTGGCACGGCGCATCTCTCCCTATTAAGTACACATGCATGCTTGGCCAAGCTGAGCACGAGTCTGCATTGGAAGAGGAGAAATAGCTGTCAGACAGCCGAGCTCTTGAAGGTGTATAGCTAGATTATGGTTTTGATTGAAAGATAACTTATTAGATCATATTAATGGTATGTCCTCTATGCGTAATTATAAGTGGTTATGTACTTGTTCTGTATAGATGGCAAGGAAGTCCTTAGGTTTCTTCTTCATGACATATATTTGCTCTTACTCAGTTGTTCAGACCATCACATGAATGCATCCATGTAGGCCAGAGTGACGCCGATCACCATGTTATTCAATAATTTGCAATCTTTATGCATACTCTTCAAGCGTCTTACAAATTTTTCCTTGATTCCTCCTGTGGACTTGATGCTCTTGTGTGTGCCAGTTAATAGAGTTGTTCTTCGCTTGCTGAGGAGCTCTTGAAATTCCATTAGAATATTGAATTACTCTTTGCTGAGCTGCAGCAAGAGAAGCTTCCCGTATGTCATTCTGACAGATAAGATGTCATTCTCTGTCTAAGCTGCCTTTAAAAAAAGAAAGTGCAGAGCAAACCAAAAGGAGGAGTCTGAAGAGATAAATACATTGATGCTGAAACAAAGGATGCCAGATTATGGATTTTCATTTACTGCATGATGCCTTCATATTACAGGATACCTTTTATATATCGACTAAATATAACCCAGACTATGAGACAGATAACTAAAAAAACACACTTCAATGGGATGTACAATTATATATATTTTTTGTGTTAACATTACATATTTTTATTTTGTGGAATTAAAAAAATAGACAAAAATATTTTTATCATTTTTTCCAGTCCTATAATTAGCTGGTTCAATCCATAAAATTCCAAAATGAAATCTTCAACTCGCCAAACAGACCTACTTTCCAGTCCTATAAGTAGACTTTGCCTGATGAAGAGACGTATGTAGTCTCGAAAGCTTGCAATTTATTACCATCTTTTCAGTTGGCCATTAAAAGGTATCAACCACTGAGGACTCTCAATTCTAAATATTTTTTTATCTACTGGCTAACACGGTACCAAGATTTATTTCTTTCCTGCATCCTCCTTCAAACACTCTATCATTACTCCATTATTAAAGAAACCCTCTCTCGATCCATCCTGCACAAATAACTAGAGACCAGTCTCCAACTCCCCCTTCATCTCTAAACTCTTGGAGTACCTGGTCTACTCCAGCCTTACCCGTTACTTCTCCACTCACTCACTCCTAGACCCTTCACAGTCCGGCTTCCACCCCAACATTCGACAGAAACTACACTCATCAAAGTGACCAATGACCTTCTGACAGCAAAGTGTAATGGTGACCACTCTCTGCTCATTCTTCTCAACCACTCTGCAACCTTTGACACTGTTGACCACCATTTCCTACTCTCTAGGCTCCAGTTACTAGGCATTAAGGATACTGCCCTCTCCCAGTTCTCGTCCTGTTTTTCTCACTGCTCCTTCAGTGTTTCGTTCGTTGGCTCCACTTCGTCCCCTCTTCTTCTCACTGTCGGGGTACCTCAGGGCTCAGTACTTCGCCCACTTCTCTTCTCTCTCTACACAGCCCCAATTGGACAGACCATCAGCAGATTTGGCGTTCAGTACCATCTTTATGCCGTCGACACACAACTATTTATGTCATCCCCTGACCGTACTCCAGCTGTTCTACAGAATGCCACTGACTGTCTGTCTGCAGTCTCCGACATCATGTCCGCCCTCTATCTGGAACTCAGCCTCTCCAAAACTGAACTTCTTCTGCTCCCACTGTCTACTAACCTCCCTAAACCTGACATATCCCTCTCCGTGGGTGGCACCATAATAAAACCCCTAGAGCAGGCGCACTGTCTGGGTGTTATGTTTGACACCAATCTCTCCTTCACCCCCCATATACAATCTCTTACCCGCTTGTGCTGCTTACACCTAAAAATCTCTAGAATCTGCCCTTTTCTCATCATGAAAACAACAAAAACCCTCACTGTCGCCATAATCCACTTCCGCCTGGACTACTATAATGCTCTATTAATTGGCCTCCCCCTCACTCGACTTTCCCCTCTCCAGTCTATCCTTAATGCAGCAGCCAGGGTCATCCATCTGGCTAATCGGTATTCAGATGCAGCCGCTCTTCACCAGTCATTACACTGGCTGCCCATTCATTAAAGGATCCAATTCAAAGTACTTGTTCTCACCCACAAAGCTCTTCACAGTGCAGCACCCCCTTACATCTCCTCCCTTATTTCTGTCTATCGGCCTAACCGACCACTGTGCTCTGCAAATGACTTTCGACTAACATCTGCACTAATCCGTACCTCCCACTCCCGACTCCAAGACTTCTCCCATGCTGCACCAATCCTCTGGAATGCTCTACCCCAAGAAATTAGGACCATCCACAATCTGCATAGTTTTAGGCGCTCCCTCAAAACACATTTGTTCAGAGCGGCCTATCACGTTCCCTAATAATAATAATAATAATAATTTTATTTTTATAGCGCCAACATATTCCGCAGCGCTTTACAAATTATAGAGGGGACTAATAATCAAATCAAAGTAATTTTATATGTAAGGGTGCGAGTGTAGCACATTCACTATCTCCACCTATCCCCCACTCCCTCAAGATGGCTGGACCATCTTTGTAAATACATCATTGTAAATAAGCTCCTGTACTTTGTGTCTCCCCCACCTCATTGTAGATTGTAAGCTCTCACGAGCAGGGTCATCTTGTTTTGCTTTAATTATTGTATTGTTAACGATTTTACTTATGACTTGCATTTTAAACTGTAAAGTGCTGCGGAATATGTTGGCGCTATATAAAGATTATTGTTATCTAATATATAATTGCCTAGAATACTACTTCCTGCAATTTGTGCCAACTTCCTGTCCGGAGCTAATGTCCGGAGCTAATGTCCGGAGATAAGTGACGTCAACAGTGTCCAGTGTCTGATTGGTTGCCGCCTGCTGCGAGCGACCAATCAGAAACGTGCCGTACTGTGACACACTCCGCCCGCCATTTTGGTGTGATTTTTGAATTTTTACCTCACAGCAAGTTTCTACTGCGTGGAGGCAGGCCCAGTGACGTTGCTCTTCAAGCTCCTGCCGAATTTCAAGTATATATGGATTCTAGACTCCCGATTCTTTAGAATCGGGCTGCCATCTAGTTATTATTATAATTATATTATTATTAATAAATCTTTAGTTTTTCTTCATCGGGATCTGAGAAATGTCTGATGTCTGATATTAATACTGAATCATCAAAAACACCCTAATTGTATTTTACTTATATTATATTTTACTGCTTAACCTTGTTGGTGGGTTTGTATACTTTTTTTTTTAGCAAAGGTGCGAAAACAAATATTGGGATAGAGCAGTCAAGAAATTTTTGGATAATTTTCATATGTGTATGGCAACATAAATTGTGTCCTAAATGATAAGATTATTTTATTCTAGTTGGGGATGGCATCATCAGTTTGGTAAAAGTATTTGTTGATAAATTCCATCCCACAAACCTTCATTATAGTGAAACTTGTCCATTTATTTTAACTGTAACCTAATGAGTTTGAGCACCCAAATAGCCATTGCATTAGGGAGCATAGTGATAAGTGTGAATGTAGAAACTTTTGTCTACAGGGAACTGATTATTTCCGTTCCCTAAAATAATATGGCTGGGAATAAGTAAATTAAATGCAACATTTTTCATCACAACTTTATTTTTGTGCAAATTTCAGCCAAATTTAATTTTTAACAAGTACCTTTCACCTTACCCTAACTAGAGCAAATATTATGCCTTGCTGTCTTCATTCTCTACAACACGTCAAAACAACATATGGTACAATTTCCACTTTAATATGCATTGGAACTGGCCAGATTTTAGTGTTCTGTAACTTGCCACCCAATTTCCTGGAGTGGGAGTTTTTCTATCACAAATCCACCAGAACATTAGGTGCCAGAACTTCCTTCCATTCACTTCTCAGCATGTACAGCAACTATCTTTGTCCCATAGATTAGTTGTCCCAAACTGAAAACGCTCCCATTTGTAATGCCTATATGCAATTTGACAGCAGAGCAGAAACAAAAGCCATGATAAGACTTCTGAATTAAAAGGGGATATCTGGGACTTTGTTTTTTTTAGCGATGAGCGAGTATACTCGTTGCTCGGGTTTTCCCGAGCACGCTTGGGGGTATCCGAGTATTTGTTTGTGTTCGGAGATTAAGTTTTCATCACCATAGCTGAATGATTTACAGCTACTAGACAGATTGATTACATGCGAGGATTTCCGAGCAACCAGGCAACCCCCACATGTACTGAGCCGGGCTAATAGCTGTAAATCATTCAGCTGCGGCGATGAAAACTTAATCTCCAAACACTGAAAAATACTCGGAGATCAACAGAGCGTGCTTGGGAAAACCCGAGCAACGTGTACATTCGCTCATCACTTCTTTTTTTTTACAGACAAGCATGTACCTAAGCACTAACAGATAGTTGCTACAGGTTACAGACTGCCCCTGTCGGCGGTTCATCTGCTTCTCCTGACATCACGTTTACAAAGAAGGGGCTTCTTTTCCACTCTGCTCTGTTGACAGGATACAACTGCCAATGTCATGCTGATTGGCAGTCAGCTACCTACTGCGTAACTGGGGGAGCTGTCAATCAGCATGACGCCTCATCAACAGAGCAGAGCAGATTAGCCCTTTAAGAAATGAAACATAAATTAGATGAGCTGTGGCCTCACACCCCCCGTACCACACCAGCTTCACCCATCTTGGCATAACTTGGCAAAACTGGTATGAAAGTGCCAAACGTCTGTAAACTTTTGCACAACTCCGCGCTGCGCAAATGTTTCGTAACCATTCACAATGATTTAGGCCAAATTTCTGGCATAATCACTAGTGATGAGTGAATATACTCGTTACTCGAGATTTCGGAGATTTAGTTTTCCTTGCAGCAGTTGAATGATTTACATCTGTTAGCCAGCTTGATTACATGTGGGGATTCCCTAGCAACCAGGCAACCCCCACATATAGTTATGCTGGCTAACAGATGTAAATCATTCAGCTGCGGCGATGAAAACTATATCTCCGAGCACTAAAAAATACTTGGAAGACCCCCGAGCATGATCGGGAAATCTAGAGTATCGAGCATATTCGCTCATCACTAATAATCACTTTGATGAATTGGAGCCATAGTCTTTCTGTTCCGGTACTCCGGTGTCTTTGCTGCTAAAGGTGGATTGCACTTAATACAGGCAGCGAGCAGCAAGATGACCGGCACTTAAGAGTGATTTCTCATGCTGTAAAATCATTCGCTTTAAAGTACTATGGCGCATTTGTTGACCAAAGGTTTTGCTATGGCTAACAAGATTGCTAAATATATTGAAGCAACCACGATCACTTAAAAAAATGACGCAAACATAAAACTACTAAAAATTAAAGAAGCATTTTGACACTTTAGCACAAAGTCCTAGAAAAGGGTTCAAAATTTAAATGCATTAAATTTGATATATGGCAGAAGCCGTTTAGCTATAAGTTGTACCATCTGGTATCATTCTCACAAATGATGCAGATCTTTCTGGGCATTAACATTACTGCAGATATGTGAGACGTAATGGAAATTGTAGGAGATGGTCAGAATTGGCTGCTGATAGGGAGCAATAGGTCGCTTTCAGCTAAATAGAAAAAGGTAGAAAGAACCGTTTGTAGGTTTATGGTCCATTTATATATTTTAACAAGTCCACAGTATCAACACTGGCTGTTATATGCTGGCCAGCATTATGTTTTCATCCAGTTGCTGAAGCTTCTATACTACATTTCCTTGCGATTCAATGTTTTGTAATTGTTTTCTATTTTATCAAGGAACAGAAAGAGTGAGCAAAGTCTAAATGAGCACTTGTCATGCAAATTGGCTCTTGCGTTTGCCCCAACACTCAAACATTTTAGCATATTCTTAGAACAGTAGTAATAATCTTGATGAGGAGCAGATGGAAAGTGACAATCCATAGGAACTTTTTTCAGAAAGCTTTCTGGATATGGATTCTAATAGCTTTGTTTAAAGAATGGTAATGTCTGAGCTGTACCTCCTCGGAAGCTGTTATTTTATAGGAGAGATAAAGTAGGATTGAATTGAAGATCCACAGTTTGCAGAAAGAAGGATAATGTACAGCACTTAATGAGGAAGGTGACCTATAGTGCAACATTCTACAAAATATTCTCATGTATGTTAGTGGCCTAATATCTAATTTGGTCTACCATATCAAGATACCAACAAGAACTTAGCGAGACAAGGCTCATAACTGTGATTAACCCCTTGGCTTACGGCATTATTTTGCCTTTTTCACTCCGTGCCTTTCAAGATCTATATTTTTTCACTCTTCCGTCAACATAGTCGTATCCGGGCTTTTTTTTTCGGTGAGAGGGGTTGTAGTTTTGAATGACTCCATTAATTTTGTTATACAGTGTACTGAATAATAGGAAGTAAACTTCAAGTCGGGGTGAAATTGTGAAATTGTAGAAAAAGTAAAATTTCAACATTGTTTTAGGGATTTCCAATCTTGACTTTGTGCTAAACCAAAACAAATGAGCTAGATCATAAGTTGGAATACATGCTATGTGTGAGAACACATTCACACAGTGGCTATTTCACAGACAAAATCAAAGATAAAATTAATATATACCCTGTAGTAAGTATATGAGTAAATAGTGATGGGGTACTTAGTTCACACTTATTTGATCAAAAAAGTGTAAAATCCATCCCGCCTCGACAAGGTGTACCCAATCGGGAGTGTCACTAGTACCAAAACCTTACCATGTGTCATCCAACCTCAAGGTGAATAAGGGCATAGAAAGAGCAGGGCTCAGTCACCTGCTCATGGGAAACTATATAGAAGAAATGGCTAGTTCAAAAAGGAGTTTAACACCCCTGTTTGTACAATAGTGCAAGAAACTACAGCAAAATCAAAGAAATGAGCCGGAGCATACGTTAATATATGTACAATGTGTAAGTGCACGTTCACACAGTGATTATTTTACAGACAAAACCCATGTTTACTTTATAATAAAAAAAAATCCTGGTAATTTTGTTCTATTGGTCAGTATGCTTATGATGGTATAACATTTATATTAATTATTTATTGATTTATCACATTTATCATATTATCAAACTTGACTTTTGAAACAAAAAATGTATTTATTTTTCTGGGCTTGTTTTTTGCAGAACAAGCTGTAGTTTTTACTGCCATTTTAAGAGTGACCAACAAAAAACAGCAATTCTGTAATTTATTTTTCAAGATTTGTCATTCATGGTGTGAGATAAATATTTTAAATAATTGTATTAGTTTACATACCGTAACTACGCATGCAGTGCAACTAAATATACATTTTTTCAACATTAGTTTTTAAACATTTTTTTATTTAGATTTGCGGAAAAAGGGGAGGGTAGTCATTTAAACTTTTATAGCTTTTATGTAGTTTACATATTTTTTTAAGCTTTATGTTTTTTTCCACTTTTCATTAGTCCCTTTAGCAGACTTAAATATGTGATTGCTTTAAAACATACTGCACTACTGTAGAAATGCAGTGTTTAGTAAAATTAATAAGTAGTAGAAGTATAGATGACGGCACTCACCACTTCATGGAAAAACCTTCTTTAGTATTTCATAGCAAGCAGAAAAAACAGGTGGGGGGAGTACAGGCAGAAAACAGCAGGCTACAGCAGTTTCGCATTTATCTGCAGCTTCTAGGGGACTATTTGCACAATGGAAACAGCACATTATTTTAAAGTTTTAGCTCCACCTTGACTGGAGTAACCTTGAAAACACATAACATAATATATTTGTATAATATGACATTAAAAAATAGTAAGTGCAGTAACCATTTGGCTGTATATATGGACCTCTTAAAATATAAATTACAAAAATACTTTCGTATCATTTTTTTCAATAAAGCTCTATAGTCCCTGTGCAGCTATTTGTATTATCCAATGTGCTTCTTTTTTTCATAAAATGTTGTACCTCTGTCCTCCATGTTTTGGAGAATCAACACAGTCTAAGCCAGCAAAACTAAATACTGGAAGGTCACTATTATAAGTTTCAACTACATGTATGATCTGCTGTGTGGCTCCTACCCCTGTCTCATTTGATTTAAAATGTTCCTTAATCCTTTTGTACATTCTCCTATGGCCGGGTGCACACGATCCGAAGCTAGCAGCGCTTTGGACGCAGCGTATGTTCTATTGAACGAAGGTGAATCCGCATGTGTTCGCTGAACCGTGTGGATTCACCACTTTCAATACATTCTATTGGTCAAATTACTCTTGTGGAGACCAGCATCTCCGCAAGAGAAATAGATATGCTGCGGTCTGGAGAGACGCGCCGCATGTCCGTCTCCGCGGGTGACTCACAGGCATTTGTGGAGGCATAGTGGGCATGGGATTTTTTGAAATCCCATCCACTATGCTGTAACATCTGGCCACTGCAGCATTGATGCTGCATATGCAGCGTCAAACCCACAGCAATTACTGATCGTGTGAACATACCCTAATAGTTTCACCTATAGTTGTGTGAAAAAGCATTTGCCCCTTCCTGATTTCCTATTCTTTTGCATGTTTGTCACACTTAAATATTTCATATCACAAAACAAATTTAAATATTAGACAAAGATAACAAAATGCCGTTTTTAAAATGAAGGTCTTTATTATTAAAGGAAAATGAAATTCAAACCTATAGGGCCCTGTGTGAAAAAGTGATTGACCCCCTCCTGAAAACATAGATTAATTGTGGTCTATCACATCTTTGGGAAGCTAAGTTCACACAGGCCACACGCAGGCCTGACTACTGCCACACCTGTTCTCAATCAAGAAATCACTTAAATAGGACCTGTCTGACAAAGTGCCTAGACAGCATGCCATCCAAAGAAATTCTAGAACAAATGAGAAACAAAGCAATTGAGATCTCGAAGTCTGGAAAAGGATATAAAGCGATTTCTAAAGCTTTGGAACACCAGGAAACCACAGTGAGAGCCATCATTCACACATGGCATAAACATGGAATAGTGGTGAACCTTCCCAGGAGTGGCCATCGGACCAAATTACCCCAACAGTAAAATATGGTGGTTGTAGTGTGATGGTCTGGGGCAGTTTTGCTGCTTCCGGACCTGGAAAACTTGCTGTGGTAAGTGGAACATGGGAAAAGAGACTTCCTGTTTCTACATGGAGCAGAGAAAACAGAAGAATAACCTGGGTAGAGAGGCAAAATGAGCAATTGTAAGGACACAATGCTATAGAATATGATGATTGCAATATATTAAGAGGATGAAAACTTTGATTGGAGTGATTCTTTAAACTGACCTTTTTCTTAACTCATGTTTCAAAATTTTACAACGCAAAGTAAAATATTTGAAATGGTAAGTCATCCATTTATGTTGAAGTATGTATAGATGTTCAAAATAAAGTTTGTGTGGAGGTGTGGTTCTCTACACTTTCTGGAGCCAAAATTGTCAAGGGAGAAAAAGATTGGGCAATTTGAACTCAATTGCCCAATCCTATTGTTCCTGCAGAAGATAAAGCTCCTCTGGCATTGAAAACACATGGACTCAAAGTTTAGCCAAGTGTTCATGTGTATGGGTGAATCAGAAGAGATACAGGTATATGGACACCTATGGTTTTTCCATTACTTGTAACTGATGAGGATCAAGGCGAGCAGGACACCACTATCAGACTTATAGTAACTTTTTACGCCTAGGTTACAAACTTTCAAACATAAGGTTTAGTGCTCCTTTAATTTCTGAATACTAGTACGAGTTTTACTTTCGGCTATCCTTGCTATCAGCTACAGACTAAACCCACACCTCATAATATTTATACCATTTTTTGTTCAATGCCAAGGCAGGTAATATTTAAACTATGGAATTTGTGTCCTAATAAAATATTTGTGTGGATTATGTTACGTGTAGGAACAGTAACAGGAAGTCGATGAACGAAAAGAGTGATTACCCTCCTGTAGCCCTTACAGATGCATCACCTCACGCAGTCTTCCCCGTCTACTGTGATCTAATCCACCTCTGCACTGGGACCTTGCGGCACCAAATCTACGAATGTAACTTTATTTTGTTGTTTCACGTCCTTCAGTTCTCCTTACTGTGATTGGCCAGAAAGTGCGAAATCTCCAAACAGATGGAATTCGATCTGTGCCGAGAAAATTTGCAAAATTAATCCAAGGTCTGCATTCAGGTCTCATGTTTTCTAAATAAAAACCCAGTTGGGGGAAAAAATGTGTTTTATTTATACACTCCTAGTAATAACGGTATGTAAATTTTGAAATATGGTCCTTTTACTATTCAGTTATGAGGCAGGCTTTCTGCATTCATACACATTCATAACATTCAAATTTATAATGTAATCTTACTTCCCTTTCCATATTTATGAGAATTTTTGATGGGTATTTTTTATGCGATAATATCAGGCAGAATGCTAACCCATTGCCTAAAACCACTGTAAAGTCATTCAGTTACATAATTGACATCGGCATATTCTTTCATTATACAAGATTTAGCATGCATCTGCTCGGAGATCTCTTCAAAATAGATGACTTTTTCTGCATTCCGTATTATCAATTCAAATTAGGCTCGATTTCCTCAAGCTACTGTATGGATTTTACAGTTGACAGTAAGGAAAAACATTGAATGTAATGACTGTCTTAAATTATTCAGGCCTAGTTAAACCTAGTTCAGTCTGATCTGGAAAGTGAAAGGCGGAAGGGACGGGGAGGGGAGCCATATTATAAAAACCAGCCATCTTTACAGTGAATTATAGGTATGCCATCTGCAAAAAGCCTGGAAGTCTTTAATCAACAAGAAAACTCTGTCATATTAGAGCACATTCATTTAGTTAGTGTAATTGGGTTCAGGGAGAGGGTAAGCAGAAAAGTTGGTGGAGACAGTGCATTTATCAAGTTTATCTTTTGACAAGATGAATATCAATCCTTCATAGTGCAGACGGCTCGGGACCTCTGCTGCATCTTTTCTCTTACTGGTCACCTTCAGAAAACAAAATTAAGAACTTGTTACATTAAAGGAACACTAAACCTATAGAATAGTATTAAAAAAAACTAAAAATATAGTAGTCCTGTTTGTTGCACCATTTTCTGCAAGATTCTAAGACAATCAGTCATGTAGAAATCCAGCTTTAGACCCATATATATAAATATATTAGACTAATGTTTAATATTTGGTTGGGAGAGAGGTCGATTGCACATGTCCGATTTCAGAGTGCTGATCACATTGTGCTCTCGGAGATACATGTCAGTCAGTGGCTTTCTCCTACAGAACACAGGAGCGCTCAGCCGAGTGAGTGCTCCTGTGTATGGGAAAGTTGGTTGAGATGGCTGTCGAATGAACGATCATCAGAAGCATAATTCGGTCAACAGCTATACATTGTGTATGCCCAGCCTAAGAATAACCATGTATGACTATTAAATACCTTTATAAGATGATATCATGAGGTTCTAACCGGAGATCTGCTTTGATGCTCAATGTATCAGCGTGGCTCTTCCGTGCACATATTTGAATTTTAAAATTTAATTTAGAGCAGGCACAACATCTCAGAATGTCGCACATTATGTGGTGATGACAGTAAAGAATAACTCTATTGTAATAGGGGTGGGCACAGACAGTAAATGTCTCTGTGCAGTAAAAACATATGGGCCCTTTGCAGCCCAACAGCTCATCATAATGCACAATTTCACCTGTTTTGGAAGTAGTAGTGGCCCCTTTACCTGTTAGACCCCTGTGCGGCTGCTAATACCAATGGTATGTTCGACCATGTGTGTGATATATCTGTGTCCATTATCCCGATGTATTAGAAAAGGCGTTTCATGCCGTATTTGCTGCTGAAGCTGGTCAGGGTGAAGTAGGGTCCCATTCCAAGGTGGTATTAGAATTTCTTGTTACATCTCAGAGTATGAAACATCTATTCAGGCTCAGAGGAGCAAAGCATGTACAGTAACTATTGGGTGAATCAGGCAAGAAAACAGTGGACTGAACAGCTGTCTATCCAACAGACAAATTATAGGGATCAAGGTGGCACAAACTAAAACCCAGAGAAACCTTAACCCACCCCTGAAACAACGTCCAGCCTGGTTTTGTTTTTAGCCACGTTCATCAACTGGCCATTTACCCTGTAGATTAACTAAAACAAACTCACTGCAAGCATGTATGGTGTACATTGAAATTACAAGAGCAAAACCTTCAATTCAAGTCAACACCTTTATACCTTCAATTAATTTAAATTCTGCATTACCAAACGGGACTAAAACTGGTTTATTTTTAGGATCTCTAACTTATTGTAAATTATAATTTATAATTATGGACAGATCCCTGTAATCATAAAACAGTTATTTACCAGTAACGTGAGTAGTATTTGTGCAATGCCCCTGCAGTGTGACCCTAGAAAAAATAATGCATTAAACATATCCTATTGAAAAGAATGTACTGGGTCATCCAAATCAGGAGATGCTCTTTACAGCTGGAATCCATCTTGGCTACAATAGATTTTGTAAACCAAACTCTAAGATTTGTCCTCTTTATTGAACAGTCAACATAAACCTGATTGACAAGGACATATCATAAATAAGATCTAATAGAAAAAAGGTGTTAGTGGTCAGTCATTGGTTCCCAGTTCAGTTTGAGATGGGGTTGCTGGATCTTTCGAGTCCATTTTGAGTCAAGGCCTGGGACCCTGGGACTGGAGGACCTTCGTGTATTTTGTGTCAGTCCAACCTTGGTGTAAACACAACCCTGGATTTGTGCTAGGAAGCTGAATTGCAACCTGCAAATTGCAAAGCTTATAGACTTTCAAACTTTTCAAAAACTTTATGCAATCCAGAGAACACTTTAATTAAAAGAAAGGGGAAGGTGTGACCTTGTCTATAATTTCACTAAATAACAAAGTTAAATAATATAACTTGGCAAAATTACTATTTTGAATAGTTTTAAATTTCACAGTCATCCATGTAAAATATTTTTTACTTCTGATGAGAGACCCCTATCAGTTTTAATAATTAGTGTCTGAACCCTGGTGACCGAGAAGCAATCCAACTGAAAACACTGTCTCAGTAAATGCCAGGTAATTAGGACACCATGCTAAAAAAGAGCGTCATGTCAATGTGGATTATGTTTTAATTGACTGTTAAACCCTCAAGTGCTCCAGACTTTATACAGGGCCTGCTCATCAAGAATCACTATGTGGCAAGAGTCCAACATGTCCCACAGCAAGTCCAGCGAAGATTATATAGCCTAAGATGTCATCCTTGACCCCCAATCCTGTCCTTTCACAACTAGACAAGTAATCGTACTTGATGTAGATTTATGGGCTCTGGATACTAAGAAGGAAAACACAGCCCATGTTAGTTCCTATTAATAATTATATCTGCTGCTAATAATGACATGACCTGCTATAGATAGTACTGACCATACTTACTCATGGTTGGAAAGTATATTGAGTGTATAGTACTATGGGAACACATAGGACTGAATAGCAGCTGAAGATAAAAAATAATAAGAAAAGATTAAATAAAAGACTTCTTGCAAATTGCGTCATTTTTCTGCATTCCAGGATTAATATTTTTTTACTGATGTTTCATGAGCACAACTTTCGAATAGGATAAAAGGTGAATGGTTCCTCCAATGATAAGAGATTAACTTGCCACAAAAAAAAAAAAAATAATAATTGCAAATCAGTTCAAAAATTTTGAATCTCCATAATCCAATTTTCCCCCCATATGATTTGTAAAAAAAAACACAACCGGATTCAAAATGACCAGTAAGAATCTAATAAATAATAAAAATTGTCACATGACCTCACGTCTTCTTCGGTCTAGTCACCGATGTGTCCTTCACTGGGCCATGTTTATGGTATCTTTGACGTCTCCAGTCATTTGACGTCATTCTGTGTGCAGGAGTCACAAAAGATGGAGATCACCTGGAAGATGCTGATTATGTCGGTCATCAGGAGATGCAGCAGATGGCACAGTGAACGCTGTACCGATAACCGGATCAAATAACATGATCAGAGCGGGGCCTGGCAATGGGACAGGTGAAAATTTGGAGGAAATTCAAAACATAATTACTAAACGTTCAACTTGTATAGAATAAATTCGATGCAAATTGAATTTCCTACCTAAATTTGAGTGAACTGACAAATTCAAATTTTGGCAGATTTGCTTTCATTGATAACTAAAAAGAGACAAGCGAAGTGCAACACAGGCAAATGTAACACAATAAATACCTTTAGCAAAATGATATTTCATGATTGTTTCTTGTTGCAATACAAATTGGGACTAAAACTTGATTTATGCTGTTTTGCCAATATATATGGTTATTTTTGTACTGTGTTTTAAAGATTATTATAATGTAGTCACCACTAATTTTTTGTACTTGACTAATTAATTATATATGCTTTTTTTTTACATTTTTTTATGATTGGATAGAGCAGGTTTGTTCATTAGGGCCCTCACTTATCACGGCCATACCTGAGGTCTGTTGCTTTATGAATCCAAGAATACTTTTTAGTATGATTTTTTTGTAGTATAATTTCACATGATCGTAACTTTCAAAAATGATAGAACCTTCTTAAAAGGTGAAATTCAGTATTAATGGTAAAAATGCATCTTCTGATATGTTAGAAGTGCTATAGTAAGATTTCTTAATGTCTTTAAGGCAAGTACAACCTACTAAAAAAAAAAAGTCAAAATATCCCAAGATAGAAGTATAGAGACATGGGTGCTTGTAATATTTGAGACTATTAACAGGAAAGTAACATTTTAATGCAAGCAAAAATGATAGAACAAGTCATCTTTGTAAATGATAAGATGTAGGTGTTGTAGCGTTTCTTAAGTATTCTAAATCATTTCTAATAGATACTGAAATTGGAAGCATTGTCCATTAAGATGCGTGACAAAAAAAATGTCATCTCTGACAGTTTCAATAAATGTTCCCATTTTTGTAGAGTAAAGGAACTAAAGAATTTTAGGCTTAAAACACAATTTTCTTTGCATTAAATTAACGCAGAAAAATTTATATTTTAAGACCAACAAATATATATTTTAAAGGGACACTGTCACCTGAATTTGGAGGGAACAATCTTCAGCCATGGAGGCGGGGTTTTTGGGTGTTTGATTCACCCTTTCCTTACTCGCTGGCTGCATGCTGGCTGCAATATTGGATTGAAGTTCATTCTCTGTCCTCCGTAGTACATGCCTGCACAAGGCAAGATTGCCTTGCACAGGCATGTCCTATGGATGACAGAGAATGAACTTCAATCCAATATTGCAGCCAGCGGGTAAAGAAAAGGTGAATCAAAAACCCCAAAACCCCGCCTCCATGGCTGAAGATTGTTCCCTCCAAATTCAGGTGACAGTGTCCCTTTAAGTCCAACAAATAGAAAGGACATCAAGCGGCCTAGAAGTCAATCAGATTCTAGTTATAATTTTTGCAGTTTTGGTTAGGAAATGAAAAATGGTATTTGCTTGATTATGATTATCGACTCCAAATCAAAGATTTATTTAAGTCCATGCACATACACAGAAAAAAAAATATTTAAAGATATTCTTTTGAGGTTTCCGTTGCCAGTAAGAGTTCTAAAACCAGTTGGCGAAACAAGTACTATCCTAGAAGCCTAGTAGAGTATGGATATTTAGCCTTTCGCTCATTCTGGGTTTAACGTTAGTATTAAGGCTTCCATTGTCTAAATGGAGGTTCTTCAACTGTAGAATGTCTTTTAGAAATTATAGATATTTGATATCAAAGTCTTTTCTTACGGCTAGCGGAAACAACTTCTGACATATGGAAGGGGGGAAGGAGTTAAATTAATAAGGTGGGTTTCGTAAAAATGACTGGCGCTGTCAACGCACCAGCTTGAGAGACTCATCTTTCTGTAATTTATCAAGTTCTTGTAACTCATCAGCAGACGGATTTGCAGCCAGCGCCATAAAATGACCTCCCGCGGGTTGGGGGAAGATGTTGAAAGTGTCAGTCGTTTGTTCGGATTTGTTTGACGTTGCAAAAAAAACATTGTTTACAACTGATTGTAACTTCCCGGATCATTATTAAAATGCAGTGGCAACAAATATCCCGCTTTAGTTGCAACTTATCTAATAGAAGTAAATTTGCTTCATGTAACCAAACATAATGTCACCGTTTACTAAGCGAAATGCTTTGTTTTACTGAACGTGTTAAAAATCTCCATCTGACAAATGACACCTAACTGCAAGTTGACTGTACCGGCGTTCCCATTGGGTGGTCATTTGTTCTGCTTTTATTCCATACCACAGGGAAAAAGTAAAATGACAGATGTCAGTTCATGCCTAGAGGAATTCTATGCTGATCTAATTGTTAAAGCCTTATGTCACAGGGGTAACACATTCTCATTTTACCATCACTTTTTACTTTTTTCCCATTGCTAGGAAATGCACAACGTTCCAGTTAAATTTCTTACAAGGTAAAGGGAAAAGATAAAAACACAAGAAACATGCACACACTGTATCATATAATGGAACAGTGTCACATTATCATCAAGCTATTGCATGCTATTTCAAGTGACTTTCCATTGATTGACCTTGCATTAAGCTTCAGATACATTTTACACCCAGTTGCATATTTATTACATTCACATTACACTTGGCAAATGTCCCTAAGGCCTTGACAGTCTATATTATGGAAATCCTACCTAAAGATTACAAAAGGCTATTTTGAAGGATTATATGTTAAAGATTCAGAAGTTAAATTTGTCTTTTTGAAATAAAGAAAAACAAACTCCAAGTTAATAAAATGGAGGGGTGTCCCAATGAGGACCTTAGGATATAGCTCTCTGGCTTTGGAGAACTCCATGAATTAGAAGAACAGTGCATTGATTTACAGCCGAAAAGGGCAATATTACATTTTGAAAAGGACAATGCTGCAGGGGACCTAAATACTTTCTCCTACGTTCCACCACACTTAATTGAACACTCCATGATCAACTTATTGTTGAGGGGGCTTTCTAAGAAAAGTGCCTCATCCAAGCTAGACTGCTCCTCTAAACTTTGATTCCGAAGTAAAGTTGAAGCAAAGTGTTCATTTTTATTGGCTTCATTAAAAACATGAAGTCATCTAAACTTAGACTTGGGTTTGCAAATTTTCTTATTCACTTGATTTTCGAAAAACAGCAGTTTAATGGTACTGACAAATGCTGAAGACAGGTGCTCATATCCATTATCCCGTAGACTTTAAGACCGCGAGGGCAGGTTCCTCTCCGTTCTGTACCTGTCACTATTAGTTTTTTCATTGTAATCTCTATTTGTGTTTTGTAGTAACCCCTTCTCATGTACAGCACCATGGAATCAATGGGGCTGTAAAAATATATACTGTAGTTATAATTGCTAAACAGTTGATTTTTGAATAGTCTTTCCGTTGGCCTTTAAGAGAGACGCTCTAGAAAAAGAAACTCTTTAAAAAAATCCACTACAAATGAAATATTAGTCATATGTTAGTAGATTAGGAGTGAGCCCTGGAGTCAAAATTTTGCTAAACAGGTTTTAGAGAACTAGTCATATATTTGCTTTTGACAGTGTTAGGTGTCGAGTTCCCGCCTCTGCACAGGGGGAATCTCGAACCATCTCTGCTGCGGTCTCCAATTCTTCTCCAGCCGCAGTGGAGTCTGCTCAGTGCAGACGTCGGTCCCAGCGTCTTGCTCAGTCTCACTCTGTGCATAGGGTTACTGCTGCTTTTCCAGCTTCTGCCATTGAAGCCAGTGCTGGGCAGCGGCGAGCAGACGCTTCTGGGGCTAAGTCCTACTTTGCACACACTGAGCATGCCCAGGGCAAGATCTCTCAG
The DNA here is from genome assembly GCF_032444005.1 of Ranitomeya imitator. Lineage (NCBI taxonomy): Eukaryota > Metazoa > Chordata > Amphibia > Anura > Dendrobatidae > Ranitomeya > Ranitomeya imitator. The sequence goes on from NC_091283.1 coordinate 798,672,216, forward strand.
TGGAGATCTAGGGTCACATGCTCAGGTACTGCAGCGACTTTCATTGGTCCTTCTCACAGAAGGTCCTGCAGGTATAAGGACTAAGTTCTGCTTTGCACACTGAGCATGCCCAGGGCAAGATCTCTCAGTGGAGATCTAGGGTCACATGCTCTGGTACTGCAGCAATTCCATTGGTCCTTCTTTAAGGGTCTTGTACGTGCTGCAGCTATTTAAGGCTCGCATGGCCGCATGGCCATGCGCTAGTGTACATTTGTAAACGTGTGTGTGTTGTGAGTGAAAGTCGCTCTTTAAATAACCCTCCCTATTGGATGACTGTTCGCGGAAGGTGTATGTTTGCTATCTAGCGCCCGACTTATCCAACAGCACGTTACACACTAATACAGCGTCTGAATGCTGGGTCCGCCAGTGCGGTGCCGTGCGCTTTCACAGTGCTTTTCTGACCCAAGCCTGGGTGGTTAGTGGCGTCCGCCAGTGCGGCACCGCACGCACTCTCGTGCATTCCTTTGTTATTATTTTGCTTACGCTGACACCCCAGTTGCGGTGTCGACCGCAGGAAGTCTTCACAGACTCAGATCCTAAGTCTTTGGACTGAGCTTGGAGACTCCTTGCTTGTGCTCTTGTGTGCGGTACCGCGGCCCTGTGACTTAACAGGGTTCGCTTCTTTCACACAGGATGAAGTTAGCCCATGTGTGTATTCACATTGTACCACCATATAGTCCGTCATTACTTGGCAGCAGGTTCCATCTCTGCACGGTGGACCCCGGGCTGCGAACACACCTTATTCTACCTATGTTATTATTTGGTGCTTTCCGCTAGCCCTAACAGACAGCCATTTTTGAAAAAGTTGCAAAGAAAAAAGAAGATGTGCTAAAATTGTTTCTCAGTTTCAAAATAATGTCTCAGACAGTGGTCGGAAGCTGAAATTTTATCAAAGTCAGTCAACAAAAAGTTTTTTTGCCAACAAATAATTCATATTTAACAACCACTAGGCCATAAGTAATTTGTCGAATGGAATAAGATACAGAATAAATAAAACATCCCAAACATTTTCTACATAAGATATTTTAAACACTGACCAAAAATTTGCAAATATTATTGTACAAATGAGTTACTAATTCTTAGTTCGCATGTACTTTGTCAGCTCCATAGCAGATTCCGCAAAAAGTACCGGACTATGGAAGTATGTCACGCTGCACTATTTTGCCCGGTAAAATACAGGATACTATGAAGGATCCTAAGAACTATTATGGGGTCCGATGGGTGTTCAGTACATGAGGACGGCAAAAACGTTCTAAGTAATTCTTGTATGTACATCATCTGCAACATAGAACAATGAAATTAAATAATGAGGACTGATCACAATAATTGTAAATAATCCAAAATTGAAAGTGAATTTCTTTTTATCAGTATAAATGACTAGCGCCTTGTTGGCTTTCCCTGCTTGTATATCTCAAACGTAGCCCAAAGCCTCGGTCCCTTTAGCCATATCTATAAATTCTTTTAGTAAAGGTCAGACCGTGTGAGCCCACAATGCTGAGAATTTACTGGCACAGCTCAGTAACATCATGATGGATGCTAATCATGTTTCATAAATAAATGCAAATAGCTTTGACAATTTTCATTATACTAAGTATCATTCTCACAGAATTAATTTTGAGACATTAACCCCTTCTGTATATATACTACGGCACTGCAGGAGCTGTGTTCTTGCAAACCGCCGCATATATACGGTACCACAATCGCGATGCTTATGCTGAGTGCTGCCGCAATCAAATGAGGGGGTCAGCTCTATATGAGAGCTGAGACCCTGCAGAGGCACCTACAATTGATGATAGCATCAATTGCGGGTCTTTAACCCTTCTGATGCAGCTGTCAATAATGACAGCAACATCACTGGACATCGCAGAGGGAGGGAGCTCCCTCTGTGCTCCTATCGGCTTTGTGCCAATGGTCTCTATTGTGGCCCAGGCATGAAACATGGATGCAGGGTCACTTAGGGATGGTGGCCTGTCAGCTCACGCTCAGAGCAGGAGCTGACGTGCCTCCTCCTTGCATTTCAGGCAATGCTATCTGTCAGTATACAGCTGATGATCCACCCTGGGATAATGTAAAAAAGTTACAAAAAGAAGTTAATAAAAATTGCACATATATTTAAAAAAAAAAATAGTCAAAAAATAAAGAACAAAGAAAGAAAAATTATTCCTATAAATACATTTATGCAAAAACAAAGAATAAACAAGAAAAAGTACACATATTTGATATTGTTGCAACTGGAACAACTCGCCTTATAAAACTATCCCACTAGTTAACTCCTTCAGTGAACACGGTTAAAAAATAAATAATAAACAAGGCAAAAAACTAAGCTTTATCATCGCACCGCCAAACAAAAAGTGGAATAAAATGCGATCAAAAAGATAAACGTAAAGATAGTAAATCTGAAAATGCCATCTTGTTCCGCCAAAAAAAGGCCATCAGCGGAAAAATTGAAAGTTATAGCACTCAGATTAAAGATATGCAAAAATAATTCTATTTTCTTTAAAATAGTTTCTATTGCGTAAAATTGCCAAACCATAAAAAATCTATATAAATGTGGTATTGCTGTAATCGTACTATCCTGAAGAATAAAGCATTATTATTCATTTTACCACATGCTGAACTGCATTAAAAAAAACTTTTCCTTAATTGCTGTTTTTTTGTTCATTCTGCCTCCCAAAAATCAGAATAGAAAGCAATCAAAAAATGTCATGTGCCCAAAAATGGTGCAAATAAAAATGTCAACTCGTCCTGCAACAAACAAGCTCTCATATGTCTCTGTCAGACAAAATATGAAAAAATAAGAGCTATCTAAATATGAGGATGCACAGCTGCTGTGACAGCAGCCAAACATACAAAAACTCTATCAATCTGGTATTGCTGGAAAAGCACCAACCCAAAGAATAAAGTTGTCTAATCACTTATACTGCACGAGGAATGGCGTAAAAAATGCTGTAACTAGAACCAATTCTTCATGAGCTGTTGATTTTCTTCATTCTGCGCACCCAAATATCGCCTCACCTTTATCCTGCACACTACACTGAGTGCTTACATCGGGGTATTGGTGTAAATCTCTGAAATACGTGATTCAAATGGAACCCTATAATAAGGGAGATGGAGGCACTGTGGATGCTGTCTGACCTGCGATCCGGCGATTATCGTATTTTTAGCATAAAAGCGTGGTCAGCCACAGTTTTGTGCACGTCTGAAAAGAAGGACACTGTGGAATAGAGGCTGAACGGAGTCCAGAGTAACTCCGCTGCCTTATTATAGTGAGTGCCTCCCTTGGGGATTTCATCTGAATCATGTCACTCAGAGATTTAGATGTAAACCCCGATGTAAGTGCTTAGAGCGCCCGATAAATGTGATCCCAAATGTTTTGTCAAATGTTTCCAACCAAAGCTTCATCTGAATCCACACAAAAAGCAAGTCCCCTCTCAGGTCTATCATCAGTAAATATACGATAAATGGAAATATAGGGGAATTCCATGATACTGATAGTACAAATGCTCTGTAAAAAAGCTATAGCTCCTCACAGCCAAAAGAAAATTCAGCAAATTCTGCGCTCCCAAATCCAAATCTCCCCCTTCCATTCTGAGCCCCACAGTGTGTCTAAACCACATTTAGTGTCCACATTTTTCCCCTTTTTTTTATAGTGATGACAACCCACCTAAATTATGAATGCGTGTCTCCAGAAGCAAGAGTTGTGCACCACAATGTACTGAGTACTACAACATACTGGTAACTACAACATACTGGGCACTGCAATGGCAGTTTGCAATTTTCACTCAACAACATCCACTACTAGTTTCTGGAATACTGCCATGGAGTCAAAATCGTCACTACACTTGTAGATACATTCCCAAAATGGGTATAATTTCCAAAATGGGACCACTTGAAAAGGGATTCTGCTCTTCTAGCATTTAGTGGCTCTGTATATGAAGACTGAAAATTATTCTTGTAAAATTCGAGCTCCAGGAGACAAACAGCGCTCCATCCCTCCAGAGTCTCACCATTTGGCTATGCAGTACTATTGAGCCACATATTAGGTATTTCTACATCCAACAGAAGTTGTTGGACAAATGTTGATGCCATTTTTAAATGTGGGGGACCTGACAGGACTTCATCCATTTTAGGGGCACTAAAAAAAATCTCATTCTGTGTTAGGGCACTGCTAAGGCATCATAGTGTGTGGGGGCACTATGTGGGCATTGTACTGCGAGGCGGGATCAAAGGGGGCAAGATGCTATATGGATGTGGGGGAACTAACTTGGCATTTTCCTGTTTAGGGGAACTAAGAGGGTATAATAATATGTGAATGGAGAATAAATGTAACCATACTGTTTTGAAGCACTAGGAGTGGCATTGTAATGAGTAATGAAAGCACTTGGGGGTATCATACTGTGTAGGAGCACAGGAGGAGTATCCTACTGTCTGTGGGCACTAATGAGGTATAATCTTTGTGTCAGGACACTATTACTCTATGCCACACAAATTAAAAGGAAGGGTTTGCCCCATAAACAACATTTATCACCTATACACAGGAAAAATGATAAATATATGACCACTGATCACAAACACCTAAAGTCCCTTGTGTGAACAGAGAGGTAGTGAGCATGTGTGAGCACTGCTCGAATAAGTGTCTACAGAATTGGTGGCTGCACATGCTCACTATCGCTCCATTCACACAGGGGTCATGGACATCTCTGTAATTCGAATTGTACATGATTGTTCAAGCATCACTTGCTTGAAACAAAGTTGTGTACCCACAATTTTGGAAAGGAGCCAATAATTTTGTTCCCCCCTCCATTTTGTTTTTTTTGTGTGCAATTATGGCTAATTTTGTTTCCCCCCCCCCCTTCCCCTCTCTGTTTTTATTTGTTGTTTCAATACACACAAAAGAAATAAACATGTGTATAACAAAACGTGTAATTGCAATATTTTTTGGGGGAGAAATGCATCATTTTCTAGAACAATTTGAAGGGTGCCAACACTTTCGGTTGCTATAGGAACAACGCTTTTAATTCTGTATTACATTTTTCTGCACATTTGTTCATAAAAAAAGGGTATATAAAAAATGTTAACACGTTGTTGATTTCCTGATAATGTAATATAATTATTATATTTAAAGTGACCCACAGAGTAGGACTTCAAAAGCATTTGCCCTTCTATCACGTTGCCAGACTTTGGTCCTGGGGATGTTGTTGTCATTTCTTGCCTACAATCCATAACCCTCTCTTGCTTTCTTATTGTGGATTATAGTCTATATTGAATTTTTTTTCAACAGGGAAATAAGGTACAGACATAGATGACAGGTTGTCATTTCAAGAAATCATTGGTTGTCAATCTCTCTTTCCCGTAAATTCTGTTCCTAATATCATTTAAATCTTGTTATGGTGACTTATTGCCTGTATGTAGCCGCTGACAATACAATACCTGCTCGTCTGTGCTTAAACTGCTCCCTGGCTCCCTCTGGAGAGATGTAACAGACATTTTGCAGCGTCCAGACTGGAGGATTTAAGTTACAGCTTCCTATAAATGTACCTGGCAGTATCTCAGCTAAAAACAGCAGATTAGTCTTGAAACTGGTCTGAAAATAGAAAAACATCTGTACCCCAACTACACGGTCATGGAGGTTATTCTCCAAAAAAATAACAAAAAAATAAATTTAAATCTTGTTTATTCTGCTTTTCATCTCTATGTTCACAACAGAATTTTATGGGTGTAAGAAGGAGGTGATCTGAGCGTTCCTATACCAGTGTAGAAATGTCTTGTCTCTGAATGTTAAAGGAAGTTTTATGGTTGATGAAATTTATATTGAAAGTGCACAGACTGCCTAAAATATAAAATAAATACTCGTTCTAACTGATCCCCCTGGTACAAAGTTTACCTTGGACAAGATCGGAATGCAGTACATGGACTGGTCGTCGGCTATTCCCACCTGAGCATGACAGGCTCATGGAAATATATGAAGCTGTCACACTCGGAACTGCCAGCCAGTCCGTGCTCTTCATTCCCAATTTACACAGCCATCTGACTGCGCCACAAGAATAATTTTCATTAGCCAGAGAACTCCTTTAATCCTGTAGGCATGCAAGCCACAATGGCAAAAGTAGGCTAGTCATTTGCACAGAAGATAAGTCAAGGAGAACGCAGAGATGAATTAGTGCATGCATATGGAGCGCCCCCAGACACAGGACCACGCGTTTCGGTACCGGGCCTCTCTGGTTCGGTTCTGAGGCTGTCACGGTGGCTAGACCCGGTCCGCGACCCTGCTAAGGGGTGTCCAATGAAAATAGTGGAACAGTCTGTCAGGACGGTGAATGAATACTTATTTATATGCATATTGGAATAACCACATGACCAAATATTTCATAAATCATATGCCTCCAAAATGGTTGTTGATAGTCGGAACGCGCAGCAGTCAGCGATGGCTCTGATGAACAAACTGTTGCATTTGTAAGTGATGGTCCATTTTTTCCGGAACTAATTTCTGTACCTAAAAGGATTACCGGTATTCCAAAAATGACAAGTTATCTCCTATCCATAGGATAACCGAAAACTTGCTGAATGCTGGGAGTCTGACCTCTGGGACCCCCAGAGATCCAGAGATCTGGAGCCTGGGCTCTGGAATTCCAAGAACCGAGCTTTGGAGTCCCGCTTTGAATGAAGTGGAGGTGCACATGCTCAGTCTCAGCAGTCTCCTAGAAAATGAATGAAGCAGAGCACAGCATTCAGCTCTTTCCTGCGCTCCCATAGGCAAAGAATGGATCACAGTTCGAGCATATGCACCGCCGTTCCCCATTCAAGATAAGGCTACAGGGCCTGGTTCTCGGGGATCTAGAGCCAAAACTTGTGAATACTGGGGTCCCCATGCTTGAACCCAACTGATAAGCAAGTAATTCCTTATACTAAGGATGGGGATAAATTGTTATTCTAGGAATAACATTTTAATGCTAACTGTCTACAATAATCCTGCTTGTATGTGTAAAGAATTTTTCTGAAGCATTGGACTTTGCAGAAATTTGTCAGATTTAATAAAGACATCATTCCTGACACCAACATTATATGAAGCAACCTTTAGAACTGAATTAACCAGAAGATAAAATTAACTGATTTGACATGTAAAATCTTTGCATTTATTTAAAGAAAACATCACAGATTAAGAGAATGCCTTCGCTTCCAGAGAGTTTTTTGCGAATATAACGCATCGCCATGTAGTAATCGACAAATTACATGTAAAGTTAATACTTGATATGACACATTAGCAAAGAAAACGTCACATAAGTTATGCACACAGAATCAGCATTCAAAACTGTACTTCTAATAGTGTCACAATTGTAAAGGGCCAACAACATATATTATCCAATTTATGACTAGGCCATTTTCCCCTATAATGCAATAAAAACACAAACGTAGATATAATAGCCCTAAAATTGTTCCTTTCTTGGTTATTCAAATAATGTTATCCTTTTTCATGATACTTGGGGCCTAATTTTTATGCCATTTTTGGTGTTTGATTCTTTTTATCAATATAAGGATTAATGTTCTTTTGAAGTCCACACTGTCCGCATCTACTCCCCCTACAACCTCCAAATGGCCGTCATATACCGACCTCCGGGCCCGACCACTGCTTTATTGACCAATTCTCCACCTGGCTCCTTCACTTTCTCTCTGCTGACATTCCCACCATCATCATGGGTGATTTCAACATCCCCATTGACCCCACCAGTCAGCAGCCTCCAAAATCCTGTGCCTTTACTTCGTCCTTTGGACTTACTCAGTGGTCCTCCTCAGCCACCCACACAGATGGGCACACATTAGACCTTGTCTTCACCCATTCTGCTCCTTATCTAACTTCACAACCTCCCCTCTCCCTCTATCTGACCACCATCTACTCACTTTCTCATCCCTGTCCTCCTCACCTATCACCCATGTCCAGCAACATGCTCACCCACGCAGAAACCTCGCATACCTAGACACGCACACACTCTCTGACTCTATCCTACCGCTAGCATCCATATCCTCACTCCACGACACAGACACTGCCACTGCTTTCTACAATGACACTCTTGCATCAGCTATTGACATGGTCGCCCCTGTCATGCATAGCAGAGTGCGACGAACCAATAGACAACCCTGGCACAATAACATCACTAAAAAGCTTCGGCAAGCATCCAGAATTGCAGAACAGCGTTGGAAGAAAACACATTCGCAAGATGATTTCACTGCACTCAAGCAAGCAACACTTGCATTCAAATCAGCTCTCACCTCTGCTAAACAGGCCTACTTCACAACCCTCGTATCTTCCTTATCCCACAACCTCAAACAGTTGTTCAACACTTAACTCCCTCCTCCGCCTGCCACTGCCCTTTCCAAGTTTCCTAATCATTGCCGAGGACTTTGCCACGCACTTCAAAAATAAGATCGACCAAACAAGGCAAATCTTTGTCGTCAAACCACCACAACCCCTTTGTACACCAGACCAATGCCCAAACCCCATAACTTCCCTCTCCAAAATCACTAAAGGGGAACTTGCTCATCTTCTCTCCAAATCACACCTCACCACTTGTGCACTTGACCCCATCCCATCCCACCTCCTCCCCAACCTCACCACCACACTAATCCCATCCCTAACCCATCTCTTCAACCTATCACTAACTTCTGGTACCTTCCCCACTGCTTTCAAACATGCCACAATCATACCTATCCTCAAAAAGCCATCTCTTGGCCCAAGTGCTATGTCCTGCTATCGCCCCATATCTTTGCTCCCATTTGCATCCAAACTCCTTGAGCAGTCCATGCTGAACTTTCCTCTCACTTTGCATCTAATTCTCTCTTCGACAACCTACAATCTGGCGTCTGTCCCCACCATTCCACTAAGACTGCCCTGACCAAAATTACTAACGACTTACAGCCAAAGCTAACAGACAATTCTCTATACTCCTCCTTCTAGACTTGTCCTCTGCCTTCGACACAGTTGACCACTGCCTCCTACTACAGATCCTCTCTTCCTTTAGGGTCAAAGACCTCGCCCTATCTTGGATCTCCTCATACCTTACCAACCACACATTTAGCGTTCCTACTCCCATACTCAGGGGCGGATTATCAGAGGGTCAATATGGGCGGTAGCCCAGGGCCCAGTGGTCTGGGGGGGCCCTGGGCTACCGCACTGTTGACCCTCTGATCATCTGTTATTCGAATGCCGCTGCCGGCGGCCGCCGCCGGCATTTATGTGCCCGCCCCCGGCCCCCTGCCGTAGCCGGTGGGCAGAGAGAGGGGGCCCGTATCGGGCCCCTTCTCATCTGCTCACCGGGCCCCTTCCGGCGCTGCCTGCGGCGGTTTCCTATTGACGTGCGGGCACGCGCCCGCACGTCAATAGTTAACACCAGCCGCCAGCCAATTGGAGGCTGGCGGCTGATGTCGGCCGCAGGCGCACACGTCGCCGGCGTCTGACGTCATTGTCAGTCGCCGGCGAGTGTGCTCTGTTGGAGGGAGCTCACCGCGGCGCTGGAGCGAGGACAGGTGAGGAGACTTTGTTGTTTTTTTTTACAACGGTGGACTGGACACACTGAGGGCAATGCTGGAGGACACTGGGGCAGATGGCTGGAGGACACTGGGGCAGATGGCTGGAGGACACTGGGGCAGATGGCAGGAGGACACTGGGGCAATGCTGGAGGACACTGGGGCAATGCTGGAGGACACTGGGGCAATGCTGGAGGACACTGGGGCAGATGGCTGGAGGACACTGGGGCAATGCTGGAGGACACTGGGGCAATGCTGGAGGACACTGGGGCAATGCTGGAGGACACTGGGGCAGATGGCTGGAGGACACTGGGGCAGATGGCTGGAGGACACTGGGGCAGATGGCAGGAGGACACTGGGGCAATGCTGGAGGACACTGGGGCAGATGGCTGGAGGACACTGGGGCAATGCTGGAGGACACTGGGGCAATGCTGGAGGACACTGGGGCAGATGGCTGGAGGACACTGGGGCAATGCTGGAGGACACTGGGGCAGATGGCTGGAGGACACTGGGGCAATGCTGGAGGACACTGGGGCAGATGGCTGGAGGACACTGGGGCAATGCTGGAGGACACTGGGGCAATGCTGGAGGACACTGGGGCAGATGGCTGGAGGACACTGGGGCAGATGGCTGGAGGACACTGGGGCAGATGGCTGGAGGACACTGGGGCAGATGGCTGGAGGACACTGGGGCAGATGGCTGGAGGACACTGGGGCAATGCTGGAGGACACTGGGGCAGATGGCTGGAGGACACTGGGGCAATGCTGGAGGACACTGGGGCAATGCTGGAGGACACTGGGGCAGATGGCTGGAGGACACTGGGGCAGATGGCTGGAGGACACTGGGGCAATGCTGGAGGACACTGGGGCAGATGGCTGGAGGACACTGGGGCAGATGGCTGGAGGACACTGGGGCAGATGGCTGGAAGACACTGGGGCAGATTGTTGGAGGACACTGGGGCAATGCTGGAAGACACTGGGGCAATGCTGGAGGACACGGGCAGATGGCTGGATGACACTGGGGCAGATTGCTGGATGACACTGGGACAGATTGCTGGATGACACTGGGGCAGATTGCTGGAGGACACTGGGGCAATGCTGGAGGACACTGGGGCAATGCTGGAGGACACTGGGGCAATGCTGGAGGACATTGGGGCAGATTGCTGGAGCTGGAGGACACTGGGGCAATGCTGGAGACACTGGGGGAAATGCTGGACTTACTGGGGCAGATTTCTGGACACACTGGTGGTAATATTCTGGACACACTGTCTGGGGGCAATGCTGGACGCACTGGGGCAGATTGCTGGACACACTGTCTGGGGGCAATGCTGGACACACTGGGGGCAATATGCTGGAGACACTGGGGCAGATTGCTGGACACTGGGGCAATATGCTGGACATACTGGGGCAGATTGCTGGACACAATGGGGGCAGGACTGGAGGCATGGGCAGAATGTAGACACGGGGCAGGATTGGAGACACGGGGCAGAATTAAAGACATGGGGCAGGATTGGATCATGTGGCAGGATGGATACGATGGAGACATATGGGGCAGGATGTGGAGATCATATGGGGTAGAATGGATACTCATGAGGGCAGGATGCGAGAACATATGGCTGGAGCCAGGAATGAGACACACGGGGCCAGGATGTGGAATATTATTACCATAGGGGCTAATTTAGGGATATTATTACTGCAGTGATGTATTTATTTTATTTTTTGAGTATACTGTTTTAAATGGGGGGCGGTCCTGTTACTGTGCAGAGTGACACTATATCACCTTTTTTTCTTCATGTGGTGTAATGTAGAAGTTGTGAAAATTAAGTAATGTGTTCTGCAAGCGGAGCTCGAGATAACTGTGTTATTTCCTGCAGAAACGAGTCCTGGCTGGAAGAAATGATGGCGGTCTGTGCTGGCTGAAAGATGAAGGACTTCACCTAGAGACGTCACTGGTGAGTCAGTGTTACCTATACACTGACACTATACAATGTATACTATATTGAGCTCCTGTGTATAATACCACCAGTGATCTCTGTATTACCTCTACACAGACACTGCATACTAAGTACAGATCTCCTGTGAATACTGGCACTTATGGTGATAGTATTGTGTTGTTGTTTTTTACTGATCAGTATTGTAGTATTCAGTCACTATGTGGTGGTAATATGTGGTCTGGAAATGGTGTTGTGGTATTTGTCCCTTGTATGTGATATTATTCGATCACTGTGGTTGTAATTTGTGGTCTGGTCATGGCGCGGTGGTATTTGATCCTTGTATGTAATATTATTCGATCACTGTGGTTGTAATTTGTGGTCTGGTCATGGCGCGGTGGTATTTGATCCTTGTATGTGATATTATTCGATCACTGTGGTTGTAATTTGTGGTCTGGTCATGGCGCGGTGGTATTTGATCCTTGTATGTGATATTATTCGATCACTGTGGTTGTAATTTGTGGTCTGGTCACGGTGCGGTGGTATTTGTTCCTTGTATGTGATATTATTGGTCAAAATATACCTAAATTGTATTGCAGATTCTAACAAATATTTAATAGGTTACAGTAGAGTAGGGCCCGGCCATTTTTCTGGAATAATCTGGTTCGGGTATATCATGACCCCCGTCACATGACCCCCGTCACATGACCCCCGTCACATGACCCCCGTCACATGACCAGGGGGGGCCCACAGTGTCTGAACAGCCCGGGGCCCTGGCTACCCTTAATCCACCCCTGCCCATACTACCTTTTCATCTTGCCCCCTCTCTGTTGGTGTCCCTCAAGGCTCTGTCCTCAGCCTAGGACAACTCATAAGGTCCTATGGCTTCCAGTACCATCTATATGCTGATGACACTCAGATCTACCTCTCTGGCCCAGATGTCACCTTTCTGCTCTGAAGAATCCCAGAGTGTCTATCAGCCATATCCTCCTTCTCCTCTCGCTTCCTCAAGCTCAATGTGGACATATCTTCCTGATTATTGCAACATACTCCTCAGTGGCCTACCTTCTAACACTCTCGCACCCCTTCAGTCCATCCTTAACTCTGCTGCCCGACTAATTAATCTCTCTCCTCGCTACACTCCTGCTTCCCTTCTTTGCAAATCCCTTCACTGGCTCCCAATTTCCCAGCGTATCCAGTTTAAACTACTAACACTGACCTACAAAGCCATCCATAACCTTTCTCCTCCGTATATTTCCAAACTAATCTCACGATATCTTCCCTCATGTAATCTCCGGTCCTCCCAAGACCTCCTTCTCTCTTCCACGCTTATTCGCTCCTCGCCCAATCGCCTCCAAGACTTCTCCCGAATATCCCCCATCCTCTGGAATTATGTACCCCAACACATCCGGTTATCCACCACATTTGGATCCTTCAAAAGAAACCTGAAAACCCGCCTTTTCAAAGAATCTTACAGCCTGTAATGACCACACGGCCACCTCAACACCATCGGAGCTACTGCAACCCTCGACCTACTGTCTCCTCCCCCATAATCCTGTAGAATGTAAGCCCGCAAGGGCAGGGTCCGCTTCCCTCTGAATTAGTCTGTCATTGTTAGTTTTGTTTACTGTAAGTGATATTTGTATTTTGATGTTACGCCTTCTCATGTACAGCACCATGGAATTAATGGTGCTATAAAAATAAATAATAATAATAATTTTTTAAAAAAAGGAAAAATTAGTCTGTTTTTCCACGTTGTTTTTTATTCTACTTGTGACCACAACGAACCACTCAGGCTAGGTACATACTACATTTCCTGCCATTGTCAAGCTCATACCTACAGGAGACACAAAAGAGAATAGTAAAACCAAAAACACTCAGTTTGAAAAAATGTTGCAGTAATCCGCAAGTGCTAGTAAAAGATGTAAAAAACAGGGTATTTGGTTGATACGTTTTTTGCAAAAAATGTATACTAAGCTGCTCTACCAATCTTCACGGTATACCCTTATCAGAGCAGTCCTAACTAATGTATGCAATCCCTATCTGATGTATTTAAAAACCTGATCATCTGTATATAACCTGTGTGAACAGGGTTCAGAGAGGAAAAATCCATGTGTGCATACAGGGTAGGACAGCTTTTGTGCAGATAGCCCAAGAGGAGTGGTGGAACTCCCCAGTCTTGTAGACACAAGAGAACAATTATGGAAACAGGAACACATGGGCTACTTGCACAGTGAACAAGTCTGTATGATCATGTTCACACACCACCAAGAAACCTGAAGACACAAAAGAGAATAGTAAAACCAAAAACACTCAGTTTGAAAAAATGTTGCAGTAATCCGCAAGTGCTAGTAAAAGATGTAAAAAACAGGGTATTTGGTTGATACGTTTTTTGCAAAAAATGTATACTAAGCTGCTCTACCAATCTTCACGGTATACCCTTATCAGAGCAGTCCTAACTAATGTATGCAATCCCTATCTGATGTATTTAAAAACCTGATCATCTGTATATAACCTGTGTGAACAGGGTTCAGAGAGGAAAAATCCATGTGTGCATACAGGGTAGAACAGCTTTTGTGCAGATAGCCCAAGAGGAGTGGTGGAACTCCCCAGTCTTGTAGACACAAGAGAACAATTATGGAAACAGGAACACATGGGCTACTTGCACAGTGAACAAGTCTGTATGATCATGTTCACACACCACCAAGAAACCTGAAGACACAAAAGAGAATAGTAAAACCAAAAACACTCAGTTTGAAAAAATGTTGCAGTAATCCGCAAGTGCTAGTAAAAGATGTAAAAAACAGGGTATTTGGTTGATACGTTTTTTGCAAAAAATGTATACTAAGCTGCTCTACCAATCTTCACGGTATACCCTTATCAGAGCAGTCCTAACTAATGTATGCAATCCCTATCTGATGTATTTAAAAACCTGATCATCTGTATATAACCTGTGTGAACAGGGTTCAGAGAGGAAAAATCCATGTGTGCATACAGGGTAGAACAGCTTTTGTGCAGATAGCCCAAGAGGAGTGGTGGAACTCCCCAGTCTTGTAGACACAAGAGAACAATTATGGAAACAGGAACACATGGGCTACTTGCACAGTGAACAAGTCTGTATGATCATGTTCACACACCACCAAGAAACCTGAAGACACAAAAGAGAATAGTAAAACCAAAAACACTCAGTTTGAAAAAATGTTGCAGTAATCCGCAAGTGCTAGTAAAAGATGTAAAAAACAGGGTATTTGGTTGATACGTTTTTTGCAAAAAATGTATACTAAGCTGCTCTACCAATCTTCACGGTATACCCTTATCAGAGCAGTCCTAACTAATGTATGCAATCCCTATCTGATGTATTTAAAAACCTGATCATCTGTATATAACCTGTGTGAACAGGGTTCAGAGAGGAAAAATCCATGTGTGCATACAGGGTAGAACAGCTTTTGTGCAGATAGCCCAAGAGGAGTGGTGGAACTCCCCAGTCTTGTAGACACAAGAGAACAATTATGGAAACAGGAACACATGGGCTACTTGCACAGTGAACAAGTCTGTATGATCATGTTCACACACCACCAAGAAACCTGAAGACACAAAAGAGAATAGTAAAACCAAAAACACTCAGTTTGAAAAAATGTTGCAGTAATCCGCAAGTGCTAGTAAAAGATGTAAAAAACAGGGTATTTGGTTGATACGTTTTTTGCAAAAAATGTATACTAAGCTGCTCTACCAATCTTCACGGTATACCCTTATCAGAGCAGTCCTAACTAATGTATGCAATCCCTATCTGATGTATTTAAAAACCTGATCATCTGTATATAACCTGTGTGTTTTTAAATACATCAGATAGGGATTGCATACATTAGTTAGGACTGCTCTGATAAGGGTATACCGTGAAGATTGGTAGAGCAGCTTAGTATACATTTTTTGCAAAAAACGTATCAACCAAATACCCTGTTTTTTACATCTTTTACTAGCACTTGCGGATTACTGCAACATTTTTTCAAACTGAGTGTTTTTGGTTTTACTATTCTCTTTTGTGTCTTCAGGTTTCTTGGTGGTGTGTGAACATGATCATACAGACTTGTTCACTGTGCAAGTAGCCCATGTGTTCCTGTTTCCATAATTGTTCTCTTGTGTCTACAAGACTGGGGAGTTCCACCACTCCTCTTGGGCTATCTGCACAAAAGCTGTTCTACCCTGTATGCACACATGGATTTTTCCTCTCTGAACCCTGTTCACACAGGTTATATACAGATGATCAGGTTTTTAAATACATCAGATAGGGATTGCATACATTAGTTAGGACTGCTCTGATAAGGGTATACCGTGAAGATTGGTAGAGCAGCTTAGTATACATTTTTTGCAAAAAACGTATCAACCAAATACCCTGTTTTTTACATATTTTACTAGCACTTGCGGATTACTGCAACATTTTTTCAAACTGAGTGTTTTTGGTTTTACTATTCTCTTTTGTGTCTTCAGGTTTCTTGGTGGTGTGTGAACATGATCATACAGACTTGTTCACTGTGCAAGTAGCCCATGTGTTCCTCATACCTACAGGAGGTATTCACCCGATGGTGGCCATTGTCAAGTTGGATACTGAGGCATCCGTTGCATGACCAGCTCTATCCTCACCTATTGTATCCTCACCCATCCCTTGTAGATTGTGAGCCCTCGCGGGCAGGGTCCTCTCTCCTACTGTACCAGTTGTGACTTGTATTGTTTAAGATTATAGTACTTGTTTTTATTATGTATACCCCTCCTCACATGTAAAGCACCATGGAATAAATGGCGCTATAATAATAAATAATAATAATAATCTGGCCACCATATGGACCCATTGTAATGCAATGTATATGCATGGTATTAATTTTTTTTTACAGTGGCTCTCTGTATAGGAAAGTGCTTTTCTATACAGTTAAATAAACTGTGTGTGCTACGGCACTGTTGCAGGATATCCCGAGGCTAGGGTCTACTTTCCTATCCCTAAGGCTAGGGGCTCCCTGGCTATCCCTGCTCCCCAGATTACTTCTGATGGTGAAGATGCTAGGGCCATGTGCCTTGCTGAGCTCTTAAATCAGCCCCTATCTGTCCCCTACCACACCCAGGGAAGTGGACAGTTGTAGTGTATACGAATACACAAACCAGACTAACAAGGGAAGAAGTACAGGGATAAAAGAAAATACCAATTATACAAATATGCACTCACAAAGAGTGGAATACTAGGAATTAAAGGAAGGATAAACCAAATAGGAGATGATGAAGATATGCACATAGACAAATCACTAGGCAGCAGTCTTCTGAACAACACTCCAAACGCCTCCTCAAACACCTCCAACTCCAGAACGAGGCGGTATGCAACTAACACTGGCAATCACTGATTGCCAAAGGCAAGTACATATAGCAGGGTGGAGTGGCCAACACTGAACAGCTGAGACCATCAAAGCAGGAAGGCTTCAGGAGCTTCAACTGAACAGATTAACCTCTGTACTGCTACCTAAAATCTGCACGGTTTAATATGATGGTGCATTGTTTCTAATCAGTGCAGGAGAATGTGAAATCAGACACTGTGGTCTTCTGGTCTCTCTCTGTTGTGGTAAACCTATGAAAGTCAAACACCTGTGCAGTCAAAAACCTACTATACGGAGGCTGAAAGAATACACTTTTGGCCTCCATTTGGTGAATGATTATCTATGGCATTATATTCTGATATATGCTGTTAGCTAAGTGCACAAACTCAATGCGTACCTAGCTTAAAATACACTTTAATTTATATTACCTTTCCTGTAACGATATTTTTATACATCAGCTGTGTTCTTGTCAGACATTTTTTTTATAAAAGACCTTTGGGGAAACTTTCAACATTTAAATACATTTTATTACTGTTTATTTACAGCCTCAGTTACAAGGCAAATTCAGCCTTCTGCCTACATGGCAGAGCTGATCTGGATCTGTTGAGCTCCTGTTTAAGCCTGGCACCCAGCAAACACGATTGCTGGGATAAGAGGAGCAAGTGATCTTTCTGTTTCCAGAACTGTATGCACAGTGTTCATTAATAGCTGTGTATGCAGCAATCAGTAAGGCAGAGATGGCAATAAACCACTTCTGCCTTCTCTATAAGGATTCCTGCTGTGCCTAATATCAGACTTTCCATATGAATATATTCACAATAGCCAATCAATAAAGGTCATTCCTCCTTCCTACCATTTACCTTTGAACAGTCCACAAAAATCTTTTATAATGAAATTCCATGAATCAGATGCTGTCTATGATTCATTTGATCACATACATTCATGCTGTAAACTGTGGCTGGAGCTCTCATAATCACGTATAAAAGGCATAGAATAAAAAATCCTCTACAATCAGAAAATAGAAAAAATCATTAAAAGAGAACATATGTAATAAATTTATGTAATGGTGCACTACAGCATGGAAGTGAAAGAAGAACGTTTACCAGTTTGCTTCATTTTCTTTGTCTTCATTTTCTTTTATGGCACATGGTAAAATATATAAAAAAGAAGCAAAAAGTGGCCACATCATTCCTGGTAATCTGTTCAGAACCAAAGTGGGAACACTTTACTGTTCTCATTTTCAGAGCGAGTTTCGGGTGTCTAAAATCTGTGCCTGTTCAACGTGTCCCCATCCCACCACTTGAAAATTCTGTCGAAGTCATACACACCGCAAAGAAAATACCAGTGGGAGCAATATTTACAAGCCTACCAAACAGGTGTGTCCCTTCCATTAACCTTTCTGATTCTACAGAGGCCTTCCTGCAAACACAGCAAGCCACCCTGACAGCAAGTAGATTAAAACCAGTCTGCACAGGGTACATTGCAATCAGCAGCTCTAGAGTTCTTTCAGGTCTCAGATACTAAGGTTGCATCAGATATGTGGGAATCACAGAGTAGGGCCATATTTTCATCTGTGTCAGATGAAAACAATCCCTCCCTGTTCTCTCTGTGCCAAAAGACATGATAGCAAGTGACAGAGGATTGGCTGGGTCACAAAGGGCACCAGGGACACTAAGGGAGGGCACCCTATGGAGGTTACCAGATAAGAAAGTCATTACTGTCACAGTTCACAAAGTCCACACAGCAGTGTCTGTCTTTTGTATGTCAGAATCATTGTAGTAAAAATAGATTGAGAAAAATAGATGTATAGCAATAGATAGATAAATAGAAAAGGCAGATAGCAGCACAAACATGAGCAGATTTTGAGTGCAATACTTCCTGAATAATGATGCTGTCCAACGCAAAATAAGAATGGAAAAAAATCAGGCATCACTCCAGTTCAAGGAAAAATTGTGGGCTTTAATCCAGCACCAAGTGGTGCAACGTTTCAACCTCACATCACGGTCTTTGTCAAGGATAGATAGAAAGATAGATAGATAGATAGATACCGCTCTAAAATTCACGATAAAGCAAATTATATCTGAGTTGAGCCTAGATTTTGTATGTCTTCAGTGGAATTGCCTATTGATTGGTATTGGTAAATCCCCTAGTTGGCATCTTGGCATCTTCAATCAGAACTCCTGGTTATTAAGGCTGTGTCCATATGTTCTAACTTTCACAAAATCATAGCAAAAAAAACACCTTATTTTACCATGATTTTTGTAAAGAAAAGCAGACACGGTTACTGCAGACCCCTGCTATTAATCGGTGGAGGACATTGTCCGATCATCTACGTCGCTGGGCAATATACTACGTGGACATGCATATTCTAGAATACCCGATGCGTTAGAATCGGGCCACCATCTAGTAATGTCTGAATTGTATGGTCATGCTTGTTGTAGAGTTTATTGCCCGTTGCTATCATCTCCTGGCCATTGTTATTGTATGTTCTCATGTATTGTTTATTTAACCTTCCATCATGCCTCTCTCTTTCTTCCTAACTCCTCCTATATTTTTTCCTCACATCCTTTCTTTCTGGTCTGTGCCACCTTGGCAGAAGCAGCATCAGATCTGGAAAGAAGATTCTCCTGTTACCTCTATCCGCCAACCTCCATCTTCTACCTCATCCCTTCATCTTCCCTAGATACCTCAACTTCATAATTTGTCAAGGACCTGTGAATAAAACCACTTAAAAGTTTGTCCATTGCACCTTCCTTCCTGGAACATCCACGTGCAGGTGGCCAGGTTATAGAGGATGGGATAGTGAATAACTATCTGTCATTTCTTGTACAAAGATCTGTGCTCACATCCCTCAGACACATCTCACTTTTGTACCTTGGTGGCAGAATATTAATAGGAGACCTAAGTCTACAGTGTCTGTGTGCATATGCTTAGTCTGCTAGTAAGTCTAGAGATGTATGCCATCTTAGCTAAGCAATGTCCACAAAAAGCTCCATGGATCCCTCTGTCAGGCAAATGCATCATGCTTCTGACAACACAGTTGCTCCGGAGTCCATGCTTACTGCAAAACATGGCACATGCCCCAAAAATGTAACCAAACCAACACCAAAATGTCTGAGAGAACTTTAAGATGACCAGAGATAAGCATACCTCCCAACCGTCCCAGATCCAGCGGGACTGTCCCAATTTTGACAGTCAGCCCCGTGATCCCGGGCGGGACATTAGTTGTCCCACACTGGTTGGGAGGTGTGTAATATCACCCGGTCAGCTCCCTGAGTCCCTGCACCCGCAGAGCAGCACACCACATATTGGCTGCTCTGTGTGCACAGGACCTGTGATGAAGTCACAGGATGGGAGGAGTCAGGGGGTCACATGATCGGGAGGACCTCCGTGTACAGGACTCTGCTGGTTGTCATGGCGCTGGACGAGGGTAAGCGTATGTGTGAGGTCAGGAGGTGTTTACAGTGTGGATGTAGCATAGCCGTGTGTGTACGAGGTGTACGGAGTGGAGCAGCATGTGAAAGGTGTATGGAGCAGAGTCGTGTGTGTACGAGATGTACGGAGCGGAGCCACGTGTGTACGAGGTGTACAGAGCAGAGCCACGTGTGTACGAGGTGTACAGAGCAGAGCCATGTGTGCACAAGGTATACGGAGCGGGGCATCATGTGCAATGTGTATGGAGCAGAGCCGTGTGTGTACGAGGTGTACAGAGTGGTGCAGTGTGTGTACGAGATATATGGAGAGGAGCCGTGTGTGTATGAGGTGTACGGAGCGGAGCCATGTGTGTGCAAGGTATACGGAGCGGAGCAGCGTGTGCAATGTGTATGGAGCGGAGCCATGTGTGTACGAGGTGTACAGAGTGGAGCCGTGTGTGTATGAGGTGTACAGAGCGGAGCCGTGTGTGTACGAGGTGTACGGAGCGGAGCCGCATGTGCAATGTGTATGTAGCGCAGTCATGTGTGTACGAGGTGTATGGAGCGGAGCCGTGTGTGTACGAGGTGTACGGAGTGGAGCCATGTGTGTACGAGATGTATGGAGAGGAGCCGTGTGTGTATGAGGTGTACGGAGCGGAGCTGTGTGTGTACGAGATGTACGGAGCGGAGCCGTGTGTGTACGAGGTGTACAGAGCAGACCCGTGTGTGTACGAGGTGTACAGAGTGGATCCATGTGTGTACGAGGTGTATGGGGAGGAGCCGTGTGTGTATGAAGTGTACGGTGCGGAGCCCTGTGTGTAGAAGGTGTGCGGAGCAGAGCCGCATGTGCAATGTGTATGGAGCGGAGTCGTGTGTGTACGAGGTGTATGGAGCAGAGTCGCATGTGTACGAGGTGTGCGGAGCGAACGCTGGCTGTATCGGATCGGAGCAGATATTGCTCCTTGCTCTGACACTGACTGGCACAGGAGACACGGAGAGGTCTTTATCAATGGCGTATCACAGCTACAGCGACGTGAGCAGTCAGTGGCGCAGCTGGATGACACCATTCAGTGCCGTGGTAGTGGAAGCTGCCGGCTGCTGCGAGGGTGCACAGTGAAAGGTGTGTTTGTGTAGTGATGGAGAAGGCAATGATGGGGGTGAAGTAACCATGTGTGGCCATTATACTGTACCCAGCATTGTGTGGGGCCATTATACTGTATGGAGCATCGTGTGGGGCCATTATACAATACCCAGCATTATGTATGGTCATTATACTGTACCCAGCATTGTGTGGGGCCATTATACTGTACAAAGCATCATGTGGGGCCGTTATACTGTATGGACCATCACGTAAGGCAAGGATACTGTGCGCAGCATCATATGGGGCCATTATACAGTATGGAGCATTATGTGTGGCCATTATACAGTATGGGGCACTGTGTGGCCATTATATAGTATGGAGCATCATGTGAAGCCATTATACAGTAAAGAGCATCATGTGTGGCCATTATACAGTAAGGAGCATCATGTGTGGCCATTATACAGTACGCAGCATCATGTGTGGCCATTATACAGTACGAAGCATCATGTGGGGCTATTATACAGTATGGAGCATAATGTGGCCATATACAGTATAGAGCATCATGTGTGGTCATTTTACAGTATGGAGCATCATGTGGCCATTATACAGTATGGAGCATCATGTGTGGCCATTACAGTATGGAGCACTGTATGGCCAATATACAGTATGGAGCATCATGTGTGGCCATTATACAGTACGCAGCATCATGTGGCCATTACACAGTACGGAGCATTATGTGGGGCTATTATACAGTATGGAGCATCATGTGTAGCCATTATACAGTATGGAGCATCATGTGGCCATTATACAGGATGGAACATCATGTGTGGCCATTATACAGTATGGAGCACTGTGTGGCCATTATACAGTATGGAGCACTGTGTGGCCAATATACAGTATGGAGCATCATGTGGAGCCATTATACAGTATGGAGCATCATGTGTGGCCATTATACAGTATGCAGCATCATGTGGGCCCATTATACTGTATGGAGTATCACTTGGGGCCAGTACACTGTACGCAGCATCATTTGTGGCCATTACACAGTATGGAGCATCATGTGTGGCCATTATACAGTATGGATCATCATGTGTGGCCATTATATAGTATGGAGCGTCATGTGTGGCGATTAAACAGTATGGAGCATCACGTGGGACCAGTACACTGTACGCAGCATCATTTGGGGACATTATACAGTATGGAGCACTGTGTGGCCATATTTTTTTGTTTATAATTATTGTTTATGAAACATTGTGATCAGAAGTGCTAAATGGGTGTGGTTGGGGCGTTACTAGTTGTGAAATGGGTGTGGTCAGAGGTGTGGCTTAAAAGTTACTCAGGAGTGTGATGTACCTTGCAGACAGTTTCTGGTAATGATTAGTGATGAGCGAGTGTACTTGTTGCTCGGGTGGTCTCTGAGTATTTATGACTGTTCGGAGATTTAGTTTTCATCACAGCAGCTGAATGATTTACAGCTACTAGCCAGGCTGAGTACATGAGGTGGTTGCCTGGTTGCTAGGGAATCCCCACATGTAATCAAGCTGGCTAGTAGCTGTAAATCATTCAGCTGCTGTGATGAAAACTATATCTCCGAACAGTCATAAATACTCAAAGACCACCCGAGCAACAAGTACACTCGCTCATCACTAATAATTACCAGAAACTGTCTGCAAGGTACATCACACTCCTGAGTAACTCTGACATGGATAATGCCACAATAGAGTTAGCTGAAAAGGAGAGTCTATTCAAGGAAAGATCACACTAGTGCAAGATGCCCAGGATAAGGCAGAACTCTGCATCACACATCTCCAAGACGTTAGGTCACATAGTACAATGTTGACCAAAATCACATCTCGATCCTCCAGATCATCTCACTCTAGGAAGTCAACATTGTCTGACAAACTATTGGAAATCAGAGGAAGCTAGAGTTAGATGTAGATGAAGGGATATTAGCCCAAATGAAAAGGCAAAAAGCAGAAGAAGAAGAAAAAGTCGAAAGAAATGATATGCAAGCCAAATTAAAAAAGGCAGGAAGAAGAGATGGAAGCCCAATTAAATATATGTAAAGAGGAAGACCGGGCTGCAGGTACCTGCATCATTCCGAGTCCGAAACTGTCGATGCTGTGACCAGCGTTGCCGGGGGGAAAGAATGGAGGATCGGACAGGTCCCATGACCTGGGTAGAGGTGGCATGGCTAAGCCAGGCAGTGTACAGGAAGAGCTGGAAAGAGGAGTCAGTTCCCCATCGGCAGTGATAGCGGAGGCAGGTGTGCGGCATGTTCCGCAGCAAGAGAGGCAGCACGTACTCTTGCCCTGGCAGAACTTGCGCGGATGCTCTAGTGAGCCAAGGTGTGTGCAGTGCTCCATTCGCCCGGCTAGACAGAGCCCAGTGCTCGCGCAGAGGAGTGGGTGCCAGGTGCAAGACCCTGAGGTGCGTTTTCCATTACCGACAGACACGCAGCAGCACACGTGGTGGACAGAGACTCCTGCCGTGCTCCCCACTTCTTTTGCACAGATTTATGGACTAGGGGCTCAGCGGGCAAAACTGTTGACCGCCCGTTGCCACCAGAAGCTGGACCGTGATATGCTAGACTTCATTTGAGGACATCACGCCGACCTTTGCCGATACCACAACTCCCATCGGACTTTATGTGTATGAGGACCAGAGAAGACTACGATAAGTGCCGTTTAAATATCAGACTGTCGCGTTAACCCTTTACTTCCCTTGTTGATTGTTTACTGCTCACTAACTCCCTTACGAGGAGGTCATTGCTTTTGCTAACAAATTAAATAATATTGTTATACAGCGTTCTGCTGCAATCCCTGCGCTACAGCATCAACGCACCTGCTTACATATACTCTAAGCAGAAATTGAAGAAGCAGCAGCCCTCGCTAAATTGAAAGTCCTTTGACAAGCACTAAGATGCTGATATGGATGGCCTCATTCCAAAAGTGGAAGAAGAAACTGATTTCACTACTGACTGCGTGCTAACATACTTACCGTCTATGCCAGCGCCACCTCCAATCTACCACAACGATGTACCTGCACAGAAAATTATATCGCCACCTACTACTGACAAAGTAACTTTCAGCACTAATCCACAATTTAAGCCACAGCCAGCAAAACCGTAGCTTAACTCTTATGCCGCATAATTTTGTCCTGATACATCCAAGTCACATAAAACAGAGAACTTACAGCCCCAAGGGCACCACAAATTAGTCCAGAAATAATGACTGGGAGATCAGACATGTCTGACTTCGCCAGATACCTGATTCGCAAGGAGCTAATAAACAGCAGTCTCTCAAAGTTTGCTGACCATGCCAAGAATTATAGAGCCTGTAAGTTGACCTTTCAAGCTGTAATCCAAGATCTTAGCCTCACAGCCAAGAAACAACTAGACTTGCTTGTTAACTGGTTAGGCCCAGAATCAGCACAGCACATCAAGATAATTACAGCAGTTCGCGTAGTCCATTCAGATGCAGGTCTTGCAGCAGCATGGGAAAGACCGGAAGAAACCTAAGGCAGCTCCGAAGCCACTGAAAGTGCCTTATTTAAGAGACTGCAAACACTCCCAATAATAGCTAACAAAGACAACCACGAGCTTCAGGATCTAAGTGACCTGGTAAATGAAATCAGATTGGCAAAATCAGACCCACAACTGTCAGGACAGAATTACCTTGATAATGCTCAGTGTGAATCTAGTGGTGTCCATGTTACCAAATAAAGGAGAGCATAACATGTCCTTTGTTCCTTTTTCACATTTTTCTAGGTTCATCAGTGATCAAGTTCGAAAGAAGAACGATCCCAGCTTTGACTTCACTGAATTTACCAGCTTCATCATCATCATTTTCATCAAGTTATGATAACACTTCCACCAAACATAGAGCGTTAAGAGGCACAGTATCTGCTAGGAAAACTGATGTCCCACTTATTTCACCCTCCTTTACTTAGCCAAATGCTTTTGCTCCTGAAGATATAGACACCAACCATATGTGCTCCATCCACAAAAAACCTCACTTAATTAAAGAATGTTGTGGGCTGAGGGCAAAGACTTTGCAAGAGCGCAGATATACTCTCAAGGAGCTTGGGATATGTTACAAGTGTTGCTCCTCCTCACGCCACATTGCTAAGGACTGTAAGGCTGTCTTTTAGTGCAGCAAATGCAGTAGTGACAAACACATTGCGGCTATGCATCCCACACCAGCTCCTCACAATTCACTTCAGGATCATCCTACCCTGCCCCAAAGCATGATGGGGAGCTACAAGCTCCAGATCCAACTGCAACCATGGTTTCCTCTATGCATTGAAGTACAGTATGTGGAGGAGGGGCTGGTCCCAAGTGCTGTGCAAAGGTATGTCTGGTTAAAGTCTATGCAGAAGGGACCCTGACAAGGCCACCAGAAAGTACGTCATAATAGATGAGCAAAGCAACAGGTCTCTAGCAAAACCTAAATTTGCTAGTGCCGTGGCAAGTTTTAGGCCATGCCCCTGACCACACCCATTTTACAACTAGTGACACCCATATCCACGCCCCAACCACACTCATTTAGCACTGCTGATCACACCATTTCATAACAATAATTATAAACAAAAAAAAAATATGGCCACACAGTGCTCCATACTGTATAATGGCCACACATGATGCTGCGTACAGTATAATGGGCCCACATGATGCTCCATACTGTATAATGGCCACACATGATGCTCCATACTGTATAATGGCCACACATGATGCTCTATATTCAATAATGGCCACACATGATGCTCAATGCTGTATAATGGCCACACATGATGCTCAGT
Source organism: Ranitomeya imitator (assembly GCF_032444005.1). Classification (NCBI taxonomy): domain Eukaryota; kingdom Metazoa; phylum Chordata; class Amphibia; order Anura; family Dendrobatidae; genus Ranitomeya; species Ranitomeya imitator. Next base: position 798,698,352 of record NC_091283.1, read on the forward strand.
AATGTATAATGGCCCCACATCTTGCTCCATACTGTATAATGGCCCACATGATGCTCCATACTGTATAATGGTCCCACATGATTCTCCATACTGCACAATTGCCCCACATTATGCTGTGTACTGTATAATGGCCTCACATGATGCTGCGTACAGTATAATGGCCCCACATGATGCTGCATACTGTATAATGGCCACACATGATCCTCAATACTGTATAATGGCCACACAGTGCTCCATACTGTATAATGGCCACACATGATGCTCCACATTGTACAATGGCCCCACGTGATGCTGCATACTGTATAATGGCCCCACATGATGCTGCATACTGTATAATGGCCACACATGATGCTCAATACTGTATAATGGCCATATAGTGCTCCATATTGTACAATGGCCATACATGATGCTCCATACTGTATAATGGCCACACGTGATGCTCCATACTGTATAATGGCCCCATGGGATGCTGCATACTGTATAATGGCTCCACATGATGCTGCACATTGTATAATGGCCACACATAATGCTCAATGCTGTATAATGGCCACATATGATGCTTTATTCTTTTTAATGGCCACATAGTGCTCCATACTGTATAATGGCCCCACATGATGCTGTGTACAGTTTAATGGCCACACATGATGCTTGATACTGTATAATGGCCCCACATGATGCTCCATACTGTATAATGGCCACACATGATGCTCCATACTGTATAATAGCCACACATGATGCTGCGTAATGTATAATGGCCTCACATGATGCTGCATACAGTATAATGGCCCCACATGATGCTCAATACTGTATAATGGCCTCACATGATGCTCCATACTGTATAATGGCCCCACATGATGCTCTATACAGTATAATGGCCCCACATGATGATGCCAGTGTGCAGTCGGGACTGTAGATGTGTCCCAGCAGCTTTGCTTACAATGCAGGCAAAGATTTCACCACCTGTCGCTGTCAACACTGTTGCCTCACAGATCCTGCACATTGCAATGTAGCCCAGCTATGTGAACTCTGCATGCACTCAGACAACACCACTATCTACTGGCTCCACTCCATAACTGCTGTACTGTAGAGGTTAGTCGAAAGTCATTTGCAGAGCACAGAGGTCGGTTAGGCCGATAGACAGAAATGAGGGAGGAGATGTAAGGGGGTGCTGCACTGTGAAGAGCTTTGTGGGTGAGAACAAGTACTTTGAATTGGATTCTATAATGAATGGGCAGCCACTGTAATGACTGGCGAAGAGCGGACGCATCCAACAACCCTGGCTGCTGCATTAAGGATAGACTGGAGAGGAGAAAGTTGAGTGAGGGGGAGGCCAATTAATAGAGCGTTGCAGTAGTCCAGGCGGGAGTGGATCAGGGCGACAGTGAGGGTTTTTGTTGTTTCAATAGTGAGAAAAGGGCGGATTCTAGAGATGTTCTTTAGGTGTAAGCAGCACGAGCGGTCAAGAGATTGTATATGGGATGTGAAGGAGAAATCGGAGTCAAACGTAACACCCAGACAGCGTGCCTGCTGCCGGGGTGTTAATCTAGTGCCACCCACGGAGAGGGAAATGTCAGGTTTAGGAAGGTTAGTAGATGGTGGGAGCAGAAGAAGTTCAGTTTTGGAGAGGTTGAGTTTCAGATAGAGAGCGGACATGATGTTGGAGACTGCGGACAGACAGTCACTGGTGTTCTGTAGTACAGCAGGAGTAAGGTCAGGGGATGACGTGTATAGATGTGTGTCATTGGCGTAAAGATTGCACTGAAAGCCAAATCTGCTGATGGTCCGTCTAATTGGGGCCGTGTAGAGAGAGAAGAGAAGGGGGCCAAGGACTGAGCCCTGAGGTACCCCGACAGTAAGAGGAAGAGGAGACGAAGTGGAGCCAGATTACAGAACACTGAAGGAGAGGTAAGAAAGATAGGAGGAGAACCAGGAGAGAGCAGTGTCCTTAATGCCTAGTGACTGGAGCCTAGAGAAAAGGAGAGAGTGGTCAACAGTGTTGAAAGCTGCAGAAAGATCGAGAAGAATGAGCAGAGAGTGGTCACCGTTACATTTTGCTGTCAGAAGGTCATTGGTCGCTTTGATGAGTGCAGTTTCTGTCAAGTGTAGGGGGCGGAAGCCGGACTGTGAAGGGTCTAGGAGGGAGTGAATGGAGAAGTAATGGGTAAGGCGGGAGTAGACTAGGCGCTCCAAGAGTTTAGAGATGAAGGGGAGGTTGGAGACCGGTCTGAAGTTATTTGTGCAGGATGGGTCGAGGGCAGATTTCTTTAGTAACAGAGTAATGATAGAGTGTTTGAAGGAGGATGGGAAAATGCCTGAGGAGAGTGAGAGATTAAAGATTGTAGTTAGGTGAGTAGTGGCAACAGGAGAGAGAGACTGGAGAAGATGAGAGGGAATGGGGTCAGTAGTGCATGTAGTCGGACAAGAAGAGGAGAGGAGCCTGGAGACTTCTTCTTCTGTGATGGGATCAATTGTGGAGAGTGAGCCAGTGGACATGCAGGGAGGGATAGGAGTCACTGAACTTGGTGATTGGGAGCGGATTTCCTGATAGATATTGTCTATTTTCTCTATAAAGTGGGAGGCCAGGTCATTAGCGCAAATGTCTGTGATAGGGGCTTGTGCTTTTGGCCTGAGGGAGTGAAAGGTGTCAAAAAGTTTCTTGGGGTTGTTGAATAGTGAGGAGATCAGGGTGGTGAAGCAGGTCTGTTTGGCGAGGTGAAGGGCAGAGTTATAGGTTTTTAACATAAATTTGAAGGGTATGAAGTCTTCTGGTGTGCGAGTTTTCCTCCATAAGCGTTCAGCACTCCTAGAGCATCGCTGGAGAAATCGGGTTTGCGATGTGAGCCAGGGCTGTTTTACTCTGTATTTGGAGGTTCTGATGGTGAGGGGAGCTACTTGGTCAGTGTACTTCTAAGAGTGTCATTGTAGTGATGTACCGCCAGATCAGGATAGGAAAAAGAGGAGATTGGGGACAGTGATGAGTGTAAGGAGTCTGAAAGATTATTATAAAAATAAAGATTATTATAAAGTGTATGAGGGTTAATGGCTTGTAGATTTCTGACTGAATGGTAGGTAGGAGTGTGCTGGGGTGGGCGAGGATTTGTGAGCGTGAAGGAGAGAATGTTGTGGTCAGAGAGGGGAAGTGGTGAGCTATTTAGGTAGGAGAGTGAACACAGACAAAGACCAGGTCAAGGGTGTTACCGTCCTTGTGTGTCTCTGAGTTTGAGAGCTGTGAGAGGCCGAGCGAAGTGGTTAGTGATAGAAGCTGGGATGCAGATGTAGAAGTGGTGCTGTTTAAGGGGATGTTGAAGTCTCCCAGGATAAGGGTTGGGAGTTCTGAGGACATAAAGTGTGGCAGCCAGGCAGAGAAATGGTGGGTGAGCCTAGGGGCTGGTATATGACCGCTACTCTGAGGGCGAGTGGATGGAAGAGCCTGATGGTGTGGACCTCAAAAGAAGGGAATGAGAGTGATGGAGCTGGGGGGGATGACCTGGAAGGTGCATTGTGGGGAGAGGAGTATGCCGACTCCACTATCAGGTCTGTTTGTGGGTCTTGGGGAATGGGAGAATTGTAGGACACCAAGGGAAATAGCAGCAGGGGAGACAGTGTCATAATCCTGGATCCAGGTTTCAGTGAGGGCCAATAGATTTAGAGAGTTGTCCAGAAAGTAGTTGTGCAGGAAGGGAAGCTTGTTACATACAGACCGTGGATTCCACAGGGCACAATTAAAAGAAGGAGATGAGGGAGTGCAAGTAATATTAATAAAGTTAGAATGGTTTTGATGTGAGGTAGGGTAGCGGTTGAGGTTGTGGGATGATGGACCAGGGTTAGGGGAGATGTCTCCTGAAAGCAGTAGGAGTAGGAAAATAAAATGCAAGAAGTTTTTGGAATTGTAAGAAGTTTTTTTTGTGCAATGTGTTTGGGCAAGATGGGCTGAGGTTTTTCAGGAAGGTGAGAAGTGCATGGGAGCTGTACATGGGAGAGGGAAGGAGAGAGGAGCTGATGTGTATGAGTCGTGATGGAGGTGGGATGGAGTGGTGAATGTGGATTGCAAGGGAACACAGGAGGATAGGAATAAAAACATGGATAGAAGGGAGAGCAGAGTGTGAGTTACCTGACTCCTGCCCTGACTAACTGCCATGGAATAACTGCCCTTCAACTTAATGCTTGTCTAATGCGATGCTTAGCTGAATGCGTACGACCCCACACATGCGTGCACCCCTAAGAATGAATCTAAATTTATAGGCCCCCAGTGCAGGGAGAGGATAGCGGGATTATGGGAGCTGGTTAGTTATAAATGACACATCCTGGTGTGGATAGATGATCAAAGATGCAGTCCTGATTACATCTCTATACTAAACACCTTTCCTGTGATAAACATCTACAGAGACCCCCCCCCCCTTGAGCTACAACAGGGAGTACTGAAAACCATGTAACTGATGTTGAATTCTAGCAAAGGAGTTGAATGACATGAAATTACCTTTCAGGGTGCTTGCTGACACATAAAAAATAATTGCAAAATACAAAAACATTCAGGATCCAGGGAGAGCTGGGGATATTCAGTGCATACCATTCAGGGTGCTATTGGATATCGGATACTATTTGGACAACATCAATCCATTAGCAATTTAATATCTGACATCTGCATATTATAATTTCAAATTTACATGACAGCTACAGGTTTATAATCACACAAAATTATTTTTCTTTGCAACAATTAGTTAAACCATATTCAATATTTACCTCACAATCTAATTTGCTACTACTGATAGTGTGCGGTTTATAACTGCCTGGACATATAGTGTTAGGAGCGATACGAGTCTCTATAAGGGGGCTACATTTTTTCCCTATCCTTCAACCCTTATCCCCTTCATTTAGCCTTGTTTCTCACCAATTGCTTCCTCATTCATTTCTCTATTGTATGTATTATATTATTGTTAATAAATTTTGAAATTTTTCTTCATTAATACTAGTCTTTTTCTGGGTTCTATACATGACATTTATACTCTGATATTTACAGACACCCATGATTGTTCTTGTTTTTGGTTATATGAGCTTATGGATACATCGTCTCTTCAATGAAGGAATAATATGCACATACACTTGCCAACTTTAAAGGGAACCTGTCACCCCGAAAATCGCGGGTGGGGTAAGCCCACCGGCATCAGGGGCTTATCTACAGCATTCTGCAATACTGTAGATAAGCCCCCGATGTATCCTAAAAGATGAGAAAAAGACATTAGATTATACTCACCCAGGGGCGTTATCGCTGTTGGTCCGGGTCCGGCGCCTCCTATCTTCATCAGATGACGTGCTCTTCTGGTCTTCATGCTGCGGCTTCAGTGTAGGCATACTTTATTTGCCCTGTTGAGGGCAGAGCGAAGTACTGCAGTGCGCAGGCGCCGGGCCTCTCTGACCTTTCCCGGCGCCTGCGCACTGCAGTACTTTGCTTTGCCCTCAACAGGGCAGATAAAGTACGCCTGCGCCGGAGCCACAGATATTGTATCAAAGGTGCTTTAAGAACTTCAGGCCTTTGGATTGTGAGAGCAAAGATATCCCAACTAATTCATCATTGAGGGCAAATTTCCAACGGATGAGAGAGGATCTTGATGCAATTAACTGGGACGATATCCTGAGACACAAAAATACACAAAGAAAATGGGAGACGTTTATTAGCATCCTGGATAGGACCTGTGCACAGTATATACCGTATGGGAATAAACATACTAGGAATAGGAGGAAACCAATATGGCTAAATAGAGCTGTAAGGGGCGCAATAAGTGACAAAAAGAAAGCATTTAGAGAATTAAAGGAAGTAAGTAGTGAGGAGGCATTAAATAAATACAGAAAATTAATTAAATTCTGTAAAAAGCAAATCAAGGCAGCAAAGATTGAGACAGAGAGACTCATTGCCAGAGAGAGTAAAAATAATCCTAAAATATTCTTTAACTACATAAATAGTAAGAAACTAAAAAATGATAGTGTTGGCCCCCTTAAAAATAGTCTGGGTGAGATGGTGGATGAGGATGAGGAAAAAGCCAATATGCTAAATGACTTTTTTTCATCAGTATTTGCACAAGAAAATCCCATGGCAGACAAAATGTTTAGTGATAAAAATTCCCAATTAAATGTCACCTGCTTAACCCAGCAGGAAGTGCGGCGGCGGCTAAAAATCACTAAAATTGACAAATCTCCGGGCCCGGATGGGATACACCCTCGAGTACTGCAGGAATTAAGTACAGTCATTGATAAACCATTATTTTTAATCTTTAAAGACTCCATAATAACAGGGTCTGTGCCACAGGACTGGCGTATAGCAAATGTGGTGCCAATATTCAAAAAGGGGACAAAAACTGAACTCGGAAATTATAGGCCAGTAAGCTTAACCTCTACTGTGGGTAAAATCCTGGAGGGCATTCTAAGGGATGCTATACTGGAGTATCTGAAGAGGAATAACCTCATGACCCAGTATCAGCACGGGTTTACTAGGGACCGTTCATGTCAGACTAATTTGATCAGTTTCTATGAAGAGGTAAGTTCCGGATTGGACCAAGGGAACCCAGTGGATGTAGTGTATATGGACTTTTCAAAAGCTTTTGATACGGTGCCACACAAAAGGTTGATACATAAAATGAGAATAATGGGGATAGGGGAAAATATGTGCAAGTGGGTTGAGAGCTGGCTCAGGGATAGGAAACAAAGGGTGGTTATTAATGGAGCACACTCGGACTGGGTAGCGGTTAGCAGTGGGGTACCACAGGGGTCAGTATTGGGCCCTCTTCTTTTTAACATATTTATTAATGACCTTGTAGGGGGCATTCAGAGTAGAATTTCAATATTTGCAGATGACACTAAACTCTGCAGGGTAATTAATACAGAGGAGGACAATTTTATATTACAGGATGATTTATGTAAACTAGAAGCTTGGGCTGATAAATGGCAAATGAGCTTTAATGGGGATAAATGTAAGGTCATGCACTTGGGTAGAAGTAATAAGATGTATAATTATGTGCTTAATTCTAAAACTCTGGGCAAAACCGTCAATGAAAAAGACCTGGGTGTATGGGTGGATGACAAACTCATATTCAGGGGCCAGTGTCAGGCAGCTGCTACAAAGGCAAATAAAATAATGGGATGCATTAAAAGAGGCATAGATGCTCATGAGGAGAATATAATTTTACCTCTATACAAGTCATTAGTACGACCACACTTAGAATACTGTGCACAGTTCTGGTCTCCGGTGTTTAAGAAAGACATAGCTGAACTAGAGCGGGTGCAGAGAAGAGCGACCAAGGTTATTAGAGGACTGGGGGGTCTGCAATACCAAGATAGGTTATTACACTTGGGGCTATTTAGTTTGGAAAAACGAAGACTAAGAGGTGATCTTATTTTAATGTATAAATATATGAGGGGACAGTACAAAGACCTTTCTGATGATCTTTTTAATCATAGACCTGAAACAGGGACAAGGGGGCATCCTCTGCGTTTGGAGGAAAACGGTTTAAGCATAATAACAGACGCGGATTCTTTACTGTAAGAGCAGTGAGACTATGGAACTCTCTGCCGTATGATGTTGTAATGAGTGATTCATTACTTAAATTTAAGAGGGGACTGGATACCTTTCTGGAAAAGTATAATGTTACAGGGTATATATACTAGATTCCTTGATAGGGCGTTGATCCAGGGAACTAGTCTGATTGCCGTATGTGGAGTCGGGAAGGAATTTTTTTCCCCAATGTGGAGCTTACTCTTTGCCACATGGGTTTTTTTTGCCTTCCTCTGGATCAACATGTTAGGGCATGTTTGGTTAGGCTATGGGTTGAACTAGATGGACATATAGTCTTCCTTCAACCTTAATAACTATGTAACTATGTAATTGTGTTCAGTGTTTCAAAACAAGAGGAAAACTGCAGCCACAGCAAATGTTGATTTGTCTGTTGATAGAACAAGCACAGAGCCACCATTTACTTATGCTGGTTTGGATGTATTTGGGCCATGGGCAGTCACCGCACGTAGAATGATAGGCATCACTAGTAGGACATTGGAATCTATGTTGATGGACTCAAACCTCTCAAGACTCACTCATGAGACTTTGACCACCTTCTTATCTTAAAGGGCCACTGTCACCCCCTCCAGCCGTTATAAACTAAAAGAGCCACCTTGTGCAGCAATAATGCTGCATTCTAACAATGTGGCTCTTTTAGTTTTTTGTTCATATATTCCCAAAATAAAGCGCTTTGAAGCTTATCTAAAATACCTGTCTTTCGCCAGGGAGGCGGGTCCTCACTCCCCAGCTTGAACCGCTACTCTGCCGTCACTCCAATCTTCAGGGGCTTTTGGCGCCGGCCTGCCCCCCCCCCCCGAGCTGTTTTAGCTTCAAAACCGGCACCTGCGCTGTGTACAACTGTGTACAAGGTTGTGAATAAACCACTTAAACTTTTATCCACTGCATCTTCCTGGATCATCCACGTGCAGCTGGTCAGGTTAAAGGGTTAAACTACAACCAGAGGGCAGGAGATTGCAGGTCTCCTGGCCTCATCTGACACTTGGAGGAACCACAGTAGGTCAGGAGCCTGGGGCTGCTAGTGAGAAGACAGTGCCCATGAAATGCTCATGCTGTCAGCCATACGGGTTAGGAGTAACAGACACTAAGAGGAACTTGTGCAGAGCTTCAGGCAGCAAGGGACATAGAATACAGTGCAGAAGGGAGGCCTCCGAATCCTCCTGGCAAGGTGGATCCCAAGTTACTTCCAGGCTGCCCGGACCCCATCCGCACCTGTTTCCTGTGCCCCTGACTGCACCTGCAATTCACCAGTAAAAGGTAAAGGAAACTTATGTCCTACAATCATTTCTGCGCCCTCAGTCCTGCACTCCACCATCTATCATGGTACCAACTGTACCGGTAGCCCTGGGGCCCTGTTCCACCTGCATGTAGCAGAACCATCCTGGCTGCGTTACCATCAGCCCCAGCGGTCCCTTTAAGCAGCGTTGGCCATCCTGGCCAAACACCACAGGTGGCGTCACAAATTATCCCCCATAGAATTTATTTTCCTTAAACATTTTGGTTGGATGCCCAGCCTGGCTGGGACGTGAGACGGCCAGAGCTTACTTCGCCTGCCCCACACAGTTGTACACAGTGCAGGCGCAGGTTTTGAAGCTAAAACAGCTGGGGGGGGGGGGGACGGCGCCGAAAGCCCCTGAAGATTGGAGTGACGGCAGAGTAGCGGTTCAAGCTGGGGAGTGAGGACCCGCCTCCCTGGCGAAAGACAGGTATTTTAGTTTCAAAGCGCTTTATTTTGGGAATACATGAACAAAAAACTAAAAAAGCCACCTTGTTAGAATGCAGCATTACTGCTGCACAAGATGGCTCTTTTAGTTTATAACGGCTGGAGGGGGGTGACAGTGGCCCTTTAAGTGTCTGCTATTGTGAAATGAAGACCTTTTGTTCTGGTGTCTATGGATCCAGAATCTCCTGCTATGCTTACTCCAGTAACTCTCCTCACACAGAAATTTGGAGTTGCTCCTAGCCCACCTGAAGACTTTGAGTCCAGCAACAAATAAGCAACAAATATTAGAGGTAATTGAAACATTTTCAACATCTGGCTAACCGTTTCTGGAGTAGATACATTACTCTACTACAAGGATGAATAAAATGGGAACAAGTTAAATCAAACTTACAAGTAGGAGATCTTGTTCTCATGAAAGATCAGAAGAAAGAAAGAAAGAAAGAATCACATGGTCTATGGGACTTTTATCAAAAACCTTTCCAAGCAAAGATGGTAAGGTAATAAATTGGAATGACAGTCACAAAGCAACTTAGCTCCAAATCTTTCATTAGGCCTATATCAGATGTTATCTTACTTGTACCAGTTGAGAATTCATTCTCTATCCAGTCAGAAGAAACTTTCAAACCATTCAGGACATTCACCTGATTGAACCAGAACTTGAACCACTGGATGACAATGGGGTTGGCCTTGTGTAGCCTCTCCAATCCAAAAATAGGTTATCTGTTGGATTATTTCAGGAACTTACTTATAGACATTAGACTACCTAGTTTATATGTTTATGTTATTGCTGTACTGAATGCATTTGTTCTTTGTCTTTTAGGTTAAGGTATCCTTTAGTGAGGCTAACAGGGTGCAGTGCTTACCTCTCACGGCTACTCTGTGAAGTAACAGAGCTAGTTTATACCGCCAAACAGTGCCACCATTCACTAGCAGCAGGTTCCTCCTGCACGGTGGACCCCGGGCTGCGAACACACCATTTATAATAAACAGCTATATTTACTTGGTGCGTTCCACTAGCCGTAACATTTAGTTGATACGTTTTTTGCAAAAAATGTATACTAAGCTGCTCCACCAATCGTCAAGGTATACCCATATAGAGCAGTCCTAGCTAATGTATATAATCCCTATCTGATCTATTTAAAAACCTGATTATCTGTATAGTACCTGTATAAGCAGAGTTCAGAGAGGGAATTTTCATGTGGACATGCTGGATGGAACAGCTTTGATGCAAATGACCCATGAGGAGTGGTGGACTCCCTAGTCTTGTAGAAACAAGAGAACAATTACAGAACCAGAAACACATGGGCTACTTGCACAATGAACAAGTCTGTAGGAACCTGTTCACACACCACCAAGAAACTTGAAGACACAAAAGAGCACAGTGAGGTCAAAAATACTCTGTTGTAAAAAAAAAAATCACAGTAATAAGCAAGTGCTAGTCAAAAGATGGAAAAAACAGGGTATTTAGTTGATACTTTTTTTGCAAAAAAAGTATACTAAGCTGCTCCACCAATCGTCAAGGTATACCCATATAGAGTAGACCTACCTAATGTATATAATCCCTATCTGATGTATTTAAAAACCTGATCATCTGTATAGTACCTGTATAAGCAGGTTCAGAGAGGGAATTTCATGTGGACATGCTGGATGGAACATCTTTGATGCAAATGACCCATAAGGAGTGGTGGACTCCCTAGTCTTGTAGAAACAAGAGAACAATTACAGAACAAAAAACACATGGGCTACTTGCACAATGAACAAGTCTGTAGGAACCTGTTCACACACCACCAAGAAACTTGAAGACACAAAAGAGCACAGTGAGGTCAAAAATACTCTGTTGTAAAAAAAAAAGAAAAAAATAGTAAAGTAGCCTTATACTGTAGAGTGTAGGCTCTTATGGTAAAGCAGGGTCCTTTCTCTCTCTCTTGTACTGTTTAAGCTCTTATGGTCATTCTCTCGCCTTTAGAATTTAAGCTTTCATGGTCAATAGGGTTCTCTCTCTCCTGTTAAGTGCAAGCTCTTATGGTCAGCGGGTTTCTCATTCTTTCTTTCTCCTTTCAATCACATGTATTTTCTGAGCAATTAAAACCTTTCCAGTATCGAGATTCATGCAAATTGTATAATTATCTAATTGGGAAAAGTTTTTGCTCTGAAAATGCAGCACCTTATAGACAAAAGACTAAACAGCACTTTTGTATATTAGGACAGAGTGGGCCCTCAGAGTCATGTCTAATTGTGGACACCTAGGCATCTCAGTTAAGTGTATAATATTCCTGGAGTACCATTGTGAGATGTGTGTCAGCCCACCAGGGTGGTAAAATTGAGGATACTTGTATGCATGCCTGAATAATCCCTGTACTTGCTGTAAATATATTTGTTTCTTTATAGCTAATTTTGTTAACTGGCCACAAGATGTAGCTGTTGTTGAACATGGTTAAAAGACTGTGATATGTCTGTAAACGATGTGAAAGGGAGGGTTTTATAAAATGAAACAAAGGAAAAGGAAGAACAGCCATCTTGTGTAGGCTCTGCAGGAATGAGGTATGAGTGAGGTTGTGCTGGAGAAGGATCCGATTATATCTCTCATGATAGCACCCCTCTAAGTTAGAAGCAGTGGAAGATTGGAGCTGAGCTGGTCTGGGATCTGAACCTGTCCTGATGCGAGGGAACTCCTGCCGTACAAGCTGTTAAGGAACAAAAGGGACGGGGACCTGGAGAGAGAGGTGCTACACCCTGTGAAAGAGTCACACCACAAGCATCCTTGGTATTGCTCACCGGCTGGAAGAGTTCCGCATCAGCCTGCATGTGCTGATTATTTTTTTCAGAGTAGACCTGGAGAAAGGACATGACTGCGTATCGCCAAGATTGGTCCTTCTCTTTCATGACATCATAATCCCACCATACCAAATTCTCCATAAAACCAAAACGTATTACTGAACAAATTAACACATGACCATTTTTTCTGTGGATAAATTGGCCACAGCGGCCGTCTAATAACAAAACAAACATAATAACACTATTTATACAATTGTGTAAAAAACTTGAGGGGGGTTCTTGGAGCTAACAAAACTGGCACACCATGGGCAAAAGCCCCCCCACAAACTTTTTTAACCTAACCTTCTCTACCCTCAGCCGTAACTGCCGTAACTCAGCAAACCAGGGATTCAAGCTTCAGGAGGCTAATTTGCATATTCCAGGTGCCTTCTGGGAGAAGCGAAGTCTCCCTAAGCTAGAAGATCGTTGGGTACAGCCGGGACCAGCTGCTTCGAAAGCATCACCAAACCAGGGATTCAAGCTTCAGGAGGCTAATTTGCATATTCCAGGTGCCTTCTGGGAGAAGCGAAGTCTCCCTAAGCTAGAAGATCGTTGGGTACAGCCGGGACCAGCTGCTTAGAAAGCATCACCAAACCAGGGATTCAAGCTTCAGGAGGCTAATTTGCATATTCCAGGTGCCTTCTGGGAGAAGCGAAGTCTCCCTAAGCTAGAAGATCGTTGGGTACAGCCGGGACCAGCTGCTTCGAAAGCATCACCAAACCAGGGATTCGAGCTTCAGGAGGCTAATTTGCATATTCCAGGTGCCTTCTGGGAGAAGCGAAGTCTCCCTAAGCTAGAAGATCGTTGGGTACAGCCGGGACCAGCTGCTTCGAAAGCATCACCAAACCAGGAATTCAAGCTTCAGGAGGCTAATTTGCATATTCCAGGTGCCTTCTGGGAGAAGCGAAGTCTCCCTAAGCTAGAAGATCGTTGGGTACAGCCGGGACCAGCTGCTTCGAAAGCATCACCAAACCAGGGATTCAAGCTTCAGGAGGCTAATTTGCATATTCCAGGTGCCTTCTGGGAGAAGCGAAGTCTCCCTAAGCTAGAAGATCGTTGGGTACAGCCGGGACCAGCTGCTTCGAAAGCATCACCAAACCAGGGATTCAAGCTTCAGGAGGCTAATTTGCATATTCCAGGTGCCTTCTGGGAGAAGCGAAGTCTCCCTAAGCTAGAAGATCGTTGGGTACAGCCGGGACCAGCTGCTTCGAAAGCATCACCAAACCGCGCACCTTACGGCGCGCGAATTTTTGCCTGTAGGACATTATTGCAAGAGAGCTTGGCTGAGTAGATTACACAAGAAGGAAAACACACAGCAAGTCAGCAGGATCTAGGAGCAACATGGCAGATGTGACAACCTACATGGTGAGCTGCAGCATGTGCTACATGTTCACAGATCGACCAGAAGAAGAATTAAATTTCACCTGTCAGAAGTGTAGACTAGTGGCCCTTTTAGAAGAAAAGGTGCGGGGTCTGGAAGAAAGAATAGCAACATTGAAACTCATCAAAGAGAATGAAGACTTTCTAGACAGAACAGAAGCATCTCTACTGGTCACAGAAGGTGCAAAAAGTGTCAGAGAACCTCCAAAAGCAGATGAGTGGAAGCATGTGACCAAAAGAAGCAAGAAGACCATGGAGAAATCACCAACCACACAACTGAAGAACCGATATCAAATCTTTGTAGAGGATGAAGATGGCACACCTAAGAATGAAGCAATACCAGCAAGCAAAAAAGAAAAGGGCACACAGCAACAAGTGACAGCAAAAAGTACAGCCAAGAAGCAACGAAGAGTGGTGGTGGTGGGAGACTCACTACTGAGAGGCACCGAAGCAGCCATCTGCAGACCGGACATAACTGCAAGAGAAGTATGCTGCCTTCCAGGTGCGATGATCAAGGATGTGACCGATAGGATACCAAAGCTCTTCAGCTCCAAGGACGTCCACCCATTTCTTCTGATACATGTTGGCACCAATGACACGGCAAGGAAGGACCTACCGACAATCTGCAAGGACTTTGAAGAGTTGGGGAAGAAAGTAAAGGAACTGGATGCACAGGTAGTTTTTTCTTCTATCCTTCCAGTAGACGGGCATGGCACCAGGAGATGGAACAGGATCCTTGATGCAAACAACTGGCTAAGACGATGGTGCAGACAACAAGGATTTGGATTCCTGGACCACGGTGTGAATTACTGGTATGATGGACTCCTCGCCAGAGACGGACTACACCTCAACAAACCTGGGAAACACACATTCGCCAGAAGACTCGCTACACTCATCAGGAGGGCGTTAAACTAGAAGAAGAGGGGACGGGAAGAAAAACATTAGACTCGAACAAAGACGACCCAGGAAAACATACTCAGAAGGGAGGTAAGAACATTTCTAAAACAATCCACAGTGAGGAGATTGGAACAAAACAAAATCCTCTAAACTGCATGCTCGCAAACGCCAGAAGCCTGACAAACAAGATGGAAGAACTAGAAGCAGAAATATCTACAGGTAACTTTGACATAGTGGGAATAACCGAGACATGGTTAGATGAAAGCTATGACTGGGCAGTTAACTTACAGGGTTACAGTCTGTTTAGAAAGGATCGTAAAAATCGGAGAGGAGGAGGGGTTTGTCTCTATGTAAAGTCTTGTCTAAAGTCCACTTTAAGGGAGGATATTAGCGAAGGGAATGAGGATGTCGAGTCCATATGGGTTGAAATTCATGGAGGGAAAAATGGTAACAAAATTCTCATTGGGGTCTGTTACAAACCCCCAAATATAACAGAAAGCATGGAAAGTCTACTTCTAAAGCAGATAGATGAAGCTGCAACCCATAATGAGGTCCTGGTTATGGGGGACTTTAACTACCCGGATATTAACTGGGAAACAGAAACCTGTGAAACCCATAAAGGCAACAGGTTTCTGCTAATAACCAAGAAAAATTATCTTTCACAATTGGTGCAGAATCCAACCAGAGGAGCAGCACTTTTAGACCTAATACTATCTAATAGACCTGACAGAATAACAAATCTGCAGGTGGTTGGGCATTTAGGAAATAGCGACCACAATTATGTGCAGTTTCACCTGTCTTTCACTAGGGGGACTTGTCAGGGAGTCACAAAAACATTGAACTTTAGGAAGGCAAAGTTTGAACAGCTTAGAGATGCCCTTAATCTGGTAGACTGGGACAATATCCTCAGAAATGAGAATACAGATAATAAATGGGAAATGTTTAAGAACATCCTAAATAGGCAGTGTAAGCGGTTTATACCTTGTGGGAATAAAAGGACTAGAAATAGGAAAAACCCAATGTGGCTAAACAAAGAAGTAAGACAGGCAATTAACAGTAAAAAGAAAGCATTTGCACTATTAAAGCAGGATGACACCATTGAAGCTCTAAAAAACTATAGGGAGAAAAATACTTTATCTAAAAAACTAATTAAAGCTGCCAAAAAGGAAACAGAGAAGCACATTGCTAAGGAGAGTAAAACTAATCCCAAACTGTTCTTCAACTATATCAATAGTAAAAGAATAAAAACTGAAAATGTAGGCCCCTTAAAAAATAGTGAGGAAAGAATGGTTGTAGATGACGAGGAAAAAGCTAACATATTAAACACCTTCTTCTCCACGGTATTCACGGTGGAAAATGAAATGCTAGGTGAAATCCCAAGAAACAATGAAAACCCTATATTAAGGGTCACCAATCTAACCCAAGAAGAGGTGCGAAACCGGCTAAATAAGATTAAAATAGATAAATCTCCGGGTCCGGATGGCATACACCCACGAGTACTAAGAGAACTAAGTAATGTAATAGATAAACCATTATTTCTTATTTTTAGGGACTCTATAGAGACAGGGTCTGTTCCGCAGGATTGGCGCATAGCAAATGTGGTGCCAATATTCAAAAAGGGCTCTAAAAGTGAACCTGGAAATTATAGGCCAGTAAGTCTAACCTCTATTGTTGGTAAAATATTTGAAGGGTTTCTGAGGGATGTTATTCTGGATTATCTCAATGAGAATAACTGTTTAACTCCATATCAGCATGGGTTTATGAGAAATCGCTCCTGTCAAACCAATCTAATCAGTTTTTATGAAGAGGTAAGCTATAGACTGGACCACGGTGAGTCGTTGGACGTGGTATATCTCGATTTTTCCAAAGCGTTTGATACCGTGCCGCACAAGAGGTTGGTACACAAAATGAGAATGCTTGGTCTGGGGGAAAATGTGTGTAAATGGGTTAGTAACTGGCTTAGTGATAGAAAGCAGAGGGTGGTTATAAATGGTATAGTCTCTAACTGGGTCGCTGTGACCAGTGGGGTACCGCAGGGGTCAGTATTGGGACCTGTTCTCTTCAACATATTCATTAATGATCTGGTAGAAGGTTTACACAGTAAAATATCGATATTTGCAAATGATACAAAACTATGTAAAGCAGTTAATACAAGAGAAGATAGTATTCTGCTACAGATGGATCTGGATAAGTTGGAAACTTGGGCTGAAAGGTGGCAGATGAGGTTTAACAATGATAAATGTAAGGTTATACACATGGGAAGAGGGAATCAATATCACCATTACACACTGAACGGGAAACCACTGGGTAAATCTGACAGGGAGAAGGACTTGGGGATCCTAGTTAATGATAAACTTACCTGGAGCAGCCAGTGCCAGGCAGCAGCTGCCAAGGCAAACAGGATCATGGGGTGCATTAAAAGAGGTCTGGATACACATGATGAGAGCATTATACTGCCTCTGTACAAATCCCTAGTTAGACCGCACATGGAGTACTGTGTCCAGTTTTGGGCACCGGTGCTCAGGAAGGATATAATGGAACTAGAGAGAGTACAAAGGAGGGCAACAAAATTAATAAAGGGGATGGGAGAACTACAATACCCAGATAGATTAGCGAAATTAGGATTATTTAGTCTAGAAAAAAGACGACTGAGGGGCGATCTAATAACCATGTATAAGTATATAAGGGGACAATACAAATATCTCGCTGAGGATCTGTTTATACCAAGGAAGGTGACGGGCACAAGGGGGCATTCTTTGCGTCTGGAGGAGAGAAGGTTTTTCCACCAACATAGAAGAGGATTCTTTACTGTTAGGGCAGTGAGAATCTGGAATTGCTTGCCTGAGGAGGTGGTGATGGCGAACTCAGTCGAGGGGTTCAAGAGAGGCCTGGATGTCTTCCTGGAGCAGAACAATATTGTATCATACAATTATTAGGTTCTGTAGAAGGACGTAGATCTGGGTATTTATTATGATGGAATATAGGCTGAACTGGATGGACAAATGTCTTTTTTCGGCCTTACTAACTATGTTACTATGTATGTTACTATGTTACTATGTAACCACCAGCTCGAGGGCACCATGTAACCCGTTTCCGGGCAAACCAACTCCAAAAGCTCCCGAGGTAAACACCCCGTCCAGAGCCCGTAAACCGAAGCCAGTTCAACCCCATAAAACATCAACTCCAAGAACCCAACCCTCCGCCAACCACGAGCAGCCCTGACAACCTCAGGCTCGCGAGTGCCCCACCACCGCCACTGCTCTCTCAACTCCTTCCTGTATGGCTAGCACCCACAAGTCCAAACCTATATCGTGTAAATGAACACCGTTTAAGGGAGGATATTAGCGAAGGAAATGAGGATGTCGAGTCCATATGGGTCGAAATTCATGGAGGGAAAAATGGTAACAAAATTCTCATTGGGGTCTGTTACAAACCCCCAAATATAACAGAAACCATGGAAAGTCTACTTCTAAAGCAGATAGATGAAGCTGCAACCCATAATGAGGTCCTGGTTATGGGGGACTTTAACTACCCGGATATTAACTGGGAAACAGAAACCTGTGAAACCCATAAAGGCAACAGGTTTCTGCTAATAACCAAGAAAAATTATCTTTCACAATTGGTGCAGAATCCAACCAGAGGAGCAGCACTTTTAGACCTAATACTATCTAATAGACCTGACAGAATAACAAATCTGCAGGTGGTCGGGCATCTAGGAAATAGCGACCACAATATTGTACAGTTTCACCTGTCTTTCACTAGGGGGACTTGTCAGGGAGTCACAAAAACACTGAACTTTAGGAAGGCAAAGTTTGACCAGCTTAGAGATGCCCTTAATCTGGTAGACTGGGACAATATCCTCAGAAATAAGAATACAGATAATAAATGGGAAATGTTTAAGAACATCCTAAATAGGCAGTGTAAGCGGTTTATACCTTGTGGGAATAAAAGGACTAGAAATAGGAAAAACCCAATGTGGCTAAACAAAGAAGTAAGACAGGCAATTAACAGTAAAAAGAAAGCATTTGCACTACTAAAGCAGGATGGCACCATTGAAGCTCTAAAAAACTATAGGGAGAAAAATACTTTATCTAAAAAACTAATTAAAGCTGCCAAAAAGGAAACAGAGAAGCACATTGCTAAGGAGAGTAAAACTAATCCCAAACTGTTCTTCAACTATATCAATAGTAAAAGAATAAAAACTGAAAATGTAGGCCCCTTAAAAAATAGTGAGGAAAGAATGGTTGTAGATGACGAGGAAAAAGCTAACATATTAAACACCTTCTTCTCCACGGTATTCACGGTGGAAAATGAAATGCTAGGTGAAATCCCAAGAAACAATGAAAACCCTATATTAAGGGTCACCAATCTAACCCAAGAAGAGGTGCGAAACCGGCTAAATAAGATTAAAATAGATAAATCTCCGGGTCCGGATGGCATACACCCACGAGTACTAAGAGAACTAAGTAATGTAAAAGATAAACCATTATTTCTTATTTTTAGGGACTCTATAGCGACAGGGTCTGTTCCGCAGGATTGGCGCATAGCAAATGTGGTGCCAATATTCAAAAAGGGCTCTAAAAGTGAACCTGGAAATTATAGGCCAGTAAGTCTAACCTCTATAGTTGGTAAAATATTTGAAGGGTTTCTGAGGGATGTTATTCTGGATTATCTCAATGAGAATAACTGTTTAACTCCATATCAGCATGGGTTTATGAGAAATCGCTCCTGTCAAACCAATCTAATCAGTTTTTATGAAGAGGTAAGCTATAGGCTGGACAACGGTGAGTCATTGGACGTGGTATATCTCGATTTTTCCAAAGCGTTTGATACCGTGCCGCACAAGAGGTTGGTACACAAAATGAGAATGCTTGGTCTGGGGGAAAATGTGTGTAAATGGGTTAGTAACTGGCTTAGTGATAGAAAGCAGAGGGTGGTTATAAATGGTATAGTCTCTAACTGGGTCGCTGTGACCAGTGGGGTACCGCAGGGGTCGGTATTGGGACCTGTTCTCTTCAACATATTCATTAATGATCTGGTAGAAGGTTTACACAGTAAAATATCGATATTTGCAGATGATACAAAACTATGTAAAGCAGTTAATACAAGAGAAGATAGTATTCTGCTACAGATGGATCTGGATAAGTTGGAAACTTGGGCTGAAAGGTGGCAGATGAGGTTTAACAATGATAAATGTAAGGTTATACACATGGGAAGAAGGAATCAATGTCACCATTACACACTGAATGGGAAACCACTGGGTAAATCTGACAGGGAGAAGGACTTGGGGATCCTAGTTAATGATAAACTTACCTGGAGCAGCCAGTGCCAGGCAGCAGCTGCCAAGGCAAACAGGATCATGGGGTGCATTAAAAGAGGTCTGGATACACATGATGAGAGCATTATACTGCCTCTGTACAAATCCCTAGTTAGACCGCACATGGAGTACTGTGTCCAGTTTTGGGCACCGGTGCTCAGGAAGGATATAATGGAACTAGAGAGAGTACAAAGGAGGGCAACAAAATTAATAAAGGGGATGGGAGAACTACAATACCCAGATAGATTAGCGAAATTAGGATTATTTAGTCTAGAAAAAAGACGACTGAGGGGCGATCTAATAACCATGTATAAGTATATAAGGGGACAATACAAATATCTCGCTGAGGATCTGTTTATACCAAGGAAGGTGACGGGCACAAGGGGGCATTCTTTGCGTCTGGAGGAGAGAAGGTTTTTCCACCAACATAGAAGAGGATTCTTTACTGTTAGGGCAGTGAGAATCTGGAATTGCTTGCCTGAGGAGGTGGTGATGGCGAACTCAGTCGAGGGGTTCAAGAGAGGCCTGGATGTCTTCCTGGAGCAGAACAATATTGTATCATACAATTATTAGGTTCTGTAGAAGGACGTAGATCTGGGGATTTATTATGATGGAATATAGGCTGAACTGGATGGACAAATGTCTTTTTTTGGCCTTACTAACTATGTTACTATGTTACTATGTTACCGTCATTCCTCCAAAAGTTCCCCACCCCAGCTTCCAATTCCAAATGCCGAACCGCCACACCCCCATTCCGGGAAACAAAACTTCCTACAGCCCTGTTTAGCTTGACCCGGGCCCTATTAATACCCTTATGAGAACATGCCGCCCTCCAAGTCTTCCTCGGCACAATATCAGACCAAACTGTCACCATCCTAGGAAAAGATACTCACAATCTCAGAAAGTCAAAGTGGATATCCTGAATAAACTCCCTCACCGGCTTCGTTACCAAGTCGTTCCCTCCCAAATGTACCACCACTATATCCGGCGCGCGATCCAACCGAGCAGCGCGGGCAAATTCAGACAACAATCTGCACCACAACATGCCCCGAAATCCCAACCAACGAACAACCAACCACTGTATCATTGCAAAAACCCAGTTGCCTCCCATTTTGCCTAACGTCAGCCCGAATCGCTCCCCAATGAACGAAGGAATGTCCAAGTATCCAAACCAACAGATGAATCTGACCTGCAAGATACAACAACAATTAATACCAAAATAACAAATGTCTACCCTCGATCAAGATACTCCCTTCAACGCCGAACATAAGACAAATATCGATTAGACGTCCATCTTCTTATACGCCTTAGGCTACGTTCACATTAGCGTTGCGCGCCGGTGCGTCGGCGAGCAACGGCGACGCAACGCGCGACGCACCAAAAACGCGCGCAAAAACGCTGCGTTTTGCGACGCGTGCGTCGTTTTTTGACGAAAATCGGACGCACAAAAAATGCAACTTGTTGCATTTTCGTGCGTCCGACGCTAGCGTCGAAAACGACGCACATGTCGAAAAACGCTAACAAAAAAACGCACGCGTCCCCTATGTTAAACATAGGGGCGCGTCGCCGCTGCGTCGCCGACGCAACAGCGACGCACATTAGCGTAACGCTAATGTGAACGTAGCCTTATTACATCCGCACCCAAACCCAAGCCATCCGCCTCTGACGCTGCCCCAGTTCTAAATGAGTGTGAGCCGAAGAAAAAGGGGTCAAGACCTAACAACACTAAGACTTTTTTTAACACCGCCGTAAATTGAAACCGCGACAAAAACTCCCCTTGATGGTGCCTCAACAGTGGACCGGACCTACCATACCACAATCCCCAATAATCCTCCAAACAACGATGTGGACACATCAAACCACCCACCACCTTCCCTAACACCACCCGTTTTCCCTTCCCCAGCTGATCAGTCTTTGAACATCTAATCCAAAAGGTAATACCCCCTGTCCAAAAATCTACATCCTCGGCTAACAAGCCCACGGCCAAATCCTTTGTAGGGGACACCAGCTCCCCAAGTCTCAATGCCCCAAAAAATGCCAAAGAAAAAGCCAAGCGAAACAGAACGGCCTCCAAATGAGAACTACAAATCTCCCCCAAAGCCCCCCCCCCAAACGTTCCAACATCCCAAAAGTTATGGGCCTGCGCTTGTCACAAATTGAGGATCCTTTATGAAAACCTCTTAATGCCTGTCGTATCAAAAAGTCTTTCGTAACATCCATAGAACCTTGAAGCTTGAGACCAAAAGCCACACCAGCTATAAATTTGTTCAACTTTGACACTGACCAACCCCATTCCTCCGCTGACCCTATCAATAACAAAAGCGCCATTATCTTATCACTGTCAGACACAACCGTACCCACCTGATCTAACCACTGCTCCCATGTATGCCACGACGATTCGTAACCTGACCAAGTCCGTCCCGACACCGAAGCCTGTATCAAATTACCGCCTCGTCTGCAACAATCTGCCACAAATGTGAAGGGCATCCTGTTCCTGCCTCCTCTGCGTATGGTGCCAACTCCCGGAAACGCTCTCACTGCAAACGAGACAAAGCATCCGCAATAGAATTTTGAACGCCGGGTACATGAACAGCTGAAATCCATGTATTCAACTCCAGGCACCGCAACACCAACTCCCGCACCAATCTAATCACTGGGGAAGAGGAAGAAGAAAGGCTATTAATCACCGCCACCACACTCACATTATAGCAATGGAAACGCACCCACCTATCTTTAAACATGTTGCAACACAGATACAACGATTGGAAACAATTCCAGCAACACCAAATTTTTTGTAAATCCATTTTTACAACACCAATCGGGCCAAACGCCAACGCTCCATTTACCTCCACAATGGGCGCCGTAACCAACACTGCCCGTCGCATCCATAAAAATCTCACAATCAAAATCATTAAGTTCCTCCTGTAGAATCAAAGACCTTCCATTATATTTTTCTAAAAAACGCCTCCACACAATTAAATCCTCTCTATGCTCTTTATTCAATCGAATGAAATGATGCGCCGACCGCACTCCAGAAGTCGCTCTGGATAATCTCCTGGAAAAAATTCTACCCATAGGTATAATACGACATGCAAAATTCAAACGACCTAACAGCGACTGTAACTCCTTCAATGTAACCTTGCGCAATTTTTCAACTCTCAGCACCTCCTGCTGGAGAGATAACAACTTATCTTCGGGCAACCTGCACTCCACTCTCTCAGAATCGATAAGAATTCCCAAAAAACTCAACACCGTGCATGGGCCCTCCGTCTTTTCCTGCGCTAATGGAACACCAAAGTGGCCCGACACCCATTCCATGGCAGCCAACAAATTCCTACACACTAATGAATCTGGCGGTCCAACAAACAAAAAATCATCCAGGTAGTGGATGACTGAAGGAACCTGCGAAACATCGCGAACAACCCACTCTAAAAAAGTACTAAAAGATTCAAATAGTGAGCAAGAAATCGAACAGCCCATGGGTAAATACCTATCCAAATAAAAAACCCCATTCGAAAAGCAACCCAAAAGAGGAATGCTATCGGGGTGAACCGGAAGCAATTGGAAAGCCGATTCAACATCTGTCTTAGCCATTAATGCACCAGTGCCATACCTACGTACCCATTGCACGGCTGCATAGAAAGATGTGTATACCACGGAGCACAGCTCCTCAGCAATGCCATCATTAACAGATAGCCCTGTAAGGTATGACAAATGTTGAATCAAACGAAACTTGTTAGGTTCCTTCTTTGGAACAACCCCCAAGGGTGAAACAATCACTCCCTCCCCAGGTAAACAACTAAACGGCCCTGCCATTCGCCCCAAATCCACCTCCTTCGCCAATTTTGCCGTAACTACGTCTGCATGTAAATCAGCCGACCTCAGATTCTTTTTTGAAAAAGGGACTTCATGAGTGGGATGAGGAATCCGAAAACCCTCAGAAAAACCTTTGAAAAGTAACTTCGCCTTTAACCGATCCGGAAACCTATTTAGATAAGGGGCCATCTTTTGTACATTCACTGGTGTCACCCCCTTCACCAAAACCCACTGCAGGTCTACCCCTTGCTTTTCTAAAACATTTGGCAGATCCATGTGAGGCCCCATTGCAGTGGGAACATACATGCTTGAATTTACAAGTGCTACCGTACTTGCATTGGCCGTCATTAAACTGCCAACACATCCCTGTTTTGTCTTTTGTCCCCTGAGTCTCTTGACCCCCACCTCCCCATCCCGGATGCTGCCCAACACTCCCTCCACCCCCGTGAAAGGACTGCCCAAACCGTGTTGGTGCCATAACTTTTAACCACAACCCTATATCTTTCTGGTCCCATTTTATCTCAGGCCTTACCGCCTTCCTTTGCCTAAATTGCTCATCGTACCGCAGCCACGACAGGCCACCGTACGCCCTATATGCTTCACCAATAGCATCCAAGTAACAAAAAAGACCCGAACAATTTTCCGGAAACTTTTCACCAATAACACTCGCCAAAATAGCAAACGCCTGCTGCCAAGTAACGAATGTCTGTGGAATCAAACGCCACCTACGCTTTTCCTCCTCCTCTTTTCTGCTATCATCCTTCTTCCCCTTTTCTAGATTAAATTTTTCCAAAGGAAGGAGGGAGAAAATCTCCACATATTCATCCTTCCAAATATTTTCCTTTACTTCTTGTTTTAAATGAGCGCCTAAAGGCCCTTCAAAACAAACGTAAACCTCCCCTCTTGCCCTATCATCCAATTTAACCGCATCAGCCTTATCCTTTCCAGTTTGTATAGCCACTGACACTCCACCCGACGCGGACTGCTCCCCCCACTCAACATGTCCGAACCCAAAGGCCCTACTGAACCCTGACCTAAAGCAGGTAACCACGCTCCCACAGGGGATGCCCGTAAACTATCTGCGCCCCCCATCCAGCCTCCTCAAAATCTGTGACATACTTGACAAAAGCTCTCTCACCCCGGGAATCCCAAAATTACCAGCCTCACCACAGTTCTCCCCTAAGTCCCCCGACCGAACTCCACTAGTTGGCGTACAAGGACTATACTCACACACACAAGGCTGTGTAGGTGCTGTGTTCCCACCAGCCGTGCTTCCAGAATCCAGCGGTTCTCGATAGCCACGTAGGTCACTGCAGGATCTGAAATCCTCCGCGCCGCTTTGTTGCTCCAGGCCCACGCCCCCGGCCTCCTCGTCACCAGGGGGACCGAAGCAGGAGAAGATGATCGATTCCTTGATCTCCTCGCCGACCTCGACCTGCCCGCTGCCTGTATGTCCCCACGCCTGCCCTCCTGCTGAGCCTCCTGCTGACTTCGTCTGCGCACCGCTGCCGCCACCGTCACAGTATGCCCCGGCCCCACAGGGCCAGGCTGAGGGCCAGGATTCTGCCTGCCGATCTGCTGCTCAGTCCACCGGACCTGCCAGGTACCCCCGCAGCATCTGTTCCAGGGTCACCCACCGCCGTGGACACATTTCCAGGCCGCTGCTGACCCGACGCTCCATTCCTGCTCCTCCTCCTCGTCGGCGCCGGAGCCACCGTCAGTGCCGCACCCCGCCTCTGATTGCCGCCTCTCCTCACCACTGCCACGTGTCCCGCACGTCTACCTGCCTCAGGCGATAGACGTTCCGGTGGCCGGGTCCTCCTTGTCCTGGTGCCCTGGGTTCCTTGTGCTCCAAGAAGCGTTGCCAGCTTGTCATCCAGCCAGCCACCCCTTCTCGACCGGGCCATATCCCGCAGCTGCGACAGCATGGAATCTACAGAGGCCATGGTGAGCACATGTGCTTTGTTTCTTCTTTCCCTGCTAATGCCACATGTACTGTCCCTAACCACACATTTTTCTTTATACCCACACCCTCCTCAGCCTAAACACCCGCCCCCTCCTTTGTCCCCTTTCAACCAATCCCACTGCACTGCCTTTTAATGTTCCCACTCCCCTTGGCACCACAGTCATGGGGGGGCTTTCATTTAGCTGTGCATATCGCAGCCCTCCCCCCCCCCCTGCTTTACAGCCCACTACGATGCCGCATTAAGTAACTTGCACGCATCACAATTTTTGGTCCCAAGAGATGCAAGGCCTATTGTTAGTTAGTTAGGTATATTGACTTTACGGAACACGTTCTCTTGCGGTTCAGTGACTGAATGTTCTATGCTACTCCTTGGTGCTGACGCAGCATGCAGTGAACCCCAGACAAGACTTGTGTTTCCTATTTGGCTGCTGGAAGAGGAGTCACCGTTGAACAATATAAAACAGAGCAGTGGCTCAGCTCCAACAGACTTTGTCCATGGCACCTTTGCTGATATGTACAGTACAGGCCAAAAGTTTAGACACACCTTTTCATTTAAAGATTTTTCTGTATTTTCATGACTACGAAAATTGTAAATTCACACTGAAGGCATCAAAACTATGAATTAACACATGTGGAATTATATACTTAACAAAAAAGTGTGAAACAACTGAAAATATGTCTTATATTCTAGGTTCTTCAAAGTAGTCACCTTTTGCTTTGATGACTTGTTTGCACACTCTTGGCATTCTCTTGATGAGCTTCAAGAGGTAGTCACCAGAAATGGTCTTCCAACAATCTTGAAGGAGTTCCCAGAGATAATTAGCACTTGTTGGCCCTTTTGCCTTCACTCTGCGGTCTAGCTCACCCCAAACCATCTCGATTGGGTTCAGGTCTGGTGACAGTGGAAGTCAGGTCATCTGGCGTAGCACCCCATCACTCTCTTTCTTGGTCAAATAGCCCTTACACAGCCTGGAGGTTTGTTTGAAGTCATTGTCCTGTTGAAAAATAAATGATGGTCCAACTCAACGCAAACCGGATGGAATAGCATGCCGCTGCAAGATGCTGTGGTAGCCATGCTGGTGCAGTATGCCTTCAATTTTGAATACATCCCCAACAGTGTCACCACCAAAGCACCCCCACACCATCACACTTACTCCATGCTTCAGGCAGGCATGTAGAGTCCATCCATTCACCTTTTCTGCGTCGCACAAAGACACGGTGGTTGGAACCAAAGATCTCAAATTTGGACTCATCAGACCAAAGCACAGATTTCTACTGGTCTAATGTCCATTCCTTGTGTTCTTTAGCCCAAACAAGTCTCTTCTGCTTGTTGCCTGTCCTTAGCAGTGGTTTCCTAGCAGCCATTTTACCATGAAGGCCTGCTGCACAAATTCTCCTCTTAACAGTTGTTGTAGAGATGTGTCTGCTGCTACAACTCTGTGTGGCATTGACCTGGTCTCTAATCTGAGCTGCTATTAACCTGTGATTTCTGAGGCTGGTGACTCGGATAAACATATCCTCAGAAGCAGAGGTGACTCTTGGTCTTCCTTTCCTGGGGCGGTCCTCATGTGAACGAGTTTCTTTGTAGCGCTTGATGGTTTTTGCAACTGCACTTGGGGACACTTTCAAAGTTTTCCCAATTTTTCGGACTGACTGACCTTCATTTCTTAAAGTAATGATGGCCACTCGTTTTTCTTTACTTAGCTGCTTTTTTCTTGCCATAATACAAATTTTAACAGTCTATTCAGTAGGACTATCAGCTGTGTATCCACCAGACTTCTGCTCAACACAACTGATGGTCCCAACCCCATTTATAAGGCAAGAAATCCCACTTATTAAAGGGACTCTGTCACCTGAATTTGGAGGGAACAATCTTCAGCCACGGAGGTGGGGTTTTCGGGTGTTTGATTCACCCTTTCCTTACCCGCTGGCTGCATGCTGGCTGCAATATTGGATTGAAGTTCATTCTCTGTCCTCCGTAGTATACGCCTGCGCAAGCCAATCTTGCCTTGCGCAGGCGTGTACTATGGAGGAGAGAGAATGAACTTCAATCCAATATTGCAGCCAGCATGCAGCCAGCGGGTAAGGAAAGGGTGAATCAAAAACCCCAAAACCCCGCCTCCATGGCTGAAGATTCTTCCCTCCAAATTCAGGTGACAGTGTCCCTTTAAACCTGACAGGGCACACCTGTGAATTGAAAACCATTTCCGGTGACTACGTCTTGAAGCTCATCAAGAGAATGCCAAGAGTAGGCAAAGCAGTCATCAAAGCAAAAGGTGGCTACTTTGAAGAACCTAGAATGTAAGACCTATTTTCACCTGTTTCACACTTTTTTGTTAAGTATATAATTCCACATGTGTTAATTCACAGTTTTGATGCCTTCAGTGTGAATGTACAATTTTCATAGTCATGAAAATACAGAAAAATCTTTAAATGAGAAGATGTGTCCAAACTTTTGGTCTGTACTGTATGTGAATATGGTTAATTTTGGAATATTCTTAATATAGTTGAGGACAGACTTTCCCTCTAGTTTTCTTGAGATTGCACCAAATTGGCAGGGGAATATTTGATTGGGAAATAGGAATGGAAGTATATGTTCTTAGGATTGTGAATCACTGTGATCAACCCCAGGCGAGCCCGTGTTTGGCACTCATGTATTTAAACCAGCATCTCTCAGGTGTAATAAAGTAATGGTGGCCAGTTCATACAGGCACGCCAACAGGTAAATTTACAAAGAGAATATAACAGAAACAATTCTCTTGCGTGTCGAGCTGTTCAGCACAGAGGAAATAGCCTTCTTTCGAAATATTTGTTTGATGTGTTCTCTTTGTGTAGTTATCAAAACAGAGTAGGAATAATTTCATCCCTAAGTAAAATGGTTACAGAAAGTGGACTGTGAGGAATTGGTTCTTTTCCCATCCATGACTCCGCTGTACCTGGAACAACACCCTCGGTGCATAATTTACACCATTACAAAACTTTTATCCAATGGAAATCTAGAATGTTATGGTCCTATGTCAAATTCACCCCTATCCTGTTCCTAAAATAACCCTGATGGCAAAAGTCAGCACATGATCTGATCATGTTATAACGGAGAAATACTGACAATACCACTATAACATACTCTTTAACATAATAGTGTTCCAGAAATTAGGAGATTTACCAAAAATAATTTACATGGGTTTTCTGTTTCTTTTTCTGTGGCAACAGCTGGATGTGGAACTAAATATGATTAATTAACATTGTAAAAATCACGAGGCGCAATTAAGATTTATGTGCACAAGAGGAATTAAAAGGGGCTGGATTAAGACTTAATTCTCCTTCGTGCTAAAAGGTATAAACAAGAAGCTGCTGCCAACGGAGTCTGAGCTGGCGGAAGAGAACGCTTTGCAGAGCTCAAGATCATATGTTGAACACAGGAGCCATCTGAAAATTCAGAGACGTGATTTACAGCTCCGACGTCCCTGCCAGGCTGCAGGCATACAAGAGCTGTCATTTATTTCAATAGTAGCCACAAACAGGAGGGGACATTAAGGAGAAGTGGAGAGATGTTGATGGTCGGTTTAAAGTTTTTTTTTTCCGTCTGCACAGGTAGTAATCCGCCAAATAACGTCTACACTACAGTTCTAATATGACACAAATCATGTGGAGTTCAGGGTTTTATAGTGTGTTTCTAAAGTGTGAGATTTACTCAAGACTAAAATTCAAAAAGACTATATAATTGAAAGGGAAAAAACGCCAAAATTATGGATATAGAGAATATTCCATGCTAAAGTTTTTATCTGATACATTTTCACTACACCCCATAACACTATTTGTAAATACACACTACAAAAGGGCGGAATATGTTGGCGTTATATAAATAAAGATTATTATTATTCTTATCAATGCAATGACAACAGTTTTCAGACATCAAACTAAGAAGAACTGCTTAAATTTTTTGCGCCAGAAGCCGTGTCAAAGACTGGTGGAAAGCATGCCAAGACGCATGAAAGCTGTGATTGAAAATCTTGGTTATTCCACAAAATATTGATTTCTGAACTCTTCCTGAGTTAAAACATTAGTATTGTTGTATCTAAATGATTATGAACTTGATTTCTTTGCTTTATTAAAGGAAAAAAGTTTTTTTTTTATATTTTGACCATTTTTCTTTGTCAGAAAAAAAATAAAAAAATTATTGCTTGAAACTTCGGAGACATGTTGTCAGAAGTTTAAAGAATAAAAGAACAATTTACATTTTACTCAAAAATATACCTATAAAGAGAAAAATCAGACAAACTGAACATTTTGCAGTGGGCTCTTAATTTTTGCCAGAGCTGTATATGCTGAATATACTGTATAAATATTTTTTTATTATTATTATTTTTTTTACATTTTATCTTTTTAAATATGACAGTTGATAGTGTCAACTAAGTACTCTATGTTCTTTGCACGTAGATTTATTATTTACTTACTCTAGGGTTTTCACTCCTTTTAGTTTTACCCTAGGTTTTGTTTGCTAAATGACCACTGTCATGAATTGGGAATCATATAGTATTCGATTATCATTGGATTATTGTTGTTATACTGCTATGCAATCAGGTTTGCCCCTTTTAGAAGTTTGTCCTCTCTCTCCCGGTTGTCCTGCTCTGACGTCCATAACCCCTCACTTCTTCCTCCTGTGTTCAGTGTTTGTCAGCCATCTTCGTCTGAAGATCATTTCTATACATCTTTAAAGGGAACCTGTCACCTGAATTTGGCGGGACTGGTTTTGGGTCATATGGGCGGAGTTTTCGGGTGTTTGATTTACCCTTTCCTTACCTGCTGGCTGCATGCTGGCCGAAATATTGGATTGAAGTTCATTCTCTGTCTTCCATAGTACACGCCTGCGCAAGGTAAGATTACTTTGCGCAGGCATGTACTACGGAGGACAGAGAATGAACTTCAATCCAATATTTCGGCCAGCATGCAGCCAGCAGGTAAGGAAAGGGTGAATCAAACACCCGAAAACTCCGCCCATATGACCCAAAACCAGTCCCGCCAAATTCAGGTGACAGGTTCCCTTTAAATCAGAATAGTCTTTTTACCTACTGCAACGACTACAGCTGCAGTTTATGTTATTATTGTTCACAATACAAGAATTCAGCTTGAAAATAAACATTCTTCTGGAATCTTCATACATGCCTCTGCAGTCGAGTTAAATCTATCTGATGAGATCACTTTGTGTGAGTACTGGTACATAGAGACAGCCATAGAAACTGAGTCTCAAGAGTCCCACACTCACAGCCAAGTTATGGAGTCAGAATAGTCACAATGTGAATTTGCAACTACACATTGTACTTCTATCAACATGTGTTCTAGCTCATTTCTTTTGTTTTGCTTTTTTTGTACTTAGTACAAACAGGGTCATATCCCCCCTTTTGGGGCTGTGCATTTACTTTATATAGATTTCTATGTGCAGGTGTTTAGACAGTCAGGCCTGGGTCCTTCTCTGTCCCCATCTACTGGAGACCAACCGACACATATATGCTATTCCCTTCTTGTATATGCTACCCAATCCTTTTTTTGCTCCCCAACGTATTTGCTACCCCAATCCATGTATATGCCCCCCATCCTGCTAGTACTGCTGTTGTTCAACGCATAGAAAAAAACACACTTATACACTCCAACTCATCTTACTTCCTCTCCCCCATAGCGCCGTATTGTCTTCTGAAGCCTGCAGCTGACTTCAGCGTCCAAGCAAAAGCAATGGGTGTGAATGATCAAAGCCATCTTGTACACCGGCCTCAGCTGCTGGTCTCTGATTGGCCAGCAGTATGTATTGCTGCGCACGGAGTTTGTACACTGCAATACACTTCAGCTAGATGTCTGGCGTCGCTTGCCCACAGGGAGGGTTCTGGTGCCTCCTCTGGCTCACAGGTTCTCAGCCACTGTCCTAGGGTATATAAATATGGTGAGTGTAGTAAAAACTACCATTTTGATGAAGCTGTTCTACCAATTTTCCAACGAAAACACAATTGTATGCTGCTACTGAATCATTCATTCCAGCCATATAGCTCCAGACACAAAAAAAACCCTCGGCACGTTGTGAACCTATCCTGTGATCCTGAACCTGTCCTGTGGTATCTGGCACCAAGATAACCAATACATAGAATGGAACATTCCCCACAGCCTGCCATTTTGGAGATGGTCTGACCCAGTAGTCAAGCCCCCACAGCTTATCCCTTTTGCAATAATTGTGTCAAGAACACACTAGAAACCTATTTGAGTGTAAATCATCGAATCAAACATTTTAACTGCCTTAGGATAACTTTCAACGATGAGTTTTTGCTCTGCAAAAAAAACTAGTTCCAGCAAAGTGGATGGGATCTATAGAAATCTCCTGCTTACTCCGCAACATGTCAATTTCCGCAAATCCGCAACATTTCAATTTCTCATGTGGATACGCTGAGTTTTATGTCCAGATTTTCCTCCTCATAGACTTGCATTAGATGAGGAAAATCCGCAAGTAAAAAACACACATGAATTTTCAGTGAGTTTTCGCTGTCCTCTTGCTCTCTGAGGAGGCAGTTTGAATATTTTATTTCCCAAAGTAGCATTGAATGGAACAAGCAGAGACATTAACCCTTAGACTGCAAGATATAAAGAAACACCATAAAAAACAATTCTAAAGAAACCTTAAGAGTTTTTTTTAGCACTAAAACATTGAAGGCCTATCCTAAGAATAAATCACTGAGTGATGGTGCTGTTCTGCAGAATCAGGCACAGCCACACGAGTAGATGAACTGTGGTGCCAGGATAAAGATAGATAGGGTGATTGGAATGAGTCCCAGAAGTTGTACACACCGATTAAACACTGATGACTTATGGTAATTATAGGCTGTTCATTTGAGATGAGCGGATCTTTGAAATTCTAATTCGATGAAATTGCAGAGTTTTTCCCCAAAATTTGATTTGCGGCTAATAAATATGCACAAATTTCTATGCTTGAAAGCTTTTAATTGCTTGGAAAATATACATGCGGGAGAGGAGAAAGAGAGAACCCTGCTGACCATAAGAGCTTGCACTATACAGGCGATATAGAGAGGACCCCGCTTACCAAAAGAGATTACACTAAACCAGTGTTTCCTAAACTCCAGTCCTCATGGACCCCACGGGTCATGTTTTCAGGATTTCCTTAGTATTGCTCAAGTAGTGGAAGTATCAAGACATCAGGAATTGTCTCACTTGTGAAACACTATGGAAATCCTGAAAACATGACCCGTGGAGTCCATGAGGACTGGAGTTTGGGAAACACTGCACTAAACAGATGAGAGAGAGAACTCCGCTGACCATAAGAGCTTACACGTTACAGAAGAGAGAGAGGACCTCCTGACCATAAGAGCTTATACGTTACAGAAGAGAGAGGACCTCCTGACCATAAGAGCTTACACGTTACAGAAGAGAGAGAGGACCTCCTGACCATATGAGCTTATACGTTACAGAAGAGAGAGGACCTCCTGACCATAAGAGCTTACACGTTACAGAAGAGAGAGGACCTCCTGATCATAAGAGCTTACACGTTACAGGAGAGAGAGAGGACCTCCTGACCATAAGAGCTTATACGTTACAGAAGAGAGAGGACCTCCTGACCATAAGAGCTTACACGTTACAGAAGAGAGAGAGGACCTCCTGACCATAAGAGCTTACACGTTACAGAAGAGAGAGGACCTCCTGATCATAAGAGCTTACACGTTACAGAAGAGAGAGAGGACCTCCTGACCATAAGAGCTTATACGTTACAGAAGAGAGAGGACCTCCTGACCATAAGAGCTTACACGTTACAGGAGAGAGAGAGGACCTCCTGACCATAAGAGCTTACACTCTACAGAACAGAAAGACTTACCCAGTGACTTTGAAGATGGAAAATTACTCTGCTGTGCAAACTGTGAGCCGCTGATCTCTGATGGCTCAGACATTGACCACCACTGTACGAAGTATGATGATCTACTCGAGGTCACAGCTGCTAGGCTTTATTGAGAGGCCTGTGCGGCAATGTAAAAACACATTTAATCATTCTCTAATGCTTCAGCAGTGTGGGAAATGGTGGAAGGCAATTTTGTTTTCTTTGTGTGTGAACCAAATCTCAAAATGTTTGATTTTGCGTGCTACTGAAAGTTTCAGGTAATTCGACTCAAACTTGATTATCTCATTTCTACTGTCAATGTTTAAGTCCTTGAAAACAATGATCATCATGTGCAATCTACAGTATAATCCCTATATAAAATGTTTATGGAGAATGAGCTTTCATAGCATTACTAGTTATTGAGGGCTGGTTTACGCATTTGGTAGAAAAGAGAAGTCCAGATGTATTTAATTAGGTATAAAAACAATATGTTGCATTTTCTATAAACTTCATACACAAAGGAAATCTCTTAATCACCCTCAATTATTCCCATGTAGGCAGAACCCTAAGCAAGCATACAAATATGATAGACCATTACCAAGCTGCGTGAGGCAGATATTAACTTTTATAAAAGAACAGAACATTAAGAAATCCCTTCCATACTCAGCATTTTGCATCCAGTCTTAAGTTCCCTTTGGTATGAAGAAAGTGCTCAAACAGTACATTTCACAGCTGGAATAGAAGACTTTATTTGGGAACTTCAGAATTTAAAATCTTAAAATTTGAGTTTTCAGAATCATGTACATTAAGAAGGCAATTAAAAAGGCATGAAAAATGAAAAAATGAGCACCTTTTTTCCCTTTTTTCTTTTTAATTTAAATGGGTCCAATATTCTTGGCAAATTCATCTGTATGCAGTAGGATCCCAACAATCCCTTAGTGTATGTTACCTAAAGGCAGCAGGTTTCTGCTTATCGGTTAATCCCTTCCAGTTATTTTATGCCTGAACTGGACAAAAAGTTGTGCACCACTCCAGCATTCATAATCAAATAATGTATGCAAAGTTTTTTGATCTGGCATAGTCCAGTGTAATAAGTGATGTGCCAGATCAAAACTATTGAATGTCCCTTCACTGATTATTTATTATTATACATTTTCATAGCGCCATTAATTCCATGGCGCTTTACACCTGAAAGGGGCAAATATAGATAAATACAATAAACATGAGCAAAACAAGGCACACACAAGCAAGCTCGGACTGGCCCACAGGGTAACAGGGGAATCCTCTGGTGGGCCCCTGTGTAGATCAGGGCCCCCAACCCCACTGTATGGGCAGTACTTGGCATAATTCACTTGATTCACTCTGTACAGAAAAAAGCAGTATCTCATCATTCATTAACCACGCTACTCAGTTTATTATTATAGAGAGATATAGGTAAATTTGTGAATGAATGTAGTATAATATTTGCGTGCAGGTGAAAAGTGGGCCCCACAAAGTCAGTGT
Source organism: Ranitomeya imitator (assembly GCF_032444005.1). NCBI lineage: Eukaryota > Metazoa > Chordata > Amphibia > Anura > Dendrobatidae > Ranitomeya > Ranitomeya imitator. Next base: position 798,733,193 of record NC_091283.1, read on the forward strand.
TACTGGTGCGCCCTTGTCACCCCAGTCTGACACTATAGAAGGAGAGAGGACCCTGCCCGCGAGGGCTCACAGTCTACACGGGATGGGTGAGGATACACTAGGAGAGGGTAGAGCTGGTCATGCGGTGGTTCAGCAGACTAAGGATCACTGCAGGTTGTAGGCTTGTCGGAAGAGGTAGGTCTTCAAGTTCATTTTGAAGGATTCTATGGTAGGCGAGAGCCTGATGTGTTGGGGTAGAGAGTTCCAGAGTAGGGGGGAAGAACGGGAGAAGTCTTGTATGCGGTTGAGGGAAGAAGAGATAAGAGGGGAGTAGAGAAGGAGATCTTGAGAGGATCGAAGGTTACGTGTGGGTAAGTAGCGGGAGACCATGTTACAGATGTATGGAGGAGACAGGTTGTGGATGGCTTTGTATGACATTGTTAGGGTTTTGAACTGGAGTCTCTGGACAATAGGAAGCCAGTTAAGGGCCTGGCAGAGAGGAGAGGCTGGGGAAAAACAAGGAGACAGGTGGATTAGTCGGGCAGCAGAGTGTAGGATGGATTGTAGTGGTGACCTCCTACTACAGCAGAGGAGAAAACAACAGACAGTTGAGTTTATGATATCGAGGCCTAAAAGCAAAGGATTGGGAGCACAATGTCAGAAAAATGGAGATCCAACTATTGGAAAAATACTGAGTGATTCACTCTCTACTTTACCTGGAAAATTGCTATAACTTCTAAAACAGACAATCCATCTTACTGAAACTTGGACTGTACATACCTTCGTTCATGAGAAACTGATTGAAGCACATGTTGAAAAATATCCACCGTTCACATCCATGCATGCGTGCACGCTCCGTTCCATATTTCCAAATGTATTCTGCAGGGCATATGGTGTCCTAGCCTGAATTTCTCACTGTATGTTCTCTCTGAGAGCTTGTAAGGTTAGTGTTTGACTACTGTACACCCAACCTCTCAAATGGACCCAAAGGGAAAAATTTGGTGGTGTTAAATCAGGCGATCTTGGTGACCACAATCTTTTAGAGATAACTGCCATCAAAGAATACTTCAATACACGGTTGGAAAGGTGGATTTCGACCTCCAAACTTCTTTAGAAATTCACTTGAAATTTTTCAATAAGTTTTCACATGGTCAACTGTCTCTTTTAGATGTTACAGCAAATTTTCTCGGTAAATTGGCTAGCTATGGAAAAACTAATCTTCATAGAATATTAGAACTGAAAGCAATATGGTAAAAACACATGGACATTCATTTTAATGGTTAACGCTGGATTGAGAACGAATTCCCAAATCTGTTTTTTTTTTTCATCCTAAAGATATAACTGCCCAGCTGACTTGCTCTGGAAGATGACCCCCATAATATCAGCATCATGGGACCCAAGCCCCATTTCAATGGAGGATTCTTTAAATGCAAATACACATTCAGCACGTCTTCTCAATAAGTAGAGAGAATACAACAATAAGATACCCAAGAGAGCAAAGGATCAGACATGTTGAAATCCACAATTACCCACCAGTGTTAGCGGGTTCAGCAGAAATCCATCTAATGTGTGCCACCACCTTTAAAATGTTCATGACAATAGGGTTAAATAAAATATCAACTACATTTCATATTTTATTCTCCTTATTTTAAGAATATATATTTGTCTGGTCTTTTTGTCGATATTATTAAAAATATCCATGAAGTCTATAAAGGGTCTATAAGTGTCTTGGTACGTTATAAAGTAAAAAAAATTCTTGTTCCAGCATATAACTTCTGATTGTGCAAAAACAGCTTAGAAAACAAGAGGAATGGAGAGAAGGAGAGAGAGAGGGAAATGTCTGTACATGAGTAGCACACCCGAGGGAGCTCTGCTCCAGCTGCACTTGATGCTCGTCAGCCATAAGGGGACAACTAAGCAGAGATCCTCCGCTCAACTTCTGCCTGTTTAATCACACATCTGTGGGTTAAAACAGATTTAGTGAACAAGACAAAAAGCAGGTACCAGCAGGTGACAAAAGCTGCTGATTCTGGTTAAACCATGGAAAAGTGACTCCAGAGAGATTCACAGATTCTGCTTATGCCAAGCTGCATGCATCTACGAGCGGTACCCACTGATAGGGACTACACTAGCAGTTCATCACATGGCAGATAACTTTTATCTGTATTAAAGTCTTATTAATTGTAATCTTATAAATGTGAGAGCCTTTTAAGATGCAAGAAAATGTCCAGATTATGGCATTTTTGAGCAAAAGAAATGTGTTATTTTTTTACGAATTTCTAGCTGTTGAACAAAATATGCCGTCATCTGCTTTTTGGTGCGTTTATCTACCTGTATGATTTAGATCTAAAAGTCTGGTGTAACGATAGTTGATAGTGGACCCACTGCGGTATGGACCGGCCTTACCCTGAAGGTACCTAACTAAGCAGCTACCTGGTGTTCACTGGAGCCTCTGATGGTGACGTCAGGCTTGTAGCTGCCAGGTACCACTCCAGGGCAGTGTCCGGTAGTAGCAACTGACCCCAAGAGTCAGAGACATTAGTTTGGATAGAGAGTCCTAGACAGAGCAGGATGACCAAATGGAACAGGTACAGACTGAGTGGCTCTGGATAACAGACAGGATGCAGATTAGCAAACATTGTAACAATATTAGACAATGGAAAAGGGGACCTAACAGCAGGCAAGCTAGAAACACACTAACTAAAATGTTGCTCAAGCACCTCTCAACAGGTGGAGGTGCCTTAAGTCAGAGGTGGGGAACCTTTTTTCTGCCAAGGTCCATTTGGATATTTATACCATCCTTCGGTGGCTATACAAATTGCACGCTACCTCCGCCGACAAATGTCCTGACTCTGGCATTGGTGTCAGGACATAGTCTTTAATTGCATGCGCCTCAGCGTTCAGTAGTGATCATTGTGTATGCATCGAAATACAGCTGCCGGCCCAAGCACTGTGGTCCCTGGGAATCTGGCCCGTATAAAATTTCATCGAGGGCCATAACTGGCTTGCAGGTCTGAGGGTCCCCACACCTGCCTTAAGTAGTAAGTGTCTCTCAGCTATTGGCTGGGGACACAATACAAGAGTGCACGCTGTCCTTATGAGACTGGGAACGAACGCATACCCTAAGAGCGCTGCCCAGAGACCTGCCAGGAGTGCACAGACTCTGGTGCGCAGGAGCAGGGACTGGAAATGGTCAGCTAGAGCGGGGAGTGTGTCGGCAAGGTGAGGGTAGCGGAGCCAGGCAGGGATGCCGGTGCTACATCTGGGAAAAGCTGATATGCTGTGTTATGGCCAGTGCATGACATATGGATCGAAAGAATACCAAATACAGAGGTCATACACCATTCCATATGCATGACAACTCTCCCAAAATGTACCATAAAGAAGAAACATCTCAAAGTTGGCAAATCTGAGCACCCTACTCTGATTGTTAAACAGTGACAAGATTGATCAAGACTAGTGCTTCATACACCAGTCTTGAACCAAAAGCCTGCTGGAGTACAGGCACAGATATTGTCATACTTCTAGGTTCGAACCCTTGAGCCTGTATTTATGGTTGGCTTCTCTGTCCGCAGAGCCACAGCAGACTTACCTTTTCTCTAGGTGATTTGGCTCTGTTATCATGGCTGCAGTCTGTTTAGTACAATATGTGTTTTCTTTTGTCTGCATGATCACCTTTCAGGTGCAGCTTTATATTCTTTCCCCATGCTGGTATTTCCTGCTGGTACACAGAAAAAAATCCCCAAAATTCAAAAATAAAAATTAACCTTTATTAATACAATTTAATAAAACAACCACATATGTGCACTACTTAAACCATCACCACAATAGCAGCATACTACAGGAAAGGCCAAAGTGGTGCCAGGCCCTACACTCCACTAAAAGCACCCTACCTATCAGCGGAGGTTGGCAACCTATCACCTGCGCATTGGCACCCCCGCTCCTCGTCGACTCTCCCTGCTATCTCTGTTGGGCCCTGTTAGGATGGGGAATAGAAAGATAAATCATACATACAGTGCCCCACTGAGAGTGTCTTGAGTCAACATAGGTAAATTGGCAGACCTATACTCATGCCTGTCTGTTCCTTCCTGTCAGCGGGGGTTGGCACCCTGTTGTAATTGGCGCCCCCGCTCAACGACGACTGTCCTCTAATCTGGCCCTTATTATATAGATGAGGCCCAAACAGAAAGGTTAAGGTGTTATAGTACTTTAAAGTGTGAAAAAGTATATAACCATCAGTTGCTTCCACATATCAGGGGTGCCCTTAGGGTACTGTATTTACACATAAAAGGATCCCTTACTGTGATAATCATTCATACTTCATATAACCGTCAGATAACATGCCACATGATTTTTAGATGAGTATGTTCATAAGGACAGATGAAAGAACCAATATCTCAATCAAGACCCTATGTCCACGTCAGGACCAATAACAAATATCAATATAACCGTTCATGCCATCAATGAGTATTGAACAAGTACACCCCCCTTTTTTTGGATATGTGAAAACATCAAGTCATAATCCTACTCAGTGTCACTACAATGCATCCATTTATAACTCACAATGCATCCCTTTGTAACTCAATGCGTTTCCCCTCTTCCAATTATAAGAGGTTCATCAGGAGTGAAATAGATATCAAAAGGGTTACTTAGCTTAGTCAGATTTGGCGTATTTAAGCGATATAGTCCGCAGTACCACCGGGCCAATCCCCTATCGATATAGTGCACTATTGGAAGAGGGGGGATATGTGTTTTCACATTGTATCCATTTTTCTAAAGTGTTCCTTTAACCATATTATTTTCACACAATGCATTTTCATTTTTCAGTCGATTTCTGTTAACACAGGTGCATGAGACCTTCTTGCTTAACCATGGACATAACCGGAATAATAGCAATATTGCTGTACAGCTGCATTTGTCTGGGGAATAATATCTCAGATGGTCCAGTTGAACTAAATGCCAACTGAATGGCATAACTGAACTTGCATTGTAGTTGTGGGTCTTGCATACAAAATTTAGACTGAAATTTACTCCTGTATTTTATGTCATTACTGAGACATGAGGTTCTTTGGCTTGGGAAAGAGGAATTGCTAGTTCTAGTTTTATTACTTCTTAGATAACAATAATAATGATCACAGACGTATCTCATACTGGGCATTTAGGCCATTGGCATATTGTGGGTTGCCAGCACTCGGGGCAAGGCAAGTATTTTGCACCCTCTAACCCATGGACCACTAACACTGAGTCTCTTCCACCAGTTTCCACCAGTCCAGTATTTGGACCACATATTCACCAAGCATACAGTGAGGGGGAAAAGTATTTGATACAGAACAGATTTTGCAAGTTTTCCCACCTACAAAGAATAGAGTTGTCTGTAGTTTCTGTAAGACAGAATAAAAAAAAATCCAGAAAATCACAATGTATAATTTTTACATAATGAAATTGCATTTTATTGCATGATACAAGTATTTGATAAACAGAACTTAATATTTGGTACAGAAACCTTTGTTTGCAATTACAGTGGTCAGATGTTTCCTGTAGTTCTTGACCAAGTTTGAACATACCGCAGCAGGGATTTTGGCTCATACAGATCTTATCCAGATCTTTCAGGTTCCGGGGCTGTCACAGGGCAACATTGCGCTTCAGCTCCCTTCAAAGATTTTTTAGTGGCTTCAGGTCTGGAGACTGGCTAGGCCACTCCAGGAACATGAAATGCCTCTTACGGAGCCACTCTTTAATTGTCCTGGCTGCGTTTCAGGTCATTGACCCAGCCACGACCCATCTCAATGCTCTTACTTAGGGAAGGAGGTTGTTGGCCAAAATCCCACGACACATGACCCCATCCATGCTTCCTTCAATATGGTGCTGCAATCCTGTCCTCTTTGCAGAAAAGCACCCCCAAAGTGCGATATATCCTCCACCATGCACCATAGTTGGGACGATGTTCTTGGGGTTGTACTGTTCCTTATTCTTCCTCCAAATAAGGCGAGTGGAGTTGAGGTGGAGTGGAGGTCTATTTTGGTCTCATCTGACCACATGACCTTCTCCCATGCCTCCTCTGGATCATCAATATGGTCATTGGCAAACTTCAAATGGGCCTGGACATGTGCGAGTGTGAGTAGGAGGACCTTGCGTGCCCTGCAGGATTTTAATCCATGATGAAGTAGTGTGTTACTGATAATGTTTGAGACTGTGGTGCCAGCTCTCTTCAGTTCATTGACCAGGTCCTCCTGTGTAGTTCTGGGCTGATTATTGCCCTTTCTCAGAATTATGCTTACCCCACAAGGAGAAATCCTACATGGAGCCCCAGACTGAGGATGATTGACAGTCATCTTGTGTTTCTTCCATTTTCTAATAATTGTGTCAACAGTTATTGCCTTCTCACCAAGCTGCTTCCCTATTGTCCTGTAGCCCATCCGAGCCTTGAGCAGGTCTACAATTTTGTCCCTCATGACAGCTCTTTGGTCTAAGCCATGGTGGAGAGGCTGGAGTGTGATTGATTGAGTGTGTGGACAGGTCTTTTATACTGGTAACTAGAGTTGAGCGACCTTGACCTTTTTAGAGTCGAGCCGGGTTTCGCGAAACCCGACTATCTCAAAAGTCGGGTCGAGTGAAATCGGCCGATTATGACGTAAAGTCGGGATCGACCGAAACACGAAACCCAATGCAAGTCAATGGGGCAGCATAGTCGGCAGTGAGTGGGGGCCAGGAAAACACCTAGAGTGCCCATTTTAATGTCAAAACCATCCATTCTTCTTAATGAAGCTTGTCAAGCGTAATTTACCTTATAATAATTAGAAGGCATTTGAAATTGGGGGTCATTTGGCTAAAGTTGTGGTGGGTAGGGCTGGTTCAAGTAATTAGTGGGCCCAGGAAATCTGGACCACGTCACGGCAGTGCAGCAGGGAGAGGTAAGTATTTCAACTTTGCAAGTGCTGTGAACCTGAGCAAGCAGGGGGGGCCCACTCGTTGGCATTGGCACTGGCACAGGGCCCCTCAAAGTACAGCGGTGTGTTTGCACAGCGGGGGCGCCTCCCACCGGCAGCAACACTTTTGCGTACTATGAGAGGCCCTGTGCCAGTGACGTCGCCAACTAGTATTCCTCCCCCCACCTGATGAAGGAACCTGCACTTTCATCTGCACCTTCCTCTTTGTCCCCGTGTAAGGTGGTATGGTATGCGGGAAGAGCAACCTGACTTTCAGCAGGGTCACAATGTTGTTGTGCAGCGTGCACGGGGAATGTTGCGTTATGGGTCAATGTACCAGCAGACTCATCTATCACTGGCTGGGCAATGGGCAGGATGAGGAGGAAACACAGATATAGGCCCAAAGAATAAAGTTGGCTAAATGCAGTTCAAAATTGGTAACACAGGAATAACCAGGGGGCATTGCAGTGGAGGACAACTGGAATGAGAGGCTGACACAGAGAGTAGGCCCAAATCAGTAAGTAGTCGAAATGCAGTTCAAAATTGGCAACCGTAGTAAACAGGCGGCACAGCTTTGTTCAGTGGAGGAGAACAGCAAGGAGTGGCAGACACCGATAGTAGGCCCCAACCCAACTAGTAGGCCAAAAGCAGTCTAACATTAACAACTACTTAACGAGTGCCTGAAAACGGAATTTCAGGACAGGAAACCAGGAGAACAGCAAGGAGTGGCAGACACCGATAGTAGGCCCCAAACCAACTAGTACGCCAAATGCAGTTGTTCCGTTTAACCACAATTTAATGAGAGCCTGAAGATAGAAGTTCAGGAAAGGCAACCTGGAGAACACCTTGGAGTGGAACACACCATCTCTCTACACCCCATACCCAATTTGTAGGACTAATGCAGTGTAGTTTCCAAGAACTACTAAACGAGAGCCGGAAGATCGAAGTTCAGGAAAGGCAACCTGGAGAACACCTTGGAGTGGAACACACCATCTCTCTACACCCCATACCCAATTTGTAGGCCTAATGCAGTGTAGTTTCCAAGAACTACTAAACGAGAGCCGGAAGATCGAAGCTCAGGAAAGGCAACCTGGAGAACACCTTGGAGTGGAACACACCATCTCTCTACACCCCATACCCAATTTGTAGGCCTAATGCAGCGTAGTTTCCAACAACTACTAAACGAGAGCATGAAGATCGAAGCATTGGCGAGGAAACCTGGGGAACACCTTGGAGTGGAACACACCATCTCTCTACACCCCATACCCAATTTGTAGGCCTAATGCAGCGTAGTTTCCAACAACTACTAAACGAGAGCCGGAAGATCGAAGCTTAGGAAAGGCAACCTGGAGAACACCTTGGAGTGGAACACACCATCTCTCTACACCCCATACCCAATTTGTAGGACTAATGCAGTGTAGTTTCCAAGAACTACTAAACGAGAGCCGGAAGATCGAAGCTCAGGAAAGGCAACCTGGAGAACACCTTGGAGTGGAACACACCATCTCTCTACACCCCATACCCAATTTGTAGGCCTAATGCAGTGTAGTTTCCAAGAACTACTAAACGAGAGCCGGAAGATCGAAGCTCAGGAAAGGCAACCTGGAGAACACCTTGGAGTGGAACACACCATCTCTCTACACCCCATACCCAATTTGTAGGCCTAATGCAGTGTAGTTTCCAACAACTACTAAACGAGAGCCGGAAGATCGAAGCTCAGGAAAGGCAACCTGGGGAACACCTTGGAGTGTAACACACCATCTCTCTCCACCCGATACCCATTTTTTAGGCCTAATGCAGTGTAGTTTTCTACAACTACTAAACGAGAGTCGGAAGACCGAAGCAATGGCAAGGAAACCTGGGGAACACCTTGGAGTGTAACACACCATCTCTCTACACCCCATACCCAATTTGTAGGCCTAATGCAGCGTAGTTTCCAAGAACTACTAACCGAGAGCCGGAAGATCGAAGCTCAGGAAAGGCAACCTGGAGAACACCTTGGAGTGGAACACACCATCTCTCTACACCCCATACCCAATTTGTAGGCCTAATGCAGTGTAGTTTCCAACAACTACTAAACGAGAGCCGGAAGATCGAAGCTCAGGAAAGGCAACCTGGAGAACACCTTGGAGTGGAACACACCATCTCTCTACACCCCATACCCAATTTGTAGGCCTAATGCAGTGTAGTTTCCAAGAACTACTAAACGAGAGCCGGAAGATCGAAGCTCAGGAAAGGCAACCTGGAGAACACCTTGGAGTGGAACACACCATCTCTCTACACCCCATACCCAATTTGTAGGCCTAATGCAGTGTAGTTTCCAAGAACTACTAAACGAGAGCCGGAAGATCGAAGCTCAGGAAAGGCAACCTGGAGAACACCTTGGAGTGGAACACACCATCTCTCTACACCCCATACCCAATTTGTAGGCCTAATGCAGCGTAGTTTCCAACAACTACTAAACGAGAGCATGAAGATCGAAGCATTGGCGAGGAAACCTGGGGAACACCTTGGAGTGGAATACACCATCTCTCTACACCCCATACCCAATTTGTAGGCCTAATGCAGCGTAGTTTCCAACAACTACTAAACGAGACCCGGAAGATCGAAGCTCAGGAAAGGCAACCTGGAGAACACCTTGGAGTGGAACACACCATCTCTCTACACCCCATACCCAATTTGTAGGCCTAATGCAGTGTAGTTTCCAAGAACTACTAAACGAGAGCCGGAAGATCGAAGCTCAGGAAAGGCAACCTGGAGAACACCTTGGAGTGGAACACACCATCTCTCTACACACCATACCCAATTTGTAGGCCTAATGCAGCGTAGTTTCCAACAACTACTAAACGAGAGCATGAAGATCGAAGCATTGGCGAGGAAACCTGGGGAACACCTTGGAGTGGAATACACCATCTCTCTACACCCCATACCCAATTTGTAGGCCTAATGCAGCGTAGTTTCCAACAACTACTAAACGAGACCCGGAAGATCGAAGCTCAGGAAAGGCAACCTGGAGAACACCTTGGAGTGGAACACACCATCTCTCTACACCCCATACCCAATTTGTAGGCCTAATGCAGTGTAGTTTCCAAGAACTACTAAACGAGAGCCGGAAGATCGAAGCTCAGGAAAGGCAACCTGGAGAACACCTTGGAGTGGAACACACCATCTCTCTACACCCCATACCCAATTTGTAGGCCTAATGCAGTGTAGTTTCCAAGAACTACTAAACGAGAGCCGGAAGATCGAAGCTCCGGAAAGGCAACCTGGAGAACACCTTGGAGTGGAACACACCATCTCTCTACACCCCATACCCAATTTGTAGGCCTAATGCAGCGTAGTTTCCAACAACTACTAAACGAGAGCATGAAGATCGAAGCATTGGCGAGGAAACCTGGGGAACACCTTGGAGTGGAACACACCATCTCTCTACACCCCATACCCAATTTGTAGGCCTAATGCAGCGTAGTTTCCAACAACTACTAAACGAGAGCATGAAGATCGAAGCTCAGGAAAGGCAACCTGGAGAACACCTTGGAGTGGAACACACCATCTCTCTACACCCCATACCCAATTTGTAGGCCTAATGCAGTGTAGTTTCCAAGAACTACTAAACGAGAGCCGGAAGATCGAAGCTCAGGAAAGGCAACCTGGAGAACACCTTGGAGTGGAATACACCATCTCTCTACACCCCATACCCAATTTGTAGGCCTAATGCAATGTAGTTTCCAAAAACTACTAAACGAGAGCCGGAAGATCGAAGCTCAGGAAAGGCAACCTGGAGAACACCTTGGAGTGGAACACACCATCTCTCTACACCCCATACCCAATTTGTAGGCCTAATGCAGTGTAGTTTCCAAGAACTACTAAACGAGAGCCGGAAGATCGAAGCTCAGGAAAGGCAACCTGGAGAACACCTTGGAGTGGAACACACCATCTCTCTACACCCCATACCCAATTTGTAGGCCTAATGCAGCGTAGTTTCCAACAACTACTAAACGAGAGCATGAAGATCGAAGCATTGGCGAGGAAACCTGGGGAACACCTTGGAGTGGAACACACCATCTCTCTACACTCCATACCCAATTTGTAGGCCTAATGCAGCGTAGTTTCCAAGAACTACTAAACGAGAGCCGGAAGATCGAAGCTCAGGAAAGGCAAACTGGAGAACACCTTGGAGTGGAACACACCATCTCTCTACACCCCATACCCAATTTGTAGGCCTAATGCAGTGTAGTTTCCAAGAACTACTAAACGAGAGCCGGAAGATCGAAGCTCAGGAAAGGCAACCTGGGGAACACCTTGGAGTGGAACACACCATCTCTCTACACCCCATACCCAATTTGTAGGCCTAATGCAGTGTAGTTTCCAACAACTACTAAACGAGAGCCGGAAGATCGAAGCTCAGGAAAGGCAACCTGGGGAACACCTTGGAGTGTAACACACCATCTCTCTCCACCCGATACCCATTTTTTAGGCCTAATGCAGTGTAGTTTTCTACAACTACTAAACGAGAGTCGGAAGACCGAAGCAATGGCAAGGAAACCTGGGGAACACCTTGGAGTGTAACACACCATCTCTCTCCACCCCATACCCAATTTGTAGGCCTAATGCAGCCTACTTTCCGACAACTACTAAACGAGAGCATGAAGATCGAAGCTCAGGAAAGGCAATCTGGGGAACACCTTGGAGTGTAACAAACCCTCTCTCTACACCACGGAAGGGCTGATTCTTAGGAAGGAAGGCTGGGCGCGTCCGAGGGTGATTATATTCTTATTAGGTATATACTCACCCTCGGACGCGCCCTGCTTCTTTATTTGTAATGAATGTTTATTTGCAATGTGGTTTTGACTTACTCTATTTTTTTGGTAAATAATGATTTTATTATTTTCATTGTTTTGCATCTTCTTTGCAATAATATAAAGAAGACGCGACAGGACAACACTCGGTGGATGCCATATCTGTGTTTTAAATTGAAAAAAACTTTCAGTTAACTACTTGCAGGAGAAAGTTATTGTAGCTGGTGGCCATTTTTAGTACTGTACCAGATTTTTGTTGTATGTGTTTGTTTTTAATGTTAAAATGTCTGCATTTGATATCTCTCCAGTATTTTCTTTTTTATAAGCAAAATACTTATTTTTATATTTTCTGATGTTGGTTCCAGGGGTACACGGGCAGCAGTGGTGTGGTCAGTGGAGGCCTAGTGGAAGGAGTGACCGCAGACAGGCATCGAAGGCCTAAAATAATAACACATGGCTGTAGGCAATTTTAAATTGGTTCCAGGGGTACACGGGCAGCAGTGGTGTGGTCAGTGGAGGCCTAGTGGAAGGAGTGACCGCAGACAGGCATCAAAGGCCTAAAGTAAAAAAATTGGGCTGGCTGTAGGCAATTTTAAATTGGTTCCAGGGGTACACGGGCAGCAGTGGTGTGGTCAGTGGAGGCCTAGTGGAAGGAGTGACCGCAGACAGGCATCGAAGGCCTAGAATAAAAAAATTGGGCTGGCTGTAGGCAATTTTAAATTGGTTCCAGGGGTACACGGGCAGCAGTGGTGTGGTCAGTGGAGGCATATTGTAAGGAGTGACCGCAGACAGGCATCGAAGGCCTAAAATAATAACACATGGCTGTAGGCAATTTTAAATTGGTTCCAGGGGTACACGGGCAGCAGTGGCCTGGTCAGTGTAGTAGTAGTAGAAAGAATGGACCGCAGACAGGCATCGAAGGCCTAAAATAAAAAAATTGGGCTGGCTGTAGGCAATTTTAAATTGGTTCCAGGGGTACACGGGCAGCAGTGGTGTGGTCAGTGGAGGCGTAGTGGAAGGAGTGACCGCAGACAGGCATCGAAGGCCTAAAATAATAACACATGGCTGTAGGCAATTTTAAATTGGTTCCAGGGGTACACGGGCAGCAGTGGTGTGGTCAGTGGAGGCCTAGTGGAAGGAGTGACCGCAGACAGGCATCGAAGGCCTAAAGTAAAAAAATTGGGCTGGCTGTAGGCAATTTTAAATTGGTTCCAGGGTAATTCTAGGTTTCAGGTAGGGAAGGCACACCACATTTTTCATGGTTGGCAAACACTAGGCCTGGGCAGGGTGGGAGACATAGTGGATGTACATTCCAAAAAGGTCCTTACTTTCAACCAGGCGACACCTTTATTTGATTTCATCAATACACACCCTTTCCACTTCATGCAACTACAGAGCTATGTGACGAGTGTTACTTGTGGCTTCAGTGATAATGACTGGCAGGATAAGCTGATAACCAAACTTACCACATGCAAGCTGACGAAACGGCTTGTGTCAGACTACTATACATTCCTAAGAACTGAGACCAAGAGGGAAGAACATTCCACAGGAATAATGAAGTGGCAGCTCCGTGACCCGTCATTGACACCTACTCTGATTTTACAAATGTTGAGGAACACGCTTAAATTTACACCGTTTATATCTTATTGGGAAATGGCGTTGAGGATTATGCATAGATCCTATATCTCGCCAAGGCGCAACTTTCTTATGGGTAATATACCGAGTCCGATCTGTTCCAGGTGTGGAGAGGCCGAGGCAGACATGTTCCACTGTTTATGGGCTTGCTCACAAATCCAACAATTTTGGCAACGCATACTTGTATTTACTCATACGCATACACCATATAGAGTAGCTCTCACCCCAGCCTGGGCTCTTTTCGGGTACATTACTAATGAAGGGGCTGTGATCCCCACTCATGGTAGAAAATTCTTGTACATGATTTCGGCCTCGGCCCGGAAAATGATTTTACAAACCTGGCTGGCACCTAATGTGCCCACCCTGAGGATCTTCCTGGACAAACTCTCCTTCCTATTTAGGATGGATTGGGTGGAAGCATCCCTTCAGAAGGAACTAAAAACCCAAAATTTTTTTGAACTATGGCAGCCACTTATACCCATCCTTCCAACGCATATACAACAGAGGCTCAAACAATGCTTCTGCACAACTACATGGTTTCTGGAACAGGCGGTAGCGGGCCGAACACCCTTGTGAGCGGAGTTGTCTCCTAAATAACACATTGGGCGAAGTGCGTAGCCGTTTGTCCCCCCCCCTTCCCTCCCTTTGACTTTCCCTAGTCTGTTTGTTGACCCCTCCCCCCTCTTTTTTGTTTTTCATTTTTTCTCTAGCTATAACTTCCCCTCTCTCATCATTTGGGGTTATCTAGTTACAGAGTGGTAGTCCACTCGTATTGTATTTCCATGTTGAATTCTATGTTTTTAGCCTTATGTTTATCTTGATTGAGAGGTACTTTGCCTTAATTTGCAAATTGGATCGCTAAAATAGTTACCGTCTTTAATAATGGGCTTCTGTAATACCGGAAAGAGGGAGGTAATTCCTTGTACCTATGTTTGCATGTTAATATACTAATGTTGAAAATGTTTAATTGAAAATGTTTAATAAAAACAGTTTTGAAAAAAAAAAAAATTGGTTCCAGGGGTACACGGGCAGCAGTGGTGTGGTCAGTGGAGGCCTAGTGGAAGGAGTGACCGCAGACAGGCATCGAAGGCCTAAAGTAAAAAAATTGGGCTGGCTGTAGGCAATTTTAAATTGGTTCCAGGGGTACACGGGCAGCAGTGGTGTGGTCAGTGGAGGCCTAGTGGAAGGAGTGACCGCAGACAGGCATCGAAGGCCTAAAATAATAACACATGGCTGTAGGCAATTTTAAATTGGTTCCAGGGGTACACGGGCAGCAGTGGCCTGGTCAGTGTAGTAGTAGTAGAAAGAACGGACCGCAGACAGGCATCGAAGGCCTAAAATAAAAAAATTGGGCTGGCTGTAGGCAATTTTAAATTGGTTCCAGGGGTACACGGGCAGCAGTGGTGTGGTCAGTGGAGGCCTAGTGGAAGGAGTGACCGCAGACAGGCATCGAAGGCCTAAAGTAAAAAAAATTGGGCTGGCTGTAGGCAATTTTAAATTGGTTCCAGGGGTACACGGGCAGCAGTGGTGTGGTCAGTGGAGGCATATTGTAAGGAGTGACCGCAGACAGGCATCGAAGGCCTAAAATAATAACACATGGCTGTAGGCAATTTTAAATTGGTTCCAGGGGTACACGGGCAGCAGTGGTGTGGTCAGTGGAGGCATATTGTAAGGAGTGACCGCAGACAGGCATCGAAGGCCTAAAATAATAACACATGGCTGTAGGCAATTTTAAATTGGTTCCAGGGGTACACGGGCAGCAGTGGTGTGGTCAGTGGAGGCCTAGTGGAAGGAGTGACCGCAGACAGGCATCGAAGGCCTAAAGTAAAAAAATTGGGCTGGCTGTAGGCAATTTTAAATTGGTTCCAGGGGTACACGGGCAGCAGTGGTGTGGTCAGTGGAGGCCTAGTGGAAGGAGAGACCGCAGACAGGCATCGAAGGCCTAAAATAATAACACATGGCTGTAGGCAATTTTAAATTGGTTCCAGGGGTACACGGGCAGCAGTGGCCTGGTCAGTGTAGTAGTAGTGGAAAGAATGGACCGCAGACAGGCATCGAAGGCCTAGAATAAAAAAATTGGGCTGGCTGTAGGCAATTTTAAATTGGTTCCAGGGGTACACGGGCAGCAGTGGTGTGGTCAGTGGAGGCCTAGTGGAAGGAGTGACCGCAGACAGGCATCGAAGGCCTAAAGTAAAAAAATTGGGCTGGCTGTAGGCAATTTTAAATTGGTTCCAGGGGTACACGGGCAGCAGTGGTGTGGTCAGTGGAGGCCTAGTGGAAGGAGAGACCGCAGACAGGCATCGAAGGCCTAAAATAATAACACATGGCTGTAGGCAATTTTAAATTGGTTCCAGGGGTACACGGGCAGCAGTGGCCTGGTCAGTGTAGTAGTAGTGGAAAGAATGGACCGCAGACAGGCATCGAAGGCCTAGAATAAAAAAATTGGGCTGGCTGTAGGCAATTTTAAATTGGTTCCAGGGGTACACGGGCAGCAGTGGTGTGGTCACTGGAGGCATATTGTAAGGAGTGACCGCAGACAGGCATCGAAGGCCTAAAATAATAACACATGGCTGTAGGCAATTTTAAATTGGTTCCAGGGGTACACGGGCAGCAGTGGCCTGGTCAGTGTAGTAGTAGTAGAAAGAACGGACCGCAGACAGGCATCGAAGGCCTAAAATAAAAAAAATTGGGCTGGCTGTAGGCAATTTTAAATTGGTTCCAGGGGTACACGGGCAGCAGTGGTGTGGTCAGTGGAGGCCTAGTGGAAGGAGTGACCGCAGACAGGCTTCGAAGGCCTAACATAACAAAAATGTCAATACAATGGT
Source organism: Ranitomeya imitator (assembly GCF_032444005.1). NCBI lineage: Eukaryota > Metazoa > Chordata > Amphibia > Anura > Dendrobatidae > Ranitomeya > Ranitomeya imitator. Next base: position 798,749,357 of record NC_091283.1, read on the forward strand.
ATTGTCAGTGGCAGGCATTGAAGGATGTCAGCGCATAGACTAAACATTGGTGGAGCTGTGAGATAATTTTGCAAGTGGTAGAGCACTGTTTGAGCTGGGGGGGGGGAACTGTCTTGTGGCCGGCGGTACAGGCCCAGGGCCCCTCATATTACAACGGTGTGTCTGACGTTGGGTGCGCACCACCACCGCCAGAGACACTTTATTGTACTAGGAGGGACCCAGTGGCAGTGCCGTTGACCAAAAGCGGGCACACCCACCTCTTCAGACAAACAGCACTCTCACGGGTGCTGTCGCCAAGTGTCGATACCACGGCCCCGTGTGGGGAGTTTGGCCATTTAGTGAGGTGTAAACATGTCGTATGCTGGACAATCAGGTGCAGAAAATTACAAGATTGGAAAAGGCATTCAGAATAGTCCACAGGCAAGACCTTTTCATAGGAAAGCTAGGTGTCGGCCGGGCAAGGTGGGGCAAAAGATTTCGAAATCCAGTTGTGGTTCATTTTAATGAAGGTTAGATCATCTACATTTTGGGTAGCCAGACGAGTCCTTTTTTCTGTTAGTATTGAACCTGCAGCACTGAATACTCTTTCTGATAGGACACTAGCTGCCGGGCAAGCAAGCTCCTGCAATGCATATTCTGCCAATTCTGGCCAGGTGTCTAATTTTCATGCCCAGTAATCAAATGGGAATGACGGTTGAGGGAGAACATCGATAAGGGATGAAAAATAGTTTTCAACCATACTGGACAAATGTTGTCTCCTGTCACTTTGAATTGATGCTGCAGTACCTGTCCTGTCTGCGGTCATAGCAAAATCACTCCACAACCTGGTCAGAAAACCCCTCTGGCCAACGCCACTTCTGATTTCTGCCCCTCTAACTCCTCTGGTCTGCTGGCCCCTGCAGCTCGTGTGAGAACGATCACAGGCGCTGTGTGCAGGGAATGCCAGAAGCAAACGGTCAACAAGAGTTGATTGTTTGGTTGCTAATATTAGTTCCAAGTTCTCATGTGGCATTATATTTTGCAATTTGCCTTTATAGCGAGGATCAAGGAGGCAGGCCAACCAGTAATCGTCATCGTTCATCATTTTAGTTATGCGTGTGTCCCTTTTGAGGATACGTAAGGCATAATCCGCCATGTGGGCCAAAGTTCCAGTTCTCAAATCTGCGGTTGTGCTTGGTTGAGGGGCAGTTTCAGGCAAATCCACGTCACTTGTGTCCCTCCAAAAACCAGAACCCGGCCTTGCCGCGCCACCAATTTCCAGTGGCCCCGGAAAAGCTTCCTCATTAAAAATATAATCATCCCCATCATCCTCCTCGTCCTCCTCCTCCTCTTCGCCCGCTAACTCGTCCTGTACACTGCCCTGGCCAGACAATGGCTGACTGTCATCAAGGCTTTCCTCTTCCTCAGCTGCAGACGCCTGATCCTTTATGTGCGTCAAACTTTGCATCAGCAGACGCATTAGGGGGATGCTCATGCTTATTATGGCGTTGTCTGCACTAACCAGCCGTGTGCATTCCTCAAAACACTGAAGGACTTGACACATGTCTTGAATCTTCGACCACTGCACACCTGACAACTCCATGTCTGCCATCCTACTGCCTGCCCGTGTATGTGTATCCTCCCACAAAAACATAACAGCCCGCCTCTGTTCGCACAGTCTCTGAAGCATGTGCAGTGTTGAGTTCCACCTTGTTGCAACGTCTATGATTAGGCGATGCTGGGGAAGGTTCAAAGAACGCTGATAGGTCTGCATACGGGTGGAGTGTACGGGCGAACGGCGGATATGTGAGCAAAGTCCACGCACTTTGAGGACTTTTCAGGAAGCACTGCACCACCAGGTTTAAGGTGTGAGCCAGGCAAGGAATGTGTTTCAGTTGGGAAAGGGAGATGGCAGCCATGAAATTCCTTCCGTTATCACTCACTACCTTGCCTGCCTCAAGATCTACAGTGCCCAGCCACGACTGCGTTTCTTTCTGCAAGAACTCGGACAGAACTTCCGGGGTGTGTCTGTTGTCGCCCAAACACTTCATAGCCAATACAGCCTGCTGACGTTTGCCAGTAGCTGCCCCATAATGGGAGACCTGGTGTGCAACAGTGGCAGCTGTGGATGGAGTGGTTGTGCGACTGCGGTCTGTGGACGAGCTCTCGCTTCTGCAGGAGGACGAAGAGGAGGAGGAGGGGGTGCGAACGGCTACAGCCAACTGTTTCCTAGACCGTGGGCTAGGCAGAACTGTCCCAAACTTGCTGTCCCCTGTGGACCCTGCATCCACCACATTTACCCAGTGTGCCGTGATGGACAGATTGCCTGAGTGCATGGACGATGCGCTCTTTAACATGCTGGTGGAGGGCTGGGATGGCTTTTCTGGAAAAAAAGTGTCGACTGGGTAGCTCGTAGCGTGGTACAGCGTAGTCCATCAGGGCTTTGAAAGCTTCGCTTTCAACTAACCGGTAGGGCATCATCTCTAACGAGATTAGTCTAGCTATGTGGGCGTTCAAACCCTGTGTACGCGGATGCGTGGCTAAGTACTTCCTTTTTCTAACCATAGTCTCATGTAGGGTGAGCTGGACTGGAGAGCTGGAGATCGTGGAACTAGCGGGGGTGCCGGTGGACATGGCAGACTGAGAGACGGTGGGAGATGGTATTGTTGCCGCCGGTGCCCTAGATGCAGTGTTTCCTACTACAAAACTGGTGATTCCCTGACCCTGACTGCTTTGGCCTGACAAAGAAACCTGCACAGATACTGCAGGTGGTGCGGAAAATGGTGGCCCTACACTGCCGGAAGGGATGTTGCGTTGCTGACTAGCTTCATTGGCCGAGGGTGCTACAACCTTAAGGGACGTTTGGTAGTTAGTCCAGGCTTGCAAATGCATGGTGGTTAAATGTCTATGCATGCAACTTGTATTGAGACTTTTCAGATTCTGTCCTCTGCTTAAGGTAGTTGAACATTTTTGACAGATGACTTTGCGCTGATCAATTGGATGTTGTTTAAAAAAATGCCAGACTGCACTCTTTCTAGCATCGGATACCTTTTCAGGCATTGCAGACTGAGCTTTAACTGGATGGCCACGCTGTCCTCCAACAGGTTTTGGCTTTGCCACGCGTTTTGGGCAAGATACGGGCCCGGCAGATGGAACCTGTTGCGATGTTGATGCCTGCTGCGGCCCCTCCTCCTCCGCTTCAGAACTGCTGCCGCCTGCACCCTGTTCCCCCAATGGCTGCCAATCGGGGTCAAGAACTGGGTCATCTATTACCTCTTCTTGTAGCTCGTGTGCAACTTCGTCTGTGTCACCGTGTCGGTCGGTGGTATAGCGTTCGTGATGGGGCAACATAGTCTCATCAGGGTCTGATTCTTGATCATTACCCTGCGAGGGCAATGTTGTGGTCTGAGTCAAAGGACCAGCATAGTAGTCTGGCTGTGGCTGTGCATCAGTGCACTCCATGTCAGATTCAACTTGTAATGGGCATGGACTGTTAACTGCTTCACTTTCTAAGCCAGGGACGGTATGTGTAAAGAGCTCCATGGAGTAACCCGTTGTGTCGCCTGCTGCATTCTTCTCTGTTGTTGTTTTTGCTGAAGAGGACAAGGAAGCGACTTGTCCCTGACCGTGAACATCCACTAACGATGCGCTGCTTTGACATTTACCAGTTTCACGAGAGGAGGCAAAAGAGCTAGAGGCTGAGTCAGCAAGATAAGCCAAAACTTGCTCTTGCTGCTCCGGCTTTAAAAGCGGTTTTCCTACTCCCAGAAAAGGGAGCGTTCAAGGCCTTGTGTAGCCAGACGACGAACCTGTCTCCACAGCTCCAGACTTAGGTGCAATATTTTTTTTCCCACGACCAGCTGATGCTCCACCACTACCACTACCCTCATTACCAGCTGACAATGAACGCCCCCGGCCACGACCTCTTTCACCAGACTTCCTCATTGTTTTAAAAACGTAAACAAACTAACGGTATTTGTTGCTGTCACACAAATTACACGGTGAGCTATAACTTCAGTATGATTTAGCTACCCCTTTACAGGTGAGTGAGACCACAACGAAAATCAGGCACAATGTTACACACTCTGTTGTTGGTGGCAACAAATGAGAGAGATGCCACACACGCAGGACTGTCACTGAAGCACAAATGTAAATATTAATCTCCCACTGATTTGTTTTTTGTTTTTTTTTTCAGGGAGACTTTAGGAAAAAAAAATAATAGAATAAAATGATTTTTTCAGGAAGAATTTAGAAACCAAATAAAATAAAATGCTTTTTTCAGGGAGAATTTAGAAAACAAATAAAACAAAAAAAGGCTTTCTATGGCCCACTGAGTGAGAGATGACACACCCAGGAGTCAAGACTGGCACACAAGCAGAAAGGGCAATATTAATCTCCCACTGATTGATTTATTGATTTTTTTCAGGTAGAATTTAGAACCCAAATAAAGCAAAAAAAAAAAAAAAAAGGGCTTTCTATGGCCCACTGAGTGAGTGATGATGCACACAGGAGTCAGGAGTGGCACACAAGCCCTGAGGCCAATATTTTTCTCCCACTGATTGATGTAGTGATTTTTTCAGGTACATTTTATAACCCAAATCAAGCAAAAAAATAAATAGGCTTTCTATGGCCCACTATCTGAGAGAGAGAGATGGCACGCTTAGGACTGGCACACAAGCCCAAAGGCCAATATTAATCTCCCACTGATTGATTTATTGATTTTTTCAGGTAGAATTTAGAACCCAAATAAAGCAAAAAAAAAAAAAAAAGGGCTTTCTATGGCCCACTGAGTGAGAGATGACGCACACAGGAGTCAGGAGTGGCACACAAGCCCTGAGGCCAATATTTATCTCCCACTGATTGATGTAGTGATTTTTTCAGGTAGATTTTGGAACCCAAATCAAGCTAAAAAAATAATAGGCTTTCTATGGCCCACAATTGGAGAGAGAGAGAGATGGCACACCCAGGAGTCAAGACTGGCACACAAGCAGAAAGGGCAATATTAATCTCCCACTGATTGATTTATTGATTTTTTCAGGTAGAATTTAGAACCCAAATAAAGCAAAAAAAAAAAAAAAAAAATGGGCTTTCTATGGCCCACTGAGTGAGTGATGATGCACACAGGAGTCAAGAGTGGCACACAAGCCCTGAGGCCAATATTTTTCTCCCACTGATTGATGTAGTGATTTTTTCAGGTAGATTTTATAACCCAAATCAAGCAAAAAAATAAATAGGCTTTCTATGGCCCACTGAGTGAGAGATGACACAGACAGAGATGGCACTCTAGCAGAAATGTCAATCTTAATCTCCCACCAAAAAAAAAAAAAAAAGGAACTGTCCTTCAATTACTATCTCCCTGCAGTAATCTCAGCCAGGTATGGCAGGCAGCAATAAGGAGTGGACTGATGCACAAATTAAATAAAAAGTGTGGACAAACAAACAAGATAGCTGTGCAGAAAGGAAGGAACAAGAGGATTTGTGCTTTGAAAAAAGCAGTTGGTTTGCACAGCGGCGTACACACAGCAATGCAGCTATCAGGGAGCCTTCTAGGGCAGCCCAATGAGCTACAGCGCTGAGGGAAAAAAAAAATGTAGCTTCCACTGTCCCTGCACACCGAAGGTGGTGTTGGGCAGTGGAAATCGCTACAGCACAAGCGGTTTGGTGGTTAATGGACCCTGCCTAACGCTATCCCTGCTTCTGACGAAGCGGCAGCAACCTCTCCCTAAGCTCAGATCAGCAGCAGTAAGATGGCGGTCGGCGGGAACTCCCCTTTATAGCCCCTGTGACGCCGCAGACAGCAAGCCAATCACTGCAATGCCCTTCTCTAAGATGGTGGGGACCAGGACCTATGTCATCACGCTGCCCACACTCTGCGTTTACCTTCATTGGCTGAGAAATGGCGCTTTTCGCGTCATTGAAACGCGACTTTGGCGCGAAAGTCGCGTACCGCATGGCCGACCCCGCACAGGGGTCGGATCGGGTTTCATGAAACCCGACTTTGCCAAAAGTCGGCGACTTTTGAAAATGAACGACCCGTTTCGCTCAACCCTACTGGTAACTAATTCAAACAGGTGCAGAGTAGGAGGGCTCCTTAAAGAAAAACTAACAGGTCTGTGAGAGCCAGAATTCTTGCTGGTTGGTAGGTGATCAAATACTTATTTCATGCAATAAAATGCAATTTACTTTTTAAAAATCATACAATGTGATTTTCTGGTTTTTATTTTTAAATTCTGTCTCTCACAGTTGAAGGGTACCTACAATAAAAATTAAAGACCTCTCCATTCTTTATAGGAGAGAAAACTTGCAAAATCGTATTACATTTTAAGAAAAAGTAATTATATAGAACGGCTAAGTTCACATTTCCAAATATTTTGTTTATCTGTTCCATTTTGAGGAACAAATAGAATTCATGTAAAAGTATCAATGTCCATCTGTGATTAAGAGGGAAACACAGGGGCTCCATCGATTATTATGGGGTTCATTTGGAACTAATTTGTTCTAATTTTTAAAATCAGAAGAAAAGGTTTTGCATGCAAGACTTTTTTTCATTCTAAACACGGACACAAGCCAGAACCCAGACAGACCCCATGATAATCAGTGTAGCCACTCAATTTTCATTTACTAATGCAACAGATTTTTTTTTTGCGACCAAATTCCAATTGTTACTTCCTCTAAAAGGAACAGAAAAATGGAATATTGTTTACCTCTCAGGACTAACACATCCCTGCCCTAATTATCTTGCCCTACTGCCCTGCAGCCTGCCTGCATAGATTAATATGCAGAGCACAGCAATCATTGGCTGCACATGAATACTTTGTGTGTAGTGTTGAGCGATACCGTCCGATATTTGAAAGTATCGGTATCGGATGGTATCGGCCGATATCCGAAAAATATCGGATATCGCCGATACCGATATCCGATACCAATACAAGTCAATGGGACACAAATATCGGAAGGTATCCTCTATGGTTCCCAGGGTGTGAAGGAGAGGAAACTCTCCTTCAGGCACTGGGATCCATATTCATGTGTAAAATAAAGAATAAAAATAAAAAAATATTGATATACTTACCCTCATTTGACCGCTCAGCGACCAATCACAAGCCGCGACGTCATCGAAGGTCCTTAACGCGCTCATTCTTAGAAAGGGAACCATGGCGGTTGCAGCGGTGACAACCAGGGCGCGTCCGAGGGTAAGTATATCAATATTTTTTTTTTTTATTCTTTATTTTACACATGAATCTTAATCCCGATACCGATTCCCAATATCACAAAAATATCAGAACTCGGTATCGGAATTCCGATACCGCAAATATCGTCCAATACCCGATACTTGCGGTATCGAAATGCTCAAAACTATTTGTGTGCCCTGAGTTCACCTTATTCCACTGATCGAGTACTACAGTAGCACTATCTAACCCAGTGTGTACTGACTATAGTGCCCACTTCCCCAATATTATCTCCAGTCTTTATTCATAGTCCTGATTCACTATTCAGCTATTACTTGGTGTGGCACGGGATGGTAGTCGTGGTCAAGATATTCGTCTCTTACGCCATGGCACATTACATTAAGGTTGGGGTCCTGGCTGGGTGCGTGTACTTGTGCTGTGGGGGTGCTTCATTCTTGCAAGGCTGCATGTAACTGATGTAACTTTGGAAGGCAAAAAAACAGTATGGCTGGTACTTATCTTCTCTGTCCTTGACGCTCTGGAACACACGACCGGGGCACTCTCTTCGTTTAACGTACTGTGTCCCATCTTGGCCAGTTACCTCTTGGAGTTATAAACTGTGGGCCATACTGCTAGGCTTCCTCTACCTGGATCCATCTCCAATTGACCTCTCTACCTTTTAGTCAGTTCTCTCCTACTTTCCACAGAGATCTTGTTGTTATCTTTTGTCTCGGTCTCATTTCACGTTATGGACATCCACATCATGCAGCACTGCTTACATCAGACCTTAGGACTGCTTTCTATGCACACAGGGCCTTATCCAACGTCCTGACAGGAAACCACCTCTGCTAATTCAACTTAGCCCCTCCGACTCTGGGCTACTCCCAATCGTTAACTATAGAGTGGGTACGGAAAGCGTTCAGACCCCTTTAAATTTTTCACTCCGTTTCATTCCAGCCATTTGGTAAATTCAAAAAAGTTCATTTTTTCTCATTGATGTACACTCTGCACCCCATATTGACTGAAAAAAAACAGAAACGTAGACATTTTTGCACATTTATTAAAAAGGAAAAACTGAAATATCATATGATCATAAGTATTCAGACCCTTTGCTCAGACACTCATATTTAAGTCACATTTCTTTATGATCCTCCTTGAGATGGTTCTACTCATTGGAGTCCAGCTGTGTTTAATTAAACTGTTAGGATTTGATTTTGAAAAGCACACGCCTGTCTATATAAGACCTTACAGCTCACAGTGCATGTCAGACCAAATGAGAATCATGAGGTCAAAGGAACTGGCCAAGGAGCTCAGAGACAGAATTGTGGCAAGGCACAGATCTGGCCAAGGATACAAAAGAATTTCTGAAGTACTCAAGGTTCCTAAGAACACAGTGGCATCCATAATCCTTAAATGGAAGAGGTTTGGGACCATCAGAAGTCTTCCTAGACCTGGCCGTCCTGCCAAACTGAGCAATTGTGGGAGAAGAGCCTTGGTTAGAGAGGTAAAGAAGAACCCCAAGATCACTGTGGCTGAGCTCTAGAGATGTAGTAGAGAGATGGGAGAAAGTTCCATAAAAGTCAACCATCACTGCAGCCCTCCACCAGTCAGGTCTTTATTGCAGAGTGGCCCTATGGAAGACTCCCCTCAGTGCAAGACATATGAAAGTCTGCACATGAAGGACTCCAAGACTATGTGAAATAAGATTCTCTGGTCTGATGAGATGAAGATAGACCTATTTGGTGATAATTCTAAGTGGTATGTGTGGAGAAAATTAGACACTGCTCATCACCTGCAAAATACAATCCCAACAGTATGGGGGTGTTTTTCAGCTGCAGAAGGACTGGGTGCCATTAAAGGAAACATGATTGCAGCCAAGTTCAGAGATATCCTGGATGAAAACCACTTCCAGAGTGCAGGGCCGTCATCAGGGCATTACAGCCCTTACTGTTGTATGGGGCCCGGAGATCAGGAGGACAGAGGAGGGCCCGGAAATGCTGGCTGCTCGGGCCCCGACCCCTTTGCTTCAGCTGAGCAGCTCACCGAGAACCAGAGGCAAGGGGGCCAGTCACCGTCACCCATCACTTATTAACAGTAAGGCTTCTTTACTTTTCACAACTGTGTGCACGGTGCAGCATCTCCCATCTGTGTTCTTCCTCCTGCTCCTCCTCCTGGCTTGTCCTGTCTGGCACCTGCTAGATGCCTTCTTGTCCCTGCACTGCACACACTTCCAGCCTGTGCAGGACAGCGTCTGCACACTCGTGGCTGGAGGGAAGCTGTGTGCAGGACCTCAATCACCCCCAGAACAGGAGGTAAAGAACGGCCTGAATGTGTCCGATTGTTTAGGAGAGTAAAGAGGGGAGGCAGGGGCTGCAGTCAGAGACTAGAAGCAGTGATTTACTGACTGTGACCCCGGAGCTTTGTGCTATCTGGTTGGTGTAGGATTCTCATCCACACACAGTACCGACCAGAGAGCTCAGAGCTGGGGAACACTGGCACTAATCACTAGCTGTATTCTCTGACAGGCTGCCTCATGTCATTGATACTGAGCCCTGAGCCCATTCCCCAGTGAAGACTTTATTCACATAAACTGTACCTGTTGCATTTAACACACAGGTACAATGCATAGACACGTAATACATAAATGTATAGTATATCACCAGGGCATTACTGACATGAGGGAGCATCGCCGCAGGAGCACGGCCAGGTAAGAGGAAAGATTTTTTTATTTTTATTGAAAGCGGCAAGCCCGGGGCAGAATGGGAGACACGGGGGGGAACAATGGAGACACAGGGGGAAGTATGGAGATATGGGGAAGTATGGAGACACAGGGGGAAGAATGGAGACGCGGGAAAATATGGAGACACGGGGGGGGAAACAACGGAAACACAGGGGGAAGTATGGAGACACGGGGAAGTATGGCGACACGGGGAAGTATGGAGACACAGGGGGAAGTATGGAGACACAGGGGGAAGAATGGAGACGCGGGAAAATATGGAGACACAGGGGGAAGTATGGAGACACGGGGAAGTATGGCGACACGGGGAAGTATGGAGACACAGGGGGAAGTATGGAGACACGGGGAAGTATGGCGACACGGGGAAGTATGGAGACACGGGGAAGTATGGAGACACAGGGGGAAGTATGGAGACACGGAGAAGTATGGAGACACAGGGGGAAGTATGGAGACACGGGGAAGTATGGAGACACAGGGGGAAGTATGGAGACACGGGGAAGTATGGAGACACAGGGGGAAGAATGGAGACACGGGGAAATATGGAGACACGGGGGGTGAACAACGGAAACACAGGGGGAAGTATGGAGACACAGGGGGAAGTATGGAGACACGGGGAAGTATGGAGACACGGGGAAGTATGGAGACACAGGGGGAAGTATGGAGACACAGGGGGAAGTATGGAGACACGGAGAAGTATGGAGACACAGGGGGAAGTATGGAGACACGGGGAAGTATGGAGACACAGGGGGAAGAATGGAGACACGGGGAAATATGGAGACACGGGGGGTGAACAACGGAAACACAGGGGGAAGTATGGAGACACAGGGGGAAGTATGGAGACACGGGGAAGTATGGAGACACGGGGAAGTATGGAGACACGGGGAAGTATGGCGACACGGGGAAGTATGGCGACACGGGGAAGTATGGAGACAGGGGGAAGAATGGAGACACGGGGAAATATGGAGACACGGGGAAATATGGAGACACGGGGGGAACAACGGAGACACAGGGGGAAGTATGGCGAGACGGTGGAAGTATGGAGACACAGGGGGAAGTATGGAGACACAGGGGGAAGTATGGAGACACAGGGGGAAGTATGGAGACACTGGGGGAAGTATGGAGATACAGGGGGAAGTATGGAGACATAGGGGGAAGTATGGAGACATAGGGGGAAGTATGGAGACACAGGGGGAAGTATGGAGACAGGGGGAAGTATGGAGACAGGGGGAAGTATGGAGACACAGGGGGATGTATGGAGACACGGGGGAAGTATGGAGACACGGGGAAGTATGGAGACACAGGGGGAAGTATGGAGACACGGGGAAGTATGGAGACACGGAAGTATGGAGACACAGGGGAAGTATGGAAACACGGGGGAAGTATGGAGACACGGGGAAGTATGGAGACACGGGGGAAGAATGGAGAATGAAGAATGGAAACACGGGGAAATATGAAGACACGGGGCAGAATGGAGACGCAGAGGGAAGTATGGAGACACGGGGAAGTATGGAGACACGGGGAAGTATGGAGACATGGGGAAGTATGGAGACACGGGGGAAGAATGGAGAATGAAGAATGGAACTCGGGGAAATATGAAGTATGGAGACACGGAAGTATGGATACATGGGGGAAGTATGGAAACACGGGGGAAGTATGGAGACACGGGGAAGTATGGAGACATGGGGAAGTATGGAGACACGGGGGAAGAATGGAGAATGAAGAATGGAACACGGGGAAATATGAAGTATGGAGACACGGAAGTATGGATACATGGGGGAATTATGGAAACACGGGGGAAGTATGGAGACACAGGGGGAAGTATGGAGACACGGAAGTATTGAGACACGGGGGAAGTATGGAGACACGGGGAAGTATGGAGACACGGGGGAAGAATGGAGAATGAAGAATGGAAACACGGGGAAATATGAAGTATGGAGACACGGAAGTATGGATACACGGGGGAAGTATGGAGGCACGGGGAAGTATGGAGACACGGGGAAGTATGGAGACACGGGGAAGTATGGAGACACGGGGAAGTATGGAGACACGGGGAAGTATGGAGACACGGGGAAGTATGGAGACACAAGGAAGTATGGAGACACAGGGAAGTATGAAGACACAGAAGAATGGAAATGGGGAAGTATGGAGACACAGGGGGAAGTATGGAGACACGGGGAAGAATGGAAACAGGGAGAATGGAAACACGGAAGTATGGAGACACGGGAAGTATGGAGACACAGGGGGCAGAATGGAGATGCAGGGGGAAGTATGGAGACACAAGGAAGTATGGAGACACAAGGAAGTATGGAGACACGGAAGAATGGAGACACAGGGAAGTATGGAGACACAGAAGAATGGAAACGGGGAAGTATGGAGACACAGGGAAGAATGGAAGCAGGGAGAATTGAAACAGAAGTATGGAGACACGGGGAAGTATGGGGACACAGGGACGTATGGGGACACGGGGGAAGTATGGAGACACACGGGAAGTATGGAGACACGGGAAGTATGGAGACACGGGAAGTATGGAGACACAGGGAAGTATGAAGACACAGAGAAGTATGGGGACACGGGGAAGTATGGAGACACGGGGAAGTATGGAAACGCAGGGAAGTATGGAGGCACAGGGGGCAGAATGGAGACACAGAAGTATGGGGACACAGGGAAGTATGGAGACATGGGGGAAGAATGGAGACAGGGAAGTATGCAGACACAGGGAAGTATGGAGACACAGGGGGAAGAATGGAGACACGGGAAGTATGGAGACACAGGAGGAAGTATGGAGACACGGGGCAGGATGCGAGACATGGTAGGATGGGAGACACGGGGGCAGGATGGGAAACACAGGGGGCAGGATGGGAGACACGGGGGCAGGATGGGAGACATGGGGCAGGTTGGGGGGCAGGATGGGAGACACGGGGCAGGATGGAGACAGATGGGGCAGGTTGGAGACATGGGGCAGGATGGAGACAGATGTGGCAGGATCATGGGGCAGGATGGAAACAAATGGGGCAGGATCATGGGGCATGCTCATGAAGCAGGATGGGGCATATCCAAGGGGCAGGATGGAGACAGATGGGGCAGGATGGAGACACATGGTGCAGGATCATGGGGCAGGATGGAGACACATGGGGCAGGATCATGGTGCAGGATGGAGACACATGGTGCAGGATCATGGGCAGGATGGATATAATAAAGACAGATGGGGCAGGATCATGGGACAGATAGGGCAGGATCATGGGACAAATGGGGCAGGATCATGGGACAGATGGGGCAGGATCACGGGACAGATGAGGCAGGATCACGGGACAGTTGGGGTAGGATCGGACATCACATGGGGGGCAGAATGGATACTCATGAGGGCAGGATTGGAGAACATATGGCTGGAGCCAGGAATGAGATACATGGGGGTCACAATTGGGGATATTATTACCATAAGGGCTAATTGAGGGATATTATTATTGCAATGATGTATTTATTTTATTTTTTAAGGATACTGCTTTAAATGCGGGAGGCGGTACTGTTACTGTGCAGAGCGACACTATATTGCCTTTTTTCTTTATCTGGTGTAGTTTAGAAGTTGAGAAAAAATTAAGTAATGTGTTCTACAAGTGGTGCTCTAGCTAACTGTGTTATTTCCTGCAGAGACGAGCCCTGGCTGGAAGTGATGGCGGTCTGTGCTGGATGAAGATGAAAAGAAAAGATGAAGGACTTCACCTAGTGACGTCACTGGTGAGTCAGTGTTTTACCTGTAGACTGGCACTGTACACTGAATACTATATACAGCAGTCCTGAGTACAATTTCACCAGTGATCACTGTATTACCTTTAAACTGATACTATGTATAGAGCTCCTGTGTATAATGTCATTGATCACAGTATAACCTGTACAATATATACAGTTCTCGTGTGTATAATGTCACTGTTGATCACTGTATTACCTGTACACTAATACTGTATACAGACCTCCTGTGTATAATGTAATCTGGATCACTGTATTACCCGTACACTATACATTGTATACAGCGCTGCTGTGTATAATGTCACTGGTGAACACTGTATTACCTGTACACTGACCCTATATACAAAGCTCCTGTGTATAATGTCACCGATAATCACTGTATTACCTCTACACAGACATTGCATACTAAGTACAGATCTACTGTGTATAATAACACGTATGGTGAGATTAGTATTGTGTTTTTATTAATGATCAGTATTGTAGTGTTCAGTCACTATGTGGTGGTAATATGTTGTCCGGCCATGGTGTGGCGGTATTTGTTTCTTGCTTGTGCTATTTGGTCACTATGTGGTGGTAATATGTGATCTGGACATGGCGTGTCGGTATTTTTTCCTTGTATGTAGTATTATAGGTCTCTATGTGGTGGTAATATGGTGTCTGATCATGGTGAGGTAGTATTTGTCCCTTGTATGTGATATTATTGGTCATTTTAAGAATTGAAAAATAAATAAAAATATACCTAGATTGTATTGCTTATTTTAACAAATGATTAATAGGTTGCAGTAGAGTAGGGCCCGACCAAAAGAGTCTACCTTGTCGTGGTGGCGGCTTAAAAAATTGTTTGGCAAAACAAAAGCTGCCGGCTATATGTGTGATCTGGTGATGGGAACTGTTAATGTGTGATTGGTGAGAAGTGGAGTTTTTCCAAAAGAGTGGTGGGGCTGTGGCCAGTTTGAGGGGTGGAAGCGGGGCTGGGGTGGAGCCTGGGCGGAGTCTCGGGGGGGCCCTGAAAATTTTGCCAGTATGGGGCCTCAAAATTCCTAGTGGCAGCCCTGCCAGAGTGCTCTGGACCTCAGACTTAGCTGAAGGTTCACCTTCCAACAAGACAATGACCCTAAGCACACAGCTAAAATAACAAAGGAGTGGTTTCAGAACAACTATGTGACCATTCTTGACTGGCCCAGCCAGAGCCCTGACCTAAACCCAATTGAGCATCTCTGGAGAGACCTGAAAATGGCTGTCCACCAACATTCACCATCCAACCTGACGGAACTGGAGAGGATCTGCAAGGAAGAATGGCAGAGGATCCCCAAATCTTGGTGGGAAAAACTTGTTGCATCATTCCCAAGAAGACTCATGGCTGTACTAGCTCAAAACGTACTTTCCATACCCACTGTAAATCTCCCTACCATCAGGCAATGCACAATACCAACATTATTAACACAGATTACCTTACACCATATAATAATACACTTGTTCTTCAAGGGAGAACGTGGACAATATGTCCATCTTCTTACACAGCAGTACAGCAGAAGAGATTATTTTGTCAATAATCATCAAACTGAGAGCTTGGTCATCTTGATCAATGCTGCAATCGTCATAGTTACTGCAGTCAACAGCGAGTGGCTGCACTCATTTGAAGCTAGAGCTTGCTAGGCGCCAGGCACTCAGTGCTCCCGTGCGCTGCCAGTAGAATAAGTGCTTGCCGACAACTCAGTGAAGATTCCTTAGGGACTGGTCCTGCCATCCTGGATCATATTGACCATAGGACTGAACCAAAATGTTGCACTCCCATAAAATTTGGTACCCTGCGCAACTAACCCTGTATATCCCCACACTACGCTGCTGATTTAGTCTACATAAATTGAGTTCTTTTCCAAACAAAATACTTGATAGAATCAATATTCATAGATAGAAGATCAGCATATGCTATGACTTAACGGGGAGTCAAGAATGTCTTGCATCTCTTGAAACACATGCAAATGGAAGCACCATGACCTTGCTTTTACCTCCTTTAACCATCCTGCTAGTGAACGTCCACAATTAGTGTAACTGCATTGCTGCCATTAATGTTTTATACATATATCCTTTTTTTACAGTTCCAAAATGGTGGCAAAATTAATTTGTTTAGAGCTGTATTTAGCAATAGAAGTACATCTGTTAACACTGATACTTTATATGCTAACAGCTTATGACTGCAAAGCTAATACGACTCGATGTGCAGGAGCAAATGTTGCATTAGTGAGCTATTTTTTTTAATTAGTTGATTATCTGAATATCCCTTTTCACTTTATAGTTGCATCCGGCAAGTTAGAATAATCTTCTAGAGAACATTTGTTTTTTATACGAATGCACATAAATACTGATAATGATCTTACAGTCATCGCATCATGATTTTTAAGATATGATAGCAATTCCGTAAAGCTCTGCAGAGTTGTTCATTACCATGTCTGATACTGCAAGGGTTTTTTCTTTACCAAGAGTTAATAGACTTGTGGTTGCTACATCCGCAGTATGTTGCATCCTCCTGTTGACTTACAAACTTAGCATACTTAAAGGGGGTGCACAAATAGCAGTAGCATCCAGGCCATTGTGCTCCCCCATGTTGGTGGTTTGGTATGAAAGTCACTATGTGACTGCAGATTTGAGAAACTCACAGGATTCTACAGTCATGTGACCACAAGGATCCAATATACATACTTCCGACAGACTGATCTTGCCACTAGAGCCAGAGAATTCTGAAAGCGCGGGCAGTGCGCACTGTGAGTATTTACAAGTCTTCAGTCACAGACTCACTGCAGACTTTAATGCCAAACCTACAAAACTCCTTTAATGACCAAACCTCTCTGTCAAATAGTTGCGTCAAGCCTGTTGGAAAGGATTCTGTTAATGCAGCACTGACAGGTATAATGCATTGCAGTGCTAGTGCATTGCAATGCATTACACCAGCGATCAGAGTTAAAAACGTTAAAAGTCCTATAGAGGGACTAAATTGTAAAAATATATTTAAAAAAAATTAAAAAAAAACACAAAAAGAAGGAAAGAAAAATACAAATAAATACTCATATTTGTGTAAAAAAGAAAAAAAAAGTAGTAAACATTTGTTATCCCTGCCTCCAGAACGACTCAACCTATAAAACTGTCAAATTAGTTAGCCCCTTCACTTAACACCATAAAATATTAAACACAATACATGGTAAAAAAGCTATGCCTTTTCCACCATGTCACCAAACAAAAAGTGGAATAAAACCACTACCAAATAAAAGTAAAAATTGTATAGCTGAAAATGTCATCTTCTCCCACAAAAAGAAAGATACCACACTGCTCTGTCAGTGGAGAAATAAAAATGTTATAGCTGGTAAAAGCGGCAAAACACAAATGTGGTATCACTATAATTGTAATGACCCTAAGAATAAAGCTACCTTATCAATGTAACCAAATTGTGAACTATTCCTTAATTGCTGCATTTTGTTCATTCTGCCTCCTAAAAATCAGAATAGAAAGCGATCAAAATATGTCATGTGCCCGAAAATAGTACCAATACAACATCAACTTATTATGCAAAAAACAAGACCACACATCTGACTGTCAGCAGATATATAGGAAAATTATAGCTCTCAAAAAATGCCAGTGCACATAATAAATGCCTCTTTTAGTTTGTGATTGCAGCTAAACATAAAAAAACTATAGAAATTTGGTATAGCTTAATCGCACCGACCCAAAGAATAAAATTGTCTAATCACTTATACCACATGAGGAATGGCATAAAAAAATAAATAAAACCAATTCTTGACCTGTTGTTGATTTGTTCATTCTGCCTCCCAAAGATCTCAATAAGGTTCAGCGCACATTTATCTTGCGCTGCTCTACACTGAGCGTTTGCTCTGGAGTTTTCATGTAAATCTCTGAAATACGTGATTCAGACGGAACCCAAGATGGAAGATTCCCTATAACGAGGTAGATGCTGACACTGTGGATGCAGTCTAGCCTATGATTCAGCGATGTGTGAACAGAGGTCAGCTAGAGTCCAGAGTAACTCTGCTGCCTTATTATAGTGAATGGATCCCTCAGGAGTTTCATTTGAATCACTTCATTTGGAGATTTGGATAGAAACACCGATGTAAGGGTCTCTTCAAGTGCGGTAAGGATCCAGCAAACCTAATTGTCAAATCTGCATTACAATATGGAGTTCTTTTACTTACGAGCTTTTCACTGTGCCTGAAAATTAGCTTCCGATTTCATGTAGGGTATTGGTGCACTCAAGTGAAATTGCACAAGAAACTTTGAGGTCTATTTTTTTCTACTACCCTTATAAAAATTGAAAAAAAAATGGCCCTTAACCCCTCTGTGACCTTAGACGTACTATCCCGTCGAGGTGCCCTGGGCTTATCTGACCCTGGACGGGATAGTACGTCATAGCCGATCGGCAGCGCTCACGGGGGGAGCGCGGCCGATCGCGGCCGGGTGTCAGCTGCTTATCGCAGCTGACATCCGGCACTATGTGCCAGGAGCGGTCACGGACCGCCCCCGGCACATTAACCCCTGGCACACCGCGATCAAAGATGATCGCGATGTGCCGGCGGTGCAGGGAAGCACCGCGCAGGGAGGGGGCTCCCTGCGGGCTTCCCTGAGACCCCCGGAGCAACGCGATGTGATCGCGAGGGTCTCACCTCCCTCCCTGCTCCCTCCAGCCCCGGATCCAAGATGGCCGCGGATCCGGGTCCTGCAGGGAGGGAGGTGGCTTCACAGAGCCTGCTCAGAGCAGGCACTGTGAAGCCTGCAGCGCTGCATGTCAGATCAGTGATCTGACAGAGTGCTGTGCAAACTGTCAGATCACTGATCTGTGATGTCCCCCCCTAGGACAAAGTAAAAAAGTTAAAAAAAATTTTTCCAAATGTGTAACAAAAAATATTCCAAAATAATGAAAAAAAAATAAAAATATTATTCCCATAAATACATTTCTTCATCTAAATAAAAAAAAACCAATAAAAGTACACATATTTAGTATTGCCGCGTCCGTAACGACCCGACCTATAAAACTGTCCCACTAGTTAACCCCTTCAGTAAACACCGTAAGAAAAAAAAAAAAAAAAACGAGGCAAAAAACAACGCTTTATTATCATACCGCCGAACAAAAAGTGGAATAACACGCGATCAAAAGGACAGATATAAATAACCATGGTACCGCTGAAAGCGTCATATTGTCCCGCAAAAAAAGAGCCGCCATACAGCATCATCAGCAAAAAAATAAAAAAGTTACAGTTACAGTCCTGAGAATAAAGCGATGCAAAAATAATTATTTTTTCTGTAAAATAGTTTTTATCGTATAAAAGCGCCAAACCATAAAAAAATGATATAAATGAGGTATCGCTGTAATCGTACTGACCCGAAGAATAAAACTGCTTTATCAATTTTACCAAACGCGGAACGGTATAAACGCCTCCCCCAATAGAAATTCATGAATAGCTGGCTTTTGGTCATTCTTCCTCACAAAAATCGGAATAAAAAGCGATCAAAAAATGTCACGTGCCCAAAAATGTTTTCAATAAAAACGTCAACTCGTCCCACAAAAAACAAGACCTCACATGACTCTGTGGACCAAAATATGGAAAAATTATAGCTCTCAAAATGTGGTATTGCAAAAAATATTTTTTGCAATAAAAAGGGTCTTTCAGTGTGTGACGGCTGCCAATCATAAAAATCCGCTAAAAAACTCGCTATAAAAGTAAATCAAACCCCCCTTCATCACCCCCTTAGTTAGGGAAAAATAAAAAAAAATGTATTTATTTCCATTTTCCCATTAGGGCTAGGGTTAGGGCTAGGGTTAGGGCTAGGGCTAGGGTTAGGGCTAGGGTTAGGGCTAGGGTTAGGGCTAGGGCTAGGGTTAGGGCTAGGGCTAGGGCTAGGGTTAGGGTTAGGGCTAGGGTTAGGGCTAGGGTTAGGGCTAGGGTTAGGGCTAGGGTTAGGGCTAGGGTTAGGGTTAGGGCTAGGGCTAGGGTTAGGGCTAGGGTTAGGGTTAGGGCTAGGGTTAGGGCTAGGGTTAGGGTTAGGGTTGGGGCTACAGTTAGGGTTGGGGCTAAAGTTAGGGTTAGGGTTTAGATTACATTTACAGTTGGGAATAGGGTTGGGATTAGGGTTAGGGGTGTGTCAGGGTTAGAGGTGTGGTTAGGGTTACCGTTGGAATTAGGGTTAGGGGTGTGTTTAGATTAGGGTTTCAGTTATAATTGGGGGGTTTCCACTGTTTCGGCACATCAGGGGCTCTCCAAACACGACATGGCGTCCGATCTCAATTCCAGCCAATTCTGCGTTGAAAAAGTAAAACAGTGCTCCTTCCCTTCCGAGCTCTCCTGTGTGCCCAAACAGGGGTTTACCCCAACATATGGGGTATCAGCGTACTCAGGACAAATTGGACAACAACTTTTGTGGACCAATTTCTCCTGTTACCCTTGGGAAAATACAAAACTGGGGGCTAAAAAATAATTTTTGTGGGAAAACAAAAAGATTTTTTATTTTCACGGCTCTGCGTTATAAACTGTAGTGAAACACTTGGGGGTTCAAAGTTCTCACAACACATCTAGATAAGTTCATTGAGGGGTCTAGTTTCCAATATGGGGTCACTTGTGGGGGGTTTCTACTGTTTAGGTACATTAGGGGCTCTGCAAACGCAATGTGACGCCTGCAGACCAATCCATCTAAGTCTGCATTCCAAATGATGCTCCTTCCCTTCCGAGCCCTCCCATGCGCCCAAACGGTGGTTCCCCCCCACATATCGGGTATCAGCGTACTCAGGACAAATTGGACAACAACATTTAGGGTCCAATTTCTCCTGCTAACCTTGGAAAAATACAAAACTGGGGGCTAAAAAATAATTTTTGTGGGAAAAAAATTTTGTTTTATTTTTATGGCTCTGCATTATAAACTTCTGTGAAGCCCTTGGTGGGTCAAAGTGCTCACCACACATCCAGATAAGTTCCTTAGGGGGTCTACTTTCCAAAATGGTGCCACTTGTGGGGGGTTTCAATGTTTAGGCACATCAGTGGCTCTCCAAACGCAACATGGCGTCCCATCTCAATTCCTGTCAATTTTGCATTGAAAAGTCAAACGGCGCTCCTTCCCTTCCGAGCTCTCCCATGCGCCCAAACAGTGGTTTACTGCCACATATGGGGTATCAGCGTACTCGGGACAAATTGGACAACAACTTTTGAGGTCCAATTTCTTCTCTTACCCTTGGAAAAATAAAAAATTGGGGGCAAAAATATAATTTTTGTGAAAAAATATGATTTTTTATTTTTACGGTTCTGCATTATAAACTTCTGTGAAGCACTTGGTGGGTCAAAGTGCTCACCACACCTCTAGATAAGTTCCTTAGGGGGTCTACTTTCCAAAATGGTGTCACTTGTGGGGGGTTTCAATGTTTAGGCACATCAGTGGCTCTCCAAACGCAACATGGCGTCCCATCTCAATTTCTGTCAATTTTGCATTGAAAAGTCAAACTGCGCTCCTTCCCTTCCGAGCTCTCCCATGCGCCCAAACAGTGGTTTACTGCCACATATGGGGTATCAGCGTACTCAGGACAAATTGGACAACAACTTTTTGGGTCCAATTTCTCCTGTTACCCTTGGTAAAATAAAACAAATTGGAGCTGAAGTAAATTATTTGTGTAAAAAAGTTAAATGTTCATTTTTATTTAAACATTCCAAAAATTCCTATTAAACACCTGAAGGGTTAATAAACTTCTTGAATGTGGTTTTGAGCACCTTGAGGGGTGCAGTTTTTAGAATGGTGTCACACTTGGGCATTTTCTATCATATAGACCCCTCAAAATGACTTCAAATGAGACGTGGTCCCTAAAAAAAAATGGTGTTGGAAAAATGAGAAATTGCTGGTCAACTTTTAACCCTTATAACTCCCTAACAAAAAAAAAAATTGGTTCCAAAATTATGCTGATGTAAAGGAGACATGTGGGAAATGTTACCTATTAAGTATTTTGTGTGACATATCTCTGTGATTTAATTGCATAAAAATTCAAAGTTTGAAAATTGCAAAATTTTCAAAATTTTCGCCAAATTTCCGTTTTTTTCACAAATAAACGCAGGTACTATCAAAGAAATTTTACCACTATCATGAAGTACAATATGTCACGAGAAAACAATGTCAGAATCACCAGGATCCGTTGAAGCGTTTCGGAGTTATAACCTCATAAAGGGACAGTGGTCAGAATTGTAAAAATTGGCCTGGTCATTGACGTGCAAACCACCCTTGGGGGTAAAGGGGTTAAACAACATTTTAGTGGAAAAAATGTAATTATTCTTTCTTTACCGCCCAATGGTATAACATTTTGTGACACACATGTGGTGTCAGTATGCTCACTGCACCCCTAGATAAATTCATTGAAAGGTGTAGTTTGTAAAATGAGGTCACTTAAGGGGGGTTCTGCTGTTCTGGCACCTCAGTGTCGCTGCCAATGTAACTTTGCACCCTCAAACTATTCCAGCCAAATCTGAACTCCAATATGGCGCTCCTGCTCTTCTGAGCTTTCCACTGTGCCTCAAAAAGTAATTTTCTACCACATATGGTGTATTGGCGTACTCAGGAGAAAATGCCTTACGAACTGCATGGTTCATTTTCTTCTATTATCCATTTTCAAAATTAAAAACTTGGGGCCAAAGTAACAATATTAGTGGGAAAAAATGGTAATCTTCCATTGACTCAGCCCAATGTCATAAAGTTCTGTGAATTCCCTCAGGGTTAAAAATGCTCACTACGCCCCTAGATGAATTCCTCAAGAAGTGTAGTTTCCAAAATGGGGTTTCTGCTGTTTTGGCATGTCGTGGGCTCTTCAAATGTAACATTGTATCTGCAATCAATTCGAGCCAAAATTGCGCTCCAGAATTCAATTGGCGCTCCTTCCCTTGCAAGCTCCACCAAGTGATCAAACAGTGGTTTTCAAGGAGAATTTGAATAACATATTTTGGGGTCCATTTTCTCCTGCTACCCTTGTGAAAAGGAAATATCTTTGGCTAAAGCAATAGTTTTGCAGGAAAAAGTTATTTTTTCATTTTCACAGCTCAGCGTTATAAAATTCTGTGAAACACCACACCTTTAGATAAGTTCCTTGAGGGCTTTCGTATCCAAAATGGGGTCACTTGTGGAGGATTTCCACTGTTTAGGTACATCAGGGGCTCTCCAAATACAACATGGTGTCAGTTATTGATTCCAGCCAATTTTGCGCTCCAAAAGTTGAAGGGTGCTCCTTCTCTTCCAAACCCTGCAGTGCACCCAAACGTTAGTTTTCCACCAAATACGAGGTATCGGTCTACTCAGGAGAAACTGCACAACAAATTGTATGGTCCATTTACTCCTTTTATCCTTTTGAAAATGCAAAATTTGGGACTAAAATAACATTTTGATGGGAAAAAACAAACATTTTCATTTTTTCCTTCCACATTGCTTAAATTCTGGTGATGCCCCTAAAGAGTTAAAGGGAACCTGTCACCTGAATTTGGCAGGCTCTTTTTTCGGTCCAATGGGCGGTGTTTTCGGGTCTTTTATTCACCTCTTCCTTTCCCGCGGGCCGCACGATTGTCTTGAAGTTGATTCGCCTTCCTCTGTAGAACACGCGTGCGCAAGGCAATCTTGCCTTGCGCATGTGCAGTATGCTTTGCCAAACTGGGCAAAGCCAAAAAGCATTAGTGTGCATGCGCCCCTCACACTATGTCCCGGAAGTATTTCGCTGTGTTCTGGGACATAGTGCGCCGGCGCATGCGCAATAATGCTTTTCGGCTTTGCCCGCAGTTGGGCAAAGCATTCTGCGCGTGCGCCAGGCAAGATTGCCTTGTGCACGTGTGTTCTATGGAGGAAGGCGAATCAACTTCAAGACAATATTGCAGCCAGCGTGCAGCCAGCAAGAAAGGAAGGGGTGAATAAAAGACCCGAAAACACAGCCCATCGGACCAAAAAAAGGGCCTGCCAAATTCAGGTAACAGGTTCCCTTTAATAAACTTCTTGCGTTTGGTTTTCAGCATCTTGAGGGGTGTAGATTAAAAAACGGTATCACTTTTGGGATATTTTCTGCTGTCACATAGGGCTCTCAAAGTCTTTTCAAAAGGGATGTGGTCCCTAAATAAATGGTTTTGTAAATTTTGTTGGAAAAAATGAGAAATTGCTAATCAACTTTTTACTTCTTAACAAACAAAAAAAAAGACTTTCAAAAGTGATGCTGATATAAAGTAGACATGTGGTGAATGTTATTTATTAATTATTATTATTATTATTTTGTGTGTGATATAACCATCTGGTTTAACCCCTTAAGCCCCGAGGGTGGTTTGCACGTTAATGACAGGTGTTTAACCAATAAAGTCCAACTGATATCCCAATTAAAGGCACTTCATTCATCGCAATTTTTTCTTTTTTCCAATCCCATCAGGATAGAAATATAGAAAAGATCCTTTGTTAAAAAGTTAAATTTTATTTAAATCAATTTTAAAATACAAATGATGCAAGAGTATGCCACAGTAAGGGACATCACCAGGATCCAGACTAATTACAGCAGTTATAACGAAGAAAAACCATCTACTAACATTTAATATATCCAAATATTACATGTATACTCATATACCAGAGAGAAATGCCTCATAATAGCTACTTCGTAATAACAAGTGCTATCTAATCATGCTCTGCATAATCAATCTATCATTTAACAAATGCCAAATAGTGAAAATGTGGTTATTAACATCAATATATCCCCCAATGTAGATAGGTATTGGTTGGTAAATGCTTCTTATTGCACTAAATATCCACGGCCTAGTTTTAACATACAGTAATACTATGATAACTATAAGGTGCTATAGCGATAATTTCTTAATGTTCAACCTTGTGGTAAAGGGTATCACTGGGTTGAAATATATGCAAGGCTGTAAAAAGTATACAGGGCTATGAAAAAATGAGATCGTTTTAAAGAGGGAAGTCCTTGCTGGATGACTGTTTGTCCAGTTTCAGCCTATTGCCCTGTCTATGCCTCCAAAAGACTAGATCACATAACAGTCAATGCTATATTAAAGTGCCATGCAAAGGAAGGTGCTATGCATAAATGCCAATACCTGTGGGCTTGGTATATTTCTCCTTTCCTGGATCCGCAATGGCGATGTCCCTTCACCCCGACGCGCGTTTCTCCGCCAGCTTCTTCCGGTGATTCTGACACTGTTTCCTCAAGACATATTGTACTTCATGATAGTTGTAAAATTTATTTGATATTACCTGCGTTTATTGGTGAAAAAATGGAAATTTGGCGAAAATTTTGAAAATTTAGCAATTTTCCAACTTTGAATTTTTATGCCCTTAAATCACAGAGATATGTCACACAAAATACTTAACATTTTCCACATGTCTACTTTACATCAGCACAATTTTGGAACCAAAATTTTTTTTGTTAGGGAGTTATAAGGGTTAAAAGTTGACCAGCAATTTCTCATTTTTACAACACCATTTTTATTTTAGGGACCACATCACATTTGAAGTCATTTTGAGGGGTCTATATGATAGAAAATAACCAAGTGTGACACCATTCTAAAAACTGCACCCCTCAAGGTGCTCAAAACCATATTCAAGAAGTTTATTAACCCTTCTGGTGCTTCACAGGAATTTTTGGAATGTTTAGAAAAAAATGAACGCCTAATTTTTTTATTCACAAAAAATTCACTTCAGCTCCAATTTGTTTTATTTTACCAAGGGTAACAGGAGAAAATGGACCCCAAAATTTGTTGCACAATTTGTCCTAAGTACCCCGATACATCATATGTGGGGGGAAACCACTGTTTGGGCGCATGGCAGATCTCGGAAGGGAAGGAGCGCCGTTTGACTTTTCAATGCAAAATTGTCTGGAATTGAGATGGGACGCCATGTTGCGTTTGGAGAGCCCCTGATGTGCCTAAACATTGAAACCCCCCACAAGTGACACCATTTTGGAAAGTAGACCCCCTAAGGAACTTATCTAGATGTGTGGTGAGCACTTTGACCCACCAAGTGCTTTACAGAAGATTATAATGTAGAGCCGTAAAAATAAAAAATAATATTTTTTCACAAAAATGAACTTTTTGCACCAATTTTTTTATTTTCCCAAGGGTACCAGAAGAAATTGTACCGCACAAGTTGTTGTGCAATTTGTCCTGAGTAGGCTGATACCCCATATGTGGTATGGCAGAGCTCAGAAGGGAAGGAGCGCCGTTTGACTTTTCAATGCAAAATTGGCTGGAATTGAGATAAGGCCATGTTGCATTGAGGAGCCCCTGATGTGCCTAAACACTGAAACCCCCCACAAGTGACACCATTTTGGAAAGTAGACCACCTAAGGAACTTATCTAGATGTGTGGAGAGAGCTTTGAACCCCCAAGTGTTTCACTACAGTTTATGATGCAGAGCCGTGAAAATAATTTTTTTTTTCCACAAAAATTATATTTAACCCCCAGTTTTGTATTTACCCAAGGGTAACAGGAGAAATTGGACACCAAAAGTTGTTGTGCAATTTGTCCTGAGTATGCTGATACCCAATATGTGGGGGGGAACCACCGTTTGGGCGCATGGCAGAGCTCGGAAGGGAAGGAGCGCCATTTGGAATGCAGACTTAGATGGATTGGTCTGCAGGCGTCACATTGCATTTGCAGAGCACCTGATGTACCTAAACAGTAGAAACCCCCCACAAATGACCCCATATTGGAAACTAGACCCCCCAAGGAACTTATCTAGATGTGTTGTGAGAACTTTGAATCCCCAATTGTTTCACTACAGTTTATAACGCAGAACCGTGAAAATAAAAAATAATTTTTTCCTACAAAAATGTTTTTTTAGCCCCCCAAATTTTTATTTTCCCAAGGGTAATGAGAAATTGGACCCCAGAAGTTGTTGTACAATTTGTCCTGAGTACGCTAATACCCCATATGTTGGGGTAAACCCCTGTTTGGGCGCAAGGGAGAGCTCGGAAGGGAAGGAGCACTTTTTTACTTTTTCAAAGCAGAATTGGCTGGAATTGAGATCGGACGCCATGTCGCGTTTGGAGAGCCCTGATGTGCCTAAACAGTGGAAACCCCAAATTCTAACTGAAACCCTAACCCAAACACACCCCTAACCCTAATCCCAACCATGACCCTAACCACACCCCTAACCCTGACACACCCCTAACCCTAATCCCAACCGTAAATGTAATCCAAACCCTAATCCTTGCCCCAACTCTACCCCTAACCCTAACCCTAGCCTTAATGGGAAAATGGAAATAAATACTTTTTTTTTATTTTTTTATTTTTCCCTAACTAAGGGGGTGATGAAGGGGGGTTTGATTTACTTTTATAGCGGGTTTTTTAGCAGATTTTTATGACTGGCTGCCGTCACACACTAAAAGACGCTTTTTATTGCAAAAAATATTTTTTTGCGTTACCACATTTTGAGAGCTATAATTTTTCCATATTTTGGTCCACAGAGTCATATGAGGTCTTGTTTTTTGCAGGATGAGTTGACGTTTTTATTGGTAACATTTTTGGGCACGTGACATTTTTTGATCGCTTTTTATTCTGATTTTTGTGAGGCAGTATGACCAAAAACCAGCTATTCTTGAATTTTTTTGGGGGGGAGGCGTTTATACCGTTCCGCGTTTGGTAAAATGCATAAAGCAGTTTTATTCTTCGCGTCAGTACGATTACAGCGATACCTCATTTAGATCTTTTTTTTATGTTTTGGCGCTTTTATACAATAAAAACTATTTTATGAAAAAAAAATATATATGTTTTTGCATCGCTTTATTCTGAGGACTATAACTTTTTTATTTTTTCGCTGATGAAGCTGTACCATGGCTCGTTTTTGCGGGAAAAGATGACGTTTTGAGCGGTACCATGGTTATTTATATCCGTCTTTTTAATTGCGTGCTATTCCACTTTTTGTTTGGTGGTATGATAATAAAGCGTTGTTTTTTGCCTGTTTTTTTTTTTCTTACTGTGTTCACTGAAGGGGTTAACTAGTGGGCCAGTTTTATAGGTGGGGTCGTTATGGACGCGGCGATACTAAATATGTGTACTTTTATTGTTTTTTTTTGTTTAGATAAAGAAATGTATTTATGGGAATAATATTTTTTTGTTCTTTATTTAGGATTTTTTTTTTTTTTTACACAACTAAATATTTTTTTTTTTACTTTATAACATTGCCTCAGGGGGGGCATCATGTTATAAGGTCAGAGCGCTGATCTGACAATTTGCAGAGCACTGTGTCAGATCAGCGATCTGACATGCAGGGCTCCTGGCTTACCTGCGCCTGCTCTGAGCAGGCGCTTGGTAAGCCACCTCCCTGCAGGACCCAGATGCAGCCCCACGGACATTTTGGATCTGGGGCCTGCAGGGAGAAGAAGGTAGGAGACCCTCGGAGCAACGCGATCACATCGCGTTGCTCCGAAGGGTCTCAGGGAAGCCCGCAGGAAGCCCCCTCCCTGCGCAATGCTTCCCTATACCGCCGGAACACTGCGATCATGTTTGATCGCAGGGTGCCGGGGGTTAATGTGCCAGGGCGGTCCGTGACCACTCCTGGCACATAGTGCCGGATGTCAGCTGCGATAGTCAGCTGACACCCGGCCGCGCTCCCCCGTGAGAGCGGCCGATTGCTAAGACGTACTATCCTGTCCCTGGGAATTAAGTCCCAGGTTACCTTGACGGGATAGTACGTCAAATGGGATTAAGGGGTTAAGAGCATAAAACTTTAAAGTTTGAAAATTGCAAAATTGCAAAATTTTTGGTCAATTTTTTTATATTTTCATAAACAAATGCAAATCACATCAACCTTAATTTACTGCTAATATGAATTACATGAGTTATTACCTCATAAAATTAAACTAGTCAGAATTGGGGTGAAGGGCTTAATAGATTACAACTTTGTAGCATAGAAATTGTAAATATCTCTATTAATTGGATATCGGGTATTTTTTAAGGTTATATTTTTTTGCAGAAGAAACCGGGCTTTATTTTGGTTTTACATACTATAGGTTTTTTATTTTCATAAATCTTTAAAAGCAAAATAAGTTGGAAAAAAAAAATAAAAAAATTCTTCAATTGTATTTGTAACAATTTTTAAATAAATTCAGTTTTTACTAGTAAATATCTGTGGTTAGTTATAGCACCTCACTTCTCTTATTTTCCCATCACGCCTCTCATTTTCCCCCTCACATCTCTCATTCCCCCCTAACACTTGTCATTTCGACCTCACATCTGTCATTTTCCGATCACTCCACTATTTTCCCTCACTCCTCTCATTTTGCACTCACACCTTTTCATTTTCACCTCACACTACTCATTTTCCCCTCAGTATATACATGTTTGTCATCTCCCTTATATATAGTATATATAGTTATATATATAGTATACACCTGTATGTCATCTCCTGTATATAGTATATACCTGTATGTCAACTCCCCTGTAAATAGTATATACCTGCTGTATGTCATCTCCTCCTGTATATTGTATATAGCTATGTGTCATCTCCTCCTGTATATAGTATATACCTGTATGTCATCTCCTGTATATAGTATATACCTGTATGTCATCTCCCTGTATATAGTATATACCTGCTGTATGTCATCTCCTCCTCTATATACCTATGTGTCATCTCCTCTTTTATATAGGTTATAACTGTATGTCATCTCCTCCTTATATAGTATATACGTGTGTCATCTCCAACTGTATTTATTATATACCTGTGTGTCATCTGCTCCTGTATATAGTATATATTTGTGTGTCATCTCCTCCAGTATATAGTATATACGTGTTTCATCTCCCCTGTATATAGTATATACCTGTGTGTCATCTGCTCCTGTTTATAGTATATACCTGTGTGTCATCTCCTCCTGTATATAGTATGTACCTGTATGTCATCTCCTCCTGTATATAGTATATACCTGTGTGTCATCTCCAACTGTATTTAGTACATACCTGTGTGTCATCTGCTCCTGTATATAGTATATATCTGTGTGTCATCTCCTCCAGTATATAGTATATACGTGTTTCGTCTCCCCTGTATATAGTATATACCTGTGTGTCATCTCCTCCTGTATATAGTATATATCTGTGTGTCATCTCCTCCTGTGCATAGTATGTACCTGTGTGTCATCTCCTCCTATTTATAGTATGTACCTGTGTGTCATCTCCTCCTGTATATAGTATATACCTGTGTGTCATCTCCCCTGTATATAGTATATACGAGTGTGTGTCATCTCCTCCTGTATATAGTATATACCTGTATGTCATCTCCTCCTCTACATAGAATATACCTGTGTGTCATCTCCTCCTGTTTATAGTATGTACCTGTATGTCATCTCCCCTGTATATAGTATATACCTGTGTGTCATCTCCCCTGTATATAGTATATACCTGTGTGTCATCTCCCCTGTATATAGTATGTACCTGTATGTCATCTCTCCTGTATATAGTATATACCTGTGTGCCATCTCCTCCTGTATATAGTATATATCTGTGTGTCATCTCCTCCTGTGTATAGTATGTACCTGTGTGTCATCTCCTCCTGTTTATAGTATGTACCTGTATGTCATCTCCCCTGTATATAGTATATACCTGTGTGTCATCTCCTCCTGTTTATAGTATATACCTGTGTGCCATCTCCTCCTGTATATAGTATATATCTGTGTGTCATCTCCTCCTGTATATAGTATGTACCTGTATGTCATCTCCTCCTGTATATAGTATATACCTGTGTGTCATCTCCCCTGTATATAGGATATATGTGTGTGTCATCTCCTCCTGTATATAGTATATACTTGCATGTCATCTCCTCCTGTATATAGTATGTACCTGTGTGTCATCTCCCCTGTATATTGTATATACCTGTGTGTCATCTCCCCTGTATATAGTATAAACCTGTGTGTCATCTCCTGTATATAGTATATACCTGTGTGTCATCTCCCCTGTATATAGTATATACTTGTGTGTCATCTCCCCTGTATATAGTATATACCCGTGCGTCATCTCCCCTGTATATAGTATATGCCTGTGTGTCATCTCCCCTGTATATAGTATGTACCTGTATGTCATCTCTCCTGTATATAGTATATACCTGTGTGCCATCTCCTCCTGTATATAGTATATCTGTGTGTCATCTCCTCCTGTGTATAGTATGTACCTGTGTGTCATCTCCTCCTGTTTATAGTATGTACCTGTATGTCATCTCCCCTGTATATAGTATATACCTGTGTGTCATCTCCTCCTGTATATAGTATATACCTGTGTGCCATCTCTTCCTGTATATAGTATATATCTGTGTGTCATCTCCTCCTGTATATAGTATGTACCTGTATGTCATCTCCTCCTGTATATAGTATATACCTGTGTGTCATCTCCCCTGTATATAGGATATATGTGTGTGTCATCTCCTCCTGTATATAGTATATACTTGCATGTCATCTCCTCCTGTATATAGTATGTACCTGTGTGTCATCTCCCCTGTATATTGTATATACCTGTGTGTCATCTCCCCTGTATATAGTATAAACCTGTGTGTCATCTCCTGTATATAGTATATACCTGTGTGTCATCTCCCCTGTATATAGTATATACCCGTGTGTCATCTCCCCTGTATATAGTATATACCTATGTGTCATCTCCCCTGTATATAGCATATATGTGTGTGTCATCTCCTCCTGTATATAGTATATACAGTGGGGCAAAAAAGTATTTAGTCAGTCAGCAATAGTGCAAGTTCCACCACTTAAAAAGATGAGAGGCGTCTGTAATTTACATCATAGGTAGACCTCAACTATGGGAGACAAACTGAGAAAAAAAATCCAGAAAATCACATTGTCTGTTTTTTTTTACAATTTATTTGCATATTATGGTGGAAAATAAGTATTTGGTCAGAAACAAACAATCAAGATTTCTGGCTCTCACAGACCTGTAACTTCTTCTTTAAGAGTCTCCTCTTTCCTCCACTCATTACCTGTAGTAATGGCACCTGTTTAAACTTGTTATCAGTATAAAAAGACACCTGTGCATACCCTCAAACAGTCTGACTCCAAACTCCACTATGGTGAAGACCAAAGAGCTGTCAAAGGACAGATAGATATTAGATATTTTATCTAATATAAAGTATACATATACATATATACATAAAAAAAAAATTATATCAGTGACTAAAGTGATCAAGTGCCACAGCAAGCTTAGTGTTTGCACTGGTCCAGAAAAATATATATGTCAGGGCCAGCATAAATATCAGAGCACCCCTGACGAAGGAAATTGTACCGAAACGCGCGTCAGGGCGCGTTGTGCACAAGGACATTAACCCCATGAAGGTACCTGTATGCTTTGAATCATTGTTTCTCCCACTGTTTTTTACATTTGGCAGAGCGGTGCTCTGATATTTATGCTGGCCCTGACATATATATTTTTCTGGACCAGTGCAAACACTTTATGCTTGCTGTGGCACTTGAGCACTTTAGTCACTGATATAAAAAAAAATGTTTTACTTTTTTTTATGTATATATGTATACTTTATATTAGATTTTTTTTTTTTTCACAAAAAATTTTTTTTCACTTATTTAATTATTCAGCATCAGGTCTCACCCCCCTTTTTTATACTGTGGGTTATTATTGTGTATATACCTATGTATTAATTATATCAGTATATGTCCTGTAGTGCACATCTCTTTTTAATACTTTTATAATGTTTTATTATATGACCATTTGCTATCATAATAAATAATAAAATTGAATATATGTATATCCTAGCCTGGTGACTCTCCTTCTTTTGATCCCTGTCTTGGGTTTTGGTTCACTCTATGCACTGAGTGGGTACCACTTACTTTCTGTCACACACCTCATACACTATATACTCAGCATACCTAATTTTAAAAATTGTTTTAATATTCATACTATTTTCTAGATATATGAGTTATATTTTATCTAGGTTGTTATAGAGTGTGTGTGTCTTTTTAAGGTAAAGTCAGGAAGAAGACAAGGCACAGAGACATGGATGACGGCCCTCTGGATGGCGGACATAGGCCAGGGTACGAAGCCCCCCTGGGTGGCTACACAAGGACATACGCCAGGGTACTAAGCCCCACTGGGTGGCTACACAAGGACACAGACCAGGGTACAACGCCCCCCTGGGTGACGGACACAAGATTAACAGAGACAGGGCCTGGCACCTCAGCAGCTAAGAACTTACTGAGGGAGTAAGTTGCACAGGCCCTCACCAATGGGTGGGGATGTCTTAAATACAGGAAGCCTCATGGTGATTGGCCAGGGACACCTTAGCAAGGTGCTCACAGTCTCTATAAGAAACAGGAGTTGCCGGCGCCGCCCCCCTATGCACACAGACAGAGCATGCACAGAGCAAACAGCAGACATGAAGCACACAGCATGGAGCTGGCAGCAGAGAGAAGTCACAACAAGGCCCAGAGAAATAAGTGAGTTTGAGTGTAATGCAGGTGGGGGATGGGAGGCCATGCAGTGATGCCAGCAGAGTTGTTACAGCTTCCTCCATGGTATCAGAAATAGCACTTGCAGCATCACTGCATAAAATTTCTACTTCTCTAGTAGTTTCTGTGTCACAGTCTGAATCAGAGAACGAAGCAGCCGAAGCCCTTTCTTGACTATTAAATTTATATTGCATTATTAAGCGTAAATATAATATTATCAATATAAAGTAAAAAGAAAGAAATCCAGTCTGGTGCCGGCACTCCTGAAAATTGTAACATGTGATGGATCGATTTATTTAAAAAAAACTTATTTTGAAATGTACCCTTTTAGAATGTACATTTCAGAATAATTTTTTTTTCAAATAAGCCGATCCATCACGTTACAATTTTTGGGAGCGCCGACACCAGACTGAATTTATCTTTCTTTTTACTTTTCACCTGCGGACGACTGAGGATCGCCCCGTTGACCAGGAGCCGTGCAGCAGACAGAGCAACTAGGGCCTTGGTTTGGGACACTTCCCCAGGGCCAATACGCTGTTCTTTCAACCTCAACTTGGTGAGTGCATCAGGTTTGCACTTTTATTTGTGATATTTTTAATATTGCGCTTAGATCCTGGGCGGTGCTGCCCCTTTTATATTCCCTATCCTCAGGGTACTATATGAAAATTATCAATATAAAGGTATTCTAAAACTTTTTTAAATTAAATATTGTTGTTAGAAGCGTCATTGTGGCATTGACCTGGTCTCTAATCTGAGCTGCTGTTAACCTGCGATTTCTGAGGCTGGTGACTCGGTTAAACTTATCCACAGAAGCAGAGGTGACTCTTGGTCTTCCTTTCCTGGGGTGGTCCTCATGTGAGCCAGTTTCTTTATAGCGCTTGGTTTTTGCCACTGCACTTGGGGATACTTTCAAAGTTTTCCCAATATTTTGGACTGACTGACCTTCATTTCTTAAAGTAATGATGGCCACTTGTTTTTCTTTACTTAGCTGCTTTTTTCTTGCCATAATACAAATTCTAACAGTCTATTCAGTAGGACTATCAGCTGTGTATCCACCAGACTTCTGCACAACACAACTGATGGTCCCAACACCATTTATAAGGCAAGAAATCTCACTTATTAAACATGACAGGGCACACCTGTGAAGTGAAAACCATTCCCAGTGACTACCTCTTGAAGCTCATCAAGAGAATGCCAAGAGTGTGCAAAGCAGTCATCAAAACAAAAGGTGGCTACTTTGAAGAACCTAGAATATAAGACATAATTTCAGTTGTTTCACACTTTTTTGTTAAGCATATAATTCCACATGTGTTAATTCATAGTTTTGATGCTTTCAGTGTGAATGTACAATTTTCATAGTCATGAAAATACAGAAAAATCTTTAAATGAGAAGTTGTGTCCAAACTTTTGGTCTGTACTGTATATATATATATATATATATATATATATATATCTATGTATAGATATATATATATATAAAGTGTCATGTGATATGTTCTGGTGTGCTGTATTATGACAGAGTGTGATAAGTCTTGAAGTGTAATACGCATAATCAGGCTTGGACTGGCCAACGGGAAAATCCTTTGGTGGGCCCCTTTGCAGGAGTGGGCCAACACCCTCTTATATGAGTAGCACTTGGCACAATATAATGGAATCACTATGCACAGAGAGAGGCAGCATCCTATTCATTTAACAATTTACCTAGTTCATTATTATATAAATTTATGATTGAGGATAATGTCACATTTGCATGTAGTTGAAAAGTGGGCCCCTGGCATTGGTTACTGGTGGTCACCTGGCACCCCAGTCCGACACTGCGCATAATGTATAGTACTACAGGATGTGAGAGTAAGGTATTTTTAAACACTGATGAGCAAAAGGGTAACACAGTTATGAACTTTTGACATTCAGCCACCGTATTTCACCATCCACTACTGCTTTGAACATGAGACTACCAACATTTTAGCTCTCTCATACATGAATTTGACTTGCAACTATTTTGCTTATAGTTGTGCAGATTCTTGTCATGTCACTGCATTGTTACCGTTTTGCTCCTGGTGGTGGAAAAAAATTTTTCTTTCCGCATACCACACACCTGTTCTCATATTCACTAATAGCTCAGTATGTTATTAGGGTGATTCTCAAGTGAAAGGTCACTGGTTCGAATAGGGGAACATACCATGAAGATTTCCCAAGGAAAGAGAAACAGCATCTTCCAGCTCATCGATAGTGGTCTCTCACCCAACAAAATTGCCAAACTGCATCATGTGAGCACCATGACAGTTGGAAGAATATGAAATGAAGTCCGTCCATCCATTCAAAAGCTAAGAGGTGGACGTCCAAGAAAATTATTGGAGTCAGCAAGTCATCTCACCACAAGATCTATCAGTCCTGGCACAACAAACACGGCAGTAGAGGTGGCTTGTATGCTTCTTAATATAGAGATCACAGACGTCCATGCAAGTATCGTACAACGCACATTACACAAGTCTAGAATCGTGGCTCAAAAAAAGGTGAAGGAGCCTTGGCTTCAAAATCATCAAGAAAGGTGGACAGTACAACATTGGAAGCGAGTAATTTGGAGCGATCAGATGAAAATCAATAGACTAGGCTCTGATGGGTTCAAATTGGTCTGAAAGAAACAAGGGAATAAAAGGGGCGAACGGATTGAGAAATTGAAGGAACTGTCAAGTTCGGTAGAGGAAAAAAAGGTTGCAAACGCAGTAATGAATCTGGCCTTTATTTTTCAAATATTGTCCCAACATCAGTAGTAACCAATGTGTGACCATGCACACTTTATCAACACAGACATATTTTCATTACTTTTCACCTTTGCCAGAACCATAACAAGTACTCTAGAAAGTTCAGCTTCTGGCGCCATGTCATTTTTAGATGGACCGCTTTGTGCTTATTAATTTGCAAATATCCATTGGTTGGAGCTCCAAATGCGTACAGTTAATTATATAAACTTTAAGTATAGATTGTCCTGCACTTGCAGTTTAAAGAATTCTTCTTTATTGATTTATTGCCACTGATATTATGTCACAAGAGCTGCAGCCTGTCATGAGAGTGCTGACAGGTAGAGCCAATAATGCTGGAACAGCACAGATTCAAGAGAGGAGAATATGGTGTTGTTACTTTACATGGGGGTCTGTTACATTTAAGAAGGTGATGTGCAAGCAGTGGCCAACTCCTTTAAGATTGCAACTTATTTGATAATGGTTAGATTTGGGTGTGGAATCTAAAAGATCCCAATTTATTTGTACTTAATTTCTGCAAAAAGGTATGGACTTTGTTGCACAAAGATCCCCAGACCTGGCTTCTCAGAATAGTCTTCATTGGTGGTCAGCTGCAGTAGCGACTACAGAGCTGAAGGACCGACAAGCTGTAAAAGACCAGCAAACTAGACAGGAGCAGAAGTAGGAAGAGGGCTAGAGGTCCGAGTTTTGAGGACCAGACTGAAACATGGTCAGAAGAAAAAGTGTGCCAGAGCAAGGAAAAGCAGACTGTAGCATGGTCAAATGGAGTCGTGGATTGGAGAACAAGACTGGAGTATGGTCAGACCCAGCACAACAATTCTCACTGGTACCATTTGTAGTATTTTGATCACTTTTTAGAATGTTATTTAGAATACAGAGTCAGAGTCAAGAGGTCAGAACTGGAGCATAGTCAGATGGACCTGTGAGACTGAGAAAGGAGAACTAAACTGAAAATTAGGAAAAAAAAACAAGTTGTCGGAACCAGAATTACAGGGCAAAGAAATCCAACTCAGAATCCAGAAACAGGCCAAGAGTCAGAACCAAAAACACGTGAATCAGGAAATGAGCCTATAATACAGCAGAAGATCTAGGAAAATAGTCAAGGAACACGAAACCAGTGTTAGTGTGAATTATAACCAGGAAAGCAAGGTGAGGTAGAGTCCAAGCGCAGGGAGGCAGTAGTCCAGGAATTAATGACTTGAAGTAGATTCACAGAAGCAGGCGCCAGACAGAATCAGAACATGACATATATAGTGCATGGCTGATGCTCAGACAAGAGTCTAGAGGCCCCTCTTATTTAAATAAACTGATGACACGTCACTATGGACTTGTGTAGATATGGCACAACCTGCTCAGAAGATGTAGGAAAACAAGGCTGGAGCAGAGATCTGTGAGTACAGTGCAGTTAGGGACCTTTGCAAGACTCAGATGGTTCCCAAGCAAATGGGGGCCCTAGGCAATCACCTTGTTTGCCACCCCCTAAAACCAGTTCTAGTCAAAGATAGTAATGAAGCAGAGTACAGCCATTTTGTCCACTTTGTCCCAGGGACATTGCCATAAAGACTCCCTATCAACCGACAGCCCGCAAAGAAAATCATTACTTTCCAAGAGCCATTCCATGACTGATGTAGTCAGTATACGTACATGTATGTATGAGAGCCGAATTCATCAAATACATTTTCTAGAACAACAAGACACAGATCTAAAAGATAATAAAAATAACAAATGGGGATAAACATCGTAGACAGTTCTTTGGGATTTTTTGTTCTTACCAAAAGGAAGGACAAGTATCCATGTGATTCACTGCACATTTACAAAAATATTGAAGGAACTCATTTATAAATTATCTGAGATCATGGTATGACATATCTAAGTAGGATAGATAGACAGATAGAGATATAAATCCCAGGAATCAAAGCATCACTTGAATAAACTCCACGTAGGTACAAAGGTCAATCATCAAAACACTGGCTTTAGTATGCAAGGTTCTAAATAGATAGCACTCCCAAACAATAGGCCTGAGAAAGGCTCATTGTTTTCTTAACCGAAACTTTGCCACAAAATGGGGTAATAAACATTTTTGGAATGCTACTTTTGAGAAAGGTTCTATGGAGCAGAAGCGTTGCCTGTTGCACAAATAGTTTATTAAAAGTTTTACTGTACTTTTGATAGTTTTCTATTTTTGAGTGCCCCCTGCTTTTTTTTTTTATAGATAGATAGTTTCCGAAAATTATAAATATGTACTTAAATTATTTTTTTAATATTCCTATTTTCATCTTTCCGTAAAATATCCCAATATTAGACTATGATGTCGTACCGGGTTATCGGGCAGAAAAATCGTTAAGGCCCAGCCTTGTTGCCATTGCAGGGGCAATGAATCCTCCCCCGGCTGATGTCTGCAGTTAGACAAATGTGTGACTATAGTGTAATGTGTATTTGTATGGTTGTTCTGCAAGGCTCAGACAGCTTAAAGCAATCTAGTTAATTTCGCCTTTGTAGGAGGTCGCCTTAATTCGTTATATCTTTTGCAGATAAATGCTGTTTGGCGCCCCTGAATGAGCTGAATGAAGAACTTGTCTGTTTGCCGATTTCAACTTAAGCAATCTCCCCTTTGGTCGATTTCTAGTCTCCTTGTTTCTCCTTTTTTGAAGAATTATGTAGCATGATGCAGCTCGAGTCAGCCACCATCTTGAACTAGCAATGAACTTTGCTTTCTACATATAAATACAGATAGCAATCACACCCCAATCAGCGTGCAGGCTTCAGGGCATCATCTTTGCAACTCTAACGTTCCCATTACGATAATGTGATTTTCACTCAGTCTATAATATCGCCTGCCATGAATAAAACAACTGCCTTCCTTTTTCTGCTCTGTAGCTAGATTTTCCTGGCGGTTTGTGCCTTCATTCCCTTTTAGCTTACTTTATTTTTATTTTTTGCTCTCTTTATCAATAAGCCTCTGTGTGCATACGCCTGAGTGAAGACGCTTCATCGCCTGACTATTTTTTTACAAAGCACCTTCACACGTTACAAACTAGTGTATCTCTAGATGACTGCCTGGAGGTATGGGATGCTGTGGCTTTGTAATTTCTGCATACCGTCGGATGCTAAAGTCCCATTACACAGCTTTCTGTAATTGCTATTTGACGTAGAGCCACTGTACGGTAATGATTTCCAAACCTCAGTGTTTAGGAAACGTCTTACGCCTCCTAAAACCAAATGACTGATTTTGGAATCCAGTGGTCATAACACCGTTCAATAATATTTCATACTAATCAATCAACAACGGATCAACCAACAGGTGTTTAGAGGAAAAGTGTAGTAAATACTTGTATTGGGAAATCGACATAAACCATACAGTTATTATCATGCTTCAACTAATATTTGAGGGTTTAACCCCTTAGTGACCGAGCCAAATTTTTGAAATCTGACCAGTGTCACTTTATGTGGTAATAACTCTGCAACGCTTCAACAAATCCCAGTGATTTTGAGATTGTTTTTTCGTGACACATTATACTTTATGATAATGGTAAATTTTGTTCAACATTTTTTGTGTTTATTTATAAAAATTATCAAAATTTTGAGAAAAATGTTAAAAAATTAGCAATTTTCTAAATTTGAATGATTATCCCTTTAATCCAGATAGTCATACAACAGCAAACCATTAATAAATAACATTTCCCACATGTCTGCTTTACATCAGCATCATTTGTAAAATGTTATTTTATTTTGTTAGCATTTTAGGAGGTTTAAAAATGTAGCAGCAATTGTTAATTTTTTCAAAGAAATTTACAAAATTTATTTTTTTAGGGACCTATCCATGTTTGAAGTGACTTTAGGGGTCCCATATATTGGGAAACCCACAAACGTGATACCATTTTAAAGACAGCACCCCTAAACATATTGAAAACTGCTGTCAGGTAGTTTATTAACCCTTCAGGTGCTTTACAGGAATTAATGCAAAGTGGTATGACAGAAATGAAAATGTGTATTTTTACCAACTAAATGTTGCTAACTTCTAAACAGATTACTACAGCCGGCAGACTGTAAGGCCACTATTTGGTCATGAATTGCCATGGCAAACATCAGGACAACAGAATCATGATCTGAGGGCACCAATTGTGACAAAGAAGAAGCCCCCACACTCTGTTAACCATTTATAATGATGTAGTCACTATTGACAGCAGCATCTAAGGGGTTAAACAGATTTAGATGGTGCAAATACTGATCTTGGCTGGTACAGCAAGTTGTCAGCTATAGTGTACAACCGACAGATGCTGGATTGTCATCTGTATGGGGAGGCTATTCTCTTATATCTCAGGTCAGTTAAAAGACGTATTGGCGGTCATTAAGGGGTTAAAATAAAAATCTTGAAGTTCCACTGTTAGGGCAAAGTCAAACAGCCGTATAAATCGGAGTGAAATCAGAATGAGATCTGAACGCAGTGCACGGACTAGCTCTCTCGATCCAAGTGTGACAGCTTCATGTAAGCTGTCACACACAGGCCAGAAGACCTGTTGACTAGTTCGTGCGCTGCATTCTGATTTATACGGCTATCTGATTGTGCCCTTAAAAGGGATGGTCATTTTAAATTAATTGTCGCAGCCAAACATAGCTCAGCTCTACCTATCCAATCCTGATAAAGAGGTGTATGAGATGACTCCATGCATCTGCACTGATAGAATGCGCTTGCACTAGGCTCCTGGTGGGCAAGATTTTACCTGAGCTTGACCAGCAGAAAATTGGTGCAGGTTACTTTAATGGGAGACACTGATTGACAAGTATCCATCACATTCCCCTACATCAGTATGCAATCTTAGGATTGGAATGGAGGAACTATTTTTGGAGACAACTTGGATGACAAGCCAGGACAGCAATTATAAATACTTGTATTGGAGAAAAATAAATGACCCAAAGTGATCCCACGTTTACGTAGGGAGAACATGCAATCTCCTTGCTGATGGTCAAGTGATAAGTGGATTCTGGTCACCAGTAAACACTCTAATGAGCAGAAAAAAGGCTCCCTTCACTACAAAACTGGAAACTGTGGTGCCCTTAATGGGGAGTCATTGGAGATGCCTCTAATAATAGTTGCTTCAGTCATCTTACCATTGCAGCCGATCACAGGTCTTAGCAGTCAGGGAGCAAAACAACAAAGTGACAAAGTGATTGTCTTACCGCTGTCTCTAACATCATGTCCTCCCTCTATCTGAAACTAAACCTGTCAAAAACTGAACTCCTCGTGTTCTCTCCCTCTACTAACCTACCTTTGCCTGACATTGCCATCTCCGTGTGCGGTTCCACCATTACTCCAAAGCAACATGCCCGCTGCCTTGGGGTCATCCTTGATTCTGACCTTTCATTCACCCCCCACATTCGATCACTGGCTCGCTCTTCTTACCTGCATCTCAAAAACATTTCTAGAATTCGCCCTTTTCTTAATTTCGACTCTGCAAAAACTCTGACTGTTTCACTTATTCATTCTCGTCTGGACTATTGTAACTCTCTACTAATCGGTCTCCCTCTTGCAAAACTCTCCCCGCTCCAATCTGTCCTGAATGCTGCAGCCAGGATCATATTCCTCACCAACCGTTACACCGATGCCTCTACCCTGTGCCAGTCATTACACTGGCTACCCATCCACTCCAGAATCCAGTACAAAACTACTACCCTCATCCACAAAGCACTCCATGGCTCAGTACCACCCTACATCTCCTCCCTGGTATCAGTCTACCACCCTACCCGTGCCCTCCGCTCCGCTAATGACCTCAGGTTAGCATCTTCAATAATCAGAACCTCCCACTCCCGTCTCCAAGACTTTACACGTGCTGCGCCGATTCTTTGGAATGCACTACCTAGGTTAATACGATTAATCCCCAATCCCCACAGTTTTAAGCGTGCCCTAAAAACTCATTTGTTCAGACTGGCCTACCGCCTCAATGCATTAACCTAACGATCCCTGTGTGGCCTATTTATAATAAAAAAAAAAAAAAAAGGTTCCTCGCATCATGTTCTCATACACTTTATGCAGTATTAGCCCTCTGTGTCTGTACTGCTACATACTTAGGCAGGTAACTGGTTCATGCAGCTTTACATGAACACCTGAGCCTTACACTATAGCTGGTCCGAATAACTAAAGCAATTGTTACCATCCACCTCTCGTGTCTCCCCTTTTCCCCATAGTTTGTAAGCTTGCGAGCAGGGCCCTCATTCCTCCTGGTATCTGTTTTGAACTGTATTTCTGTTATGCTGTAATGTCTATTGTCTGTACAAGTCCCCTCTATAATTTGTAAAGCGCTGCGGAATATGTTGGCGCTATATAAATAAAATTATTATTATATTATTATTATTATCTCAGCCCATCCCATTGATAGCCATCAGCGCAGCCCACACTGACAACCCAATGGTTAAAATTAGAGATGCGTAAATTAAATCCATAAATATTCAAATTCATCATGAATTACACAAAAAAAATTCAGATTCACCAGCCGGTTGCCATTTCCTACTCTCTTTTGAGGGCTCATCTGTCCTAGTCCCTCCTTACCTGCCTGCCATCACAGCTCCTCACTCCATTTTCTGGTCTTAGCTTTGTATCTTCCAGTGCAGACAGGGTTTCACGCAGTCACGTAGGGTACTCCGCGCATCACTGTCATGACCATACGTGTTTGTATGAGGAATAATCAGTGCCATAAGACCCAGAAGCGTGGCGAAATGAAGACCAAAGGCTGGAATTTCCAAAGTTAGCCTTCAGTTAGTCGTGCCAAAATACTTTGCTTAGCATCCATGTGATCCCAGTTTTCATACTGAAAAATAAAC
The DNA here is from genome assembly GCF_032444005.1 of Ranitomeya imitator. Taxonomy (NCBI): domain Eukaryota; kingdom Metazoa; phylum Chordata; class Amphibia; order Anura; family Dendrobatidae; genus Ranitomeya; species Ranitomeya imitator. Next base: position 798,792,008 of record NC_091283.1, read on the forward strand.
AACATATATTAAAGAATAATTTTTACTTATTTTAGGAAATAAAGGTACAACATCTTAACTTAGCTAAATGACAATATATCATTTTTAGTACTCAAAATTTAAACATCCACTTATAAAAAAACTAATAATTATTAGGCACAGTCATCACTTATCTTCTTATGGTGCTCATTGCACATACATTTCTTTCAATTATCACATTTGGTTTTGTTTTTGGGCCACTAAATCTCACATGCAAATGACATTGACCTTTGACAGGACTTGAGCTACCAAAAAAGTACCATACTATAAGTTTGGCGGGGTCAGATGGACCTCAAGCACCTCGCTGTGGCACATGTAGTCAAAGCCGCATCTTGTGATGCACAGAGGAGGAAGAGGCGCCTGAGCTAGGAAATTACTGAAATGGATGGTTACCTACCTTCCATACTTGCGGAAATATGACAAAAACAACCTCAATTGGGATCCAACGGATCCCACACAACTAAAGGTTAGACTGGAAGAATGGGCAGGTAGTTGGGAGTGACAGGAAAGGCGAATATAATCTCTTATTAATTTTTTACCCCCTCCCAGGCTCTCCGTTTCTTTTGGTTTAGGTTCAGGAAAGACCTCCAAACGTAAACATCATTTTGAGGGAATTTCAATTCATGAAGAATTGATTTGGTCTGGACAAAATTATGTCTGATTTAGACAGATCAAACCTGAAGCAAATTTTTTTAAAAATTCAATCTCCTCTAGTGAATTTACAATCTTGTATTACTTTTTGCCCATCCCTTGCTTCTGAATATTTTAGTATTTTATTTTAAGTTGGAAAACTCATTTAAAAACAAAACAATGTTGGGGTGGGGAGGGTGGTGGCAAGAGAGGCATTTCTCCAGGATATAAGGCTTGGACAGTGAAATGAATCTTCGCACCAACTAAACAAGAAGTCTCAGTACAACTCAAGTTCTAAAAAGTTAGAAAGACCCTCATTCACATTCGATGCAAGTTAGCCGACCAATCATCCGATAGCAGCCAAATTCATGGATCAGTGGTCGAGCATGTGATGAGGATAGAAGCTTTCTGATCAGCAGATCGGTGAAGGTCTCAGTGGTTGGACCCCCATCAACGAGTTATCGCCTATCCTGTATACAGATGATAACTTGTTTTCACCATATGACTTTATTTGGAATGTAATAGAATGTAAGTTCGCAAGGACAGGGTCCTCTCCCCTCTGTACCAGTCTGTCACTGTAAACCTGTTTACTGTAAACGATATCTATAACTCTGAATGTAACCCCTTTCTCATGTACAGCCATATGGAATTAATGGTGCTATATAAATAATAATAATAATAATATTTGGAGCATGGTGACAAAAGAAACATATGTCAGACAAATTCCCTTTTGTAAAGTTTTTCCTTTTTATTATGATACTACTCCACAATAATATACTGTATACAAAAAAAGCAGCACAAAAAAGAGGTTTTGTCCCTTAAATGCAAACGCCAGTGTGATCTCAAGAGATGCAATCTAAGGGGAATGTATTTCAGATAAAGTTTTCATCGGCGGCGACCCCGGCTTCTTATGCTTGTTCAAATGCCCTTAAAATGCACTTGCCCTGTGTGTGACATGTCGCTCTTTATATGGCTAACTGAGTAGACCAGCAAGTGCTGAACACAAGCGTCTCTTTGCAAATTTGCTTTACCCAGCATGCCTTCTTTTTATGAGACTTCTGTTATAGTGGATGCACATAATAATTGTGGCAACGAAATAGAATTCCCACATAAAAGGACACTTATTTTTTTTCCCCTACTACGAAACGGAAAAAAAAAAAAAAAAGAACACCGACCTGCCTTCAATATATAATCAAATCCAATTTATAATTTCATTTTCTCCGGCATTGAATAGAATGGTAAGCCAGGATTACATTTATTTATTTTTATATTTTTTCTTTATATTTCGTTTTGCTTTTTTTTTTTTTCCCTGTGTTTTTTAAAATGATTGCTAAACTGCAGCATCACTTTTGGTGGGCTGTCAGGGTATTGGAAACATCGTATATAACCTTCACTGTTTGCAGTTTAATCTCCCCTGCGTCCCTGCAGGCAGTGTTTTGACATTTTAAACCCCATAAATGACAGCAAGGCTTTGAGCCATTGTGAGAAGGAAGAAAAAAAAAGTCTGAAAACAAAAAAGCCAGACATATGCGAACACGTTAAGACGGATTGTGTCTCTTGAAATGACCATGAGGAGATCTGGCAATATCAGATGGAACTGACAACATTTAAGAAGCGTGAAATAATGAGGATTAGAAGTAATGACTAAGAGCAGACTGTGTGATAATGCAAAGCTGTGACATTGGCAGAGGGGTAAAATATTGTGTCTGCGGAGTGCGGGGAGTTGTCGCACAGTCTGCTCTTCTGCTATTTATTTGCTAATGATAAGCAATAATATTATACTCTATTTTCAGTTGTTTATTCTACTTCAGATGTAGCAGAGCTGAACTGCTATTGTCTACCATTACTAAGGAGAGCCAGACATTGCGAAGTAACCACAAGTTGTGATAAATCCGTTATTCATCTTATTCTGCTTCTGAATGCATTGAATTTGTCATATACCTGCATTACAGCTCATAGTACAGTATATAATTGTAGATATGTTCACAGATTGCCGGCTTATGGTGAAATAATGTTCTTTCCATTTCTGGATTATGGCCCCCACCGTGTTCACTGAAACGTTCAGTAGTTTAGAAATTCTTCTGTAACCAATGCCATCAGTATGTTTTGCAACAATAAGGTTGTGAAGGTCTTGAGACAGCTCACTGGTTTACCCATTATGTGCAGCACCTTAGTAATGAGACACCTTGTTATTGGCCATCCGTTGAACCAGCTGATATTTTTCACCAAGTGACAGGATTGCTTTCAATTATTGATAGACTTCAGCAGGTTTCATGACTTTGCATAGCCTTTGCACCTCTTTCTTTGCGTATTCATATTTTTTCCCTGTGTCATTTCTGATCATTACACATAACTTAATTTTTTTACATCTATGGTTTAATTTCTTTGTCTGTGTGGATTGGATTCTCAACGACATCTGGTGAGAATTTCAGTCAATCGCACCGTTAATAATATATTTCCTTAGAAAATTGGTGACATGTTCAATACTTATTTCATGGGCTGTATATAACGGCTGTTGCCAAAACTCTAAATGATTCCAAGAATGGAGGACCCAAAGTCCACATGTAAATGGAGCAGTAGTGAGCACCGCTCCTGTAGACTAGTAAGCACAATAGTCCATTTATAGTCCAAAGAAAATAGACCATTTCTCATCCATGTGTCCATGTTTTACACTCGTATGACATTCAGTGTTTGCATCATCAATTTAATAAATAATGAAATGTAAAATATAGTTTTCTGTGTCAATAATTTCAATGGATCCATAATAACCTCCTGCAAAGCAGGTAGTCCTTACATGGTCCATTTTTGCAAATTTATTGATCCAAAATTCAGATCAAAGTTGTGAACGCTGTGATTTTTTTTCTCTTTACACACATAACATTGGTCCGTGTGTACAACCATTTCTAGGAACTATCAAATTGACTTGCATTGGTCAGAGTGATGTACGTGCACTACCAGTTTGGCATAATAACAGCACATGGACTGATTATGCTTTTATCTCAAAAGATTATCGAATATGCAGAAATACAAATTCAGAAGATTCACTCAAAATCAACCAGGATACTTAATTTAGTTAACAATTGCTGACATCTTGGAAACACATTAGGGATAATAGTTCCAAAACCGGGACCTAACAGAAAGTGCCGAAGCAACTCCACAATAATGCTAGAATCCTACAAAGAACAAGGAGTTAATCCTCTCAGAAACATATATATAAATACAATCTAAGGTGAGACACTCCAAGAAAACTGAAGTAAAGTGCAAAACATGTCTTTATTGAATAACCTCACTTATAAGTACATACGGGCATGTAGCCCAAAATATGAAACACATGACAAGATAATTTAGGGAAGATAAACCAACAAACGTCGCCGACCACCGAGAGACCTCCACTGAAATGTAAACAGCAAGAGAACACAAAAGTAGTAGTGATCCAAAGCAGAAAAGTGCATGTGCAATCTTCTATGGTAAGGAGAAATCTTTCCAACGAATGCTCAGCAGATCCTCGAAAAAATAAATAAAGAGTAAACTGCTAATCAGGTCTAAACAATGGTGATCTAATGCTTACCCATGTGGGAAGGGAGATACCCGGCAGAGAGCAGACGCACAAGCCCCGACGCAGTGCGACCGCGGCTCAAAAGAACGCGCCGCCTCCAGCAATCCAGGCTACGGCATGGGTCAAGGAAAACACTTCCTGTGATGTCAAAAACCCATGTGAAGCCCACAGGATGCCTTAAGCAATGCGTGCCGGCCGGGGACCCACCGCACACGCGAGCAGCACAGCGGCCATTTTGAAAGCTGGAAAAAGTATGGGCAACCACAAAGGAGCATGCCAAGTAAGTAAAATTAGTGCAGTATAAGGAAAAATACAATATAAAAGACAATATCCATGTAAATAAACAGGACAGAAAGCAAAAGGGAAAACTCAAAACAGTGGAAAAAACACAGAATATTATGTGAAACCGGACCCAAATATATATAATCTGTGAGGTATCAAGGGCAGAAGTACTAGATAACAGATATGTTTCTCCCCGTTTCATTTCCTATGTTTCCAGGTATTAGTTGTAAAGCTGTTTTTTCAATGTAATTTGCTTCTGGTTTCTTTAATGATCAGCGTGGAAAAGGACTGGTGCCTCCCCTCCACACATACAATCCAGGTTTTGACTTCTGACTCTTTTCAGCTGATATAATCAGGAACTGCTGGGGTCTCAGCGGATCCGCTGGTCTAGGAGAGCTGACACAGTAAGACTGCATGAACTTCTTTGTTATTTGTAGATTTATTTTGTAGTTAGAATCTTCTTGTTAGTTAGTGGCCAGACGGCCTTAGACATTTATTTTATGTTTGATAAGTGCAACATTATACCCCTGGCTCATGCCTATATGGAAGTCGCCAACCTGTTATTTGTGACTCCATAGCCACCTGCTTGTGCCAAAGCAAAAGATCCCTGCTGAATCATATTCCCACAAATGGTGGAGAATGCGGGCATAGTGGCCGTTGGACTGTGATTGCAGAGAAAGCGCTCTGTGTATGTCCTGACTGAAAGCTCCGGTGCTTTTGAAGAGCCAAGAGTCCAGTAATATGGAGGAACTAGTGAAACAGTTATTGCAGGCAAATGTTCAACAACAACAGACCAATACTTACTTCCAGCAAGCCCTGGACCAGCAAAGCCAGATTCAGCAAGAGCAGTTGAATGCAGGCTTTGGTTCGGCAACCCCGAGATGAGGAAGACCGTGCACAAAGTGTTGCTAGTGCGTGGAAAGCCGTACAAAAGACTCTGCTTAAAATGACTGCTAACGATGATGTGGAAGCCTATCTCACCGTATTTGAACGTATTGCAGAACGTGAGCATTTACCGGTGGACAGATGGGCTGACGTGGTTGCTTCATTTCTGAGTGGAGATCCACAAAAGGCCTATTATGATCTAAGTGGAGTGGATGCTATGGATTATACCAAACTAAAAGGTGAAATCCTGGCAAAGGAGGGAGTAAACACATATGTACGAGCACAGAGGGTACATTTGTGGACTTTTGTCGAGCATCAGCCAGCCCGCTCACAAATGCATGATCTCATCCATTTAGTAAAAAAATGGCTACAACCAGAGACTTTGACATCCGCACAGATGGTGGAACGTGTTGTTCTAGACAAGTACCTACGGTCCTTACCTGCGAAGTTACAAAGGTGGGTTGGACAGGGGGACCCATCTACAGCGGACCAGTTGGTGAATATGGTCGAACGTTACAATGCTTCTAAAAGCCTACTACACGTGACGTTATCATCTCGCTGGGCTCCCAAGAAATCGCCAGAAAATCCTGCGAAAGCTGTGTCATCTTCAAAAGAAGAGAACATTGCAATGAAGGGTAGCCGACCCACAAAGGACTATGGAGGCGGTACGGTCTCACAGCAAGCCAGCAGACCCTATCTGGGGTCCCCAGCGAGGAGACAAGGACCTATACAGTGTTGGCGATGTCACGGACTTGGCCATGTAGCAGCTAACTGTCCAATGACTACTGAGCCAATGGACTGTAACGCTATGAGACGTCTTTCGTTAAATGTACAATCGGTCTGTGTTGCAGAGGTCCTTACAGGAAATGAACGACATGTGTGTTGCCTTGAAATCGACGGCCATGGTGTGAATGCCATCTTAGATTCCGGCAGTCAGGTAACTCTGGTACATGTCAGTTTGGTGGACCCTAGAGCCCTAACAAACTTAACCGTGGGCATTAGTTGCATCCATGGCGATATTAAAAATTGCCCCACTGCCTGGGTCACCATTGCCACGCCAGTTGGAACCAAAACGCATCAAGCGGCAGTCCTAAAGTCTATGGGACATTACGTAATATTAGGGAGAGACTTTCCCTTATTTTGGGACTTGTGGAACCTTAAAAATGGCATGAACACTCAAGTTGAAGACGGTGCCGTAGGGCTACCCCCTGACCCTTTGCAGCAAGATGAAAGGGGGCCCGTCTCAGAGGAAACTCCAGAATCTGTAGACTCTCCTCTGGCTGTATATGCAGGCGAGGCAGTTGAACTAGACGAGGCTATATAAATGCCAGGCCTTGAGCTGACCCGTGGTAAGTTCGGGACCGCTCAACACCAGGATCCTACTTTGGCAAGGGCATGGGAAAATGTAAAGGTCTCTGAGGGAAGACCATTGTACCCAGGGGCTCAAAATGAGTTTCCACATGTGGCGGTGCAACAGGGTATGCTGTATCACATAGACAAAGTGCGAGGAGTGGTGGTAGAGCAACTAGTGGTGCCCAAGTCCTTCCGCCAGGTAGTTTTGGGTCTGGCACATAATCATCCCTTGGGGGGACACCTGGCCCGGAGAAAAAACAAAACACCGTATTTTGCAACGTTTCTTTTGCCCAGGTCTAGGAGGAGACGTACAGTCCAGGTTTTGACTTCTGACTGTTTTCAGCTGATATAATCAGGAACTGCTGGGGTCTCAGCGGATCCGCTGGTCTGGGAGAGCTGACACAGTAAGACTGCATGAACTTCTTTGTTATTTGTAGGTTTATTTTGTAGTTAGAATCTTCTTGTTAGTTAGTGGCCAGACAGCCTTAGACATTTGTTTTATGTTTGATAAGTGCAACATTGTATGACAAGTGTGCACAATAAAATACCCCTGGCTCATGCCTACATGGAACTCGCCAACCTGTTATTTGTGACTCCATAACCACCTGCTTGTGCCAAAGCAAAAGATCCCTGCTGAATCATATTCCCACAAATTATAATCAGAAAGAAGTTAGGCAAAACGTCTTCTTATGTCCTTCTATTAGACATTTCATCCAGTCACTTATGCCAATACCCCTCAGAAATCTTCTAATGGAGAAATGAGTAAATACGAGTTGGGATAAGCAAAAGAGGCCCTCAGATCTTCCTGTCCTGATGACACTAAATTAAAAAGACATCAAAACAAATTAAAATATATACAGCACTAAAATGGGAGAAAGTAAGATGCAAATGTCCAGCCACTAGCCATGAAGGAGCCGCAGCCAAAAGATGGGATGGGAGGGCCTTGCGATCCAGTACGGTTCCACATTATATTCATTATATTCATTATATTCCCGTTTTGAGTTTTCCCTTTTGCTTTCTGTCCTGTTTATTGTTTTTCCATGGATATTGTCTGTTATATTGTATTTTTCCTTATACCGCACTAATTTTACTTACTTGGCATGCTCCTATGTGGTTGCCCATACACTCCTTGACAGAAGTTATGTCGCTTATCCATGTGATGTAAATAAAAGCTTATAACCTGATGTTAAATTTATCCATTGGTTGTATAAATTATTCTTTTGAAAGCTGAAACCTTCCGAAAGGTGGTACTTTATCCAGCTTTCAAAATGGCCGCTGTGCTGTGTGCGGTGGGTCCCCGGCCGGTGCACATTGCTTAAGGCATCCTGTGGGCTCGACATGGGATTTTGACGTCACAGGAAGTGTTTTCCTTGACCCATGCCGTAGCCTGGATTGCCGGAGGCTGCGCGTTCATTTAAGCCGCGGTCAGACTGTGCATGCGCCACATTTGAGGACACGGATCGGCCGTGATGCTTATTGCACACACCTGATAGCCTCCACATACTTTCTATATATATTTAGCAGCATGCCTAGGTGGTACACACAGCCCCCCGAGGAAGTCATACACGTGAAACGCGCGTCGGGGCTTGTGCGTCTGCTCTCCGTCGGGTATCTCCCTTCCCACATGGGTAAGCATTAGATCACCATTGTTTAGACCTGATTAGCAGTTTACTCTTTATTTATTTTTTCGGGGCTCTGCTCGGCATTCACTGGAACGATTTCTCCTTACCATAGAAGATTGCACATGCACTTTTTCTGCTTTGGATCACTACTACTTTTGTGCTCTCTTGCTGTTTACATTTCAGTGGAGGTCTCTCGGTGGTCGGCGACGTTTGTTGGTTTATCTTCCCTAAATTATCTTGTCATGTATTTCGTATTTTGGGCTACATGCCCGTATGTACTTTTATAAGTGAGCTTATTCAATAAAGACATGTTTTGCACTTTACTTCAGTTTTCTTGGAGTGTCTCACTTTAGTTTGTATTTCTATAGATGTTTCTGAGAGGATTAACTCCTTGTTCTTTGTAGGACTCCAGGATACTTAATTTGTCTCAATTTTATTATATATGAGTGGAATGCATCCTGATTGGCGGTAAAAGATGTTTTATAAAAAAAAGTTATATTGTTCCTTCTTGTCATGCCCCTGGCTGCACACCAATCCACGCCCATTTATCATTTCTTTCAACCATGGCAGGAGGAGATATTAGAAGGGCGGTTACAGTGAGGGAAATTCAGCAGATAGCCAAGACTGCGGGGAGTAGAAACAAATCTGGGACAGTTGGCACTAGAGATGAGCAGATGTATTCAGAGGTATCCGGTCCATTGCCCATGTCAGTGGTACCTGGCAACCGAACATGAGGCCATGAATCTCTAATCCTCCGGAGTCCCCGGAGAGGCTTTTGATTTGCCAGGGCTGGTGTAAAGTCATCTGTGTGTCCTGCTCATCTTTAAAGGGAACCTATCAACCCCAAAATGGAAGGTGAGCTAAGCCCACCGGCATCAGGGGCTTATCTACAGCATTCTGGAATGCTGGAGATAAGCCCCCGATGTAACCTGAAAGATGAGAAAAAGAGGTTAGATTGTACTCACCCAGGGGCGCCCTGCTGCGGTTGGCATCGCGGTCCGGTCCGGGGCCTCCCATCTTCTTACGATGACGTCCTCTTCTGGTCTTCATGCCGCAGCTCCTGCACAGGCGTACTTTGTCTGCCCTGTTGAGGGCAGAGCAAAGTACTGCAGTGCGCAGGTGCCGGGAAAGGCCAGAGAGGCCGCAGCGTGAAGACAAGAAGAGGACGTCATCGTATAAAGATGGCAGGCCCCGAAAGGACCGCAACACCCATCGGACTGCACCGCAGTGGGGAACGCCCCTGTGTGAGAATAATGTAACATCTTTTTCTCATCTTTCAGGATACATCGGGGGCTTATCTACCGCATTCCAGAATGCTGTAGATAAGCCCTGATGCCGGTGGGTTTAGCTCACCTTCCATTTTGGGGGTGACAGGTTCCCTTTAATTGGGACCTGTGGATTTATATTTTCTTCTCTTATTCACAGTAGGAGCCACCAGAAGTTTCTCATCTTTAGGTAGCTTCACTATATGACATGGTCTTTCTTGTGTATGTAAGGCCGTGTTCACATGAGTCGCCCTACCAGGGCAGCGGGGTACACGGTACCGGGTCAAGTCTTAAAGGGGATGTCATGGTGGCTGCGACCTGGTCCATGGCCCTGGGTGCTCAATTAAAGGGGAAGGTCTTTAAGGGAATTTGTAATGTCTATGTTCGTGATGCCATCTGTGGTTTTCGGTCAGTGAGGACCGATGCTGCTTTAAGGTGTCCTTTGGGGTGATGGTATGCAGCAAGATGGTGACATCAGCATGACATCACCCTCCACAAAAGGGAGGACATCACTGCAACAACCAGTTCCCTGGGGTGTGGCAATCCCATCCGTTAACTCCAGTACTCCCGGACTGGGAAAAATAAAACATAAACAGCAGGTTACAATAAGACATGCAAAAACATATTTGGGATGCTTAAGAACAGGTAAAACAAATTAATGAAAACTTTGGCTTCCCTTTTCGGGAGGAATTAATTTATTTTTTAACCTTACAAACATATTTACGCTAATGTAAACAACTCCTACGCTATGCACGGTAACTACCCTTAGGGGTATTCTATCTTGAAGTCTTCAAAGTGCATTTTTGTTTTCAATAACTATCTCTTTAATACAGTGCAATTAATCAATATTCCCTTTAACGGTACACTAGCTTCACAATTAGGGAGCTCATCTTTTCTCATAACCATCAACTACCTTTTCAGGTATACTATCTCACATATATTTTATTTCAAAAGTGCAAAACTCTCTAGCTAATTCTCTAACATATCAAAAATTAATTCTTAACTTTTCTCAATACTGAGGTAGTGCAATTGTTTCATGTAAAGTTAATATTCAGGTCCAACAATACAATTCTTGAACAGCAACAACGATGCGAGGGACCCGTTATCAACCCCCAATGTAGGCTTGGGCGGACTGCAAGGCGTATCCAGACCCAGCGTTCAGCCGCGCCAACGGGTTTTGCTTCAGGTCTCTATGTAAACAATCAACAATTAAAGGCAACTTTGGAACCGTCCCTTTAAGGGTTACACATAGAACCAGTAGGAAGCACCTAAGGAGGTGCCAACTATTTACAGTACAGTTTGTGAACCATTTACCGTCCATGATTCTAATGTCCTTTAAGAAAACAAACTGAACTTTAATGTAGAAACCTTGACCAGGTTAAATGAACATTCAAACTGTTAACTATTCACAGTCATATCAAACATACAGAAATAATCCTTCTTTTTCCATGGTTGCTCAGGATGACTGCTGCTTCCTGAATGGGGAAATTCTGGGTCATATTGCTCCATTGGAACTGTACACCAGGGTCTGCTGGCTGGTTCCACTACTGGTGTCTGTGTGGATTTGTCGCATTTGGGCATTGGCCTGGCCTGGGCAGTCTAATGCATACCATCCCTTTTCTCCAATGTGACGGGTGTAGGTCACACGGTCACCAACATTTAGGTCCCTATCAGGGTGTCCTTCGATTAGGTGAGTTTCCATATCCCTCCGGTTAATGAAAATCTCATTGATCATGCCAGCTTCCTTAATAAAGCCCCAGCCTCGTTGCTGATTAAAGATCACGACATCCCCCAGCCACAGTGGTCCTCTTTCTGACTGTGGGGCCTGATGCTTGCGAGCCTTCCCTGCTAGATTTTTCTCCTCGAATGCTGCTGCACGAGATAGAGACTCCTGTCGCTCCCTCTCCTCCCAGCGCCTGCAGTGCTCCCGCCAGGTAATCATGGGGATCTCACCCTGGAGCGCGATCATGTCCTCCTCTGCGGGTCCCTCTGCAAAGATCACGGGCTCTGGGGAGCAAGCCTGGGGCCCACTAACGGGGATCAGTGGCTCTGTCATCTGCCTCAGGTCGCTGGTGTTTCGCGGTAGCCAGAGACATGTCCGTCCGGGCATGTCGGCAGGATCGGAAAGGGGCCTAGCAGGGTGTCGTCGGACCCAGGAGATGGTGTCGAACTGGCGGCGGGGATACCATCTAGGTACGGTGGCGTGTCGCTAAGGTCCTCGTCACCCTGGTCGGGTGCATACAGCGGGGGAGGTGAGTTGGGAATGTCTCTTAGGCCATCCGCCATCGGGGTTGTCAGGGTCATGCCCCTTACCTCTGCCTCCGGAGCACCAGAACTCCTCTTTGGCTCCGGACCGATCAGGGTAGTTAGCGGTCATCCGGCAAGACTTTTAATCAAGGCCTCTCTCCACCCGGTCATGGTTTCCTGCTGTAACCGCGTAAGTTGCCGGGTCAGTTCCTCCACTTCTTTCTACAGGAGGTATGGGTTCTTCATCGGCAACAGGTGCAGTTTTGCAGGTCCAGGCTGGGAGAGTCCTCTTGCTCCATCCCACGCGCTGGGGTCCACTTACCTCCCTCCGCCATGTTGATTACCGGTTATGCCTCCTCGGTGTTGCTTTCTGTGGTTTTGCTGTACCACGCCTGTCTTCGTGGGGGGTTCCTTTTCTTTTATCCGCCATCCCAGATCAGTAGACGGACCTCTCTAGTTGGTGGGCATATTTCTCGGACATAGTAATACTGATGAGGGGCAGCCATAGTTTTTGCGTCATTGCTCCATGTGCCGCCCACGACAACGTGCCCATTTCCTCCTGCATGCCACATGGTGCTATAATGGCGGCGGTTTTGGCGCAATTTATAGTCCAATAGTCACACAGTTAGACACAGTCTCTAAGGCACATAAGACCCGATTTTTCAGATCGGTTCATCCTGTTCGTGACGCCAAGTTGGGTCGCCCTACCAAGGCAGCGGGGTATTCGGTACCTGGTCCAGTCTTAAAGGGGATGTCATGGTGGCTGCGACCTAGTATGTGTCCCTCGGTGCCCAATTAAAGGGGAAGGTCTTTAAAGGAATTTGTAATGTCTATGTTCATGACGCCACCTGTGGTTTTCGGTCAGTGAGGACCGATGCTGCTTAAAGGGGTCCTCTGGCGTGACGGTATGCAGCAAGATGGTGACACTTCCCACAGGTGAAGCGGGTCCCCAGGGCTTCCCAAGTGTAAAGCAACGATAGTGTGATGGATTGTATGGCAAAGAACGAGGACACAGGTTTGCAGTATTTACCTGGTTTACTGATGGTAGTAGTAGTCCTCAGTACAGGGTACCAAGTGCAGGGTAGCTGTGGTCCGGCCGGCTTGGAGGCAATGGGAGATCCCTCTCCCAGTTGAGGTCCGTAAGCCTTTCCTACTAGTGCTGTTTAGTTGGTTAGGTCCCTGCCGCTTGATGCTCAGTGCAAGTCCCCTCTCTCCTGTCCTAAGACAGATGTCTGTACGATAGGCAGTTTGAGCCTGTTTATAGAGTCTCTATCATGACCTGGGCTCTAAGGTCACTGCTTCACCCCAGACTTGATGCAGGCAATTCACATACATTCCTATGCCCTCCGGTTCTGCTAAGTGTCCTAGAGTTCCACTATAGCCTCGGGCTCCCGGTACCCGGTTCTGCGTTCTGGCCCTAGGCTGTCCTTCCTCTGTTCAACTGCTGAGCTTCTTCCTTTTTTAATGTGTTTTTTTAAAGTACAGAAATGTTTTGATTCTGCACTTAATAAAGTAACTGCCGTATTTTACATGTGCGTTTTTAAAGTTTCACATAGAAGACAAGAGAGAAGAAAAGGCACCAAACTACACAGTTCAGCAGCGTCTTTAGACCATAAGTGGCTCAGTTTTCATGAAATCCCAGCCAATTTGCTTGGACAGTTAAACAGCAGAATATTTGTGCAAACAAAGCAGCAGAAAATATGCAGCATTTACGCTACATCTGAACAAGGTATAAATTTTCAAGCAAAGCGGATGTGATTCCATGAAATCCCTGTCCTCTGCGTGTCTAAAGACGCTGCTGAACTTTGCAGTTCTAGTGCATTTCTTCTCTATGAACTTCTTCTGAAAAAAACAATGCATGATAAAAAAATGCCACTGCATTTCATATCTGCACCAAAATCGCATCAAATAAGGGGGAAAACATATAAAATAAACTCAACAAATACGCAATAATCAGAAAAGATTACTATTGAGTTGTATGATGCGGATACCTGCAGAAAAAGCACTGTGTGAACACAACTCCAAAGTTACCGATTTCTTATTTTTCTCTATTAAACCCATAAAAAAATGTATCAATCACAAAATTTTTTTTACGTGATTTACCAATCCCTGTAAATAATCTAATCACTGCATTGTGTGAGTTGTTACTATTACTAGGACACCAAATATGTCCACGTTATGTGCCGATTTGTGATGTTCATTATTTTAAAAACGCATTAAAATTGACTTTTTTTTCATTATCATGTGGTTTTCATTATTATTTTATATGATGAAAAAAAATCTCTTATTCTGTGATACATACCTTGTAACATAAAAATACATTGCTATCAGTATAATCTGCCTGTAGTCAGATCCTGCAGTACAGATCAAGTACACACAATTCTCCCCTGTTCATCATCAGAGCTTGTGGCCCAGCAGCTTAAGCCTTCCTGCAATGTTGTGGGTTTGAGACCCAGGAAGACTCACAAAAAATAAAAAAGATATTTTTGTAATTGCGTATTATTTTTACTACTTTTATAGGAACAAAAAAAAATCTTTTTCTTCATTTCAGTATACAGGCACCATAAAAACATATTGTTATATATACAATGCATCTCTATGGACATGTATGATCTGCTTCTGGGTTACTTGCCTGCAATAGAGGTCATCCATATTATATGCACTACATAGTCCTCCATACAGTATAATAAGCCCCATGTATTGCTTCATACGGAATGGGCCCCAGATAATTCTCCATACAGAATGGGCCCCCATAAAATACTAATACTCTATACAATGTGGGTCCCATGTATTGCTCCATAAGTAAAAAAAAATGAAATACTCACCTCTCCTCGATGGCCGCAGGTCCGGACTTCTCAGCATAGCTGTCTTCCAGCTCTCTGCAATGTGACTGCTCGGAGCAGATGGTGCACTCTAGTCACGTCATCACGCCCTCTGTCCTGAGACATCACAGAGCCAGGAGACGCGAAATACACCGGAGCTGCGCAGGAATAGAGAGAGGTAAGCATTGCAAGTGTCGGGGCCCTGAGCAAGGTGGGGGGCCCACTCATGGGCACATTGAAGTCTTCAGTGTGAACACGGAAGCTGGTCCATCTCCTTACATGTTCTCACCATAAATTTCTGAGTCAAAAGTATGCAAAAGAACATCTAAACAAGCCTGATGCATTTTGGAAACAAGTCCCGTGGACCGATGAGGTTAAAATAGAGCTCTTTGGCCACAATGATCAAAGATATGTGTGGAGAGAAAAAGGCACAGAATTTCAGGAAAAGAACATCTCGCCAACCATTAAGCATGGAGGAGGATCAATCATGCTTTGTGGTGGTGTTGCAGCCAATGGCACAGGGAACATTTCACAGTTAGAGAGAAGAATGGATTCAATGAAATGTGCACAAATTCTTGATGCAAATATAACACCATCTGTAAAAACAAAAGCTGAAGTTGAAAAGAGGATGTCTTCTACAAATGGATAATGATCTTAAACCCATGTTAAAATCCACAATAGACGACCACAAAAGGCGCAAGCTGAAGGTTTTACAATGGTCCTCACTGTCCCCTGATCTGAAAATTTTTGGAAATCTGTGGCTAGACCTCAATTATCAGTACATGCAAGACGACCCAGGAACTAGAACAATTTTCTAAGGAAGAATGGATGAAAATCCCTCAAAGAAGAATTGAAAGCTTTGGCTGGCTACAAAAAAGCGTTTACAAGCTGTGATACTTTCAAAAGGGGAGCGCTATTAGGTACTAACCATGTAAAGTGCCCAAACTTTTGCATTAGCGCATTTTCCTTTATGCTATATTTTAAAATTGCAAAGGATGAAAAAAAATTTTTTTGCCTAAAATTCAAACGAAATGTGTTATCTTTACCGCTAGCCCTTTTAGAGGCGATTTCATCTTTAACTGGCTTAACTGTTTGCAATAACAGTAATTTTGACTAGGGGTGCCCAAACTTTTACATGTCACTGTATGGTCACATGTCCAGTGGTAATTGTATGGTCACATGTCCAATGGTAATTTCCATTTTTTAAATTCATTTTAGGATAATGCAAATGAAAATATAATGCTCCAGTATGGAACCATTGATTTGAATAGGGACAAAAATGTTTCAAACAGCCGCCTACTTTTGCTCCCATTATAATGCCGCGCCCCCACGTAAGGGCAATGAGGTACTCGGTACCGGGTCCTTCAGTTCCCTCAGCTGGGATGTCACAGTGGCCCGACCCGGACCGTGGCCCTATGAGGGGTGCCCAAATAAAAAGGGGGAAATAGTTTGTAGATAATGGTAATGTTCGTGACGCTACCTGTCGTATTCGGTCAGGGCGACGCTGCTTAGGGGTCCGCTGGGGTGACGGAATGGCAGCTAGATGGTATACCTTCCCACAGGTGAAGTATATCCCCAGGGCTTCCCAGAAGTGTAGATGTTGATGGTGGATGGTGCAAGGCGCGGTGAATAACGAGGACACAATGGGTGCAGTCTCTTTACCTTTTCTGAAGGCTATAGCATCCACAGTCCAGGGTGCCGGATGACAGGGTAGGCAGAGTCCGGCCGGTCTGATGGCAACTCCAGATTCCCCTTATCCAGGTGGAAATCAGTAGCCTTCCCCTTGCGCACAGTAACGTAGTAGGTCCCTACGTGCATTAGTTCCCATAGGGTCCTCACTCTTGTTACTCTTCTCTCTGTCCCCCAAATGGATAGGACAAACCCGCATGACGGTGGTGGCATGAGGCTATTTTATAGTGACCCTAGCGTCACCCCTCCTCTGCGTTGCCACCTTGTCTGCTTAGGTTCTTAGGTCTGACAGCCAACTTGGAATCGACTGTCCTGCTGGTCTCTGAATTAAAGCGTAGAGTCTTTTACTCCCTCGGTGTTTCGGCCACCGGTTCTGCGCTCAGTGGGAGGCAGCCTGCTTCTAGCTGGTCTCCCACTGGTGTTTTACTCCTGTTGCTACGACTTCTGTGCTCACTCACTACGGCACACTTCCTTTCTTGTCCTTTCTTGGGAGGCTGCCGCATGGGTTGCAGGTGCAGCTCCGTATCCTTCTTTTATTTTCCTGGGCCGAGCCCAGTCTGCTCCTCTCCTCCTGACTATCTCCTTCTCCCTCCAGTCAGTTTCTCCCCTCACTTCCTAACCAACCCCCAGTTTTACCCAAGTGTGAGGAGTGGCCTAATAGATAGAACCTTTTGCTCCCCCTGGTGGCCGGCGTGTGAAGTGTGTGTGTCTGTGATACCTGGCAGGGTGAACTCCTTTGGTGCCATCAGACGTAACATCGCTCCCCCAAGTGGAAGAACGACATTACTGCAACGACCAGGACTCTGGGGCGCTGCAATAATGCTAAAACTCGGTCTAATTTCCATCCAGAAAAGTGGGATGATTTTTTTCTCACTTGTTATCTGTATGCAATCCATTTTTTCACTCAGCAGCTAATATTAATTTACATGACCATTTACAGCCTCCTATGTTACAGAATTGCAGTGTATACGTAAAAATCTCATGTTATATTGTTGCATCCAATTTTTTTCTCGCACTCGTAGACTGGACGGTCAAATATCGTCAAATATACTGAGGAAAATCAAGCATGCTGTGATTATTTTTACACACAGATTCATCAGTGAAAAAAAAAGTTATTCATCGGCATTGCCTTACTGACTCACAGAATGGAGAAGAAGGAAAAAAATATATCCTCCATCTATTCATACGAGAGAATCGGATCACACTATGCTCACAGTCTAATCAGAGTGTTATTTGCATAACCAGCCCGATTCTCTCGGATGTATTATGAAATTATCTTTCATGCAGTTGAGAAGTATTTCACTTTTGGGCCAACAAAAGTGAGCCGAATGTAGCAATAAGCAATACTAAAGACACAATTAGGAAATTACTTTAAGGATATGTTCACAAGTGGCATTTTTCCTGTGCATTTCACGGAGCCAACCGAAGATTTCTTAACCCCTTAGTGACAGAGCCAATTTGGTACTTAATGACCGAGCCAATTTTTACAATTCTGACCACTGTCACTTTATGAGGTTATAACTCTGGAACGCTTCAACGGATCCTGCTGATTCTGAGACTGTTTTTTCGAGACATATTGTACTTCATGTTAGTGGTAATATTTCTTTGATATTACTTGCGATTATTTATGAAAAAAATGGAAATATGGCGAAAATATTTTAAATTTTGCAATTTTCAAACTTTGTATTTTTATGCCCTTAAATCAGAGAGATATGTCACGAAAAATAGTTAATAAATAACATTTTCCACATGTCTACTTTACATCAGCACAATTTTGGAAACAATTTTTTTTTTTTTAGGGAGTTATAAGGGTTAAAAGTTGACCAGCAATTTCTCATTTTTACAACACCATTTTTTTTTAGGGACCACATCACATTTGAAGTCATTTTGAGGGGTCTATATGATAGAAAATAACGAAGTGTGACACCATTCTAAAAACTACACCCCTCATGGTTCTCAAAACCACATTCAAGAAGTTTATTAACCCTTTACGTGCTTCACAGGAACTGAAACAATGTGGAAGGAAAAAATGAACATTTAACTTTTTTTTGCAAACATCTTAATTCAGAACCATTTTTTTTATTTTTACAAGTGTAAAAACAGAAATGTAACCATAAATTTTGTTATGCAATTTCTCCTGAATACGCCAATACCCCATATGTGGGTGTAAACCACTTCTTGGGCGCACCGCAGAGCTTGGAAGTGAAGGAGCACCGTTTGACTTATTCAATGTAGAATTGGCTGGAATTGAGATCGGACACCATGTCACGTTTGGAGAGCCCCTGATGTGCCTAAACAGTAGAAATCCCCCACAAGTGACCCCATTTCGGAAACTAGACCCCCCATGGAACTTATCTAGATGTGTGGTGAGAACTTTGAATGCCCAAGTGCTTCACAGAATGCGGAGTCGTGAAAATAAAAAATATTTTTTTTTCCACAAAAAAGATTTTTTAGCCCCCAAGTTTTTATTTTCACAAGGGTAACAAGAGAAATTTGACCCAAAAGTTGTTTTCCAATTTGTCCTGAGTATGCTGGTACCCCATATGTGGGGGTAAACCTCTGTTTGGGCGCACGGCAGAGCTCGGAAGGAAGGAGCACCGTTTTGGAATGCAGACTTTGATAGAATGGTCTGCGGGCGTTATGTTGCGTTTGCAGATCCCCTGATGTACCTAACCAGTAGAAACCCTCCACAACTGACCCCATTTTGGAAACTAGACCCCCCAAGGAACTTATCTAGATGTGTGGTGAGAACTTTGAATGCCCAAGTGCTTCACAGAAGTTTAGAATGCAGAGTCGTGAAAATAAAAAATATTTTTTTTGCCACAAAAAAGATATTGTAGCCCCCAAGTTTTTATTTTCACAAGGGTAACAGGAGAAATTGGACCCCAGAAGTTGTTGTTCAATTTATCCCGAGTACGCTGATGCCCCATATGTGGGGGTAAACCACTGTTTGGGCGCACGGCAGAGCTCGGAAGGGAAGGAGCGTCGTTTTGGAATGCAGACTTTGATAGAATGGTCTGTGGGCGTTATGTTGCGATTGCAGAGCCCCTGATGTACCTAAACAGTAGTAAGCCCCCACAAGTGACCCCATTTTGGAAACTAGATTCCCCAAGGAACTTATCTAGATGTGTGGTGAGAACTTTGAATGCCCAAGTGCTTCACAGAAGATTAGAATGCAGAGTCGTGAAAATAAAAAATATTATTTTTTCCACAAAAAAGATATTGTAGCCCCCAAGTTATTATTTTCACAAGGGTAACAGGAGAAATTGGATCCCAGAAGTTGTTGTCCAATTTATCCCGAGTACGCTGATGCCCTATATGTGGGGGTAACCCACTGTTTGGGCGCACGGCAGAGCTCAGAAGGGAGGGAGCACCATTTGACTTTTTGAGCGCAAAATTGGCTGTCGTGTTTGGAGACCCCCTGATGTACCTAAACAGTGGAAACCCCCCAATTCTAGCTCCAACCCTAACCCCAACACACCCCTAACCCTAATCCCAACCCGATCCACAATCCTAGTCACTAACCCTAACGATAATCACAACCCTTACCCCAAAACAATCCTAATGTCAACCCTAACCATAACCCTAATCAAAACCCTAAATCCAACACACCCCTAATCCTAATCTCAACCCTAACCTCAAACCTAACCCTAATCCCAATACACCCCTAATCACAACCCTAACCTTAACCCTAATCCCAAACCTAACCCTAATCCCAAGCGTAACCCTAATGCCAACCCTAACCCTAATACCAACCCTAATCCTAACCCTAATCCCAACTCTAACCCTAACTTTAGCGCCAACCATAGCCCTAACTTTAGCCCCAACCCTAACCCTAGCCCTAAGGCTACTTTCACACTTGCGTCGTTTGGCATCCGTCGCAATCCGTCGTTTTGGACAAGAAACGGATCCTGCAAATGTGCCCGCAGGATGCGTTTTTTGCCAATAGACTTGTATTGCCGATGGATCGTGACGGATGGCCACACGTCGCGACCGTCGTGCACTGGATCAGTGTTTTGGCGGACCGTCAGCACAAAAAACGTTCAATGTAATGTTTTTTTGTACGTCGCATCTGCCATTTCTGACCGCGAATGCGTGGCCGTAACTCCGCCCCCTCCCCCCCAGGACATAGATTGGGCAGCGGATGCGTTGAAAAACTACATCCGCTGCCCACGTTGTGCACAATTTTCACAACGTGCGTCGGTATGTCGGGCCGATGCATTGCGATGGCCCCGTACCGACGTAACTGTGAAAGAAGCCTAACCCTAAATTTAGCGCCAACCCTAACCCTAAATTTAGCCCCAACTCTAACCCTAAATTTAGCCCTAACCCTAGCCCTAACCCTAGCCCTACCCCTAGCCCTAACCCTAGCCCTAACCCTAACCCTAGCCCTAACCCTAACCCTAGCCCTTACCCTAGCCCTTACCCTAACCCTAATTTTAGCCCCAACTGCTCTTCTCCTGCGGGCCGGCAGATGGAGACAGATGGCGGGCGCACTGCGCATGCGCCCGCCATTTTCTTTTCCCCAGAAGATGCCGGCGGCCAGGAGGAGCAGCAGGAGGACCCAGGGACACCGGTGAGTATGATAGGGTCCCCGATTCCCTCTATTTCTCTGTCCTCTGTAAATCAAAGGGAAAAAAAACGCTGTGCTAATGGTGCGGAAAACTCCGCACTGAAAACTCTGCAGAATAAAAAAAGGAGCATGTCATTTTTTTGTGCGGATCTACAGTGTTTCTGCACCCATTGACTTGCATTGAGTCGGGCACATCCGCAGCAAAACCGCAGATGTTTAAAAGATCTGCGGTTTTGCTGCTGAGTTGGGTGCGAGAAACGCTGCAGATCGGGAGGGGGAAAAGTGTGTGGGCGGAGTGTGGGTGGAGTCTGTGTGTGTGGGCGGAGACTGTGTGTGTGTGGAGATGTGCGTGTCTGTGTGCTGGTGTTTGTGTGTGTCTGCGGGGCTGTGTGCGGGGATTGCGGGGCTGTGTGCGGAGATCGCGGGGCTGTGTGCGGGGATCGAGGGGCTGTGCGGGGGTCTGTGCAGGTCTGTTGGGGGGCTGTCGGGGGGGGTCTTTGGGGGTGTGTGTGCATGCAGGCATCGTCCGATGGGACTACAAGTCCCATCGGGCTAGGCCTGCTACAGTGACAGTGATTGACACATTAGCCAATGATGGGACAGTAGTAGTCCCATCATCCGGTTAATGTGTTGAATGTCAAAAATAAAAAAACACGAACATACAACAGTACATACAACAGTACATACAACATATACTGTAACAGTACATACACCACACAACAGAACATACACCACACAACAGAACATACAACATACAACGGAACATACAACATATAACAGAACATACAACATATAACAGAACATACAACAGTACATACATACAACAGTACATACATACATACAACAGTACATAGAACATACAACATATAACAGTACATACAACATAACATACAACAGTACATACAACATACAACAGTACATACAACATACAACAGAACATACAACATACAACTGAACATACAACATATAACAGTACATACAACATATAACAGAACATCCAACATATAACAGCACATACAACAGTACATACAACAGCACACACAACAGCACATACAACATACAACAGTACATACAACATACAACAGTACATGCAACAGTACATACAGCATGCAACAGTACATACAACATATAACATATAGTACATACAACATACAGTACATACAACACATATAGACATACAGTACATACATATAGACATACAGTACATGCAACATAGAGTACATACTCACCATCACCTTGATCCCAGAAGTCATTGTCACCTGTAAAAAATATTAAAATAATAAACAAACAATATACTCCCTGATCCGCGATTGCGAGGCTGTGCGGGGATCGCGGGGCTGTGTGGCGATCGTGGGGCTGTATGGGAGTTTGTGCGGGGCTGTTGGGGGTCTGTCCCATCATCTGGAAAATGTGTTGAATGTAAAAAAAAACAACCACAAACATACAACAGTACATACAATATACAATAGTACATACAACATACAACAGTACATACATACAACAGTACATACATACAACAGTACATATATACAACAGTACATACAACATATAACAGTACATACATTATACAACAGAACATACAACTGTACATACAACATACAACAGTGCATAAAACATACAACAGTGCATACAACATACAACAGTACATGCAACATACAATAAAATGTACAACAGTACATACAACATATAACATACAGTGCATACAACATACAGTACATGCATACAGTACATACAACACATACATATAGACATACAATACATATAGTACATATAACACATACATATGGACATACAGTACATACATATAGTCATACAGTACATGCAGCATATAATATATACAATCACCTTGATCCCTGAAGCCATTTTCACCTGTAAAAAAATATTAAAATAATAAACAAGCAATATACTGCCTGATCTGCAGATATCCAATTAAAACGAGTGTTCCACGACGATCTCCCGTGGAGAGCTGCAGCATCTGCTGATGGGACCGCTCTCCAGGAATACAATGATGGGAGGTATCCTTCCGTAATATATTCCTCTGCCCCTGTGAGAAATAGTCCCTACTCTCACTTGTGGCACTGCTGTGTGGGAAAATTCCCACGCAGCTTTGCCATAAAGTGAGACCCTGAACTCAGGTAACCTCAGCTATTGTCTCCTGTCAGTGTGTCACCGGAGGCCTATAGGGCGTTGACATCACCCAATGTCACTGTTCTATAGGGGAGATCGTCGTGGGACACTCGTAATTAATTGGATTACGGCGGACAGGGAGTATACGGTTGGTTTATTATTTTTAATTTTTTGCAGGCGATAGAGAATGGTAAGTATGGTGAAATTAAGAATATTAAAATACTTTTTTTCTGGTTGTGTCTTTTTTAACCTTTTCAATACTATAGGATTAGTAATGGATAGGTGTTATGATCTGGTGGCCTTGGAGCAGCATGAGACGTACTCTGGAGAAGGTGGAACCTGTACTGACCACAAACCCTGAAATTAACAGCGCAACTAGAAGTAGCCGTGGGGGGTACCTAACACTCCCTAGACCCCTCGACAAAGCCTAAGAACTAACTACCCCTAAAGACAGAAACAGGAAACCTATCTTGCCTCAGAGAAAATCCCCAAAGGAAAGACAGCCCCCCACAAATATTGACTGTGAGAGGAGAGGGAAATAACATACACAGAAATGAAATCAGGATTTAGCATAGGAGGCCATACTAGCTAAAAAGAAAGAATAGAACAGAGTACTATGCGGTCAGTATTAAAACACTAGAAAATATTCACCACAGAAAATACGAAACACCACATCTGACTAAAGACATGGAGGGTATATCTGCATCTCCAGAGAAATAGCAAGGCTGCAAAAAATCCTTCACAGACTAAGCTGGACAAGACAAAAATGTGAAAATGCACAGAACTATAAGGTTCACAGCAGGTGGACAGCAAAAACAAAGCCAGGACTTATCTTTGAAGAAAAGCACAGCAAACAGGAAAGACCAGAAGAGATGTGAATCCTCCAAAAACAATGGACAACTGGCACTGACTAAAGGATCAAGCAAGGCTATATAGCCCAGCCCAAACTGCAAAAAATAGATACACCTGATAAATGCTGCCATCCAACTACCGCAGCACTACCACTCATAACCACCGGAGGGAGCCCAAGAGCAGAATTCACAACAGATAGGCATCTTATTGACCCCTCTTCACTATTAACTGGGCTTAATGTCACTTTACATTAGCAAGGTGACATTAACCCCTTATTACCCCATATCCCACTGCTACAGGGGAGTGGGAAGAGAGGGGCTAAGTACGAGAATTGGTGCATCTTACAGATGCGCCATTTCTGGGGTGGCTGCGGGCTGGTATTTGTAGCCGGGGGGGGGGGCAAATATACATGGCCCCTCTCTAGGCTATGAATATCAGCCCGCAGCTGTCTGTGTAGCCTCTCTGGCTACAAAATATAGGGGGACGCCAAGTCATTTTTTTGGGGGGTCCCCCTATTTTAATAGCTAGTAAAGGCTACTCAGACAGCTGCGGGCTGATATTCACAGCCTGGGAAGGGGCCATGGGTATTACCCGATTCCCAGGCTACAAATATTGGCCCCCAGCTGTCGGCTTTCCCCCTCTGGCGCAGAAATTGCGCGGGAGCCCACGCCATTTTTTTTCTTTATTAAACATGTTCATTAATCAACATCGGCCTTGCTATTATATATCTATGGATAAATCTATATATCTATCCATATATCTATCTGGCTACTTTCACACATCAGGTTTTTGCCATCAGGCACAATCCGGTGCGTTTTTAAAAAACGGATCCGTTTTTTTTCCGCTGGATCCGTTTTTTTCTCATAGAGTTGTATTAGCGCCGGATTGCGCCTGATGGCCACATGTTTCATCCGTTTTTTGCTGGATCTGTCAAAAAAGCTGTTTCCGGGGGAAGGAGAAAACGTACAAAAGAAACGTTTTTTCTGTCTGGCAAAAAAACGCACAGCGACGGATCCGTTGAAAAACGTATGAAACTGAGATGTGAAATGATGAATCCAGCCTCCAAATCCAGTTTTTATGCATTTTTCCATTCAAATCATGCACATTCTCCGTTCTCTCTCTAAAAAAGCCTAGATCAGTTGTATCAGTTTTTCACTATTTGCAACGGATCCGTTTTTTCAAAAATTCGCCGGATCCTGCCTGACAGAAAAAAACTGATGTGTGAAAGTAGCCTAACTATCCATATATCTATCTACATCTATCCATAGATATATCTATCTCTCTCATTCCTTCTCTCTGTCTATCTATCTCAGTCCTTCTATCTATCTATCTATCTATCTATCTATCTATCTATCTATCTATCTATCTATCTGTCTATCTGTGTGTAATGGAGTGTGGGTTGGACAAATGTAAAAGAGGAGGTTGGACAAGAAATGACATCACAAATCTTTTTTTTTTTTCAATAATAGATCTTCATTTAGCTTTCAAAAACGCATGTAACAAAACGCAGCAAAAAGCACCTGCGTTTTCTGGCAAGAGAGGGAAGAATCTGCACAGGAAATTCCACAGGCTAATCTGCAACGTGTGCACATACCCTAAAAGACGCAGCGTCTAAGGCTTGCTTTTGGTGAGCTTTTGATGTTGCAGATTTTCTGTTCCTTTTAATTAAATTAAATTAAAGTTTTTCTGTACATTTTTTTAACCTGCATTTTTACAGCATTTTGGATGCTGCGTTTTTTGGTCTCTTGTTGGTGTGTCATGCTTTAAATAAAGCTGCTTTGTTTTTTACATGTCCTGGCTTTTGGCTTTGACAAAACTTTATTGACATACTTAGGTGCACATTACATGAGTTTTTTAAAACTTTTTTTGCCGCAAACGTAGTAAAAACACACGTGCCTTTTTTATCTGCAAATTTTCCACACCTAATGCAAGTCTATGAGGCAAATCCGCACAGAAAACTCAGAGTGCCTGCAAGAGAAATGTACATGCTGCAGATTTGAAATGCGCACCGCAGGTCAGTTTACGCTGTGTGAAAAAAATAAAAACACAATGGGCAGGAGATTTATAAATCCCATCAGCTTTGCTGAAACCGTAGGACGCTGCGTTATCGGTGCTGCAAAAATATGCACCGTCAAAAACTCAACATACGCTCACAGTGGGAACATAGACTTAGGGCTTGTTTTCACTTGCGAGAAACACGTCCGAGTCTCGCATGTGGAAACGAAGCTCTGGCGCCGGCACTGTGGAGCGGAGCGTGCGGCCGCATAGGAACACATGGAGCCGCACGCTCCGCTCCGGAGTGCCGGCGCCAGAGCTTCGTTTCCACATGCAAGACTCGGACGTGTTTCTCGCATGTGTGATCCCGGCCTAAGGCTGCAATCACACCTTCCTTGAGACCACGTTTAGTTGTGGGGGTGTTGCCACAATCATTGTAAGGCCACATTCACACGTGGCCTAAAACAACAACTCAATATTCGAAAATAAAGGCAAAAGCAGTGCAGTTTTGAACGCGCTCACATGCAGAGTATTTCATCAGTTTTTTACCTCAGTATTTGTAAGTCAAAATCAGGAGTGGAACAATTAGAGGAAAAGTATAATAAAAACATGTCACCACTTCTGTATTTATCACCCACTCCTGGTTTTGGCTTACAAATCCTGAGGTAAAATACTGACCAAATACTGAATGTGTGCACGTGGACTAAGGAGTGCTCTGTTGTTTTTTTTATATTTTTCCTTAGTTAGTAATCAAGTGTGTATGTGTAATGAGTGCAGTAATATACTCAGCGCTCACCATCTTCTGCCGTTTTCAGCAGCACTTGAGTCCATTCCGGATCCACATTACCACATTTGTAATCTGTCGGATAATACAGCGTCTTCTTCAGTGTGAACAGGTTTTTACTTTCTTACTAAACGTCTGAGGCTCAGATCGAGGCTCTCCATCCTCATTCTGAAGCTCATAGCCTTACATTGAGAAAATGTGAAAAGTGAACTCCACTACACTCAGCAGACACTGGGATTCAACAAGATGCAACTGCGGGCACATGATGTACAAACGAATTGGAGCGCCGCTGGAAACGGCAGAAGACGGCGACTGGTGAGTTTATTACTGCACTTGTAAGGCTATGTGCACACATTGCGGATTTTGCTGCGGATCCGCAGCGGTTTCTCATGAGTTTACAGTACAATGTAAACTTATGGGAAACCAAAAACGCTGTGCCCATGTTGCGGAAAAAGCAGCGCGGAAACGCAGCGGTTTATTTTCCGCAGCATGTCAATTCTTTGTGCGGAATCCGCAGCGGTTTTCCATCTGCTCCAATAGAAAACTGCAGATGGAAAACCGCAGCAGAATCCGCAGTAAAAACCGCGATAAATCCGCAGTAAAAACCGCAGCGGTTTTGCACTGCGGATTTATCAAATCCGCAACGTGTGCACATAGCCTAAGGCCTCAAACATATGTCTATTTTTCAAAGATAAAGCATGTACCCAATAATGTCTATAGTGGTACTCACATGTCTGTGTTTTTCTTGCAATCCTGCATCTTAAATAAAAAGTCTTGCAAACGTCAATTTTTCATTGGAGTCACAGATCAAAATTACCCACGCAAGTCTATGTGTCCATGAAAATCATGGACAGCACACAGGTGGCATCATTGTGCAATCTTGACCATGATTAACATTGTAATGGATAGGAGAAGCGCTGTAATTGTTTGTTTTTATTTATTTAATTTTATTTTTTTTAGTGATTGGAAAAAAATCGAAAGTCAGATTAAAAACAATGGTGAAACACTTACACTGAAAGATCACTTACATCGGAATGAGGCCAAACATGGTTACTATCCTATTCTTAGAATCTACAGCCGAAGGATCTCATTAACTTATTAAAATTAACTTTTGGTCAAATATTTAAAAGCATTATCACGATAAAATTACTGAGGTCAGTACAGACAAACACTTAGGCTGCCGTC
Source organism: Ranitomeya imitator (assembly GCF_032444005.1). Lineage (NCBI taxonomy): Eukaryota > Metazoa > Chordata > Amphibia > Anura > Dendrobatidae > Ranitomeya > Ranitomeya imitator. The sequence goes on from NC_091283.1 coordinate 798,819,893, forward strand.
ACACTATCAGTATTTGGTCAGTATTTTACATCAGTATTTGTAAGCCAAAACCAGGAGTGGAATAAATAGAGGAAAAGTATAATAGAAACATATGCACCACTTCTGCATTTATCACCCACTCCTGGTTTTGGCTTACAAATACTGATGTAAAATACTGACCAAATACTGCTAGTGTGATGGCAGCCTTATTCACACTACAAACATACCTAGGTAGGTGATGTGCTCACTGCTACCAGTATTTGCAGCAAAGACAAAAATCACAGTCGCATTCTAGATGCCAAGGTGGTATCACTGGTAGTGATCCACCATCAGTAAAAGAAATTTAACTCCCCAAAAATGTTTTAATACATTGATTGTCTTGGCATGTGCCATACTTATGTGCTCGCTTGCATTTTTTACTTGTTTTTTTTTTTCCCAGGAGGTTTTTTCCTGCCTACTTACTGTCCTCGCGGCCATGTGCGTGCACACTGGGCCAGACGTCTTTATGCCTCCCTGCACACACCCATTGACTTCAACCTCCCTGCGTGTGCGCAATGATGCTTGATGTCCTGTGCCCTAGTTGCCGGGGCCCGCTGGGCGCATTGCGCTAGCGCCGCTTTCACTGGTCCACTAGAACCATGCAATTTAACATGTGATCAATTGCCATGGCTACTTTAAGTTCCTTGCCACACATTTCCACCACATCCCCTTGAGAAAGTGGTCTGGAAACACGTGAAATGCGCGTTGGGGTTTCTGCTATCCGGTTCAGGGTCTGTGCCTTTGCTTTCTAGTAAGCTCTGCCCCTGCACTTTTCTAATTCTGGGACAGTTCTTGCCAGGATATACTTATATTTTCTACTCCCACTGCCATACTATTTAGCACATGGATGATGTATTTATATTTAATATTTATTTCACATGTCCCTGTCCTATGTGTCGGTCTTGCATTTTGTCATATATCTTAACTGTTATTTTACAAGAATACCTTTTAATAAAATTGATCTACTTTTATTATAATTACTTGATACTCCTTTTTTCGTCTCCTTTTTTTCCCAGTATTTGCAGCAGCTTGCAAAGATTAAATTCACAATCAGAAATCCAAACATAGTAAATCTCCAAAATGCATGCAGTATAATGGTGAAGCGCTCAATATTATTCTTTCTGCATGCACTTAGTTCTTGCTGGATCCACATTAGCACCTTACAAAAAGCGATTCTTTTCTACTGTCTCTGTCATGTCCAGCATAGCTTCCGCCATTACAAGGGCATTAACCAAGTGTATAACCTATAAACAACCGTACCCCTACAAAAAATCTCTCCCGACACGTTTCAACCTCATTCATGGGGTCTCCTCAGGGGAGTGTATTTGTCAGAGGTTAATGGATCTAGCAGATCCAAAGATAGGGAACAAAATGCTGTATAGAGCCAGGCGTGCAGTGGCATCATGAACCCAGCTTATGTATAGGAGAAGTGTGCAGAGTGCTCCACTCATCATAGAAATTGGGATTCTGGGGCGTGCTCAGCGTTGCAAAGGCACCCCCACCAATAGTATTAATTCAATCACACAGCAGAGTGACAAAAGAAAATATTTTCTTTATAAGAAAAAAAGGTTGTTTTTTTTCGTGCATAAATGGTAAAAAAATTAACTATATATAAGTTTTAGTATCGGTGTAATTGCACCAACTCAAAGAACACATTTCTCATGTACCAAATACAAAAGCAACCCCCTCCAAAAAAGAAAGAACAATGGAAGAATTCCTGGTTTGTTTGTTTTTTTTTTCCACGTCCCTGATAATAAAAACTTTACAATACTGTATAAGAATCAATTTTGGGTGCTATTAAAATAAAACTTGATTTTCAAAATACTGTGGCCCAATTCATTAAGACTGGTGCTTTGTACACAATTATTGATAAAGGGAGCACTTGGAATTTCTGATGGCAGGATTTAACACATGTGCCAACTGGAAGCGGATCACAAATGCTACTGGAGTTGGAAAATGGTGACATAAGCAAAAAAAAAAATAATTTTCTTACAAGTTTTGGATTTTTTTTCCCCCAACTTAAAAAAAAAACCCAGACCATACATGTTTGATATCTGTGTACACGTACTGACCTGGGGAATCCTAATGACAAGTCAGTTTTCCATATAGTGAACATGGTAAATAAAAACAAACAAACATGGAATTGGAATTTTTTTTTGCAATTTCACCGCACTTGGATTTTTTTCGCCGTCTTTCAGTGCACCAAATAGTAAATTCAATGGCGTCATTCAAAAAACAAGAACCAATACGGCTATATTGACTGAAAAATAAAAAAACTCATGGCTCTTGGAAGAAAGGGAGGAAAAAAAACGAAAATGTAAGTGGGTTAATCTGTCGCATCTTTTAACTGTTGCGAATTGCATGATGAATCTGCTCCCATAACTTTATATAAGCCTTTCTTCTATTATAAAAAGGTACTTTATGTGACAGATATTTTTATTTCTATGCTTGAAAAAATGAAGTTATAAATCAGTTTTGTGGTATGTAAATTAGCCAGGACTAGTCCAGTGGAGCGTAGCTTCCCCCAGACTAGTCCTGCTTCGGATTTTGTGATCACAACCAGGGTATAATTGGAATTTATAAAACTGGCAACGTCCCCATCAGATCTCTGCAACTTTCACCTCTGAGTATGACATTCTGCCTTTCTGTCCATCCACCATGAAGTAAAGTGTAAACTGTGTTTAGGAGAGGGTTGGGGGAGCTGACAGATTCCCTTGGTTAAAGAGAATCCATAACCACTGTAAGCTTTTATCTATCCTCATAGTTCAGATTTGTGTCCAGTGACACATAATAAGCCCATTCTTCAACATCTTTTATAGGGTCCCTATTGTATTCATAGTTTTCATAGGTTTTCCACAGTTTGACATTGGGGATAGTACATTATCGGTAAGTAATCTATCGACGTGGTCCCAGCAGCTGTAAACTAAAATAGGAATCCTGTACTGATCACATGGAGCTTTTTGGGACTGCAAACATGTTATCTCATGATTGGGGCACGTTTGGAAATAAAAATATATTAGAAGTATTGATGAGTGAGTATACTCGTTGCTCGAGTTTTCCCGAGCAAGCTTGGGTGGTCTCCGAGTATTTATGACTGCTCGGAGATTTAGTTTTCCTTGTCGCAGCTGCATGATTTACAGCTACTAGCCAGCCTGAGTACATGTGGGGGTTGCCTGGTTGCTAGGGAATCAAGCTGTCTAGTAGCATCAAATCATGCAGCTGCGGCAAGGAAAAGTAAATCTCCGAGCAGTCACAAATACTCGGAGACCACCCGAGCAAGCTCGGGAAAATCCGAGCAACGAGTATACTCGCTCATCACTAGAAGTAAGTTCTATACAATGGTATAATAAACACATCTAAGAAAATAGAGTTGTTAAGTCCTGACTCTTCCCCGTTTCACCAGTTTCAACCTTAAGTCAAAAATAAATCCTAAATCATGGAGTTATTTCCAGGTTTGTAGGAAAACTTAGAACTTTTCCCCATGTGACTTGTTCTCTTGATCCTGCTTGACCTCCCAGAACTTCTAGAAAAGTTTACAAATCCCCTTCTCTTGACTACTGAGCATGTACAGATAAGATTATAGATTCTCCACTGAAGTGGTTTAGAGGATGGCTAGTGTAGCCATTGTGCATGCTGTACAATATTTTACAGAGAAAATGCTGACCAAGCTGACAGGACTCCAGGACTCTTTGAACTGCACACAGACACAACAAATACAACCGCTGATGGCTGTGTTTATTAGTAATAGAATTAAAAGGGATAGCTGATGACTAAGGCTACTTTCACACTAGCGTCGGAATCTCCCCGTCGCAATGCGTCGGGCCGAGATTCCGACGCTAGCGTTTGATGCGCCGCACAACGGGTGCAGCGGATGCATTTCTCCGGCGCATCTGCGCATCTGCCGCATCTGCCGCATGCGCGGTCGGAAAAAGCGGTCCGTCGGCAGCAAAAAACGTTACATTTAACGTTTTTTGCTCCCGGCGGTCCGCCACAAAACGGCGCAACCGTCGCATGACGGTTGCGACGTGTGGCAATGCGTCGCTAATGTTAATCTATGGGGCAAAAACGCATCCTGCAAACAACTTTGCAGGATGCGTTTTTTGCCATAAATGACGCTTTGCGACGTATTGCAAAAAACGCTAGTGTGAAAGTAGCCTTACAGATAGTTGGGGTTCAGATCTCTGAAGTAGAGTGGTGACCAGATGTGCACCACCACTCTATTAATTTTCAATTTGACTTCTGGTAATAGCCGATCAATATACTTAGCTATCTCCAGCATTCCCAGAAGATAGCCCTGTTCTCAGGATCTGTGGGGATTCCAAGGGTTGGACTGCCAGTGATGAGTAAATTGTCACCTATGCTAAAGTTATTACTTGTTAAAAAGTGAACAGCTTTTTAAAGTTATTGTCCACCTCTGAAGACTTCCCTTTCCCCCCTCCCCCCACTTAAATGCATGTATCTGGTACTAGAAAACATATTTAGTGATGAGCGAGTTTTCCCGAGTATTTGTGACTGCTCGGAGATTTACTTTTTGTTGACTCAGCTGCATGATTTACGGCTGCTAGACAGCCCGAGTACATGTGGGGGTTGCCTGGTTGCTAGGGAAGCCCCATATGTAATCAAGCTGTCTAGCAGCCGTAAATCTTAAATCTCGGAGACCACCCGAGCGTGCTTGGGAAAACTCGAGCAATGAGTATACTCACTCATCGCTAAACATTAGGGTTGAGCGACCTTGACCTTTTTAGAGTCGAGCCGTGTTTCGCGAAACCCGACTATCTTAGAAGTCGAGTCGAGTGGAATCGGCCGATTATCGCGAAAAGTCGGGTATCGCCCGAAACACGAAACCCAATGCAAGTCAATGGGGGAGCATAGTCGGCAGTTAGTGGAGGCCAGGAAAACACCTACACTGCCCATTTTAATGGCAAAAACATCCATTCTTGTTAAAGAAGCTTGTCAATCGTAATTTACCTTATAATAATTGGAAGGCATTTGAAATTGGGGGTCATTTGGCTAAAGTTGTGGGGGGTAGGGCTGGTTCAAGTAATTAGTGGGCCCAGTAAATCTGGACCACGTCACGGCAGTGGAGCAGGGAGAGGTAAGTATTTCAACTTTGCAAGTGCTGTGATCCTGAGCAAGCAGGGGGGGCCCACTCGTTGGCATTGGCACAGGCACAGGGCCCCTCAAAGTACAGCGGTGTGTTTGCACGGCGGGGGCGCCTCCCACCGGCAGCAACACTTTTGCGTACTATGAGAGGCCCTGTGCCAGTGACGTCGCCAACTAGTATTCCTCCCCCCACCTGATGAAGGAACCTGCACTTTCATCTGCACCTTCCTCTTTGTCCCCGTGTAAGGTGGTATGGTATGCGGGAAGAGGAACCTGACTTTCAGCAGGGTCACAATCTTGCTGTGTAGCGTGCACGGGGAATTTTGCGTTATGGGTCAATGTACCAGCAGACTCATCTATCACTGGCTGGGCAATGTGCAGGATGAGGAGGAAACACAGATATAGGCCCAAAGAATAAAGTGGGCTAAATGCAGTTCAAAATTGGTAACACAGGACTAACCAGGGGGCATTGCAGTGGAGGACAACTGGAATGAGAGGCTGACACAGAGAGTAGGCCCAAATCAGTAAGTAGTCGAAATGCAGTTCAAAATTGGCAACCGTAGTAAACAGGCGGCACAGCTTTGTTCAGTGGAGGAGAACAGCAAGGAGTGGCAGACACCGATAGTAGGCCCCAACCCAACTAGTAGGCCAAATGCAGTCTAACATTAACAACTACTTCACGAGAGCCTGAAAATGGAATTTCAGGACAGGAAACCAGGAGAACAGCAAGGAGTGGCAGACACCGATAGTAGGCCCCAAACCAACTAGTACGCCAAATGCAGTTGTTCCGTTTAACCACAATTTAATGAGAGCCTGAAGATAGAAGTTCAGGAAAGGCAACCTGGAGAACACCTTGGAGTGTAACACACCATCTCTCTACACCCCATACCCAATTTGTAGGCCTAATGCAGCGTAGTTTCCAACAACTACTAAACGAGAGCCGGAAGATCGAAGCTCAGGAAAGGCAACCTGGAGAACACCTTGGAGTGGAACACACCATCTCTCTACACCCCATACCCAATTTGTAGGCCTAATGCAGTGTAGTTTCCAAGAACTACTAAACGAGAGCCGGAAGATCGAAGCTCAGGAAAGGCAACCTGTAGAACACCTTGGAGTGGAACACACCATCTCTCTACACCCCATACCCAATTTGTAGGCCTAATGCAGTGTAGTTTCCAAGAACTACTAAACGAGAGCCGGAAGACCGAAGCAATGTGGACGAAACCTGGGGAACACCTTGGAGTGGAACACACCATCTCTCTACACCCCATACCCAATTTGTAGGCCTAATGCAGTGTAGTTTTCTACAATTACTAAACGAGAGTCGGAAGACCGAAGCAATGTGGACGAAACCTGGGGAACACCTTGGAGTGGAACACACCATCTCTCTACACCCCATACCCAATTTGTAGGCCTAATGCAGCGTAGTTTCCAACAACTACTAAACGAGAGCCGGAAGATCGAAGCTCAGGAAAGGCAACCTGGAGAACACCTTGGAGTGGAACACACCATCTCTCTACACCCCATACCCAATTTGTAGGTCTAATGCAGCGTAGTTTCCAACAACTACTAAACGAGAGCATGAAGATCGAAGCATTGGCGAGGAAACCTGGGGAACACCTTGGAGTGGAACACACCATCTCTCTACACCCCATACCCAATTTGTAGGCCTAATGCAGCGTAGTTTCCAACAACTACTAAACGAGAGCCGGAAGATCGAAGCTCAGGAAAGGCAACCTGGAGAACACCTTGGAGTGGAACACACCATCTCTCTACACCCCATACCCAATTTGTAGGCCTAATGCAGTGTAGTTTCCAACAACTACTAAACGCATTAAGATCGAAGCAATGGCGAGGAAACCTGGGGCACACCTTGGGTAGGCAGACACCGTTAGTAGGCCCTACCAAAGTTGTACCCCCAATGCAGTTTTAAAATTCCTAGAGGCTGAAAACAAGACTATTGACGCTCAGCTTTTTTCAAAGGAACACAGCTGAATTGAGTGGCGCAGACAGACACAGGTAGTAGGACTTAACCCAAAAATGTGGCTCACTGCAGCTTAAAAAAGTTACAGGGGTACACAAGCAGCAGTGCTCTGGGCAGTGGAGGACAATTTCAATAGCGGACCGCAGACAGACTTTGTACGCCTACTATTAAAAAAAGGATGCTCTATGCAATTAAAAATAGGTTCCAGGGGTCCACGGGCAGCAGTGGCCTGGTCAGTGTAGTAGTAGTAGTAGAAAGAACGGACCGCAGACAGGCATCGAAGGCCTAAAATAAAAAAATTGGGCTGGCTGTAGGCAATTTTAAATTGGTTCCAGGGGTACACGGGCAGCAGTGGTGTGGTCAGTGGAGGCATATTGTAAGGAGTGACCGCAGACAGGCATCGAAGGCCTAAAATAATAACACATGGCTGTAGGCAATTTTAAATTGGTTCCAGGGGTACACGGACAGCAGTGGTGTGGTCAGTGGAGGCCTAGTGGAAGGAGTGACCGCAGACAGGCATCGAAGGCCTAAAATAATAACACATGGCTGTAGGCAATTTTAACCCCTTCCCGACCTGTGACACAGCGTATGCATCATGAAAGTCGGTGCCAATCCGACCTGTGACGCATATGCTGTGTCACAGAAAGATCGCGTCCCTGCAGATCGGGTGAAAGGGTTAACTCCCATTTCACCCGATCTGCAGGGACAGGGGGAGTGGTAGTTTAGCCCAGGGGGGGTGGCTTCACCCCCTCGTGGCTACGATCGCTCTGATTGGCTGTTGAAAGTGAAACTGCCAATCAGAGCGATTTGTAATATTTCACCTAAAAAAATGGTGAAATATTACAATCCAGCCATGGCCGATGCTGCAATATCATCGGCCATGGCTGGAAATACTAATGTGCCCCCACCCCCACTGCCACCGATCGCCCCCCCCAGCCCCCCGATCTGTGGCCCGCTCCCCTCCGTCCTGTGCTCCGCTCCCCCGTCCTCCTGTCCGCTCCCCCCGTGCTCCAATCACACCCCCCCGTGCTCCAATCAAACCCCCCCGCACTCCGATCCCCCCCCCGTGCTCCGATCCACCCCCCCTGCACACCGATCCACCCCCCCTGCACACCGATCCACCCGCCCGCACACCGATCACTCTCCCCCATGCTCCGATCCCTCCCCCCCCGTGCTCCGACGCCCCCCCGTGCCCTGATCTCCCCCCCCCTGTGCCCTGATCTCCCCCCCTTATACTTACCGATCCTGACCCCCCCCCCATTTGTCCCCCATAGATAGGGACAATAATAAAATAAAGAATTTTTTTTTTTTTTCACTAAGGTTGGAGTTAGAACTAGGGTTAGGGGTAGGGGTAGGGTTAGGGGTAGGGGTAGGGTTAGGGGTAGGGTTAGGGTTAGGATTTCGGTATGTGCACACGTATTCTGGTCCTCTGCGGATTTTTCCGCAGCGGATTTGATAAATCCGCAGTGCTAAACCGCTGCGGATTTATGGCAGATTTACCGCGGTTTTTCTGCGCATTTCACTGCGGTTTTACAACTGCGATTTTCTATTGGAGCAGTTGTAAAACCGCTGTGGAATCCGCAGAAAGAAGTGACATGCTGCGGAATGTAAACCGCTGCGTTTCCGTGCAGTTTTTCCGCAGCATGTGTACAGCGATTTCTGTTTCCCATAGGTTTACATTGAAATGTAAACTCATGGGAAACTGCTGCAGATCCGCAGCGTTTTCCGAAGCGTGTGCACATACCTTTAGAATTAGGCTATGTGCACACGGTGCGGATTTGGCTGCGGATCCGCAGCGGATTGGCCGCTGCGGATCCGCAGCAGTGTTCCATCAGGTTTACAGTACCATGTAAACCTATGGAAAACCAAATCCGCTGTGCCCATGGTGCGGAAAATACCGCACGGAAACGCTGCGTTGTATTTTCCGCAGCATGTCAATTCTTTGTGCGGATTCCGCAGCGTTTTACACCTATTCCTCGATAGGAATCCGCAGGTGAAATCCGCGGTAAATCCGCAGGTAAAACGCAGTGCCTTTTACCCGCGGATTTTTCAAAAATGGTGCGGAAAAATCTCACACGAATCCGCAACGTGGGTATATAGCCTTAGGGTTAGGGTTGGGTTGGAATTAGGGTTGTGGTTAGGGTTAGGGGTGTGTTGGGGTTAGGGTTGTGGTTAGGGGTGTGTTGCGGTTAGGGTTGTGGTTAGGGTTACGGCTACAGTTGGGATAAGGGTTAGGGGTGTGTTGGCGTTAGAATTGAGGGGTTTCCACTGTTTAGGCACATCAGGGGGTCTCCAAACGCAACATGGCGCCACCATTGATTCCAGCCAATCTTTTATTCAAAAAGTCAAATGGTGCTCCTTCCCTTCCGAGCCCCGACGTGTGCCCAAACAGTGGTTTACCCCCACATATGGGGTATCAGTGTACTCAGGACAAACTGAGCAACAATTACTGGGGTCCAATTTCTCCTGTTACCCTTGAGAAAATAAAAAATTGCTTGCTAAAACATCATTTTTGAGGAAAGAAAAATGATTTTTTATTTTCACGGCTCTGCGTTGTAAACGTCTGTGAAGCACTTGGGGGTTCAAAGTGCTCACCACTTATCTAGATAAGTTCCTTGGGGGGTCTAGTTTCCAAAATGGGGTCACTTGTGGGGGGTTTCTACTGTTTAGGCACACCAGGGGCTCTGCAAACGCAACGTGACGCCCGCAGACCATTCCATCAAAGTCTGCATTTCAAAACGTCACTACTTGACTTCCGAGCCCCGACATGTGCCCAAACAGTGGTTTACCCCCACATATGGGGTATCAGCGTACTCAGGACAAACTGGGCAACAATTACTGGGGTCCAATTTCTCCTGTTACCCTTGAGAAAATAAAAAATTGCTTGCTAAAACATCATTTTTGAGGAAAGAAAAATGATTTTTTATTTTCACGGCTCTGCGTTGTAAACGTCTGTGAAGCACTTGGGGGTTCAAAGTGCTCACCACTTATCTAGATAAGTTCCTTGGGGGGTCTAGTTTCCAAAATGGGGTCACTTGTGGGGGGTTTCTACTGTTTAGGCACACCAGGGGCTCTGCAAACGCAACGTGACGCCCGCAGACCATTCCATCAAAGTCTGCATTTCAAAAGTCACTACTTCCCTTCTGAGCCCCGACGTGTGCCCAAACAGTGGTTTACCCCCACATATGGGGTATCAGCGTACTCAGGAGAAACTGGACAACAACTTTTGGGGTCCAATTTCTCCTGTAACCCTTGGGAAAATAAAAAATTCTGGGCTAAAAAATTATTTTTGAGGAAAGAAAACGTATTTATTATTTTCACTGCTCTGTGTTATAAACTTCTGTGAAGCACTTGGGGGTTCAAAGTGCTCACCTCACATCTAGATAAGTTCCTTTCGGGGTCTAGTTTCTAAAATGGGGTCACTTGTGGGTGGTTTCTACTGTTTAGCCACATCAGGGGCTCTGCAAACGCAACGTAACGCCCGCAGAGCATTCCATCAAAGTCTGCATTTCAAAACGTCACTACTTGACTTCCGAGCCCCGACATGTGCCCAAACTGTGGTTTACCCCCACATATGGGGTATCAGCGTACTCAGGAGAAACTGTACAACAACTTTTGGGGTCAAATTTCTCCTGTTACCCTTGGGAAAATAATAAATTGCAGGCTAAAAAATCATTTTAGAGAAAATAAAATTTTTATTTTATTTTCATGGCTCTGCGTTATAAACTTCTGTGAAGCACTTGGAAGTTCAAAGTCCTCACCACACATCTAGATTAGTTCCTTTGGGGGTCTAGTTTCCAAAATGGGGTCATATGTGGGGGATCTCCAATGTTTAGGCACACAGGGGCTCTCCAAACGTGACATGGTGTCCGCTAATGATTGGAGCTAATTTTCCATTTAAAAAGCCAATTGGCGTGCCTTCCCTTCCGAGCCCTGCCGTGCGCCCAAACAGTGGTTTACCCCCACATATGGGGTATCAGTGTACTCAGGACAAACTGGACAACAACATTTGCGGTCCAATTTCTCCTATTACCCTTGGCAAAATAGGAAATTCCAGGCTAAAAATCATTTTTGAGGAAAGAAAAATTATTTTTTATTTTCATGGCTCTGCATTATAAACTTCTGTGAAGCACCTGGGGGTTTAAAGTGCTCAATATGCATCTAGATAAGTTCCTTGGGGGGTCTAGTTTCCAAAATGGGGTCACTTGTGGGGGAGCTCCAATGCATAGGCACACAGGGGCTCTCTAAACGCGACATGGTGTCCGCTAACAATTGGAGCTAATTTTCCATTCAAAAAGTCAAATGGCGCGCCTTCCCTTCCGAGCCCTGCCGTGTGCCCAAACAGTGGTTTACCCCCACATATGAGGTATCGGCGTACTCGGGAGAAATTGCCCAACAAATTTTAGGATTCATTTTATCCTATTGCCCATGTGAAAATGAAAAACTGAGGCGAAAAGAATTTTTTTGTGAAAAAAAAAGTACTTTTTCATTTTTACAGATCAATTTGTGAAGCACCTGAGGGGTTAAAGTGCTCAATATGCATCTAGATAAGTTCCTTGGGGGGTCTAGTTTCCAAAATGGGGTCATTTGTGGGGGAGCTCCAATGTTTAGGCACACGGGGGCTCTCCAAACACGACATGGTGTCCGCTAACGATGGAGATAATTTTTCATTCAAAAAGTCAAATGGCGCTCCTTCCCTTCCGAACCTTACCATGTGCCCAAACAGTGGTTTACCCCCACATGTGAGGTATCGGTGTACTCATGAGAAATTGCCCAACAAATTTTAGGATCCATTTTATCCTGTTGCCCATGTGAAAATGAAAAAAATTGAGGCTAAAAGAATTTTTTTGTGAAAAAAAAGTACTTTTTCATTTTTACGGATCAATTTGTGAAGCCCCCGGGGTTCAAAGTTCTCACTATGCATCTAGATAAGTTCCTTGGGGCGTCTAGTTTCCAAAATGGGGTCACGTGTGGGGGAGCTCCAATTTTTAGGCACACGGGGGCTCTCCAAACGTGACATGGTGTCCGCTAAAGAGTGGAGCCAATTTTTCATTCAAAAAGTCAAATGGCGCTCCTTCCCTTCCAAGCCCTGCCGTGCGCCCAAACAGTGGTTTACCCCCACATATGAGGTATCAGCGTACTCAGGACAAATTGGACAACAACTTTCGTGGTTCAGTTTCTCCTTGTACCATTGGGAAAATAAAAAAAATGTTGCTAAAAGATAATTTTTGTGACAAAAAAGTTAAATGTTCATTTTTTCCTTCCATGTTGCTTCTGCTGCTGTGAAGCACCTGAAGGGTTAAAAAACTTCTTGAATGTGGTTTTGAGCACCTTGAGGGGTGCAGTTTTTAGAATGGTGTCACTTTTGGGTATTTTCAGCCATATAGACCCCTCAAACTGACTTCAAATGTGAGGTGGTCCCTAAAAAAAATGGTTTTGTAAATTTCGTTGTAAAAATGAGAAATCGCTGGTCAAATTTTAACTCTTATAACTTCCTAGCAAAAAAAAATTTTGTTTCCAAAATTATGCTGGTGTAAAGTAGACATGTGGGAAATGTTATTTATTAACTATTTTGTGTCACATAACTCTCTGGTTTAACAGAATAAAATTTCAAAATGTGAAAATTGCGAAATTTTCAAAATTTTCGCCAAATTTCCGTTTTTATCACAAATAAACGCAGAATTTATTGACCTAAATTTACCACTAACATGAAGCCCAATATGTCACGAAAAAACAATCTCAGAACCGCTAGGATCCGTTGAAGCGTTCCTGAGTTATTACCTCATAAAGGGACACTGGTCAGAATTGCAAAAAACGGCCAGGTCATTAAGGTCAAAATAGGCTGGGTCATGAAGGGGTTAAATTGGTTCCAGGGGTACACGAGCAGCAGTGGCCTGGTCAGTGTAGTAGTAGTAGTAGAAAGAACGGACCGCAGACAGGCATCGAAGGCCTAAAATAAAAAAATTGGGCTGGCTGTAGGCAATTTTAAATTGGTTCCAGGGGTACACGGGCAGCAGTGGTGTGGTCAGTGGAGGCCTAGTGGAAGGAGTGACCGCAGACAGGCATCGAAGGCCTAAAATAATAACACATGGCTGTAGGCAATTTTAAATTGGTTCCAGGGGTACACGGGCAGCAGTGGTGTGGTCAGTGGAGGCATAGTGGAAGGAGTGACCGCAGACAGGCTTCGAAGGCCTAACATAACAAAAATGTCAATACAATGGTATTGTCAGTGGCAGGCATTGAAGGATGTCAGCGCATAGACTAAACATTGGTGGAGCTGTGAGATAATTTTGCAAGTGGTAGAGCACTGTTTGAGCTGGGGGGGGGGAACTGTCTTGTGGCCGGCGGTACAGGCCCAGGGCCCCTCATATTACAACGGTGTGTCTGACGTTGGGTGCGCACCACCACCACCAGAGACACTTTATTGTACTAGGAGGGACCCAGTGGCAGTGCCGTCGACCAAAAGCGGGCACACTCACCTCTTCAGACAAACAGCACTCTCACGGGTGCTGTCGCCAAGTGTCGATACCACGGCCCCGTGTGGGGAGTTTGGCCATTTAGTGAGGTGTAAACATGTCGTATGCTGGACAATCAGGTGCAGAAAATTACGAGATTGGAAAAGGCATTCAGAATAGTCCACAGGCAAGACCTTTTCATAGGAAAGCTAGGTGTCAGCCGGGGAAGGTGGGGCAAAAGATTTCGAAATCCAGTTGTGGTTCATTTTAATGAAGGTTAGATCATCTACATTTTGGGTAGCCAGACGAGTCCTTTTTTCTGTTAGTATTGAACCTGCAGCACTGAATACTCTTTCTGATAGGACACTAGCTGCCGGGCAAGCAAGCTCCTGCAATGCATATTCTGCCAATTCTGGCCAGGTGTCTAATTTTGATGCCCAGTAATCAAATGGGAATGACGGTTGAGGGAGAACATCGATAAGGGATGAAAAATAGTTTGTAACCATACTGGACAAATGTTGTCTCCTGTCACTTTGAATTGATGCTGCAGTACCTGTCCTGTCTGCGGTCATAGCAAAATCACTCCACAACCTGGTCAGAAAACCCCTCTGGCCAACGCCACTTCTGATTTCTGCCCCTCTAACTCCTCTGGTCTGCTGGCCCCTGCAGCTCGTGCAGCCAGAAGCAAACGGTCAACAAGAGTTGATTGTTTGGTTGCTAATATTAGTTCCAAGTTCTCATGTGGCATTATATTTTGCAATTTGCCTTCATAGCGAGGATCAAGGAGGCAGGCCAACCAGTAATCGTCATTGTTCATCATTTTAGTTATGCGTGTGTCCCTTTTGAGGATACGTAAGGCATAATCCGCCATGTGGGCCAAAGTTCCAGTTCTCAAATCTGCGGTTGTGCTTGGTTGAGGGGCAGTTTCAGGCAAATCCACGTCACTTGTGTCCCTCCAAAAACCAGAACCCGGCCTTGCCGCGCCACCAATTTCCAGTGGCCCCGGAAAAGCTTCCTCATTAAAAATATAATCATCCCCATCATCCTCCTCGTCCTCCTCCTCCTCTTCGCCCGCTAACTCGTCCTGTACACTGCCCTGGCCAGACAATGGCTGACTGTCATCAAGGCTTTCCTCTTCCTCAGCTGCAGACGCCTGATCCTTTATGTGCGTCAAACTTTGCATCAGCAGACGCATTAGGGGGATGCTCATGCTTATTATGGCGTTGTCTGCACTAACCAGCCGTGTGCATTCCTCAAAACACTGAAGGACTTGACACATGTCTTGAATCTTCGACCACTGCACACCTGACAACTCCATGTCTGCCATCCTACTGCCTGCCCGTGTATGTGTATCCTCCCACAAAAACATAACAGCCCGCCTCTGTTCGCACAGTCTCTGAAGCATGTGCAGTGTTGAGTTCCACCTTGTTGCAACGTCTATGATTAGGCGATGCTGGGGAAGGTTCAAAGAACGCTGATAGGTCTGCATACGGCTGGAGTGTACGGGCGAACGGCGGATATGTGAGCAAAGTCCACGCACTTTGAGGAGCAGGTCGGATAACCCCGGATAACTTTTCAGGAAGCACTGCACCACCAGGTTTAAGGTGTGAGCCAGGCAAGGAATGTGTTTCAGTTGGGAAAGGGAGATGGCAGCCATGAAATTCCTTCCGTTATCACTCACTACCTTGCCTGCCTCAAGATCTACAGTGCCCAGCCACGACTGCGTTTCTTGCTGCAAGAACTCGGACAGAACTTCCGCGGTGTGTCTGTTGTCGCCCAAACACTTCATAGCCAATACAGCCTGCTGACGTTTGCCAGTAGCTGCCCCATAATGGGAGACCTGGTGTGCAACAGTGGCAGCTGCGGATGGAGTGGTTGTGCGACTGCGGTCTGTGGACGAGCTCTCGCTTCTGCAGGAGGACGAAGAGGAGGAGGAGGGGGTGCGAACGGCTACAGCCAACTGTTTCCTAGACCGTGGGCTAGGCAGAACTGTCCCAAACTTGCTGTCCCCTGTGGACCCTGCATCCACAACATTCACCCAGTGTGCCGTGATGGACACGTAACGTCCCTGGCCATGCCTACTGGTCCATGCATCTGTTGTCAGGTGCACCTTTGTGCTCACAGATTGCCTGAGTGCATGGACGATGCGCTCTTTAACATGCTGGTGGAGGGCTGGGATGGCTTTTCTGGAAAAAAAGTGTCAACTGGGTAGCTCGTAGCGTGGTACAGCGTAGTCCATCAGGGCTTTGAAAGCTTCGCTGTCAACTAACCGGTAGGGCATCATCTCTAACGAGATTAGTCTAGCTATGTGGGCGTTCAAACCCTGTGTACGCGGATGCGAGGCTAAGTACTTCCTTTTTCTAACCATAGTCTCATGTAGAGTGAGCTGGACTGGAGAGCTGGAGATCGTGGAACTAGCGGGGGTGCCGGTGGACATGGCAGACTGAGAGACGGTGGGAGATGGTATTGTTGCCGCCGGTGCCCTAGATGCAGTGTTTCCTACTACGAAACTGGTGATTCCCTGACCCTGACTGCTTTGGCCTGGCAAAGAAACCTGCACAGATACTGCAGGTGGTGCGGAAAATGGTGGCCCTACACTGCCGGAAGGGATGTTGCATTGCTGACTAGCTTCATTGGCCGAGGGTGCTACAACCTTAAGGGACGTTTGGTAGTTAGTCCAGGCTTGCAAATGCATGGTGGTTAAATGTCTATGCATGCAACTTGTATTGAGACTTTTCAGATTCTGTCCTCTGCTTAAGGTAGTTGAACATTTTTGACAGATGACTTTGCGCTGATCAATTGGATGTTGTTTAAAAAAAATGCCAGACTGCACTCTTTCTAGCATCGGATACCTTTTCAGGCATTGCAGACTGAGCTTTAACCGGATGGCCACGCTGTCCTCCAACAGGTTTTGGCTTTGCCACGCGTTTTGGGCAAGATACGGGCCCGGCAGATGGAACCTGTTGCGATGTTGATGCCTGCTGCAGCCCCTCCTCCTCCGCTTCAGAACTGCTGCCGCCTGCACCCTGTTCCCCCAATGGCTGCCAATCGGGGTCAAGAACTGGGTCATCTATTACCTCTTCTTGTAGCTCGTGTGCAACTTCGTCTGTGTCACCGTGTCGGTCGGTGGTATAGCGTTCGTGATGGGGCAACATAGTCTCATCAGGGTCTGATTCTTGATCATTACCCTGCGAGGGCAATGTTGTGGTCTGAGTCAAAGGACCAGCATAGTAGTCTGGCTGTGGCTGTGCATCAGTGCACTCCATGTCAGATTCAACTTGTAATGGGCATGGACTGTTAACTGCTTCACTTTGTAAGCCAGGGACGGTATGTGTAAAGAGCTCCATGGAGTAACCCGTTGTGTCGCCTGCTGCATTCTTCTCTGTTGTTGTTTTTGCTGAAGAGGACAAGGAAGCGACTTGTCCCTGACCGTGAACATCCACTAACGACGCGCTGCTTTGACATTTACCAGTTTCACGAGAGGAGGCAAAAGAGCTAGAGGCTGAGTCAGCAAGATAAGCCAAAACTTGCTCTTGCTGCTCCGGCTTTAAAAGCGGTTTTCCTACTCCCAGAAAAGGGAGCGTTCGAGGCCTTGTGTAGCCAGACGACGAACCTGGCTCCACAGCTCCAGACTTAGGTGCAATATTTTTTTTCCCACGACCAGCTGATGTTCCACCACTACCACTACCCTCATTACCAGCTGACAATGAACGCCCCCAGCCACGACCTCTTCCACCAGACTTCCTCATTGTTTTAAAAACGTAAACAAACTAACGGTATTTGTTGCTGTCACACAACTTACACGGTGAGCTATAACTTCAGTATGATTTAGCTACCCCTTTACAGGTGAGTGAGACCACAACGAAAATCAGGCACAATGTTACACACTCTGTTGTTGGTGGCAACAAATGAGAGAGATGCCACACACGCAGGACTGTCACTGAAGCACAAATGTAAATATTAATCTCCCACTGATTTGATTTTTTTTTTTTTTTTCAGGGAGACTTTAGGAAAAAAAAATAATAGAATAAAATGATTTTTTCAGGAAGAATTTAGAAACCAAATAAAATAAAATGATTTTTTCAGGGAGAATTTAGAAAACAAATAAAACAAAAAAAGGCTTTCTATGGCCCACTGAGTGAGAGATGACGCACACAGGAGTCAGGAGTGGCACACAAGCCCAGAGGCCAATATTTATCTCCCACTGATTGATGTAGTGATTTTTTCAGGTAGATTTTGGAACCCAAATCAAGCTAAAAAAATAATAGGCTTTCTATGGCCCACAATTGGAGAGAGAGAGAGAGATGGCACACCCAGGAGTCAAGACTGGCACGCAAGCAGAAAGGGCAATATTAATCTCCCACTGATTTGTTTGTTTGTTTTTTTTTTCAGGGAGACTTTAGGAAAAAAAAATAATAGAATAAAATGATTTTTTCAGGAAGAATTTAGAAACCAAATAAAATAAAATGATTTTTTCAGGGAGAATTTAGAAAACAAATAAAACAAAAAAAGGCTTTCTATGGCCCACTGAGTGAGAGATGACGCACACAGGAGTCAGGAGTGGCACACAAGCCCAGAGGCCAATATTTATCTCCCACTGATTGATGTAGTGATTTTTTCAGGTAGATTTTGGAACCCAAATCAAGCTAAAAAAATAATAGGCTTTCTATGGCCCACAATTGGAGAGAGAGAGAGAGATGGCACACCCAGGAGTCAAGACTGGCACACAAGCAGAAAGGGCAATATTAATCTCCCACTGATTTTTTTTTTTTTTTTTTTTTTTTTTTAGGGAGACTTTAGGAAAAAAAAAATAATAGAATAAAATGATTTTTTCAGGAAGAATTTAGAAACCAAATAAAATAAAATGATTTTTTCAGGGAGAATTTAGAAAACAAATAAAACAAAAAAAGGCTTTCTATGGCCCACTGAGTGAGAGATGACGCACACAGGAGTCAGGAGTGGCACACAAGCCCAGAGGCCAATATTTATCTCCTACTGATTGATTTATTGATTTTTTCAGGTAGAATTTAGAACCCAAATCAACCAAAAACATAAATAGGCTTTCTATGGCCCACTATTTGTGAGAGAGATGGCACGCTCAGGACTGGCACACAAGCCCAGAGGCCAATATTAATCTCCCTTTTTTTTTTTCAGGGAGAATTTATAAAACCAAAAAAAAATAAATAAATAGGCTTTCTATGGCCCACTATTTGTGAGAGAGATGGCACACTCAGGACTGGCACACAAGCCCAGAGGCCAATATTAATCTCCCACTTTTTTTTTTTTTTGTTCCAGGGAAAATTTATAAACCCAATAAAAAAAACAATAAATAGGCTTTCTATGGCCCACTATCTGAGAGAGAGAGATGGCACGCTTAGGACTGGCACACAAGCCCAAAGGCCAATATTAATCTGCCACTGATTGATTTATTGATTTTTTCAGGTAGAATTTAGAACCCAAATAAAGCAAAAAAAGGGCTTTCTATGGCCCACTGAGTGAGTGATGATGCACACAGGAGTCAGGAGTGGCACACAAGCCCTGAGGCCAATATTTTTCTCCCACTGATTGATGTAGTGATTTTTTCAGGTAGATTTTAGAACCCAAATCAAGCAAAAAAATAAATAGGCTTTCTATGGCCCACTGAGTGAGAGATGGCACACACAGGGATGGCACTCTAGCAGAAATGTCAATCTTAATCTCCCACAAAAAAAAAAAAAAAACAGGGAGTGTCCAACAATTACTATCTCCCTGCAGTAATCTCAGCCAGGTATGGCAGGCAGCAATAAGGAGTGGACTGATGCACAAATTAAATAAAAAGTGTGGACAAACAAAATAGATAGCTGTGCAGAAAGGAAGGAACAAGAGGATTTGTGCTTTGAAAAAAGCAGTTGGTTTGCACAGCGGCGTACACACAGCAATGCAGCTATCAGGGAGCCTTCTAGGGCAGCCCAATGAGCTACAGCGCTGAGGGGAAAAAAAAAAAAATGTAGCTTCCACTGTCCCTGCACACCGAAGGTGGTGTTGGGCAGTGGAAATCGCTACAGCACAAGCGGTTTGGTGGTTAATGGACCCTGCCTAACGCTATCCCTGCTTCTGATGAAGCGGCAGCAACCTCTCCCTAAGCTCAGATCAGCAGCAGTAACATGGCGGTCGGCGGGAACGCCCCTTTATAGCCCCTGTGACGCCGCAGACAGCAAGCCAATCACTGCAATGCCCTTCTCTAAGATGGTGGGGACCAGGACCTATGTCATCACGCTGCCCACACTCTGCGTTTACCTTCATTGGCTGAGAAATGGCGCTTTTCGCGTCATTGAAACGCGACTTTGGCGCAAAAGTCGCATACCGCATGGCCGACCACGCACAGGGGTCGGATCGGGTTTCATGAAACCCGACTTTGCCAAAAGTCGGCGACTTTTGAAAATGAACGACCCGTTTCGCTCAACCCTACTAAACATATTTGCTGTTGGGTTTTGTTAAAAATTTTGCACCATTTGCCCTCTATAGTCTGTTGCATTATCTTTTACAAGCTGCAAAATTAGCTAACTATGAATCCATCAAGACAACCTACTATGACTGCCTGATGGGGAGCCAGTAACCTTTTAATCTGTGTTTTTATGATCTTATAATAGTGGTGGACTGTTCAGCTACGTTCCTGCCACTGAAGACAGCAATCACGCCATGTGTGCAATGTCATGAGGTTTTACATGTGATGTGCGTCTCTTATATTGTGATGTGGTAATGTACAATGTGAGTAGTGTAGTGTGGGCTCGGCATCGGCCGACAAGACACGGATCCTTGTTTTTGGCACCGAAGATTTTTGGGACTGGCTGCAGCCAATGGAAATCATAGGCCATTGTGGGGATCCACCACAGGTTAACGGTACCGTAACGATATAATATATATATATATATATAATATATATAATCTGTTATATTTCTATATATATTGATATTGTGGATTTTAATAAGTTTATATTCAGTGTGCTATCCCAGGGGCTCCCATAAGAACTCTTCACCAGATTTACACCTGTTTCTCATATAGTTTATTCAATACCTTGTTTTGACCTCTTGTTTAGGTAAATTTCGTCTGAACCATAGTGTAATGTTATGACTGGCAATCAGGCAACACAGCGTGCAGTAATCAGCGCACATACAGAGATCTGGCAATAACCAAAAACAATAGGACGAGCTCTGAGACGTGGAATCTCTGTAGACTGCAGTACCTGATCTATCCTCACACAACTATAAGCAGCAGTGGATTGCGCCTATCCACTACCTATGCAACTCGGCACTGCCTGAGGAGCTGACTAGCCTGAAGATAGAAATACAAGCCTGACTTACCTCAGAGAAATACCCCAAAGGAATAGGCAGCCCCCCACATATAATGACTGTTAGCAAGATGAAAAGACAAACGTAGGAATGAAATAGATTCAGCAAAGTGAGGCCCGATATTCTAGACAGAGCGAGGATAGCAAAGAGAACTATGCAGTCTACAAAAAACCCTAAAACGAAAACCACGCAAAGGGGCAAAAAGACCCACCGTGCCGAACTAACAGCACGGCGGTGCACTCCTTTGCTTCTCAGAGCTTCCAGCAAAAGTTAATAGCAAGCTGGACAGAAAAAACAGAAAACAAACTAGAAGCACTTATCTAGCAGAGCAGCAGGCCCAAGGAAAGATGCAGTAGCTCAGATCCAACACTGGAACATTGACAAGGAGCAAGGAAGACAGACTCAGGTGGAGCTAAATAGCAAGGCAGCCAACGAGCTCACCAAAACACCTGAGGGAGGAAGCCCAGAGACTGCAATACCACTTGTGACCACAGAAGTGAACTCAGCCACAGAATTCACAACAGTGTAATACACTTAATTCTGGAACTCTGGGATTGGTACATTGAAGATGAGGCCATTCTTGGTGCACAGTGCAATTCGAGCATATACTATGCCTCACCATGCTGGTTTTTAGCATTTAGCTATTCATCCTTTATTACTTTATGTCCAGCTTTGCACATACTGGTTGTCTTACATATTAGGTTTGGGGCCTCATTCCTCTATCTTGGGTAGGCAGGGAGTTTTGGGAGTTTACCTATTAATTGTTTAACAGTTTACTCGCTAAAATCTAGATAGACACTTGGAGTGTTCTCATACAATTGTTTACATGTCTTTATGGGGTTTGAGTGATTGGACTGTAGGGGATGTAAATGCATATTGTTCCTTCTTCTCCCCAACCCCCTTTAAACTTGTACAGTGTTGTTTGTTAATGTGTTCAGACATGGTGGCACTGCTACACATAAAGTGTATTGTCACCGTATACAAGAGTACTGCTACACCTTTTGCGTATTACTCTGCATATTTACATATTGCTCTGATTGTGTACAAGTGTCTACTTGCTTTGCACACACATGTTGGTTAGGGAAAGTAAGTGCCCTGGGCCCATATAGTGTTAGGGGGAGTAGTACCCCAAGTTGGCCACTAGATGGGGGCATTATAGAACATGGACATAGTGATAGGTATAGTTAGAATAAGAGGGGCACAATGGGGATAAGTATAGAGTAGCTTCCTGTTTTAATCAGTTGGGGCCTGGGTGCCCGTGCAGCTCATACCGGAGCTGGCTAGCCCAGGGCACTTCGTGCCCCATAATGTTCTTTAGAAAGGATTAGGCCCACAAAGATATTTAGGGGGCCAGAACTAGAGAGAAGAAGAGCACAGCAACAGCAGAATCAGCAGTGCAGCTTTAGTGGGACTACAGCTACTGAACAGAAGAAGGCTGAGCCATTTGGGAAAGAGTTCACCAAGATGGATCAGATTTTCACATGGGCCGCCATTCTCAGAACCAGGGCGAAGCGACAGGGAATGCCCCCATGAAAGGCAGAAATACTGGACATTATAGACACTCCCGAACCGTATAGTACGGACCACCCCGATCGCAGGCTAAGCAACAGGCAAGGGACAGAGACACCGATGTCCAATGCTGTAACAATATGTGCCCTGGATGACAAGTTGCTGAGTAAAGATGTTGCAGTTGAAGTGAAACCGGACTGTGACTCTTTATTCTTGGAATCGTCTGCAGACGTAACTGACCCGCACCAGGAAGGCCCTGATGGCGTAGAGAAGCAGCACCGAGGTACTTTATGGGAAGGGGTCCAGGGAGATATGCAGGGTCTGATGTCGGCCATGGCTACCACTCTAGCACCCCATGGCACTTCCTTCAGGACACCCCCATGGCTTTACTTGTTATTTAAATGTTTGTAACCTGCGTGCCAATAAAAAGTTATGTTATTGCTATATGACATTTAGTGTGCACATCCTTCAGTAGTGCTTGTCTCTTCTTTTTTCTACTTTTCACATGGTTTTACTACTTGATGTGGCAGCTATACATGGTATTATTAGATTGTAGTGCGCCCTGTCTTCCACATTTACAACTCATGACTACCGCTCTTGGCCACTTTACAACCTCCTCTCAGCTTACTGATGACTACAAACTGTAGCGTGTGCCGCCGCCTCCGCATGGTTCCCCTCCTCCCACCATGCAGGGAATCCAGCTTACTCACTGCCCTGACATGATCCTTAAAGTGCTCCAGCTTCCTGGTCTGTATGTGCGCTGCAATTACCAGTGGCATGCCTGTGGCGCCCCTGGAGTCTAGTCACCACAGAGGTACTCCACCTCACCCAGAGTTGTGGTATCCCACTCTCAGGTAAGGAGGTGGCACCACCCAGGACTATAACACTCACACCCAACACACACCAGTTCAGTCGGGGCACCTGGTCGTACCATTAGGGAGGAAGGCCTCATCCCAAGCTGGATAGGAATAGGTAGTGGGAGTGGGTGGGGTAGGTAGGAAAAGGGGAGGAGCTGAGAAGGTGGGAAGAACAGTGCAGAGAAGAGTCTGAGAGGAGAAGTGGAGCTGAGGAGACATGAGGGTCTGCAGCTCCTGACAGCTTGAAGAGAGAAGTGAGAGGTAGAGACAGAAGGAAGCTCCCGGGAGGACAGAAAGGGTCCCAGGGGCACAGGTAGTGCAGAAGCCACCCGTGGGGCCCATATCCATGCTGACCGTAGTCGGTTGGAGGGACCAGGTCGAAGTCAGGGGACTGGCCTCATGTTAGTGGAAATCTTAAAGTTCAGCTAAGAAGCCGGAGGCTGTGGCTTTTGCAAGAGTCACAGCCACATACACCCATACTTCGCCCAAAAGGCAGCCGTATAGAATCCTGGGGACTGAGAGGATGTCGCCCGACCAGGTTCGTGGCTGCTGGCTTGGGACACTGTGGGTAAGGCGCTGGACAGAAGTGGAAGCCAGTATAGTGAGACAGGCAGAGAAAGGCATACGAAAGGAGTCCTGGAAAGTTGCATCCCAATCTACCTAGGAGTTTGCTGGATCACTGACCCGGAGAACACAGCATCCGGCTGGCATTTGTGGACTGGAGAACTGTGAGTAAAGTGGAAACTGCACCTTAGTGTCATTGCGTTATTCCTACAACACCTGCCCAGCATGACCACCACCGTCATCTTATCATACAATATTACATCTGTCCTGGGGTTAGCGCTACCCGTGGAGAGCTGCACCAACTCTGCTGCATCACCATCTGCCCCAGAGGATCTGAACTGCAGCGTCTGCCACCATCTCATTGCGGAATACCACAGGTGGCGTCATGAACAATATCCCAAACTTCCTCCCCATAAACTTTATTTCCCATTTTCCCTTTTATTATCATTGTTCATTGGATGCCCAGGGCCTGTGTGTTGGACTGTTGAATTGCCGCCATAGCTGGGATGCATCTTGTATAACAGGCATCCTACCCAATAGGGAGGTGCCTGAACAGCCCCTATAGTTAGTTAGGTGGTTTCTTGTGTGCAACTGTATGTTGCCAGGTCCCTGTCCCTATTCAGTTAAGCTATTCTCTTATCCTGTGTCCATTTAGTCTAGTATAGGTTGTCCTTGTTTCCTGTGACCGCTTTACCAGTGTCGCTATCCTGAAAACCGCATCATCTGTACTCATGGACGCATTGGCGGTGTCTGAACTATAACCTGAAACATGTGTTTCTGAACCTGTCCCAAGTGGCGGACCTGTCTGGCGCTGATCTCTGCTGGCTCAGAGTGGTCACAGACTGCTCCTGATGGTAATTCTGCAGCTTCCAGTGATGTTCCAGCTGCTTCTCTTCCACTCTGCTCTGTTGATGGGGTGTGACTGCTGACGTCATGCTGATTGACAGCCAGTTCTCAGCTGCATGACACCAACAGCCATTCCCAGTTGACAGAGCAGAAGAGGAAAATGTGTTCTGTTGACGTGCAATCAAATAAGGTAGAATCGCTGGTAGGAGTGGTCTGTGACTTCTCTAAGCTGGACAGAACAGACTAGTAGATAACAACTACTTGCCTGTCACTTCTTGGTCCTATGAGAAAAAATAATCCCAGACCACTCCTTAAGTGTACCTTCCAACCTACTTGTTTTTTTTTTCTCTATTTCCACACCCTCTCATCCCACAAACTTATTTCACAGCTCTGGATTTATAAAGCCAGAGAAGGGTTGCGATAGATGGAAAACAAGTAGGTGAGGAGGTGCAGTTAAATATTTGGCCACGCCAAGGGTGCACCGAGCATCTTTTCCCTTTCAGCACAGAATGAACTTCAAACCGAGTCCCTTTAATGCAGCCTTGCAAAAGGGTCCAAATGTGGAGTACTGACAAGCGGATCAAGCAGTTCAGCATGATTTGGGTGGCACAAACAAAAAAAAAAAACAATGTTGGTCGATACAACTGGGCTCATATTGGCGGTGCAGGGACAGAACCAGGCTGCTGGGTAGAGTTGAGCGACCTTGACCTTTTTAGAGTCGAGCCGGGTTTTGCGAAACCCGACTATGTCCAAAGTCGGGTCGAGTGAAATCGGCCGATTATGACGTAAAGTCGGGATCGACCGAAACACGAAACCCAATGCAAGTCAATGGGGCAGCATAGTCGGCAGTGAGTGGGGGCCAGGAAAACACCTAGAGTGCCCATTTTAATGTCAAAACCATCCATTCTTCTTAATGAAGCTTGTCAAGCGTAATTTACCTTATAATAATTGGAAGGCATTTGAAATTGGGGGTCATTTGGCTAAAGTTGTGGGGGGTAGGGCTGGTTCAAGTAATTAGTGGGCCCAGGAAATCTGGACCACGTCACGGCAGTGGAGCAGGGAGAGGTAAGTATTTCAACTTTGCAAGTGCTGTGAACCTGAGCAAGCAGGGGGGGCCCACTCGTTGGCATTGGCACTGGCACAGGGCCCCTCAAAGTACAGCGGTGTGTTTGCACGGCGGGGGCGCCTCCCACCGGCAGCAACACTTTTGCGTACTATGAGAGGCCCTGTGCCAGTGACGTCGCCAACTAGTATTCCTCCCCCCACCTGATGAAGGAACCTGCACTTTCATCTGCACCTTCCTCTTTGTCCCCGTGTAAGGTGGTATGGTATGCGGGAAGAGCAACCTGACTTTCAGCAGGGTCACAATGTTGTTGTGTAGCGTGCACGGGGAATGTTGCGTTATGGGTCAATGTACCAGCAGACTCATCTATCACTGGCTGGGCAATGGGCACGATGAAGTGGAAACACAGATATAGGCCCAAAGAAGAAAGTGGGCTAAATGCAGTTCAAAATTGGTAACACAGGAATAACCAGGGGGCATTGCAGTGGAGGACAACTGGAATGAGAGGCTGACACAGAGAGTAGGGCCAAATCAGTAAGTAGTCGAAATGCAGTTCAAAATTGGCAACCGTAGTAAACAGGCGGCACAGCTTTGTTCAGTGGAGGAGAACAGCAAGGAGTGGCAGACACCGATAGTAGGCCCCAAACCAACTAGTACGCCAAATGCAGTTGTTCCATTTAACCACAATTTAATGAGAGCCTGAAGATAGAAGCTCAGGAAAGGCAACCTGGGGAACACCTTGGAGTGTAACACACCATCTCTCTCCACCCCATACCCATTTTGTATGGCCTAATGCAGTGTACTTTTCTACAACTACTAAACGAGAGTCGGAAGACCGAAGCAATGGCAAGGAAACCTGGGGAACACCTTAGAGTGTAACACACCCTCTCTCTACACCCCATACCCAATTTGAAGGCCTAATGCAGTGTAGTTTCCAAGAACTACTAAACGAGAGCCGGAAGATCGAAGCTCAGGAAAGGCAACCTGGGGAACACCTTGGAGTGTAACACACCCTCTCGCTACACCCCATACCCAATTTGAAGGCCTAATGCAGCGTAGTTTCCAACAACTACTAAACGAGAGCCGGAAGATCGAAGCTCAGGAAAGGCAACCTGGGGAACACCTTGGAGTGTAACACACCCTCTCGCTACACCCCATACCCAATTTGAAGGCCTAATGCAGCGTAGTTTCCAACAACTACTAAACGAGAGCCGGAAGATCGAAGCTCAGGAAAGGCAACCCGGGGAACACCTTGGAGTGTAACAAACCCTCTCTCTACACCCCATACCCAATTTGTAGGCCTAATGCAGCGTAGTTTCCGACAACTACTAAACGAGAGCATGAAGATCGAAGCTCAGGAAAGGCAACCTGGGGAACACCTTGGAGTGTAACACACCCTCTCTCTACACCCCATACCCAATTTGTAGGCCTAATGCAGCGTAGTTTCCGACAACTACTAAACGAGAGCCGGAATATCGAAGCTCAGGAAAGGCAACCTGGGGAACACCTTGGAGTGTAACACACCCTCTCTCTACACCCCATACCCAATTTGAAGGCCTAATGCAGTGTAGTTTCCAAGAACTACTAAACGAGAGCCGGAAGATCGAAGCTCAGGAAAGGCAACCTGGGGAACACCTTGGAGTGTAACACACCCTCTCGCTACACCCCATACCCAATTTGAAGGCCTAATGCAGCGTAGTTTCCAACAACTACTAAACGAGAGCCGGAAGATCGAAGCTCAGGAAAGGCAACCTGGGGAACACCTTGGAGTGGAACACACCATCTCTCTACACCCCATACCCAATTTGAAGGCCTAATGCAGAGTAGTTTCCAAGAACTACTAAACGAGAGCCGGAAGATCGAAGCTCAGGAAA
The DNA here is from genome assembly GCF_032444005.1 of Ranitomeya imitator. Lineage (NCBI taxonomy): Eukaryota > Metazoa > Chordata > Amphibia > Anura > Dendrobatidae > Ranitomeya > Ranitomeya imitator. The sequence goes on from NC_091283.1 coordinate 798,847,494, forward strand.
GGCAACCTGGGGAACACCTTGGAGTGTAACACAACGTCTCTCTACACGACGGAAGGGCTGATTCTTAGGAAGGAAGGCTGTTGGAAATAAGCATTGCGCGTCCGAGGGTGATTATATTCTTATTAGGTATATACTCACCCTCGGACGCGCCCTGCTTCTTTATTTGGAATGAATGTTTATTTGCAATGTGGTGTTGACTTTCTCTATTATTTTGGTAATTAATGATTTTATTATTTTCATTATTTTGCATCTTCTCGGCAATAATATAAAGAAGACGCGACAGGACAACACTCGGTGGATGCCATATGTGTGTTTTCAATTTAAAAAAACTTTCAGTTAACTACTTGCAGGAGAAAGTAATTGTAGCTGGTGGCCATTTTTAGTACTGTACCAGATTAGAGTTGTGTGTTTGTTTTTAATGTTAAAATGTCTGCATTTGATATCTCACCAGTATTTTCTTTTTTATAAGCAAAATACTTATTTTTATATTTTCTGATGTTGGTTCCAGGGGTACACGGCCAGCAGTGCCCTGGTCAGTGTAGTAGTAGTTGAAAGAATGGACCGCAGACAGGCATCGAAGGCCTAAAATAATAACACATGGCTGTAGGCAATTTTAAATTGGTTCCAGGGGTACACGGACAGCAGTGGTGTGGTCAGTGGAGGCCTAGTGGAAGGAGTGACCGCAGACAGGCATCGAAGGCCTAAAATAATAACACATGGCTGTAGGCAATTTTAAATTGGTTCCAGGGGTACACGGGCAGCAGTGACCTGGTCAGTGTAGTAGTAGTTGAAAGAATGGACCGCAGACAGGCATCGAAGGCCTAAAATAAAAAAATTGGGCTGGCTGTAGGCAATTTTAAATTGGTTCCAGGGGTACACGGGCAGCAGTGGTGTGGTCAGTGGAGGCCTAGTGGAAGGAGTGACCGCAGACAGGCATCGAAGGCCTAAAATAATAACACATGGCTGTAGGCAATTTTAAATTGGTTCCAGGGGTACACGGGCAGCAGTGACCTGGTCAGTGTAGTAGTAGTTGAAAAAATGGACCGCAGACAGGCATCGAATGCCTAAAATAATAACACATGGCTGTAGGCAATTTTAAATTGGTTACAGGGGTACACGGACAGCAGTGACCTGGTCAGTGTAGTAGTAGTTGAAAGAATGGACCGCAGACAGGCATCGAAGGCCTAAAATAAAAAAATTGGGCTGGCTGTAGGCAATTTTAAATTGGTTCCAGGGGTACACGGGCAGCAGTGGTGTGGTCAGTGGAGGCCTAGTGGAAGGAGTGACCGCAGACAGGCATCGAAGGCCTAAAATAATAACACATGGCTGTAGGCAATTTTAAATTGGTTCCAGGGGTACACGGGCAGCAGTGGTGTGGTCAGTGGAGGCCTAGTGGAAGGAGTGACCGCAGACAGGCATCGAAGGCCTAAAATAATAACACATGGCTGTAGGCAATTTTAAATTGGTTACAGGGGTACACGGACAGCAGTGACCTGGTCAGTGTAGTAGTAGTTGAAAGAATGTACCGCAGACAGGCATCGAAGGCCTAAAATAAAAAAATTGGGCTGGCTGTAGGCAATTTTAAATTGGTTCCAGGGGTACACGGGCAGCAGTGACCTGGTCAGTGTAGTAGTAGTTGAAAGAATGGACCGCAGACAGGCATCGAAGGCCTAAAATAAAAAAATTGGGCTGGCTGTAGGCAATTTTAAATTGGTTCCAGGGGTACACGGGCAGCAGTGACCTGGTCAGTGTAGTAGTAGTTGAAAGAATGGACCGCAGACAGGCTTAGAAGGCCTAACATAACAAACTTGGGCTGGCTGTAGGCACTTTTAAATTGGTTCCAGGGGTACACGGGCAGCAGTGGTCTGGTCAGTGGAAGTCTAGTGGAAGGAGTGACCGCAGACAGGCTTCCAAGGCCTAACATAACAAACTTGGGCTGGCTGTAGGCACTTTTAAATTGGTTCCAGGGGTACACGGGCAGCAGTGGTCTGGTCAGTGGAAGTCTAGTGGAAGGAGTGACCGCAGACAGGCTTCCAAGGCCTAACATAACAAACTTGGGCTGGCTGTAGGCACTTTTAAATTGGTTCCAGGGGTACACGGGCAGCAGTGGTCTGGTCAGTGGAAGTCTAGTGGAAGGAGTGACCGCAGACAGGCTTCCAAGGCCTAACATAACAAACTTGGGCTGGCTGTAGGCACTTTTAAATTGGTTCCAGGGGTACACGGGCAGCAGTGGTCTGGTCAGTGGAAGTCTAGTGGAAGGAGTGACCGCAGACAGGCTTCCAAGGCCTAACATAACAAACTTGGGCTGGCTGTAGGCACTTTTAAATTGGTTCCAGGGGTACACGGGCAGCAGTGGTCTGGTCAGTGGAAGTCTAGTGGAAGGAGTGACCGCAGACAGGCTTCCAAGGCCTAACATAACAAACTTGGGCTGGCTGTAGGCACTTTTAAATTGGTTCCAGGGGTACACGGGCAGCAGTGGTCTGGTCAGTGGAAGTCTAGTGGAAGGAGTGACCGCAGACAGGCTTCCAAGGCCTAACATAACAAACTTGGGCTGGCTGTAGGCACTTTTAAATTGGTTCCAGGGGTACACGGGCAGCAGTGGTCTGGTCAGTGGAAGTCTAGTGGAAGGAGTGACCGCAGACAGGCTTCCAAGGCCTAACATAACAAACTTGGGCTGGCTGTAGGCACTTTTAAATTGGTTCCAGGGGTACACGGGCAGCAGTGGTCTGGTCAGTGGAAGTCTAGTGGAAGGAGTGACCGCAGACAGGCTTCCAAGGCCTAACATAACAAACTTGGGCTGGCTGTAGGCACTTTTAAATTGGTTCCAGGGGTACACGGGCAGCAGTGGTCTGGTCAGTGGAAGTCTAGTGGAAGGAGTGACCGCAGACAGGCTTCCAAGGCCTAACATAACAAACTTGGGCTGGCTGTAGGCACTTTTAAATTGGTTCCAGGGGTACACGGGCAGCAGTGGTCTGGTCAGTGGAAGTCTAGTGGAAGGAGTGACCGCAGACAGGCTTCGAAGGCCTAACATAACAAAATTGGGCTGGCTGTAGGCACTTTAAATTGGTTCCAGGGGTACATGGGCAGCAGTGTATGGTCAGTGGAAGTCTAGTGGAAGGAGTGACGGCAGACAGTCTTCGAAGGCCTAACATAACAAAATTGGGCTGACTGTAGGCACTTTTAAATTGGTTCCAGGGTAACACGGCCAGCAGTGGCCTGGTCAGTGTAGTAGTTGTAGAAAGAAGGGACCGCAGACAGGCTTCGAAGGCCTAACATAACAAAAATGTCAAAACAATGGTATTGTCAGTGCCAGGCATTGAAGGATGTCAGCGGCTAGACTACACATTGGTGAAGCTGTGAGAGATAATTTTGCTAGTGGTAGAGCACTGTTTGAGCTGGGGGGGGAACTGTCTTGTGGCCGGCGGTACAGGCACAGGGCCCCTCATATTACAACGGTGTGTCTGACGTTGGGTGCGCACCACCACCGCCAGAGACACTTTATTGTACTATGAGGGACCCAGTGGCAGTGCCGTCGACCAAAAGCGGCCACACCCACCTCTTCAGACAAACAGCACTCTCAAGGGTCCAAGCGCAAAGTGGCGATAGCACGGCCCCGTGTGGGGAGTTTGGCCATTTCGTGAGGTGGAAACATGTCGTATGCTGGACAATCAGGTGAAGAAAATTACGAGATTGGAAAAGTCATTCAGAATAGTCCACAGGCAAGACCTTTTCATAGGAAAGCTAGGTGTCAGCCGGGCAGGGTGGGGCAAAAGATTTTGAAATCCAGTTGTGGTTCATTTTAATGAAGGTTAGATCATCTACATTTTGGGTAGCCAGACGAGTCCTTTTTTCTGTTAGTATTGAACCTGCAGCACTGAATACTCTTTCTGATAGGACACTAGCTGCCGGGCAAGCAAGCTCCTGCAATGCATATTCTGCCAATTCTGGCCAGGTGTCTAATTTGGATGCCCAGTAATCAAATGGGAATGACGGTTGAGGGAGAACGTCGATAAGGGATGAAAAATAGTTTGTAACCATACTGGACAAATGTTGTCTCCTGTCACTTTGAATTGATGCTGCAGTACCTGTCCTGTCTGCGGTCATAGAAAAATCACTCCACAACCTGGTCAGAAAACCCCTCTGTCCAACGCCACTTCTGATTTCTGCCCCTCTAACACCTCTGGTCTGCTGGCCCCTGGAGCTCGTGTGAGAACGATCACGGGCGCTGTGTGCAGGGAATGCCAGAAGCAAACGGTCAACAAGAGTTGATTGTTTTGTTGCTAATATTAGTTCCAAGTTCTCATGTGGCATAATATTTTGCAATTTGCCTTTATAGCGAGGATCAAGGAGGCAGGCCAACCAGTAATCGTCATCGTTCATCATTTTTGTAATGCGTGTGTCCCTTTTGAGGATACGCAAGGCATAATCCGCCATGTGGGCCAAAGTTCCCGTTGTCAAATCTGCGGTTGTGCTTGGTTGAGGGGCAGTTGCAGGCAAATCTACGTCACTTGTGTCCCTCAAAAAACCAGAACCCGGCCTTGCCACGCCACCAATTTCCCGTGCCCCCGGGAAAGCTTCCTCATTAAAAATATACTCATCCCCATCATCCTCCTCATCCTCCACCTCCTCTTCGCCCGGTACCTCGTCATGTACACTGCCCTGACCAGACAATCGCTGACTGTCATCAAGGCTTTCCTCTTCCTCTGGTGCAGACGCCTGATCCTTTATGTGCGTCAAACTTTGCATCAGCAGACGCATTAGGGGGATGCTCATGCTTATTATGGCGTTGTCTGCACTAACCAGCCGTGTGCATTCCTCAAAACACTGAAGGACTTGACACATGTCTTGAATCTTCGACCACTGCACACCTGACAACTCCATGTCTGCCATCCTACTGCCTGCCCGTGTATGTGTATCCTCCCACAAAAACATAACAGCCCGCCTCTGTTCGCACAGTCTCTGAAGCATGTGCAGTGTTGAGTTCCACCTTGTTGCAACGTCTATGATTAGGCGATGCTGGGGAAGGTTCAAAGAACGCTGATAGGTCTGCATACGGCTGGAGTGTACAGGCGAACGGCGGATATGTGCGCAAAGTCCACGCACTTTGAGGAGCAGGTCGGATAACCCCGGATAACTTTTCAGGAAGCACTGCACCACCAGGTTTAAGGTGTGAGCCAGGCAAGGAATGTGTTTCAGTTGGGAAAGGGAGATGGCAGCCATGAAATTCCTTCCGTTATCACTCACTACCTTGCCTGCCTCAAGATCTACAGTGCCCAGCCACGACTGCGTTTCTTGCTGCAAGAACTCGGACAGAACTTCCGCGGTGTGTCTATTGTCGCCCAAACACTTCATAGCCAATACAGCCTGCTGACGTATGCCAGTAGCTGCCCCATAATGGGAGACCTGGTGTGCAACAGTGGCAGGTGCGGATGGAGTGTTTGTGCGACTGCGGTCTGTGGACGAGCTCTTGCTTCTGCAGGAGGACGAGGAGGAGGAGGAGGAGGGGGTGCGAACGGCTACAGACAACTGTTTACTAGACCGTGGGCTAGGCAGAACTGTCCCAAACTTGCTGTCCCCTGTGGACCCTGAATCCACCACATTTACCCAGTGTGCCGTGATGGACACGTAACGTCCCTGGCCATGCCTACTGGTCCATGCATCTGTTGTCAGGTGCACCTTTGTGCTCACAGATTGCCTGAGTGCATGGACGATGCGCTCTTTAACATGCTGGTGGAGGGCTGGGATGGCTTTTCTGGAAAAAAAGTGTCGACTGGGTAGCTCGTAGCGTGGTACAGCGTAGTCCATCAGGTCTTTGAAAGCTTCGCTTTCAACTAACCGGTAGGGCATCATCTCTAACGAGATTAGTCTAGCTATGTGGGCGTTCAAACCCTGTGTACGCGGATGCGAGGCTAAGTATTTCCTTTTTCTAACCATAGTCTCATGTAGGGTGAGCTGGACTGGAGAGCTGGAGATCGTGGAACTAGCGGGGGTGCCGGTGGACATGGCAGACTGAGAGACGGTGGGAGATGGTATTGTTGCCGCCGGTGCCCTAGATGCAGTGTTTCCTACTACGAAACTGGTGATTCCCTGACCCTGACTGCTTTGGCCTGGCAAAGATACCTGCACAGATACAGCAGGTGGTGCGCTAAATGGTGGTCCTACACTGCCGGAAGGGATGTTGCGTTGATGACTAGCTTCATTGGCCGAGGGTGCAACAACCTTAAGGGACGTTTGGTAGTTAGTCCAAGCTTTCAAATGCATGGTGGTTAAATGTCTATGCATGCAACTAGTATTGAGACTTTTCAGATTCTGACCTCTGCTTAAGGAAGTAGAACATTTTTGACAGATGACTTTGCGCTGATCAATTGGATGTTGTTTAAAAAAATGCCAGACTGCACTCTTTCTAGCATCGGATACCTTTTCAGGCATTGCAGACTGAGCTTTAACCGGATGGCCACGCTGTCCTCCACCAGGTTTTGGCTTTGCCACGCGTTTTGGGCAAGATACGGGCCCGGCAGATGGAACCTGTGGCGATGTTGATGCCTGCTGCGGCCCCTCCTCCTCCTCTGCTTCAGAACTGCTGCCGCCTGCACCCTGTTCCCCCAATGGCTGCCAATCGGGGTCAAGAACTGGGTCATCTAATAACTCTTCTTGTACCTCCTGCGCAACTTCGTCTGTGTCACCGTGTCGTTCGGTGGTATAGCGTTCGTGATGGGGCAACATAGTCTCATCAGGGTCTGATTCTTGATCAGCACCCTGCGAGGGCAATGTTGTGGTCTGAGTCAAAGGACCAGCATAGTAGTCTGGCTGTGGCTGTGCGTCAGTGCACTCCATGTCAGATTCAATTTGTAATGGGCATGGACTGTTAACTGCTTCACTTTCTAAGCCAGGGACGGTATGTGTAAAGAGCTCCATGGAGTAACCCGTTGTGTCGCCTGCTGCATTCTTCTCTGTTGTTGTTTTTGCTGAAGAGGACAAGGAAGTGACTTGTCCCTGACCGTGAACATCCACTAACGACGCGCTGCTTTTACTTTTACCAGTTTCACGAGATGAGGCAAAAGAGCTAGAGGCTGAGTCAGCAAGATAAGCCAAAACTTGCTCTTGCTGCTCCGGCTTTAAAAGCGGTTTTCCTAATCCCAGAAAAGGGAGCGTTCGAGGCCTTGTGTAGCCGGACGACGAACCTGGCTCCACAGCTCCAGACTTAGGTGCAATATTTTTTCCCCCACGACCACCTGATGCTCCACCACTACCACTACCCTCATTACCAGCTGACAATGAACGCCCCCGGCCACGACCTCTTCCACTAGACTTCCTCATTGTTTTAAAAACGTAACCAAACTAACGTTATTTGTTGCAGTCACACAACTTACACGGTGAGCTATAACTTCAGTATGATTTAGCTACCCCTTTACAGGTTGGTGAGACCACAGCGAAAATCAGGCCCAATGTTACACACTCTTTTTTTGGTGGCTGCAAATTAGAGAGATGCCCCACACGCAGGACTGTCACTGAAGCACAAATGTTAATATTAATGTCACACTATTATTTTTTTTTTATTTTTATTTTTTTCAGGAACACTTTAGAAACCCCCCAAAAAAAAAAAAATAGATTTTTGCAGGGAGAATTTAGAAAACAAATGTAACAAACTATATGCTTTCTATGGGCCACTGAGTGAGAGATGACGCACACAGGAATCAGGAGTGGCACACAAGCCCAGAGGCCAATATTTTTCTACCAATGATTGATGGAGTTATTTTCTCTGGTAGATTTTGGAACCCAAATCAAGGAAAAAAAATGTAGGCTTTCTATGGACCACAATTGGAGAGAGAGAGAGAGAGAGATGGCACACCCAGGAGTCAAGACTGGCACACAAGCAGAAAGGCCAATATTAATCTCCCACTGTTTTTTTTGGTTGTTTTTTTTTTTTTTTTTTTCAGGGAGACTTTAGAAAAAAAAATAATAAAAAAAATATGATTTTATCAGGAAGAATTTAGAAACCAAATAAAATAAAATGATTTTTTCAGGGAGAATTTATAAAACAAATAAAACCAAAAATAGGCGTTCTATGGCCCACTGACTGAGAGATGACGCACCCAGGAGTCAAGACTGGCACACAAGCAGAAAGGCCAATATTAATCTCCCACTGTTTTTTTTGGTTGTTTTTTTTTTTTTTTTTTCAGGGAGACTTTAGAAAAAAAAATAATAAAAAAAATATGATTTTATCAGGAAGAATTTAGAAACCAAATAAAATAAAATGATTTTTTCAGGGAGAATTTATAAAACAAATAAAACCAAAAATAGGCGTTCTATGGCCCACTGACTGAGAGATGACGCACCCAGGAGTCAAGACTGGCACACAAGCAGAAAGGCCAATATTAATCTCCCACTGTTTTTTTTTTTTTTTTTCAGGGAGACTTTAGAAAAAAAAATAATAAAAAAAATATGATTTTATCAGGAAGAATTTAGAAACCAAATAAAATAAAATAATTTTTTCAGGGAGAATTTAGAAAACAAATAAAACCAAAAATAGGCGTTCTATGGCCCACTGACTGAGAGATGACGCACACAGGAGTCAGGAGTGGCACACAAACCCAGAGGCCAATATTTTTCTACCAATGATTGATGTAGTTATTTTCTCTGGTAGATTTTAGAACCCAAATCAAGGAAAAAAAATATAGGCTTTCTATGGACCACAATTGGAGAGAGAGAGAGAGAGAGAGAGAGAGAGAGAGATGGCACACCCAGGAGTCAAGACTGGCACACAAGCAGAAAGGCCAATATTAATCTCCCACTGTTTTTTTGGTTGTTTTTTTTTTTTTTTTTTCAGGGAGACTTTAGAAAAAAAAATAATAAAAAAAATATGATTTTATCAGGAAGAATTTAGAAACCAAATAAAATAAAATGATTTTTTCAGGGAGAATTTAGAAAACAAATAAAACCAAAAATATGCGTTCTATGGCCCACTGACTGAGAGAGAGAGAGAGATGGAACGCTTAGTACTGGCACACAAGCCCAAAGGGCAATATTAATCTCCCTTTTTTTTTCCAGGGAGAATTTCTGAAACCCAAAAAAAAAATAAAATAGGCTTTCTATGGCCCACTATTTGTGAGAGAGATGGGACGCTCAGGACTGGCACAGATGGCACGCTCAGGACTGGCACAGAAGCCCAGAGGCCAATATTAATCTCCCTTTTTTTCTGGGAGAATTTATAAAACCAAAAAAATATTTAAATAGGCTTTCTATGGCCCACTATTTGTGAGAGAGATGGCACGCTCAGGACTGGCACAGATGGCACGCTCACAACTGGCACACAAGCCCAGAGGCCAATATTAATCTCCCTTTTTTCAGGGAAAATTTATAAAACAAAAAAAAAAATTAAATAGGCTTTCTATGGCCCACTATTTGTGAGAGAGATGGCACGCTCAGGGCTGGCTGGCACAGATGGCACGCTCAGGACTGGCACACAAGCCCAGAGGCCAATATTAATCTCCCTTTTTTTCTGGGAGAATTTATAAAACCAAAAAAATATTTAAATAGGCTTTCTATGGCCCACTATTTGTGAGAGAGATGGCACGCTCAGGACTGGCACAGATGGCACGCTCACAACTGGCACACAAGCCCAGAGGCCAATATTAATCTCCCTTTTTTCAGGGAAAATTTATAAAACAAAAAAAAAAATTAAATAGGCTTTCTATGGCCCACTATTTCTGAGAGAGATGGCACGCTCAGGGCTGGCACAGATGGCACGCTCAGGACTGGCACACAAGCCCAGAGGCCAATATTAATCTCCCTTTTTTTCAGGGAGAATTTATAAAACCAAAAAAAAAAATAAATAGGCTTTCTATGGCCCACTATTTGTGAGAGAGATGGCACACTCAGGACTGGCACACAAGCCCAAAGGCCAATATTAATCTCCCACTGTATTTTTATCAGGGAGAATTTATACACCCCACAAAAAAAAATACAGAAAAATGAAAAGGCTTTCTATGGCCCACTATGTGAGAGAGATGGCACACACAGGGATGGCACTCTAGCAGAAATGCCAAATTGCCAATCTTAATCTCCCACCAAAAAAAAAAAAAAAAAAAAAACAGGGAATGTCCTACAATTACTATCTCCCTGCCTGCAGTAATCTCAGCCAGGTATGGCAGGCAGCTACTATCTCCCTGCCTGCAGTAATCTCAGCCAGGTATGGCAGGCAGCAATAAGGAGTGGACTGATGCACAAATGAAATAAAAAGTGTGGACAAACAAAAAAGATAGCTGTGCAGAAAGGAAGGAACAAGAGGATTTGTGCTTTGAAAAAAGCAGTTGGTTTGCACAGCGGCGTACACACAGCAATGCAGCTATCAGGGAGCCTTCTAGGGCAGCCCAATGAGCTACAGCGCTGAGGGGAAAAAAAAAAAAAAAAAAAATTCCACTGTCCCTGCACACCGAGGGTGGTGTTGGACAGTGCAAATCGCTGCAGCACAAGCGGTTTTGTGGTTAATGGACCCTGCCTAACGCTATCCCTGCTTCTGACAAAGCGGCAGCAACCTCTCCCTAAGCTCAGATCAGCAGCAGTAAGATGGCGGTCGGCGGGAACGCCTCTTTATAGCCCCTGTGACGTCGCAGACAGCAAGCCAATCACTGCAATGCCCTTCTCTAAGATGGTGGGGACCAGGACCTATGTCATCACGCTGCCCACACTCTGCGTTTACCTTCATTGGCTGAGAAATGGCGCTTTTCGCGTCATTGAAACGCGACTTTGGCGCGAAAGTCGCGTACCGCATGGCCGACCACGCACAGGGGTCGGATCGGGTTTCATGAAACCCCGACTTAGCCAAAAGTCGGCGACTTTTGAAAATGTTCGACCCGTTTCGCTCAACCCTACTGCTGGGATCAAATACTAATACAGTATGCAATTTGCTACTAGGATTTTAACAGATAGTGGAGCGGTATATCTGTCTTTCTCTATTCATTCTCCAAACCGATCTGAACGCGTCATTGGGTTTTTACAAGCAGGCTCATTAATAACCCCCTCAGACAAGCTTTCAATTAGGTTTCCTGCAATCAATGAGTCTTTGATGATTTTCTCATTTGTTTACTGTATACAGCGAGGTGAGCCCCAGTTACTGACCTAAAGCCTGATACCCGCAATGAGACGAAATTTTAATGCTAAATAAACTTGTCCATCATGACAAAAGATTGATAAAAAAAATGAGTGAGCTAAACGAAATAATCAAGCATGTTTAACCATGTAATTATCTTGTAACTATTTCTCAGTTTATAATCCGGAGTGATTAATGCATCTCTTGTGACAGCTTAAAAGAAAAAGGTTATTTTCAAGGTAGATGCAGTTGTGTTTTTTTGTTAATTAAAACAGTAAGTGAGCAAAACAGAATCTTACACAATAAAAAAACAAATACAACAAACTGTGTAAATGCAATGTACACATTTTGGAAAATACATAGTTACCGTATTTTTCGGACTATAAGACGCACCGGACTATAAGGCGCACCCAGGTTTTAGAGGTGGAAAATAGGGAAAAAAATATTTGAAGCAAAAAAATGTGGTAAAATATTTAATAACATAAATAACTATTATATGTGGTGTTATTATATATAATAGTATGTTATTATGTTGGAAGCTGCGGGACCAGTGTGGTGTCTGTACAGTACTATATGAAGATGCTGGAGGGTGAGTATAAGAATGGGGGCACAGGGCTTATATTGAAAGCTCCACTCCAGCACTGCAAAATAACACTGGAGTGCTGCTTTAAAATCCTATGGGAGAACTATAACTCCCAGCATGTCCTGCAGATCCTATGACCTGCTGGGAGTTATAGTTCACCAAAGGAGTGGCAGAGTGCTTTATTGTGTTTTGTAAAGACTAACCTCTTAAATGTGGCAGCCAGCCAGCCACTGTGGTGAGGTAAAAGCATCCAATGACTGCACACAGAGCCCTCCCTCGTTTCCTTTCCACAGCACAGGTTATGAGGAAGCTGCAGATTCTAGTGGAGAGCCTGAAGGACCTGTGATGATGTCAAGAAGAGGGAGGGCTCTGAGCTGCCATGTGATGCTCCAGCCCGCCCACTTCTGACATCATCACAGGTCCTGTTTGTGCACAGCACTCAGCGTCCAGTCCAGGCATGGCAGGCAGGTATGCAGCGATCTCCTCTCCCCTCTGGCCCCTGCTGCTGCTGCCTCCTCTCCCCCGGACACACAGACCTCCCCAGCTGCTGCAGGAATCAGCGCTGGAGAAGCCATGTGTGTCCCTGCTTAAGTGCAGTATTCATGTGCTGCTCCCGGCTCACCTCTTAGCTGATAGGTGGGCGGGGAGCCGCTAATGAATATTCACTGCACTTAATCATCGGGACCACATGGTTTCCCCAGCACTGATTCCAGGCAGAGGGGACATCCTGAAGTGGATAACAGTGCGATCCCACTCACTGCTGCCCCCCTCCCCACATGCTACATCCGTACCATAAGACGCACCCACACTTTCCTCCCAAATTTGGAGGAAAAAAAGTGCGTCTTATGGTCGGAAAAATACGGTACATAGTTACATAGTTATTAAGGTTGAAGGAAGACTTTAAGTCCATCTAGTTCAACCCATAGCCTAACCTAACATGCCCTAACATGTTGATCCAGAGGAAGGCAAAAAACCCCAGCTGAGGAGATGAAAACTAAATCTCTGAGCAGTCATAAATACTCGGAGGTCACCCGAGCGTGCTCCGGAAAACCCGAGCGTGCTCCGGAAAACCCGAGCAACGAGTACACTCGCACTTCACTACATATTCACACAACATAGTGACGGAATAATACCACATAAAAGGAACAAATACCTCCATACCGCCACCAGATCCCATATTACCATCACATAGTGACCAAATAATACCACATACAGGGATAAATACCTGCACACCATAAACAGATCACATACTACCACCACATAGTGAGCGAATACTACAATACTGATTATTAATAAAAAAAAAATAAAAAAAACAACACTAATGCCATTATACACATGAGCTCTGTATATAATGTCAGTGTACAGGTAATAGTGTATAGTGTCAGTGTATACGTAACACACTGACTCACCAGTGACACCTCTAGCTGAAGTCTTTCATCTTTGCTTTTCTTATTCATGCAGCGCAGACTGCAATAATTTCTTCCTGCCAGGACTCGTCTCTGTGGATCGCCCCGTTAGGGCAATGGGGTACTCGGTACCGGGCCCTTCGGTTCTCGTCAGGGATGTCACGGTGGCTTGACCCGGTCTGAGGCCCTTTGAGGGGTGTCCAATAAAAGGACAAAAGTTTATAGGATAATGTTCATGACGCCACCTGTGGCATTCGGTCAGGGTGACCAACGCTGCTTAGGAGTCTGCTGGGGTGATGTTATGGCAGCTAGATAGTATACCTTCCTACAGGTGAAGTATGTCCCCAGGGCTTCCCAGAGTGTAGATGGTGGATGGTGGATGATGTAAGGCGCAGTGAATAACGAGGACACAAGGTTGCAGTTTCTTTACCTTTACTGAAGGCTTCAGCATCCACAGTCCAGGGTAGGGACCACGGGGTAGGCAGATTCCGGCCGGTCTGAAGGCAAATCCAGAGTCCCCTTATCCAGGTGGAATTCAATAGCCTTCCTCTAGCGCCTGAGTGTTGTAGTGCCTCCTTGCTGAGCTCCTCGGTGAGGTCCTCATAACTATCGTCGGTGTTAAGTCTCTTTCTCTCTCTCTGTTCCCCCTGACGGATAGGACAAACCCATATGACTGATGGCCTGAGGCTTTTTATAGGGACCTTTTGTGAATTCTGCTCTTGGGCTCCCTCCGGTGGTTGTAAGTAGCATTTTTGTGAGTTCTGCTCTTGGGCTCCCTCCTGTGGTTTTGAGTGGTATGGCTGCTTCTTGGATTTAGCTTCAGCAGCTGTTTTCACTGATCGTCTTTCTGGCTCGGCTATATTAGTCTGGCCTTATCCCTCATTCAATGCCAGTTGTCAATTGTTCCTGCCTGGAGTCATTGCTCTTAGGATTTTCCTGACACTCTGACCAGTTCAGCAAAAGCTAAGTCCTTGCTTGTCCTTTTGCAGTTCACTTGTTGTGGACTTTGTTGTTCAGCACTTTCTATGTTTTGTTCATTTGTCCAGCTTATCAGTATGGATCTATTCAGCTAGGCTGGAAGCTCTGGGCAGCAGAGTTTGCCCTCCACACCTTTAGTCAGGTGTGGAGATTTTTGCATTCCTCTGCGGTGGACTTTTTCTAGTTTTTATTACTGACCGCACAGCGTTCTGTCCTGTACTATTTCTATCTAGCTAGAAGTGGCCTCCTGTGCTTAATCTGGTTTCATACTACGTATGTCATTTCCTTCTCCTCTCACAGTCATTACTTGTGGGGGGCTAATCTATCCTTTGGGGATTTTCTATGAGGCCAGCTAGTTTTCCTGCTTCTATCTTTAGGGGTAGTTAGCTCTTAGGCTGTGACGAGATGCCTAAGCAGAGTTAGGAGCATTCCACGGCTACTTCTAGTGTTGTGTCGAGCTTAGGGACTGCGGTCAGTATAGTTACCACCTGCTCAGAGCTAGTCGCATGTCGCTCCTTAGCCACCAGACCATAACAGGGACCGTAGAGACGCCCCAGCCCCCACAAGTTGCCACCATGCCTCCTGGGTATATGGTCGGGCAGCCAACGTGGAATCAACTGTCCTGCCAGTCTCTGAAGTAAAGCATAGAGATCCTTTTTCCCTCGGTGTTCTGGCTACCGGTAGTGCGCTTCAGAAGGAGGCAGCCTGCTTCTAGCTGGTCTCCCCCTGATGTTCCTCTCCTTTTGCTATGGCTTCGTTTCTCACTCACTGCAACACAATTCCTTTCAATGTCTCTTTCTTTGGATGCTGCCGGACGTGGGGCAGGCACAGCTCTGTGAACCCTCGTTCTCCCACAGACCTTCCGTCTGCTCTCCTCTCCTCCTTCTAACATTCTTCCAGACTACCAGTTTTACCTAATTGTGAGGAGTGCCCTAATAGATAGAAGCATGGCTCCCCCTGGCAGCCTGGAGTGTGAAGTGTGTATTGTGGTTGTGATACTTGGACAGAAGATCTCCTTCATTGCCTTCAGACGTAACATCACTCCCCCTGGTGGAAGAATAACATTACTGCAATGACCAGGACTCTGGGGCGCTGCATCTGCATAAAATAACATATAGTTACCTAGAGCCCCACTCCCAGAGCACATTCTCCACTTTTTCCCTTTCTTCTACACTACACATCTGAATACAAACGTACACCCACCATTAATATATAATTGGTTATTATTAATCGACCACTGCGCCCCAACCAACTATAAATAGCCATTTTCTCCACTTAATAAATATACATTAATTAGCTCCTGTACTTTTTCCCCCAATTCATTACCAGTCACTGCATCCTCAATGCCCCCACTATGTGTCTCCTGCTTCCGATTTATTATATTTACATGCCCCTTCCACCTCAATTCATTGTCATGTCTCTCCCTCTCCCACCCCACCCTCTATTCATTATCATCTGCTCTCCCCCCACATTCAATACATCACTTACTCCCACCACCCTCAAAATTCGTCATTATTTGCTCTCCCCATGTCCTCATTTGCTCTCCCCATCCCCCACCTTCAATTCAATTGTTGTCCCCGTCTCTTACTTCATCATTTGCTGTCCTCCTCCCCCTCACTTCATCATTTGCAGTCCCCCTTCCCCCTCCCATCATCATTCGCAGTCCCCCTTCCTTCATCATTTGCAGTCCCCCTCTCCCCACTTCATCATGTGCAGTCCCCTTCCATTCATGTGCAGTCCTGTCCCCTCCCTCACATCATTTGCAGCCCCCCTCCATCATCATTTGTAGCCCCTCCATCATTTGCAGCTCTCCCCCCTTCATCATGTGCAGTCTCCTCCCTTTCATCATGTGCAGACCCCCTCCTCATCCATTTAATTCATTTTATAAAAAAAACAAAACATTTTACATACTGACCTCATAAGTGATCTCCAGCAGGCGCAGCTTCTCTTCTGGTCACAGTGTCCTCATACATGTTGGCGCGTATGTGATATCAATGCGTATGTGCTGACATCTGACCAGAAGTCCAGGGAGGGTGGAGGGAGTCGGAGCTGTGCAGCCTTCAAGGTAAACGGCCATGCACAGCTCCGAGAAAGCTCGGGGGCCCCAGTGCCGACGTGTGCACAGCAACCCTACAGCGCACAGCATGTTAAGGCAGGATAGGGCCCAATTAGCAGTAGCACAAGAGGGGGGCCCTACGGGCCCCATTGTGTGCAGCTGGTCATTGTGCCCCCATACAGCAGTAAGGGCAGTAATGCCCTGATTGCGGCCCTGCCCTTCCCTACAGGACCTCCCACATCTCGCCAACACTGGACTCACATCTTCCTTTAATTCTCCCACTAATGGGTTTCACCCACTTGCCTGCCGAGCTGGGCCTCAGTCACCTCTGAAGTTCCTTAATTATTCTTGCTGCCTTGCGCCTTCCAGTTCCACACTAGTTCTCTTACTATCCAGATCTCTGCACACTCTCGTCTCATCTTTTCTCTTACTTCACTCACTTCCTCAATCTCTCACTACCCATAGATTCACAATCCTCCTCCCCACTATGGGCCGGCCTTGCAGTTAACCCTGACACTGTCACTGCTGTCTGTTGCTGGGTAGAGTTAACCTTTCACCCAGTTCTGTACATAAACAAAGAGGAAGACCGTGACATCTTGTGGCTGTTGGTTAGTACTGCAGCCCACAGGGAAATTGGCACTTGTTACCACAACAAACAATATTTTACACAAGTACATTATTCATTGATGCCTTCAGGGGAGAGGATATGACAGCTCAACCACCCCCTCACAGTAACATCTATTCTTACCTCTAACAGGCAACTAAAACCGTAAAGTTTACTGCTTTTTATAAAGTTTTTTTTAAAAAAAAAGAAACCAGTAAGTAATACTGTTCTAGCTATTGATTTTTATTTATTATACATTGCTTATATAGCGCTATTATATTCCACTACGCTTTCCATACATTGTGAGCTCCATTGAGGACAGCAATAATCTAAATTCCCTGTCATTATGTCAGGGAGGAAAATGGAAAAACCCGGAGGAAAGCCAAGTAAAATTGATTGCATGGAGATATAAAATAAAGTGACGTGTATTCACCCCTTTAATCCTCCCGCTGGTGGTTCTCACCGGTCTCTGCTTACATCCTGCAGCAATGACTTGGTGGCCCTGTACATTTGACTGCTGCAGCCAATTATTTGCCCATGGTGGGTGCATAAAAAACCCTTTAATGGTTTTCAAAAGAAGACAAATCAGGATTCATCTTTCCAGCCGTGAACTTAGGTGTAACATAAGTTTGCATGACCATGTCTTTATGGAATGCATAAAAAAAAATCTGAGTTTGTAATAATGTGCATTAAAAAAAGAAAAGAAATTGATGTAATTACTATCAAAAAGATATTGTATGTTCGGAGGCCTGCATGAGTTAAGCAGCAGCCAGCCATTTCTAAACGCTGCTGTCTCTGACAGATGCCTTAGAGCCCGAGGCCGCAGTTAAGGTGACAAGATGCAGCAATTCTTTATGAACATTTCATTCCCACTCGCTACACGACGTAAATTAGATGGTGTGTTACATTCGGGCGATAAGAGAGATATGTCACCGCAGTGCTGCCCCATTGGATAGAAAGGGTTATCCTGCCGTGAATTTCATTACTGCCTTGATATAGTCAGAATTAGTTAGTTGACAGTGATGGTGATTGTCTTTCACTAGGGGTTTTTGGCTAGAAGCTGGTAGAATCTCATCCTAAAGCGAGACTTGGAAGCCGCTGACCTCTCCTCGCTGGTCCTGCTTGTAATGTACCTTTTGAACTCTGAACAAATACTTAGAAAATTACTGAAACTGTTTCTTCCCTCAGGTCAACAGTCCAATAAAAAACTTGTCCAACAAGTTCAATTCCGCAGCCCACGATGTAGAGGAAAAATACTCCTAGTGCACAAAAAGGGGGGTTTTAACCATTTTACTACCAGACTGGCTTGTAATAGTAAAGATTAAGTAACTGTACTAAAGGGCAGAGTTTACTTTATGGAAAATGTTGTGGATAAAGATTATTTTCGACGAAACCACTTAAACTTGGTAACTATGGTTTGAGTTTGCTGCATAAGAATTATCTAACTAACCTCTTCACCTAACGCATGAAAGCAATCAAAAATAGGAGACCGTACCAAAAATAAATGCAAAATCACGTAAATCTCTTTTTTGCTTTGTAAGGTTCGGCCAGGGCTGTAGTCGTGGCTAGGGTTGAGCGAAACGGGTCGAAATTGTTCAAAAGTCGCTGACTTTTGGCAAGGTCGGGTTTCATGAAACCCGACCCGACCCCAGTGGGGGGTCGGCCATGAAGTCGGCGATCTTTTGAATCTGGAATCGGAATTCCGATCCCGATTCCCGATATGTTTAAGATATCGGGAATTGGTATCGGAATTCAGATTAAAGTGTAAAATATAGAATTAAAATAAAAAATATTGCAATACTTACCCTCTGACGCGCCCTGGTACTAACCGGCAGCCTTCCTCCTTCGAATCCGCGCTTCTAGGACCTTGCCGTGACGTCGCGGTGACGTCGCGGCTTGTGATTGGCCGCGCGGCCGCCCATGTGACCGCTCGCGCGGCCAATCACAAGCCGCGACGTCACCCGCGACGTCACCGAAGGTCCTGGAAGGGCTGATTCTTAGGAAGGAAGGCTGTCGGAAGGAAGCAGGGCGCTTCCGAGGGTGAGTATATACCTAATAGGAATATACTCACCCTCGGAAGCGCCCTGCTTCCTTCCGACAGCCTTCCTTCCTAAGAATCAGCCCTTCCAGGACCTTGGGTGACGTCGCGGCTTGTGATTGGCCGCGCGAGCGGTCACATGGGCGGCCGCGCGGCCAATCACAAGCCGCGACGTCCCCCGCGACGTCACCGAAGGTCCTGGAAGGCTGATTCTAAGGAAGGAAGGTTCCCGGTTAGTACCAGGGCGCGTCAGAGGGTAAGTATAAGGATATTTTTTATTTTAATTCTATATTTTACACTTAAATATGGATCCCAGGGCCTGAAGGAGAGTTTCCGCTCCTTCAGACCCTGGGAACCATGGAAACCCAATGCACTGCATTGGGTTTCGAGTTTCGGCCGACCCCGACCCCGACTTTTTTATAGGATCGGCCGATTTCACTCGACCCGACTTTTCCAAAAGTCGGGTTTCGTGAAACCCGACCCGATCCTATAAAAGTGAAGGTCGCTCAACCCTAGTCGTGGCCGAGGACACCTGGGTTTCTGTTTCCTGGCCTCCCCTCACAGGAAAATTATCACCATTAGTCAGCATACCTGTGTCTTCAGGTACAGCTCCTTCTGGATCTTCCCTATGCTGTGGGAGACCCTCTCTAGGCAGATTTGCATTAATTGAGACACAGTCCGTTTTAATTTCAACAA
This sequence comes from Ranitomeya imitator, assembly GCF_032444005.1. Lineage (NCBI taxonomy): Eukaryota > Metazoa > Chordata > Amphibia > Anura > Dendrobatidae > Ranitomeya > Ranitomeya imitator. Next base: position 798,866,944 of record NC_091283.1, read on the forward strand.
GAACATCTTTACTGGGTTCTTCACCCAGTACTTCCAAAGTCTTCACAGCATTTACAACAGGCTTCACAAAAAAGTGTTCCTTTCCTTTCCCTGCACTTCTCTCATGGTAACATAGTGCGGACCCGGGTGAGACCTTCCTTGACGGTTCCTCAGCATCTTCTCTGCACAGCTCTGCTACGGATATGCATCCCTCGGTCTGTTTCACCCAAGACACAAGATCATTAGTTCCAGGAGTCAGAAGCCACTGGGAGAAAGACCTGCCCTTCTGTACTGTTCCCTGCTCTTGCACCAAGTCTTTACTGTCCAAACTCACTGCATCTGTGGGTTCCTCCAGTCGTTTCGCCCCGGCCTTGAGGCCTAAGCGATGAGTTGCAACATTCTGGAACCGCTATTGGCCCCCAACTGTACTGGCCCGCTGTTGTACTGTTCTGATACTGTGGATGACTGAGCTTCACTACTTTAACGTTTCATGGCTGCTATGGAGTCCGGGGCCTATAGCCCATGTGGACAGTTCGGGCATCCCTCACCCTCTGGCTTATCGTAACACCTACACTGACTTACCACACAGCAGCCCCTCCTACTATTAACCATCTACTTACACTATCTAAGAGCTGTGAGCACTGAAATGCCCCCCATTGAGTGGCCAATCCTATAAACTGCACTTTCCCTAACTTTATACATAGCAGCACATAAATATACATTACACATTTAACCCTTAAGGTAATACACAGAATAGTGTAGCATTACCCATGTGAAACACCTAATGGTAATACACATGATAGTGTAGCAGCACCAGTTAAATATGAGAAAGAGGCAAAAGATAAAAACAATAAAATCTTCTATTCCCTTACTGCTTCATAAATAGCACGGGACCCAAAAGGGAAAGTCCAGTCCAGGTGCCCAGGTGCATTGGACAAGCAAAAAAAACAACAGAAATCAAACACAATCAGTATTGTATGTAGTAAAAAAAAAAGAAAAGCACCTGAACACAAAATATAAATATCACCATGTGGGAGGGCAAATTATGAAACCCCCTAGAAATATTGACAAAAGTGCATCAGATATAAATCAAATGGAATTTTCAGCAAACCAATGATTAGTGTGACATGTGCATTGATGATGGAGGCTCCTACTATTGCTTGTATACAGCATGAGGCCCCACAAGTAATGACTGATATAATAATTAAAAAAAATGCTTGCCTCTCTGGATTTTCAGTCTCTGCAGCATGTGATCTGGGGCTCGGCATGGCTGGCATGATCTAGTGACATCATTGCGCCTACAGTTGATATTTAGACTATGGCATCACTGGCTCGCCATTCACACCAGGTTCTTTCTGATTTAAGGGTCCTATAGCAGCTATGGACTCCTCTGAAGGAAAGGCCAGGCCCACCAAAAGATTCTCCAGTAGGTTGGTTGACCCTGTACATCAGTTTTGATTTTTTTTTAACCTTCTTTACTTTCATATACAGAGGGCCGCCATTGTGCCTCACATTGTAAAGCATGTATATCACAAAGGGTGAGCTGTGCCACTGTGTCCATACAAAATCATATTTTAGAGTGTTATGTCATGGGTAAAGGTTGTAAAGCCAAACAATTCATTTCCTTTTAGATCCATGATACTTCTTTGTAATTCTATTGTTTTACCCCCATAGTTTTCAAAATGTGACTGATCCAATTTGGTGGAAGAAGCTTTTGCAATCACATTGATTTGCAGCTAAAAGGCTATGTCACTCTTCATAACATTATATAATGTATACAGTATATATCGCTAGATATCTCTATATTCATCTTCACATTGCGTGCACTGCTAGTACTCTATGGTGCCAGTGCCCCAAATGGTGGTCACATGACCACAAGTATGCGATATGCATACTGTCCGCCACAATCCAACTAGATGGGCGCAGCTTCGCTCAATGCAAGTGTACTGAGCGAGGCTGGAAACAGTCTAGTAGGAATGTGGCCTGGAGTAGACTGGACAACTCCTTTAAGGGGACTCTTCAAAAGAAGATCATGGTGCTATCTGCTGTACAATTCCAGTTCCCAGGGTTTTGTTAACCACAACTGATCAGAGACCAATAAAACTGCTTTCATCATTTTACCCCTTTTTGTGCAGTGATAAATCGTTACCAAAGGTTTCCAGGCCTTCCATATCTATCTGCCTTACAGTTTGCCCATCATAACACTATCTGGTAATATACCGTATATCAGTGTTCCCCAACTCCGGTCCTCAAGAGCCACCAACAGGTCCTGTTTTTAGGATTTCCTTAGTATGGCCCAGGTGATGGAATTGATGCCTGTCTAGATTATGGAGTTCTCACCTGGGCATTACTAAGGAAATCCTGAAAACATGACCCGTTGGTGGCTCTTGAGGACCGAACTTGGGGAACACTGCCGTATATACTCGAGCATAAGCCGACGCCCCTAATTTTGCCACAAAAAACTGGGAAAACTTAATGACTCGAGTATAAGCTTAGGGTGGAAAATGCAGCAGCTACCGGTAAATGTCAAAAGTAAAAATAGATACCAATAAAAGTAAAATTAATTGAGACATCAGTAGGTTAAGTGTTTTTGAATATCCATATTGAATCAGGAGTCCCATATAATGCTCCATAAAGTTTATGATGGGCTCCATAAGATGCTCCATATTAAAATATGTCCCATATAGTGCTGCACAAATGTTGATTATGACCCCATAAGATGCTCCATACAGACATTAGCCCCGTATAATGCTCCACAAATGTGGATTATGGCCCCATAAGATGCTCCATACAGATAACTGCCTGTTGTGAATTCTGCTTTTGGGCTCCCTCCGGTGGTTGTAATGCAGTTGTCCCTGGCCTGAAGTCCTGGACAGGTGTATCTGCTGATTGCAATTCTGACTGGGGTATTTAGGTTTGCAGGACTCATTAGTCCTTGCCAGTTGTCAATGTTTCTTGGGAAGTGTTGGATCTCTGTCTGGCTTCTCCTGCTTAGCTGCCAATTCAGCAAAGATAAATGTCTGTTTCTTTTTCTATGGCACACAAGCTGTGTGCTTGCTTTTTTTTATTGTATTCCTGCTCTGAGTGTAGGAGTCTCTGGAGTTGCAGATATACGTTCCACGTCTTTAGTTAGATGGAGGAACTTTTTGTATAATCTGCTGTGGATATTTTTGGAAGGGTTTTAATACTGACCGCACAGGACTCTGTTCTATCCTTTCCTATTTTAGCTAGAGTGGCCTCTTGTGCTAAATCCTGTTTTCTGCCTGTGTTTATATTTTCTCTCCTACTCACAGCCAATATTTGTGGGGGGCTGCCTATCCTTTGGGGTTCTGCTCTGAGGCAAGGTAGTATTCCTATTTCCATCTATAGGGGTATCTAGTCCTCCGGCTGTGACGAGGTGTCTAGGGTTTGTTAGGTACACCCCACGGCTACTTCTAGTTGCGGTGTTAAGATCAGGATTTGCGGTCAGTATAGTTACCACCTACTCCAGTGAAAGTTATTCATGCTGCACCAAGGTCACCGGATCATAACAGTACAACTGGCCAATAATGAGTTAAATGCATCTCAGAAGAAGGGAAGAAAGGTGTTGGGCCATTTTTTTTTCTTCAGTCTGCTTTATCTTCTCTTCCCTCTTTATCTCTGGGTGGCTGAGGAGCCTAGTGCGAGCATGAATGTTCAGGAATTAGCTTCTCGTGTAGACCAGCTTGCTGCTAGGGTACAGGGTATTTCTGATTTATATTGTTCAGACTCCTGTTTTAGAACCGAAGATTCCTACTCCTGATTTGTGTTTTGGTGACAGGTCCAAAATTTTGAGTTTTAAAAACAACTGTAAACTGTTTTTTTGCTTTGAGACCTCGATCCTCCGGTGATTCCATTCAGCAGGTTAAAATCGTCATCTCCCTGCTGCGTGGCGACCCGCAGGATTGGGCGTTTTCCCTGGAATCTGGGAATCCGGCTTTGCTTAATGTAGACTCCTTTTTTCAGGCTTTAGGATTATTATATGATGAACCTAATTCTGTGGATCAAGCTGAGAAGACCTTGTTGGCCCTGTCTCAGGGTCAAGAGGCGGCAGAATTGTATTGTCAGAAATTCAGAAAATGGTCTGTGTTGACTAAATGGAATAATGATGCTTTGGCGGCAATTTTCAGAAAGGGTCTTTCTGAATCCGTTAAAGATGTTATGGTGGGGTTTCTCATGCCTTCCGGTCTGAGTGATTCTATGTCTCTGGCCATTCAGATTGACCGGCGCTTGCGGGAGCGCAGAACTGTGCGCGCTGTGGCGTTGTCCTCAGAGCAGATTCCTGAGCCAATGCAGTGTGATAGGATTCTGTCTAGAACGGAACGACAAGGATTCAGACGTCAGAATGGGTTGTGTTATTATTGTGGCGACGCTTCTCATGTCATTTCAGTCTGCCCTAAGCGGACAAAGAGGATCGCTAGTTCATTTACCATCAGTACTGTACAACCTAAATTTCTGTTATCTGTGTCCTTGATCTGCTCATTGTCATCATTTTCTGTCATGGCGTTTGTGGATTCAGGCGCCGCCTTGAACTTAATGGACTTTGAGTTTGCCAGGCGTTGTGGTTTTCCCTTGCAGCCTTTGCAGAACCCTATTCCTTTAAGGGGCATTGATGCTACACCCTTGGCTAAAAATAAGCGCCAGTTTTGGACACAGGTGACTATGCGCATGGCGCCAGCCCATCAGGAAGATTGTCGATTTCTGGTGTTGCATAATTTGCATGATGCTATCGTGCTGGGTTTTCCGTGGTTGCAGGTACATAATCCTGTGTTGGATTGGAAGTCCATGTCTGTGACTAGTTGGGGTTTTCAGGGGGTTCATAATGATGTTCCTTTGATGTCAATCTCCTCTTCTTCCTCTTCTGAAATTCCAAAGTTTTTGTCTGATTTTCAGGATGTATTCGATGAGCCCAAGTCCAGTTTCCTTCCACCGCACAGGGACTGCGATTGTGCTATTGACTTGATTCCAGGCTGTAAGTTTCCTAAGGGTCGACTTTTCAACCTGTCTGTGCCTGAACATACCGCCATGCGGAGCTATATTAAGGAGTCTTTGGAGAAAGGGCATATTCGGCCATCTTCTTCACGGTTGGGAGCGGGGTACTTTTTTGTTGCTAAAAAAGATGGTTCCTTGAGACCCTGTATTGATTATCGCCTCTTGAATAAAATCACGGTCAAGTTTCAATACCCTTTACCTTTGCTTACCGATTTGTTTGCTAGGATTAAGGGAGCTAGTTGGTTTACGAAGATTGACCTTCGGGGGGCATATAATCTTGTTCGTATTAAGCAGGGTGATGAATGGAAAACTGCGTTTAACACGCCCGAAGGCCATTTTGAATACCTTGTGATGCCATTCGGGCTCACTAATGCTCCATCTGTTTTTCAGTCCTTCATGCATGATATTTTCCGGACTTATATTGATAAGTTCTTGATTGTATATTTGGACGATATTTTGATTTTTTTCCGATGATTGGGAGTCTCATGTGCAACAGGTCAGGATGGTATTTCAGATCCTTCGTGACAATGCCCTGTTTGTGAAAGGGTCTAAGTGTCTCTTTGGGGTGCAGAAGGTTTCTTTTCTGGGCTTTATTTTTTCTCCCTCGTCTATAGAGATGGATCCGGTTAAGGTTCAGGCCATTCATGATTGGATTCAGCCCACATCCATGAAGAGCCTTCAGAAATTTTTGGGTTTTGCAAATTTTTATCGCCGTTTCATTGCTAATTTTTCCAGTGTGGTTAAACCCTTGACCGATTTGATGAAGAATGGCGCTGATGTGGCGAATTGGTCCTCTGCGGCTGTCTCTGCCTTTCAGGAGCTTAAACGTCGATTTACTTCTCCTCCGGTGTTGCGCCAACCGGATGTTTCTCTTCCGTTTCAGGTTGAGGTTGACGCTTCTGAGATTGGGGCAGGGGCCGTTTTGTCTCAGAGGGATCCTGTTGGTTCCTTAATGAAACCGTGTGCCTTCTTTTCCTGTAAGTTTTCGCCTGCTGAACGCAATTATGATGTTGGCAATCGGGAGTTGTTGGCTATGAAGTGGGCGTTTGAGGAGTGGCGACATTGGCTTGAGGGAGCTAAGCACCGTATTGTGGTCTTGACCGATCATAAGAATTTGATTTACCTCGAGTCTGCCAAATGGCTGAATCCTAGACAGGCTCGATGGTCCTTGTTTTTTTCCCGTTTTGATTTCGTGGTCTCGTACCTTCCGGGTTCTAAGAACATTAAGGCTGATGCCCTCTCTAGGAGTTTTTTGCCTGATTCTCCTGGGGTCTTAGAACCGGTCGGTATTCTGAAAGAAGGGGTGGTCCTTTCTGCCATTTCCCCTGATTTACGACGGGTTCTTCAGGAATTTCAGGCTCACAAACCTGACCGCTGTCCTGTGGGGAAACTGTTTGTTCCTGACAGATGGACTAGTAGAGTAACATAGTAACATAGTAACATAGTAACATAGTTAGTAAGGCCGAAAAAAGACATTTGTCCATCCAGTTCAGCCTATATTCCATCATAATAAATCCCCAGATCTACGTCCTTCTACAGAACCTAATTGTATGATACAATATTGTTCTGCTCCAGGAAGACATCCAGGCCTCTCTTGAACCCCTCGACTGAGTTCGCCATCACCACCTCCTCAGGCAAGCAATTCCAGATTCTCACTGCCCTAACAGTAAAGAATCCTCTTCTATGTTGGTGGAAAAACCTTCTCTCCTCCAGACGCAAAGAATGCCCCCTTGTGCCCGTCACCTTCCTTGGTATAAACAGATCCTCAGCGAGATATTTGTATTGTCCCCTTATATACTTATACATGGTTATTAGATCGCCCCTCAGTCGTCTTTTTTCTAGACTAAATAATCCTAATTTCGCTAATCTATCTGGGTATTGTAGTTCTCCCATCTCCTTTATTAATTTTGTTGCCCTCCTTTGTACTCTCTCTAGTTCCATTATATCCTTCCTGAGCACCGGTGACCAAAACTGGACACAGTACTCCATGTGCGGTCTAACTAGGGATTTGTACAGAGGCAGTATAATGCTCTCATCATGTGTTTCCAGACCTCTTTTAATGCACCCCATGATCCTGTTTGCCTTGGCAGCTGCTGCCTGGCACTGGCTGCTCCAGGTAAGTTTATCATTAACTAGGATCCCCAAGTCCTTCTCCCTGTCAGATTTACCCAGTGGTTTCCCATTCAGTGTGTAATGGTGATATTGATTCCTTCTTCCCATGTGTATAACCTTACATTTATCATTGTTAAACCTCATCTGCCACCTTTCAGCCCAAGTTTCCAACTTATCCAGATCCATCTGTAGCAGAATACTATCTTCTCTTGTATTAACTGCTTTACATAGTTTTGTATCATCTGCAAATATCGATATTTTACTGTGTAAACCTTCTACCAGATCATTAATGAATATGTTGAAGAGAACAGGTCCCAATACTGACCCCTGCGGTACCCCACTGGTCACAGCGACCCAGTTAGAGACTATACCATTTATAACCACCCTCTGCTTTCTATCACTAAGCCAGTTACTAACCCATTTACACACATTTTCCCCCAGACCAAGCATTCTCATTTTGTGTACCAACCTCTTGTGCGGCACGGTATCAAACGCTTTGGAAAAATCGAGATATACCACGTCCAATGAATCACCGTGGTCCAGCCTATAGCTTACCTCTTCATAAAAACTGATTAGATTGGTTTGACAGGAGCGATTTCTCATAAACCCATGCTGATATGGAGTTAAACAGTTATTCTCATTGAGATAATCCAGAATAACATCCCTCAGAAACCCTTCAAATATTTTACCAACAATAGAGGTTAGCCTTACTGGCCTATAATTTCCAGGTTCACTTTTAGAGCCCTTTTTGAATATTGGCACCACATTTGCTATGCGCCAATCCTGTGGAACAGACGCTGTCGCTATAGAGTCCCTAAAAATAAGAAATAATGGTTTATCTATTACATTACTTAGTTCTCTTAGTACTCGTGGGTGTATGCCATCCGGACCCGGAGATTTATCTATTTTAATCTTATTTAGCCGGTTTCGCACCTCTTCTTGGGTTAGATTGGTGACCCTTAATATAGGGTTTTCATTGTTTCTTGGGATTTCACCTAGCATTTCATTTTCCACCGTGAATACCGTGGAGAAGAAGGTGTTTAATATGTTAGCTTTTTCCTCGTCATCTACAACCATTCTTTCCTCACTATTTTTTAAGGGGCCTACATTTTCAGTGTTTATTCTTTTACTATTGATATAGTTGAAGAACAGTTTGGGATTAGTTTTACTCTCCTTAGCAATGTGCTTCTCTGTTTTCTTTTTGGCAGCTTTAATTAGTTTTTTAGATAAAGTATTTTTCTCCCTATAGTTTTTTAGAGCTTCAATGGTGCCATCCTGCTTTAGTAGTGCAAATGCTTTCTTTTTACTGTTAATTGCCTGTCTTACTTCTTTGTTTAGCCACATTCGGTTTTTTCTATTTCTAGTCCTTTTATTCCCACAAGGTATAAACCGCTTACACTGCCTATTTAGGATGTTCTTAAACATTTCCCATTTATTATCTGCATTCTTATTTCTGAGGATATTGTCCCAGTCTACCAGATTAAGGGCATCTCTAAGCTGGTCAAACTTTGCCTTCCTAAAGTTCAGTGTTTTTGTGACTCCCTGACAAGTCCCCCTAGTGAAAGACAGGTGAAACTGTACAATATTGTGGTCGCTATTTCCTAGATGCCCGACCACCTGCAGATTTGTTATTCTGTCAGGTCTATTAGATAGTATTAGGTCTAAAAGTGCTGCTCCTCTGGTTGGATTCTGCACCAATTGTGAAAGATAATTTTTCTTGGTTATTAGCAGAAACCTGTTGCCTTTATGGGTTTCACAGGTTTCTGTTTCCCAGTTAATATCCGGGTAGTTAAAGTCCCCCATAACCAGGACCTCATTATGGGTTGCAGCTTCATCTATCTGCTTTAGAAGTAGACTTTCCATGGTTTCTGTTATATTTGGGGGTTTGTAACAGACCCCAATGAGAATTTTGTTACCATTTTTCCCTCCAAGAATTTCGACCCATATGGACTCGACATCCTCATTTCCTTCGCTAATATCCTCCCTTAAAGTGGACTTTAGACAAGACTTTACATAGAGACAAACCCCTCCTCCTCTCCGATTTTTACGATCCTTTCTAAACAGACTGTAACCCTGTAAGTTAACTGCCCAGTCATAGCTTTCATCTAACCATGTCTCGGTTATTCCCACTATGTCAAAGTTACCTGTAGATATTTCTGCTTCTAGTTCTTCTATTTTGTTTGTCAGGCTTCTGGCGTTTGCGAGCATGCAGTTTAGAGGATTTTGTTTTGTTCCAATCTCCTCACTGTGGATTGTTTTAGAAATGTTCTTACCTCCCTTCTGAGTATGTTTTCCTGGATTTCAGTGATTTCTGAGGTTTACTATTCCGTGTTGGCTGTTCATCCTGGCATTTTTAGTACCAGAGACTTGGTTGGTAGGTCCTTTTGGTGGCCTTCTTTGTCGCGTGATGTGCGTTCTTTTGTGCAGTCCTGTGGGACTTGTGCGCGGGCCAAGCCTTGTTGTTCCCGTGCTAGTGGGTTGCTTTTGCCATTGCCGGTCCCTGAGAGGCCCTGGACGCATATTTCTATGGATTTTATTTCCGATCTTCCGGTTTCCCAGAGGATGTCGGTTATCTGGGTTGTTTGTGACCGGTTCTCTAAGATGGTTCATTTGGTGCCTTTGCCTAAATTGCCTTCCTCTTTGGATTTGGTTCCGTTGTTTTTTCAGCATGTGGTCCGTTTGCATGGTATTCCGGAGAATATTGTGTCCGACAGAGGTTCCCAGTTTGTTTCTAGGTTTTGGCGGGCCTTTTGTGCTAGGCTGGGCATTGATTTGTCTTTTTCTTCTGCATTTCATCCTCAGACAAATGGTCAGACCGAGGGAACTAATCAGACTTTGGAGACTTATTTGAGATGCTTTGTGTCTGCTGATCAGGATGATTGGGTGGCTTTCTTGCCATTGGCCGAGTTTGCCCTTAATAATTGGGCTAGTTCGGCTACTTTGGTTTCGCCTTTCTTTTGTAATTTTGGTTTTCATCCTCGTTTTTCTTCAGGGCAGGTTGAGCCTTCTGACTGTCCTTGTGTGGATTCTGTGGTTGACAGGTTGCAGCAGATTTGGGCTCATGTGGTGGACAATTTGGTGTTGTCTCAGGAGGAGGCTCAACGTTTTGCTAACCGTCGTCGGTGTGTTGGTTCCTGACTTCGGGTTGGGGATCTGGTCTGGTTGTCTTCCCGTCATGTTCCTATGAAGGTTTCTTCTCCTAAGTTTAAGCCTCGGTTTATTGGTCCTTATAGGATTTCTGAGATTATTAATCCGGTGTCTTTTCGACTGGCACTTCCGGCCTCTTTTGCGATCCATAATGTCTTCCATAGATCTTTATTGCGGAAATATGTGGAGCCCGTTGTTCCCTCTGTTGATCCTCCGGCCCCTGTGTTGGTTGATGGGGAGTTGGAATATGTTGTTGAGAAGATTTTGGATTCCCGTTTTTCGAGGCGGAAGCTTCAGTACCTTGTGAAATGGAAGGGTTATGGCCAGGAGGATAATTCTTGGGTTTTTGCCTCTGATGTCCATGCGGCTGATTTATTTCGTGTCTTTCATGTGGCTCATCCTGATCGGCCTGGGGGCTCTGGTGAGGGTTCGGTGACCTCTCCTCAACTCCTCAAGGGGGGGTACTGTTGTGAATTCTGCTTTTGGGCTCCCTCCGGTGGTTGTAGGTGGTAATGCAGTTGTCCCTGGCCTGCAGTCCTGGACAGGTGTATCTGCTGATTGCAATTCTGACTGGGGTATTTAGGTTTGCAGGACTCATTAGTCCTTGCCAGTTGTCAATGTTTCTTGGGAAGTGTTGGATCTCTGTCTGGCTTCTCCTGCTTAGCTGCCAATTCAGCAAAGATAAGTGTCTGTTTCTTTTTCTATGGCACACAAGCTGTGTGCTTGTTTATTTGAATGTATTCCTGCTCTGAGTGTAGGAGTCTCTGAAGTTGCAGATATACGTTCCACGTCTTTAGTTAGATGGAGGAATTTTTTGTATAATCTGCTGTGGATATTTTTGGAAGGGTTTTAATACTGACCGCACAGGACTCTGTTCTATCCTTTCCTATTTTAGCTAGAGTGGCCTCTTGTGCTAAATCCTGTTTTCTGCCTGTGTTTGTCTTCCCTCTCCTACTCACAGCCAATATTTGTGGGGAGCTGCCTATCCTTTGGGGTTCTGCTCTGAGGCAAGTGTTGTGAATTCTGTGGCTGAATTCACTCCTGTGGTCACAAGTGGTACTGCAGCTTCTGGGCTTCCTCCCTCAGGTGTTCTGGTGAGCTCGTTGGCTGCCTTGTTATTTAACTCCACCTGATTCTGTCTTCCTTGCTCCTTGTCAATGTTCCAGTGTTGGATCTGAGCTTCTGGATCTTTCCTGTGGCCTGCTGCTCTGCTTAGATAAGTGCTTCTTTGCTTTTGTTGCTGTTTTTTCTGTCCAGCTTGTCTATTCGTTTTTGCTGGAAGCTCTGAGACGCAAAGGGTGTACCGCCGTGCCGTTAGTTCGGCACGGTGGGTCTTTTTGCCCCCTTTGCGTGGTTTTTTGCTTTAGGGTTTTTGGTAGACTGCAAAGTTCTCTTTGCTATCCTCGCTCTATCTAGAATATCGGGCCTCACTTTGCTGAATCTATTTCATCCCTACGTTTTGTCTTTTCATCTTGCTAACAGTCATTATATGTGGGGGGCTGCCTTTTCCTTTGGGGTATTTCTCTGAGGCAAGTCAGGCTTGTATTTCTATCTTCAGGCTAGTCAGTTCCTCAGGCTGTGCCGAGTTGCATAGGTAGTGTCAGGCGCAATCCACAACTGCCTTTAGTTGTGTTTAGGATAGGTTCAGGTATTGCGGTCTACAGAGATTCCACGTCTCAGAGCTCGTTCTATTGTTTTTGGGTTATTGTCAGATCACTGTATGTGCTCTGATTACTGCACACTGTGTTACTGGATTGCCTTCATAACAGGCAAGGTAGTATTCCTATTTCCATCTATAGGGGTATCTAGTCCTCCGGCTGTGACGAGGTGTCTAGGGTTTGTTAGGTACACCACACGGCTACTTCTAGTTGCGGTGTTAAGATCAGGATTTGCGGTCAGTATAGTTACCACCTACTCCAGTGAAAGTTATTCATGCTGCTCCAAGGTCACCGGATCATAACAACTGCCCCATATAATGCTGCACATGGCCACATAAGATGCTCCATACAGACATTTGCCCCCATATAATGCTGCACATGGCCACATAAGATGCCCCATACAGATATTTGCCCCCATATCATGCTGCACATGGCCACATAAGATGCCCCATACAGATATTTGCCCCCATATAATGCTGCACATGGCCGGATAAGATGCCCCATACAGATATTTGCCCCATATAATGCTGCACATGGCCGGATAAGATGCCCCATACAGACCTTTGCCCCCATATAATGCTGCACATGGCCGGATAAGATGCCCCATACAGACATTTGCCCCCATATAATGCTGCACATGGCCGGATAAGATGCCCCATACAGACATTTGCCTCCATATAATGCTGCACATGGCCGGATAAGGTGCCCCATACAGACATTTGCCCCCATATAACGCTGCACATGGCCACATAAGATGCCCCATACAGATATTTGCCCCCATATAATGCTGCACATGGCCACATAAGATGCTCCATACAGATATTTGGCCCAAAAGCTGTTGCTGTGATTTAAAAAAATAAAAAAATTACATACTCACCTCTCCCGTTCCACCGCTGACTGCCGCTGCGTCTTCCCATCCTCTGCACCAACATTCAGGAAGAGGGCGGCGCGCACTAATCGCATCACCGCGCCCTCTGACCTGAGCATCACTGCAGAGGATGCGGAAGACACAGCGGCGCCGTCGCTGCATGTCTGTTCTCCGGCACCGCATTTTCTTCCTGTACTGAGCGGTCACTGTTACCGCTCATTACAGTAATGAATATGCGGCTCCACCTCTATGGGAGGTGGAGCCGCATATTCATTACTGTAATGAGCGGTACCATATGACCGCTCAGTACAGGAAGAAACTGCAGCGCTGTAAGAAGCAGGGACGTGCAGGGACGGCGCCGGGAGTAGGTAAGTAGAATTACTCAGCCCCGGCTCCCCCTCCCCTGTAGACCCCTGGGTATGACTCGAGTATAAGCCGAGAGGGGGACTTTCAGCCCAAAAAACTGGGCTGAAAATCTCGGCTCATACTCGAGTATATACGGTATATATGGCAAAGGTAACTTTTCAGGCCTCCTGACAGTCTCCAACTGCTGCCAGGGAGATGTCTGCCTGTGGATTTCTTTAATCTCCTGTTTGATTAGATTTCTCACAGTTCAACTTAAAAAAAAAAAAAACATATTTGCTGCTAAAATCATTATGATCTGTAAGAATATAGTGGACACTTGAATTGTCATAAATATTATTATTATTAGTAGTAGTAGTAGTAGTAGTAGTAGTAGTAGTAGTAGTATTTATATAGCACCATTGATTCCATGGCGCTGTACATAAGAAGGGGTTACTGTATTTTCTGGCGTATAAGACTACTTTTTAACCCCTGAAAATCTTCTCAAAAGTCGGGTGTCGTCTTATACGCCAGGTGACGTCTAGTGTTTTTCTAGGCACAGCACCGCTCTCTCTCTTTTTTGCATACCCCTGGCATCCCAGACGCTGACAGTTTGCTTCACTTACACCTTCCTGGTGAGGCGCTCCCTCACCTCGTCATCGGGACAACTCCCCCCCACTATATGCGTCGACCGCAGATTGCTTCGCACCCACCCTATAAGACGACACCTGGCATATAAGACAACCCCCGACTTTTGAGAAGATTTTATATTTTAACTGGAAAAGTTGGGGGTCATCTTATACGCCCAGTCGGCTTATACGCCGGAAAATACGGTACATACAAATTACAGATATCACTTACAGTAAGCAAGCTAACAATTACAGACTGATACAGAGGGGATATATATATATATATATATATATATATATACTTGATGGTGGCCCGATTTTAACGCATCGTGTATTCTAGAATATGCCCACGTAGTATATTGCCCAGCCACGTAGTATATTGCCCAGCCACGTAGTATATTGCCCAGCCACGAAGTATATTGCCCAGTCACGTAGTATATTGCCCAGTCACGTAGTATATTGCCCAGACACGTAGTATATTGCACAGCCACGTAATATATTGCACAGTCACGTAGTATATTGCCCAGACACATAGTATATTGCCCAGTGACATAGTATATTGCCCAGCCACGTAGTATATTGCGCAGCCACGTAGTATATTGGCCAGTTACGTAGTATATTGGCCAGTTACGTAGTATATTGGCCAGTTACGTAGTATATTGGCCAGTTACGTAGTATATTGGCCAGTTACGTAGTATATTGCCCAGCCACATAGTATATTGCCCAGCCACGTAGTATATTGCCCAGCCACGTAGTATATTGCCCAGCCAGGTAGTATATTGCCCAGCCACGTAGTATATTGCCCAGTGAAGTAGTATATTGCCCAGCCACGTAGTATATTGTCCAGCCACGTAGTATATTGCAGTCACGTAGTATATTGCCCAGTGACGTAGTATATTGCCCAGCCACGTAGTATATTGCCCAGCCACGTAGTATATTGCCCAGACACGTAGTATATTGCCCAGACACGTAGTATATTGCCCAGTGACATAGTATATTGCCCAGTGACGTAGTATATTGCCCAGTGACGTAGTATATTGCCCAGTGACGTAGTATATTGCCCAGTGACGTAGTATATTGCCCAGTGACGTAGTATATTGCCCAGTGACGAAGTATATTGCGCAGTTACGTAGTATATTGCCCAGTCACATAGTATATTGCGCAGCTACGTAGTATATTTCCCAGTCACGTAGTATATTGCCCAATTACGTAGTATGTTGCCCAGTGACGTAGTATATCGCACAGCGACGTAGTATACAGCACAGAGCCACTTAGTATATTGGCCAGTAACGTAGTATATTGCCCACTGACGTAGTATATTGCCAAGTACATTTCAAAAACCTGACCGGCACATCCAAACATAGACTCAGTGTGAACAGGTGCTGAACCTAGAGTCGCCAACTCGTATATAGTTAAGTAAATAAGGCAGCACACTGCAGCGCTAGAACATACAAACTTGAAAAACGAAATTTGAACTGCATTACTGCACTAGAAATATGAAAAATGAGAGCGTTTAGCGCATAAAAATGGCCAATTTTATGTGTACCTGGTAGCCCCTTTACGGCATCTCTCTTATACCAGGTCCTACACTTGCCTTACCTCGCTGAGAATAAACGTCTCCATCTGAATGGGTACATGTGGAACCTCTTCCTAGACTAAAATTCTCTCTCTCTCTGTGGAGTGGTATTGGACCTGCTGTAATTAAAACACCTGTGGCTAGGAGGCGGAGTGCACGATCAGAAGGCTAGAGAATACATTTCAATGGACAATCCATCTCAATAAAGTGCATATGCTTTCATAGTAAATAGTCTAATCAAGACAGAAAGTGCATAAAACCTCTGGAGCAATACTAGTACCAGTGTGAAGTTGATCTGTGACCCTCAAGGACTCCGACTCCAACGTACATTTCGCCTAAGTGGCTTTTTCAAGGAGTCTCCATCTGAATGGGTACATGTGGAATGGGTACATGTGGATGTGCAGTGTGCTGCCTTATTTACTTAACTATATACGAGTTGGCGACTCTAGGTTCAGCACCTGTTCACACTGAGTCTGTTTGGATGTGCCGGTCAGGTTTTTGAAATGTATTCTCTAGCCTTCTGATCGTGCACTCCGCCTCCTAGCCACAGGTGTTATAATTACAGCAGGTCCAATACCCCTCCACAGAGAGAGAGAGAATTTTAGTCTAGGAAGAGGTTCCACATGTACCCATTCAGATGGAGACGTTTATTCTCAGCGAGGTAAGGCAAGTGTAGGACCTGGTATAAGAGAGATGCCGTAAAGGGGCTACCAGGTACACATAAAATTGGCCATTTTTATGCGCTAAACGCTCTCATTTTTCATATTTCTAGTGCAGTAATGCAGTTCAAATTTCGTTTTTCAAGTTTGTATGTTCTAGCGCTGCAGTGTGCTGCCGTATATTGCCAAGTGATGTAATATACAGCACAGAGCCATATTGCACAGAGTATATTGCACAGCGAAGTAGTATACAGCACAGAGCCACATAGTATATTGGCCAGTCACGTAGTATATTGGCCAGTTACGTAGTATATTGCCCAGCCAGGTTTGTCACAGGTGAAAAAATAAAAAATAAACATATACTCACCTTTCCGAAGGCCCCTTGTAGTCCACGGCAGCTTCCGGTCCCAGCGTTGACCGTGACCGTGATGTCATGGCAGGTCTTTCTGAAATTATGTCTTATATTCTAGGTTCTTCAAAGTAGCCACCTTTTGCTTTGATGACTGCTCTGCACACTCTTGGCATTCTCTTGATGAGCTTCAAGAGGTAGTCACCGGGAATGGTTTTCACTTCACAGGTGTGCCCTGTCAGGTTTAATAAGTGAGATTTCTTGCCTTATAAATGATGTTGGGACCATCAGTTGTGTTGTGCAGAAGTCTGGTGGATACACAGCTGATAGTCCTACTGAATAGACTGTTAGCTGCTGTTTTCTTGCCATAATACAAATTCTAAGTAAAGAAAAACAAGTGGCCATCATTACTTTAAGAAATGAAGGTCAGTCAGTCTGAAAAATGTTTCCCCAAGTGCAGTTGCAAAAACCATCAAGCGCTACAAAGAAACTGGCTCACATGAGGACCGCCCCAGGAAAGGAAGACCAAGAGTCACCTCTGCTTCTGAGGATAAGTTTATCCGAGTCACCAGCCTCAGAAATCGCAGGTTAACAGCAGCTCAGATTAGAGACCAGGTCAATGCCACACAGAGTTGTAGCAGCAGACACATCTCTACAACAACTGTTAAGAGGAGACTTTGTGCAGCAGGCCTTCATGGTAAAATAGCTGCTAGGAAACCACTGCTAAGGACAGGCAACAAGCAGAAGAGACTTGTTTGGGCTAAAGAACACAAGGAATGGACATTAGACCAGTGGAAATCTGTGCTTTGGTCTGATGAGTCCAAATTTGAGATCTTTGGTTCCAACCACCGTGTCTTTGTGCGACGCAGAAAAGGTGAACGGATGGACTCTACATGCCTGGTTCCCACCGTGAAGCATGGAGGAGGAGGTGTGATGGTGTGGGGGTGCTTTGCTGGTGACACTGATGGGGATTTATTCAAAATTGAAGGCATACTGAACCAGCATGGCTACCACAGCATCTTGCAGCGGCATGCTATTCCATCCGGTTTGCGTTTAGTTGGACCATCATTTATTTTTCAACAGGACAATGACCCCAAACACACCTCCAGGCTGTGTAAGGGCTATTTGACCAAGAAGGAGCGTGATGGGGTGCTACGCCAGATGACCTGGCCTCCACAGTCTCCAGACCTGAACCCAGTCGAGATGGTTCGGGGTGAGCTGGACCGCAGAGTGAAGGCAAAAGGGCCAACAAGTGCTAAGCATCTCTGGGAACTTCTTCAAGATTGTTGGAAGACCATTTCTGGTGACTACCTCTTGAAGCTCATCAAGAGAATGCCAAGAGTGTGCAAAGCAGTCATCAAAGCAAAAGGTGGCTACTTTGAAGAACCTAGAATATAAGACATAATTTCAGTTGTTTCACACTTTTTTGTTAAGTATATCATTGCACATGTGTTAATTCATAGTTTTCATGCCTTCAGTGTGAATGTACTATTTTCGTAGTCATGAAAATACAGAAAAATCTTTAAATGAGGTGTGTCCAAACTTTTGGTCTGTACTGTGTGTGTATATATATAATATATTTGGTACTGCCATATTCCTACTAACCCATACAATAATTTAAAGGGGCCCTTAGTGAGGGACTCCGCCTACACGGGCAGAGCCGCTGAGGTCAGTGTCACTGATTGGCGCTGACGTCACGTTGACAGCCAATTACATCGGGAGGTTCGGCTGCCTTTTAGTGGTGGACCTGGGAATGAGTTTAGCGATGTTTGTGTGTTTATAGAAAAACTGTGTCCTGGGACAATATATCCTGAAAGGAGACAACACCGTTACAAATTGAAGTTTTACATCATGCACTTAGCATTGCGGGGACAATCCATATCTATATATATAATTGTCTAAGGGGTACTTCCGTCTGTCTGTCTGTCTGTCTGTCTGCAACTTCCATAACAGAAATCCCTCGTCGCTGATTGGTCTCGCCAGCTGCCTGGTCGCGGCAGCCATGACAATCAGCGACGGGCACAGTCCAATTAGTCGCTCCATACTTCCCTGCAGTCACCGCTCACACAGGGTTAATGGCAGCGGTAACGGACTGCGTTATGCCACGGGTAACGCCCTCCGTTAACGCTGCTATTAACCCTGTGTGTCCCCAACTTTTTACTATTGATGCTGCCTATGCAGCATTAATAGTAAAAAGGTGTAATGTTAAAAATAATAAAAAAACAAAAAACCTGCTATTCTCACCTTCCGTAGTCCGCCGAGGCGCGCGCGGCTGCTGCCATCTTCCGTTCCCAGAGATGCATTGCGAAATTACTCAGAAGACTTAGCGGTCTCGCGGGACCGCTAAGTCATCTGGGTAATTTCGCAATGCATCCTGAGAACAGAAGATGGCGGCAGCCGTGCGCATCGCCAGAGCTTCGCTGGATCCCAGCAGGTGAGTATTTAACTATTTTTTATTTTAATTATTTTTTAACATGGATATGGTGCCCACACTGCTATATACTACGTGGGCTGTGTTATATACCGCGTGACTGCTATTTACTACGTGGCCAGTGTTAGATTCTATGTGGGCTGTGTTATGTACTGCTTGGGCTGTGCTATATATTACGTGGCCAGTGTTATATACTGCGTGGCCTGTGTTATATACTATGTCGCCTGTGTTATATACTGCTTGGCTGCTATATACTGCATGGGCTGTGTTATATAGTACGTGGGCTATGTTATATACTGTTTGGGCTGTGTTATATACTGCGTGACCACTGTTATAAATTGCGTGGCCTGTATTCACGCATCGGGTATTCTACAATATGTATGTATGTATATAGCACAGGCCACGCAGTATTTGTCTGCTATATACTACATGGCTCCTATATACTACGCGGCCTGTGCTATAAACTATGTGGCTGCTATACACATACATATATATTCTAGAATACCCGATTCGTTAGAATCGGGCCACCATCTAGTAGGTATATAATGCTCTCTGTGTCTCCGTGAGACATCAGAGAACACTCCTTTATCTAATGCTTTGTTGATATATCATATGATGAAAATTCCACAAAAGCATGTATCAATGGGCCCATAGCAGGTTGCGAGAATAGGGTCCTCAAACTCTATGGCAAACACTGACGCATACTGTATTTTTGCTTACAATAAGGATCCATAGGTCAGCCATATGTATGAGGCTGAAGACTTAGAGACATAATAGTACTTCCACTTAAGTGCATGGGGTCTTTTATTTTTTTCTATCGGGTTTAACACAAATCCAACAGTAAAAAAAAAGGTATATGGCAATGAATATTGGCTTTACAAAGGAATTTAGGAATTTTCTCCTAGAAAACTTGCTTTATGGGAGGTATAGTTCTGTACATATGGCACCTGATGGAGCCTACATGGCGAAACATGTGGCTCTACTGTAGGGGTTATATGATCTTTGTGAATCGCTGACACCATGGGTATAGTTCTTCTATGTTTATGAGGCTTAAGCCACAAGTGTTATATTCAGATTTTGGATGCTGTGATCTACTTATAATCAGGTGGAAAAATGGACCTCTAGTTCAGGTTTTAGCGAAGGTCATCAAATAATGCAGAACATCAATTTGGTTCATCATCATCATCATCATCATCCATCTTTGTGTTTATTACTTTTTCTATGGTGAATGTGATGAAAATAAATCATGCCTAACTGCAGGATTTTGCTTGCACTTTATTTACTGGCTACTTGGTTAAGGGAAGTTGGTAAAATCTATTCATCAAGTCAACAATTTCTATTCGAGGCAACTGGAAAAATTGCAGAATATCTACAAAAATCCTGTAATTTTACTTTCCTTACCATCACGGAATCAGATAATTTTCTCTGAATGATGTACCGGCATTTAAGAAAATCGGGTTCTGCGATAACATTCCTGTAGAGTTTTATCCGATGCTAAAATCCCTCTAGTCCAAAGAAAAAGGGCCATTTGGGGGCCGGATATGTATGATTAAGAGATTGCCTGTCAATTGAAGAATTGTATTTTTTACAGTTCCCAGCACAAACCCTCTCATTTATATGTAAAGCAGCCATTAGTCATAGTTGTGTTCCCTCACACTGCCTGATGCACAATCACATTTTACAGAGAATGAATCTTTCAGCGCAGCTGCTCTGTTATGAATAATCCGCATCGGCTCCTATAAATCACAAAAAAATCATACACCTCATTTTCTTGATTCTTATACTAAGCCATATATTTTACATGAGGATGAGCTAAATATTCATGAGGAGTTTTTGAAAAGAAATCTTTGCAAGCATTTGACTGTGTGTTTTATTTATTTCCAAATATTTCCATCTTTTTTCAACACTTGGGCGCCAGATTCCTTAAAGCATTTACAGCGGGTTTTTTTTTTTCTCCCGCGTATCAAGCGCATAGCGTCTTAATATTTAATTTATTTAACACTTATGAAAAATAATGCCTTTAATTCAAATAAGACTTGGGTTTTCGATCTGTTGGAGAGAACGGTTTTACATGCACATTGTATATTAAAATGGAATATATAGATGTGCATGTGCGGGAATTTATTGTACATATGGAAGAAGTGAGGTTTATGTCAACATCATTCGTAAGCGAAGGTTTATTTTCCCGGCATTCTGTCAAGGAAGAAAACCAATAAGTCTCGTATGTGGCCTGTACTAAGCAATACGAGAAACATATGGTTATTGTACAAGACACGCCAGCCCTCAGCATTTTATCATAAAAGAAAATTATTATTAAGGAAAAGACAAAGATAAATAAATGGATTATGAACTCTTAAAATATGATATTCTTAAAGGTACCATAGCATTATTTTTAAAGGGAACCTGTCATGTCCCCAAATGCTACCAACTTGTAGGTAAATAGCATTAGGACGACGTCTGGCCGCATTACTGAAAGAGCGAATACCAGAAGAAAATGTACTTTATTGCTACCTAGAGATACCAGCTTTTAGTCATTGATGCCAGCTAGTCACTCCTCAGTACGTAGTGGACAGCGAGTGTAAGAATACCCCAGGCGAGTTGTCAGAGCCAGCAGTCAATCAAAAGGTTGGCGCTACTTGCAGTCGCCGCTCAGTGTTGTCCATGATGATTGTAGCATCTCTGTGCCCGCCTTTATAACTGAAAGCCGGCGGCTTCTGGGAGGAATAAAGTTAATTTTCCACTGGTAGCTGGGCTTTCAGTAAAGCTGGCAAATAGTATTGTAATGCTATTATACTGCAGATTAATCCTTTATCTGCAGATTTTTAGCATTTGGGGACATGACCATTTCACTTTTTATATAAGTTATCAAAAATACAAATGTATTTTTTTGGGGGGGTGAGGGCTAATGTTATGGAAAATAGTAGAAGTAAAGTAGGGCCATACTTGCACTTTTTCATAGGTTGGACCTTAATGTTTGTACCAGAATACAGCCATACAATGCTGAACAAAATAATAGATCAGCAGTGCACCATACCGAAATTTTTGCCCAAATAATATTCTCAAACCGTATCCAAATAGTAAAATCATATACTCTACTATTATCTTGCTCTTTAAAGGGCTCATTCTCAGTGGAGGGGTACCAAAAATGGGGGCTCAGGTCAGTGGCTCCATCCTTCAAATTTAGCCTTAAGCTTTTTTTGCTGCTGTCAACAGCTAAAACATTTATTTGTTCATTTTATGTAAGATTTTGTGGATGACTGTATGGGATCTATGCTAATTGTTACCTATTCTCACTTTTGCAGCCGACTCTCCTGTTGGCCCCAGTTCTGTCTGGCTTCTGAGTCTGGTCCCATGGCTCTGTAGATTTGCCTGAGGCTCTCCTGCCAGTTGCAGAAGCATTTCATTGCTGTAACTGGCATTTTCTTTG
Organism: Ranitomeya imitator; assembly: GCF_032444005.1. Taxonomy (NCBI): domain Eukaryota; kingdom Metazoa; phylum Chordata; class Amphibia; order Anura; family Dendrobatidae; genus Ranitomeya; species Ranitomeya imitator. Next base: position 798,889,131 of record NC_091283.1, read on the forward strand.
GATGATACCCAGATGACTTTTTAACAATGAACTCCGTTTGGTTCTTTTGCCAGCAGAGTAGGGTAGAGGCTTTGCCCGGTTTTTGGCTGATTATATTCCTTAGTTTGCTACAAGTTCCTTTGCTACAGAGCACCCTCCAGCAATAAGACTCTGCACCCCAGTTTAGCAAGCATTAAACTTTGGGGACTTTGAGAATAGACTTTTGTTGTGAGAAATGTAACCTTATCTGTAAACCATTGATCCTACAAGCACTGCAATGGCAACACTCCCAACAGTAGACATCTATGTCTCTTTAAACCACGGCACTCCAGATGTGAAGGTACAAAAGTAGGTACACAGCCTTGTACACTGTAAATCCAAAGAACTAAGAACGCATGTGCATGTATATATAATATATAGAGAGAAAGAGGATATATTTACTATCCCTGCAAGCATCCTGTATTTCTTCTATAGCGCTTTGTCACAACTTTATACCTGAAGGTGAGTCAATGACTGAAACGTTGTACACTCGTTCACTCGTTATTGTATTGTAAATACATTTCCTATCTCATATTTGAGTGCCTAGTTCTTTGGATTTACAGTAGATGTCATAGATAAAAATTTAAAATCCATAAGACCTTTCCGGAGAGGGGACATATCACCCTCACATTGAACATATAGGATTAATTATAACTGGGGAACAAAGAAACTAATTATAACTGGTTAAGTGAGGAAGAACTAAAGGTACCGTCACACATAACGATATCGTTAACGATATCTTTGCTTTTTGTGACGTAGCAACGATATCGTTAACGAAATCGTTATGTGTGACAGCGACCAACGATCAGGCCCCTGCTGGGAGATCGTTGGTCGCTGGGGAAAGTTCAGCACTTTATTTCGTCGCTGGATCTCCCGCTGACATCGCTGAATCAGCGTGTGTGATGCCGATTCAGCGATGTCTTCACTGGTAACCAGGGTAAACATTGGGTTACTAAGCGCAGGGCCGCGCTTAGTAACCCGATGTTTACCCTGGTTACCGTTGTAAATGTAAAAAAACAAACACTACATACTTACTTTCCGGTGTCTGGTCAGGTCCCTCACCGTCAGCTTCCCGCACTGCCTGGTGAGCACCGGCCAGCCGTAAAGCACAGCACAGCGGTGACGTCACCTCTGTACTTTACGGCCGGCGCTCAGTCAGTGCGGGAAGCTGAAGGCGTGGGACATGACCAGACACCGGGAATGTAAGTATGTAGTGTTTGTTTTTTTACATTTACAACGGTAACCAGGGTAAACATCAGGTTACTAAGCGCGGCCCTGCGCTTAGTAACCCGATGTTTACCCTGGTTACCCGGGGACTTCGGGATCGTTGGTCGTTGGAGAGCTGTCTGTGTGACAGCTCTCCAGCGACCAAACAGCGACGCTGCAGCGATCGACATCGTTGTCGGTATCGCTGCAGCGTCACTAAGTGTGACGGTACCTTTACACTTCAATCTCCTCTGAAATTGGGACCTCTTGCAGTGAACAGGTAATGAAAACAGGAGATTTGCTCTGTGATAAAAACACCAAGACTGAGTTTCATTTATTTAGAGGCAGAACTATATCTCACCTCCCCAGGCATAAACTTCCTCTGATGAAAGCATGGCTCTCAGACCTTTTGGAGCCAGTGGTCAGTGATGAATATTGGGGTTTGTATTGATATGATATTTATGGAACATATATTTTGTGTGGTTTGTCAGCCCTGGAAGGTACAGCTTGCTGTGGTTTCTGTCCGTTTTCTTAAGGAGTACCTCCGTATACTAAGCTCTGAGCAATTTCTGAGACACAGGTAATTTTCTTTCGTTATCTCTTTAATTTTATGAAACTTTAAATACTGCATTGTTTTGTTATCATTTTGTATCATAAGCCACATGCTACCTGTAACAGGCATCCAACCGGCCTGTATAAACGACTGGAGTTGGCAGTGTGTGTGTGTGTGTGTGTGTGTGTGTGTGTGTGTGTGTGTGTGTGTATGTATATGTACAGTTAGGGCCAGAAATATTTGGATAGTGACACAATTTTCGCGAGTTGGGCTCTGCATGCCACCACATTGGATTTGAAATGAAACCTCTACAACAGAATTCAAGTGCAGATTGTAACGTTTAATTTGAAGGGTTGAACAAAAATATCTGATAGAAAATGTAGGAATTGTACACATTTCTTTACAAACACTCCACATTTTAGGAGGTCAAAAGTAATTGGACAAATAAACATAACCCAAACAAAATATTTTTATTTTCAATATTTTGTTGCAAATCCTTTGGAGGCAATCACTGCCTTAAGTCTGGAACCCATGGACATCACCAAACGCTGGGTTTCCTCCTTCTTAATGCTTTGCCAGGCCTTTACAGCCGCAGCCTTCAGGTCTTGCTTGTTTGTGGGTCTTTCCGTCTTAAGTCTGGATTTGAGCAAGTGAAATGCATGCTCAATTGGGTTTAGATCTGGAGATTGACTTGGCCATTGCAGAATGTTCCACTTTTTGGCACTCATGAACTCCTGGGTAGCTTTGGCTGTATGCTTGGGGTCATTGTCCATCTGTACTATGAAGCGCCGTCCAATCAACTTTGCAGCATTTGGCTGAATCTGGGCTGAAAGTATATCCCGGTACACTTCAGAATTCATCCGGCTACTCTTGTCTGCTCTTATGTCATCAATAAACACAAGTGACCCAGTGCCATTGAAAGCCATGCATGCCCATGCCATCACGTTGCCTCCACCATGTTTTACAGAGGATGTGGTGTGCCTTGGATCATGTGCCGTTCCCTTTCTTCTCCAAACTTTTTTCTTCCCATCATTCTGGTACAGGTTGATCTTTGTCTCATCTGTCCATAGAATACTTTTCCAGAACTGAGCTGGCTTCTTGAGGTGTTTTTCTGCAAATTTAACTCTGGCCTGTCTATTTTTGGTATTGATGAATGGTTTGCATCTAGATGTGAACCCTTTGTATTTACTGTCATGGAGTCTTCTCTTTACTGTTGACTTAGAGACAGATACACCTACTTCACTGAGAGTGTTCTGGACTTCAGTTGATGTTGTGAACGGGTTCTTCTTCACCAAATTAAGTATGCGGCGATCATCCACCACTGTTGTCATCCGTGGACGCCCAGGCCTTTTTGAGTTCCCAAGCTCACCAGTCAATTCCTTTTTTCTCAGAATGTACCCAACTGTTGATTTTGCTACTCCAAGCATGTCTGCTATCTCTCTGATGGATTTTTTCTTTTTTTCAGCCTCAGGATGTTCTGCTTCACCTCAATTGAGAGTTCCTTTGACCGCATGTTGTCTGCTCACAGCAACAGCTTCCAAATGCAAAACCACACACCTGGAATCCACCCCTGACCTTTTAACTACTTCATTGATTACAGGTTAACGAGGGAGACGCCCTCAGAGTTAATTGCAGCCCTTAGAGTCCATTGTCCAATTACTTTTGGTCCCTTGAAAAAGAGGACGCTATGCATTACAGAGCTATGATTCCTAAACCCTTTCTCCGATTTGGATGTGGAAACTATCATATTGCAGCTGGGAGTGTGCACTTTCAGCCCATATTACATATATAATTTTATTTCTGAACATGTTTTTGTAAACAGCTAATATAACAAAACTTGTGTCACTGTCCAAATATTTCTGGCCCTAACTGTATATATATGTATATATATGTATATATATTGTAGGGATTTCACTCACTCGGGTGCGACGTCTGAGACTCAGGAGGCACGTTTCTTGAAAAGTTCATAGGGTTTATTGCATCATAAACCACGTGCCGAAATAACAGAAAACAAATAGCCTTTGGCTCAGGAAAAGAAAACAAATGTCCAGTCCTTCCGGCTCAGTCCTGGAGCCTTGACACACACAGGAGAGTTTCACCTCCTCACATATCTCTCTGTGTTAAGCATTAGGCTTTCTTTTATATGTCTAACCACACCCAGAACCCATCACATGACCAGACATGTGGTTGTGACATCACCACAGGTCCTGAAACACATATAGGTAGCTATGGTTACATCACAGCAGCAAGCCATCTATAAGACACATATCTCCCATCGATTAGACATCCTTTAGCCACGCTACATACCTCCCCCCTCTGCCTAAAGCCGTGGGGCTTGGCACTTTCCCCCACTAGACAAGGGATTCTTGACAGGGCATCAGCATTACCGTGCAGCTTTCCGGCCCTATGTTCCACATGGAAACAGAAGTCCTGCAGGGCTAAGAACCAACGGGTGACCCTAGCATTTCTAGCCTTCGTTTCCCTCATCCACCTAAGTGGGGCATGGTCGGATATCAGTCTAAATTTACGTCCCAGCAAATAGTACCGTAATGTGTCGACTGCCCATTTTATGGCCAAGCACTCCTTTTCAACGACTGAGTAGTTCTTTTCAGATGAGGACAGCTTCCTACTCAGATAGAGAACAGGATGCTCCTCTCCATGTAGTTCTTGGGAAAGGACTGCTCCCACCCCAACATCTGAGGCATCTGTCTGAAGAATAAACTCTTTCTTGAAGTTTGGGGCCATCAGAACGGGTTGCTTACATAAAGCCTCTTTCATTTCTTGGAAGGCTGAATCTGTTTCTTCGGACCACTTAACCATTACTGATTTTGTCCCTTTTAGCAGGTCAGTCAGAGGCGCCGCCATTGTGGCGAAGTTTGGGATGAACCTCCTGTAATATCCCACGATTCCCAGGAAGGCTTTAACTTGCTTCTTGGAAACTGGTTTTGGCCATGTTTGAATTGCCTCCACTTTACTGATTTGGGGTTTTATTTCTCCATGACCCACTATGTATCCAAGGTACTTAGCCTCTTCTTTACCCAATGCACACTTCTTCGGGTTTATTGTAAATCCGGCCTCTCTTATAGCATCAAACACCGCTTGGACTTTCTCCAGATGACTCTCCCAGTCCGGGCTAAAGATGACGATATCATCTAGGTACGCAGCAGCGTATGCCTTGTGGGGTGCAAGGACTCTATCCATAGCCCTTTGGAAAGTGGCCGGAGCTCCCTGTAGGCCAAATGGCATCCGGACATACTGGAAGCATCCATCTGGTGTAGAAAACACCGTCTTCTCCTTGGCTTCCTGTGCCATGGGGATCTGCCAATACCCCTTCGTCAAATCCAAGGTGGTTATGTACCTGGCGGGCCCAAGCCTTTCGATGAGCTCATCAACGCGGGGCATGGGATATGCGTCGAACTTGGAGACCTCATTCAACTTCCGATAGTCGTTGCAAAATCTCCACTCCCCATCAGGTTTTGGGACCAGGACAATTGGGCTCGACCAACCGCTCTTGGATTCCTCAATGACTCCAAGCTTCAACATACGCTCCACTTCCTTGGAGACTATTTCTCGACGGGCCTCAGGAATTCTATAGGGCTTCACGTTCACGCGCACATGGGGCTCTGTCAGGACCTCATGCTCTATGACCTTCGTGTACCCAGGCAACTCGGAAAACAGGTCACTGTTTTTCTGGAGTAACTCCCGGCATTGCTGTTTCTGGGACTCCGATAGCGTCTCCGTTATAGTAACCGCTCCAACTTCATCTTCTGGGTTGCTTAACAACGATGGAGTTACTGTCGGCTCTCTATCTTGCCACGGCTTGATAAGGTTGACATGGTATACTTGGAATGGTTTCCGTCTTCCTGGTTGGTGAATTTTATAGTTTACTTCACCAAGTTTCTCGATGACCTCATATGGCCCTTGCCATTTGGCCAAGAACTTACTTTCCACCGTCGGAACCAACACAAGAACTCGGTCTCCCGGATTGAACTGCCTCACTCTTGCAGACCGGTTGTAGACCCTGGCCTGAGCTTCCTGTGCCTGGAGGAGGTGCTCTTTCACGATAGGCATCACCTTTGCAATCCTCTGCTGCATCAGGGCCACATGCTCAATGACGCTTCTGTGGGGCGTGACTTCGGCTTCCCAGGTTTCCTTGGCTATATCCAGGAGTCCTCGCGGATGTCGGCCATATAGAAGCTCAAATGGTGAGAACCCTGTGGAGGCCTGTGAAACTTCACGAATGGAAAACATCAGATAGGGTAAGAGACAATCCCAGTCTCTACCGTCTTTCTCAATAGCTTTTCTCAGCATGCTCTTCAGAGTCTTGTTAAATCTCTCAACAAGGCCATCTGACTGGGGATGGTACACCGAGGTCCTCAACTGGGAGATTTTCAGGGCTTTGCATAACTCCCTCATCACCTTGCTCATGAAAGGTGTACCCTGGTCAGTCAGGATCTCCTTCGGCAGACCTGTCCGGGAAAAGACATGGACCAACTCGCGGGCTATGCTCTTTGAGGAAGAATTTCTCAAGGGAATTGCCTCAGGATAGCATGTGGCATAGTCCAGGATGACTAATATATACTGATGGCCCCGAGCTGATTTAACTAAGGGACCGACCAAGTCCATGGCAATTCTCTCGAACGGTACCTCAATAATGGGCAGTGGCACAAGGGGGTTCCGGAAATGAGGAGTGGGAGCAGTTAGCTGACATGTAGGGCAGGACCTGCAATAGTTCACTATTTCCCGGTGACACCCAGGCCAATAGAACCTCTGCACAACCCGTTCCTGCGTTTTTTCCACCCCTAGGTGTCCACCCAAGATGTGTGAATGGGCCATGTCCAACACCTTCCGTCTATACGGACCCGGCACTACCAACTGCTCTACCAACTCCTCCCTTATTTTCGTGACTCGGTACAACAACTCCCCACTCATCAGAAAATGGGGAAATCTTGTGTCTGCCCCCGGCTCCTGTACCACCCCGTCAATAACTGTGACATTATTAAAGGCTTCCCTCAGAGTGGGGTCCCTATGTTGGGCAGTCCCAAAATTTTCACCGGATAATTCTAACTCCAGAATGTCAGATGCAGGGGACACTTCCTCCTCATCTCCAACCAGGACACAAAAAGGAAACCTGTCTGACTCTGGGTGTGGCGACACCTTTCCAGGGTTCATTGGTTCCCTACTCTTGCTAGGCAGCCCAGAACCTTTCCCCCACAAATCCCAAAACAAACAGAAATCCCGGCCAATAATTATAGGGTGCAACAAGTCCTGAACGACGCCGACTATGTGGGACTCAGTGCCACATGCCGTTTCAATGTCCACCCTGGCCATAGGGTAGTCCTTTGCATCACCATGTATGCATCGCACTCCGACCTTCTTTCCTGGGAGCAGGTGGAGAGGAAAAGTGGCCCTCACCAGGGTCACTAGGCTCCCCGAGTCTAACAGTGCCATTACTGCTCGACCGTTCACCTTTACGGGACACGCTTGAGGTCCCTCGTTGGATGGAGAGTTCACACTACAGGCTGGATACGCATAGTATGAACAACGGCGTCCCATGCTGCAGTCCATCTGCTCAGTGGTCTGGGAACAACGGGCAGCTATATGTCCCGGCCCGTGGCACCTCCAACAAATAATATCACCCGTAGGGACCTTGGGCACCACCTCCCCCGCCCTTTGTGACCTTGGACGCACCACCCCTTTTTGGGACTCAGCTCCCTTCTGGGACCCCCAGTACGGCATGGGCTGCCTCCCGAAGGAGCCTTCCAACCCTTGGTATCTCTCAACCAGTCCGATCAGCTCGTCGGCATTCTGGGGATCACCCTGGGCAACCCAAGACTGTATAGGCCTTGGGAGGGAATGGACAAACCGATCCATCATCACCCGTTCTACCATCTGTGCAGGTGTAGATGACTCTGGCTGCAGCCATTTCTGGACCAGGTGCAACAGATCAAACATTTGGGAACGAGGTGGTTTGTCCCGGTGATAGGCCCAGCAGTGAACTCGCTTTGCCCTGACAGTCAGTGTCACCCCCAAACGTGCGAGAATCTCGGCTTTCAATTTGTGATACTCCTTGGCATCCTGCAAGGTCAAATCATAGTACGCCTTCTGGGGTTCTCCCGTCAGGTATGGCGCCAGTACCTCTGCCCACTGCTCTGGCGGAAGTTTTTCCCGCTCAGCGACCCTCTCAAACACCGTCAGGAAGGCCTCAACATCATCCCCGGGAGTCATTTTTTGCAACGCGCGTCTTACCGTCTTCCGAACGTGGGTGTCATCAGCCAGACCTGGGGTTGGGGCGCTCGTCTTGCCCTGGATGGCGGTTGCCAGAAGCTGCATCTGCTGCCGTTGCTCCTGCTGGCTCTGTTGTATCTGCTGCGTCAACAGCCTGTTGCTCTCTTGCTGTGACTGGAGCAAGTGTTTCAGCAGGTCCTCCATTTTCCCCGGCAAAGCTTGCTGGCTTACCACAGACTTGACCCAGGACATCCAATAACAGACTCTTCGTCTCCGCTGGGAACGCTGCCCGCACGTCTACCACCAATTGTAGGGATTTCACTCACTCGGGTGCGACGTCTGAGACTCAGGAGGCACGTTTCTTGAAAAGTTCATAGGGTTTATTGCATCATAAACCACGTGCCGAAATAACAGAAAACAAATAGCCTTTGGCTCAGGAAAAGAAAACAAATGTCCAGTCCTTCCGGCTCAGTCCTGGAGCCTTGACACACACAGGAGGGTTTCACCTCCTCACATATCTCTCTGTGTTAAGCATTAGGCTTTCTTTTATATGTCTAACCACACCCAGAACCCATCACATGACCAGACATGTGGTTGTGACATCACCACAGGTCCTGAAACACATATAGGTAGCTATGGTTACATCACAGCAGCAAGCCATCTATAAGACACATATCTCCCATCGATTAGACATCCTTTAGCCACGCTACAATATATATATAATGTGTGTGTGTGTGTATATATATATATACTATATAATATATATATTATTCCATGAGTTGGAATCAGAGGTGTACTGTATTTACCATAGGCCTAAAAAAGTATAACACCTGTGAGCATTTTAAATGTGTTTCTTTGTAGGTTGTCCTGCAGACTTTTCATTTTTAATCAATAAACCTTGGATTTTATAGGAGCTGGAATATACACTGCTCAAAAAAATAAAGGGAACACTTAAACAACAGATTATAACTTCCGTGAAATCAAACTGTCCACTTAGGAAGCAGCACTGATTGACAATCAATTTCACATGCTGTTGTGCAAATGGAATAGACAACAGATGGAAATTATTGGCAATTATCAAGACACCCTCAATAAAGGAGTGGTTCTGCAGGTGGGGACCACAGACCACATCTCAGTACCAATGCTTTCTGGCTGATGTTTTGGTCACTTTTGAATGTTGGTTGTGCTTTCATACTCGTGGTAGCATGAGACGGACTCTACAATCCACACAAGTGGCTCAGGTAGTGCAGCTTGTGCTGGATGGCACATCATTGCGAGCTGTGGCAAGAAGGTTTGCTGTGTCTGTCAGCATAGTGTCCAGAGGCTGGAGGCGCTACCAGGAGACAGGCCAGTACACCAGGAGATCTGGAGGGGGCCATAGGAGGGCAACAACCCAGCAGCAGGACCACTACCTCCGCCTTTGTGCAAGGAGGAACAGGAGGAGCACTGCCAGAGGCCTGCAAAATGACATCCAGCAGGCCACAAATGTGCATGTGTCTGCACAAACGGTTAGAAACCAAGTCCTTGAGGATGGTCTGAGTGCCCGACGTCCATAGATGTGGGTTGTGCTCACAGCCCAACACTGAGCAGGACGATTGGCATTTGCCACAGAACACCAGGATTGGCAAATTCACCACTGGCACCCTGTGATATTCACAGATGAAATCAAGTTCACACTGAGCACATGTGAAAGAGTCTGGAGACGCCGTGGAGAGCGATCTGCTGCCTGCAACATCCTTCAGCATGACCGGTTTGACAGTGGGTCAGTAATGGTGTGGGGTGGCATTTCTTTGGAGGGCCGCACAGCCCTCCATGTGCTTGCCAGAGGTAGCCTCACTGCCATTAGGTACCAAGATGAGATCCTCAGACCCCTTGTGAGACCATATGCTGGTGCGTTGGCCCTGGGTTCCTCCTAATGCAGGACAATGCCAGACCTAATGTGGCTGGAGTGTGTCAGCAGTTCCTGCAAGATGAAGGCATTGAAGCTATGGACTGGCCCACCTGTTCCCCAGACCTGGATCCGATTGAACACATCTAGGACATCCTGTCTCACATCATCCACCAACGTCACGTTGCACCACAGACTGTCCAGGAGTTGGCTGATGCTTTAGTCCAGGTCTGGGAGGAGATCCCTCAGGAGACCATCCGCCGCCTCATCAGGAGCATGCCCAGGCATTGTAGGGACGACATACAGGCACATGGAGGCAACACACACACAACTGAACATCATTTCCTTGTCTTGAGGCATTTCCACTGAAGTTGGATCAGCCTGTAATTTGATTTTTCCACTTTGATTTTGAGAATCATTCCAAATCCAGACCTCCATGGGATATTCATTTTGATTTACATTGATCATTTTTATGTTTTATTGTTCTCAACACATTCCACTATGAAATAAATAAAAATTTGCAACTGAAATATTTCATTCAGTGATATCTAGGATGTGGTATTTTAATGTTCCCTTTATTTTGCTATATACCATATGCTCACTAGGAGTTCCCCAATAACTGGCTTAGTAGTAGAAGTTGCATTCCTTGTCCGTCACTCATCAGTCAATTGCACAATTGTCCTGACTCCTGATGACTGGAGGCAGCGGAGCTGTGTACCCTGACAAGCTGGTGCCAGCGGTGGGAGCTGCTGGTATCCTTGACAGTATAGAAGTCGATGAACTTGATGATAAAGTTACCAAAGAAAGAAATTGCCAAGAAGAAACTGTTCATTTATTGTTCAGGACTGTTATACCATCTACCTGCTTCTTCCTGGCTTATTGGAGACCGCTAGAACTATTGTTGAATTTGTCTACCAAAATACCATACATTTTCTATTTTATCTTCAAGGAAATTTACTTGGACAGAGTAAAAGTAGCCCATATAAGTTCCTTGCTTTCTGGAGAGGCTCTGATTATGGAGTGTATTGTGCAGTCTCCTCTTTATCTACCTTTCTGTCAATCTTTCAGAGAAGATTAGAAGGACATTGCTGTACATATGACTTAATTTTTTTCAAGCAAGGTGCTTAATAGCTGATCAGTGCTGTCACGGGTTTACCGCGACAGAGAAGAGCCAGAAGACTGCAGAGTCTGATTTATTCTACTCCTGCGCTGATTAGAAGCACTTCACCTTCATATTAAATTGTGTAAATTTATTTTAGCAGTGCAGGGATTAATCTTCTCAGTTGAGAGCTCCTGCAAGCTTTCTTGCATTAAGGCTCTCAGCTGTGCACTGTTATCCACTCCCATTTCCTACATAATCTGGGCCCTGGCTAGCACTCATTGCCAGAGCTAGATTATGCTGCATGTCTGGAGGTTATTTGAGGTTTATCTGTGACTGTTGCTAGGTTTTGAGTGTGTGATAATTCCCTTTCTTCTCCTACTTTGGTTTAACCCCATCCTCCACTCCCCCGGTTTTTACCTCTGTTGTTTATGTATGTATAGTTGTATGATTGGTATTTTTCTTTATCCCTATTCATATTACCTTGTTAGTCTGGAGTATTACGTGTTGTGAATTCCGTTCTTGGGCTCCCTCCGGTGGTTGTAAATGGCACTTTTGTGAATTCTGCCCTTGGGCTCCCTCTGGTGGTTTTGAGTGGAACTGCCGCTCCTTGGGTTTAGCTTTAGCAGCTGCTTTCACTAATCGTCTCTCCTGGCTCTGCTATTTAACCTGGCTCTAGTCTTCAGCCTATGCCACTTGTCAATGTTCTCTGGCTGGATTCACATCTCTGCTTGGATTCTCCTGGTTTCCTGACCAGTTCTGCAAAGATAAGTTCTGGCTTTGCTCATTTCAGTCCACATGTTGTGGACTTATTGTTCTGTGCATTCTATTTTTGTCCAGCTTGTCATTATGGATTTTTTCTGTTAGCTGGAAGCTCTGGGAAGCAGATTTACCCTCCACACCTTTAGTCAGGTGTGGAGATTTTGTAAACTCTGTGTGGATTGTTTTGTAGTTTTTATACTGACCGCACAGTATCCTTTCCTGTCCTATCTATCAAGCTAGACTGGCCTCCTATGCTAAAATCTGATTTCATCTCTGCGTATGTTATTTTCCCCTCCTCTCACCGTCAATATTTGTGGGGGGCTATCTTTCCTTTGGGGATTTTCTCTGAGGCAAGATAGGTTTCCTGTTTCCATCTTTAGGGGAAGTTAGATCTTAGGCTGTGCCGAGGGGTCTAGGGAGCGTTAGGTACCCCCCACGGCTATTTCTAGTTGCGCTGCTAGGTTCAGGGTCTGCGGTCAGTACAGATACCACCTCCTTCAGAGCTTGTCTCATGTTGTTCCTAAACCACGGGATCATAACAATTACGGTACACTACTACTCATCCTCTCTTCCCTGGGCGGGGGAAGGTTACAGACTGAGGGCGGATTCAGGAGCTAAGGCAAGGTACGTGGCGCTGGCGACTTCACCAACAAAAGTAATCACGAGAACAGGGCGAGCTAGGGCCTTGAACAAATTAAATTCTGCTTGTAGTTCTATTAAGGTTTATTGTGCCAGCTGCATCACTGTGATGTGACTCTTTCTGTACTTGACAACTGATTTCCTTGCCTAGCAAATGTGAAAATTTGGTTCCAGGAGGGATCTCAAGAAAAAAAAATCTGATAAAAAATGTTCCATATTTTGCTCTTCCATTTTTAAAATCCACCAAATTTTGATTACTGTTAGCCTGAGCTGTTTCTTTAAAAGGGCAGAAGGGTCTTTCTAGATTCAGCAACTGGAAATTGTACTATATATTCCTTTTGGCTTCTTTTCTAAGAAGTTATTCTTTTGAGATAATTATCTGTCTACAATGGAATTATTAGCAGTGAAATATGCCCTGGAGGAATGGTAAAATCTATTGGAGGGGATTAAATTGCCTGTTGCCATAATTTTTTTTTATTTTTTTTTTATGGCCAGTAAAAATAGTTTCTCTCCAGTGTGCCCAGAGACTCAATGCATGCCAAGCACACTTTTTTACGTCTCATCTTGACTTGTACAACCAACAAGAATGCGATGTCTTTGACTCAGTCTTTGGTATTGCTGAGACATCTTGGAGCCAGAAGTACCACTGACCATTACACTCATGAATCTACAGGTGGCCTGAATGGAGACATGAAGTTGAAGACTTCATTAATCTTCTGTAACCCACTTGCAGTGTTTTAAATGATCAAAGTCTAGGTACATTTCATCCATTCCTCCATCATATGCACCTTTCAACTGAACCTTGGGCAAGGGTCACACAACTGTAGATTCTGTCATCGAAGAGAATCTGGTCGATTATAATGACATTCTGATCAAAGTTTGATCCAAGTATCCACATAGTGCAATTCTATTCTCTCAGATGAGAGAATCTGGGCACACAGTGAGGAAAAGATGGAGAACAAAATTTTTCCATCTTCTTCATCGTCAGTGCATGGAAATCGGACTGCACTGAGTTGTCATCGGAACAAATTCAGACATGCTGCTTTTTTTCCCTCAGACATGTGTTCCGTGGAATAACATTGGTCCGAGTGCTGCCTAATTAACTGTCAGGTCCTCAATTGCCTAAACTAATATTTAAGAACATTTTTCACCTCTACAGTCTACCAGTTTGTGTCATCTCTGATGAACAATCTCAGAGGGCACTGTGTGGCTCTGAAGATTTTCCTAGACCTCTGATTACTGTCATTAAAGTAACTGTCACATGGAACAAATCCATCAAATTCTCAATCAGTTTATTCAAAATTATACTAATTCTCATAATCATAATATTAATTGGTCCAAACTGCTACCTTAGACTGATTTAGCGACAAACAACCACATCTATTATAAAGTAAATCTCCATTTGAGATGGTCTATGGTCAAAGCCTGGGTATTCCTCCTATAAATGTTATGCAACCTTGGACATCCTTCTGTGGATGCTTAAAGAAATTTAATCAGCATATCTGGACAGAGATCCATAAACGTTTGTAAGCTGCAGCAGCTAAGTCTATGCATCATCACCTGGTTTACAAAAGTATTTCTAGGGATTGTATCTACAAAGCATATCCAATGTAAATTCCAGTCGTAGACACTTGCTCCATGTTACATTGGGTTACTCCAGGTTCTCCAGGAAAACAAATTACATTGAATTAAGTATAAAATTACTTTTAATTAGTAAATCAAACATGTTTTGTCTAAGGACATAATCAATATAGTATATCAAAACGGCTTTTTTCTTGTTTCACCATTAAAACCTGCCCTTGAATGTTAATAAGACTGGAGCCTGTCAGCATGTGAAGTAGGGACCTTCACCCATTCTCATGTATAGGAAGCTGTACTGCCTGTGCTCAGGTAAGGAGAGGCTGCTAACACTGCTGACCACCCTGTCTATCTTATCTTATACTGGAGATACCAGCAGTGCTGAGGTAAGAAGAGGCTGCTCACACTGCTGACCACCCTGCCTATCTCATCTTATAGTGGAGATACCAGCAGTGCTGAGGTAAGAAGAGGCTGCTCACACTGCTGCCTGAAGCTGCTGCCTTCTCTGAGGATTCCCATTAGTTCAGAGAGCAGAGTTTATGGCATCACTGTGTGCATAATGCTTTTATTATGATGCAGTCAATCACAATGTGTAAAATAAACGGACGTCTTCCTTGTCACCATGTTGACACACAATTATAGAGATAAATGATAAACTTGTAGATTTCATAGCATAAATTAATCCAGTTCTGAAGATTTAATAATGTATGTTGAGTATTCTACTAAATGGACCATATTGGGGAGATGGGTCAACCTTTTGGGCGTTACCTCTCTTAGGTTCTATGGCAGCTGCAGGAGCTGCCTCTATGGAGTGTTTGACCTTCATAGGAGACAAGATCCATCTCTAGAATACAACCAATTAGTTTTTCAGATCAGATTACTTTTATATTTAATACAAAATGATTTGTGCAAATCCTTTATTTTATAATGATACAATTCACCTAAATTGTATTTTGCTTGGAACGCTCCTGCCTGGTTTTGAGTGAATTATACTTGGATTAAGGCACGCTCTGGCAGGTTTTGTAGGCTAGCGTGCCTGAATCCAGCCGAACCTGGCATCCGATGAGTGAGTAATGTCTGGTTCTGACAGTGACCAAGTTATGTCTTGATCTGGCTGTGTTTGGGTGATCAGCAGGATGCTGATAATTTCCTGTGAATTATGCATGGACCCACATGACTGAACTGTGCTTGGATGGGAAATGTACTTCCTAAATTATTATTCACAATGAGCTGGGATAAGAGCTACTATGACTCTTGTAATGAATCTGATGTGTCGGTGGGTTAGTAAAAAGACAATAAATCTACATTCACAAACTATCTTTTATATTTTTTAAGAGTCAAGAATATTCCATAACATAACATTTTACTTTTCTTTTTTTTTTTTTTTAATGCATTTAGACTATGAGTTTTTCTGGTGTCCCAGTGAGAAGCCTAATTTCATACACTGAACATGCTGTATTTGAAAATAATAAAAGTCTACCTCCTGGTTGACTTACTGCATGCCAAATTTTGGTGCAATGTGGTGCATCCTGAAAGAGTTGTCCAGGTGTGTAATATGGTTGACCTGTCCCTAGGATAGGTCATTAATATTAGATTGGTGGGGGTCTGACACCCAACACCCCCACCATTTAGCTATTATCAGTAGAATGAGCGGATCAATTCTCAGTACTCTGATCTCTTACCTTCCGGAGTCCGCGGCATGGCGGTTGATTCAGGGTTGGCGCAATGTCATTAGACATACCTGGCTAATCAAAAGTCGCACCAGGAGTTAAGAGATTTGCAGGACTCCCGCCTAGTCGCCAGGTACCTTTTGACCTCTATGCTGGACCGGAGTCACGTAAATCGATCTGCTCATCTCTAGTTATTAAATCCAGCCATATCTAAACCTTAAACAAAACTGCACAGCTCTCTGAAATGTGTTGTGGCCTCTGCTGAGAACTGCATATAAGCTTCATGAATAGGAGCTAATAGCAGCTGATCGGTGGAGGTGCCAGGTGTCTGATCCTCACTGATCTGATAGGATGACCGATCACCATAACACTTGATCATCAATATCATGTGCCCAGAAAACCCCTTTTAATTCAAACCCCTTTTTCCACAAAACAATATCATATCCAATTCTCTCTAAGCTACAGTATGCCAGTTTTTTTGGCAAACGGAGTCAGAATTTTGGCACATTCACGTAATTAAATTTTTCCCAAATGTTTGATTTGCTCCACTACATAAAAAAAGGACTTCATCATTATAAATGTCTCTGTTCTGATCTTACAATTTACATTGTCTTCTCAGACATAAAAAAAAAAATATAGCTGTGGGTTCAGACTACAAGTGTTTGTTTGTAGTCTGTTACCATGAAGATACATTATTCTAATAAGAGTTGGATAGAAGATTTTTAATCAGCACTGTCAAAAAGATACTCTAATTGTACAAAGTGTATATATTAACATGGCACTATGCTTCATAGTAGACATTGTGGGTGCAAATGTAATCCAGCACTTTATACATGCAATTTGGCACTGGAAAATAACATTTTATAGCAAAACGTCACATTCATATAAGACAAATTCATGTTTCTGGCTAAAAATCTGTCCCAAAAAGAGCTTTAGATGTATCTGTGAATTTGTGTGGTCAACCACTTAATGGCTGATCTGGTAGCTGTGGGATTTTATGGACAAAAGCGAATTCCTACGACAGTGTTTTACATATTTTTGACTATGTAGTGTAAATGATAGTTTGACTATGGGAATCACTAATGTCAGTGAATCCTCACATCCCAAGATGGGCCAAAGTGTAAGTCTACCCCTAGTGTATAACTGCCACATACACCAGAAGATGCTTCCATCATTTACACCTAACACATCTATGTCCATTTGACATACACTTGGCCAGTATACATCCGTGTTTTTTTTTTTTTTTTTAACTATATTGTAAAACCTAGCTGATTATGCAGCCCAATACAACGGGATATAACCTGCATGTTTGCTGGGGCTCTATATGATATTATTACATACTATGGCAGGGTTTCTCAACCTTCTCCATTGAGGTAGCATTGGTCAGAACTTGGGGTGTATTTACAGAGCAAGATTATCACGAATGAGCTTTCCTACGATGCTGGTTTCACAATAATCTAGTAGTGTGAACAGGCTGCCGATCACTCGATGAAGAAGCCGAGAGCTTGTATTTGTGTATTGTCGTGGTATAGAACATGGTTCATGTCCTGCTCTCTCAGGGTAAAATATTGCTGTCCTCTCTTTGGATATGGGAGGGGTATTTATACACACTCCAGACTGGGATTCCCTGTCAGCTATACTTTCATTAAGGCCGGGGACACACACAACGTATAAAAAAACGGTCCGTTTTTGACGGACGAGAATCGCATAAATGTTACCAAAACAGTGATCCGTGTGCAGTGCGAGGATGCGATTTTCTCGCATCAAATGATCCGTGTGACATCCGTATGGCATCCGTATGGTGAGATTTTCTCACACACTTGCAAAATGAGCAAATAATGGCTGAGCCTTTCCTGTCACCTGCCCAATGCCTGAGAATTTCTCGCAAGTCACACTGATGGTCCGTGTGCTGTGCTATTTTTTCTCGCCCCCATAGACTTTCATTGACGATTCTCGGCCGAGAAACGCTGACAATCGCAGCATGCTGCGATTTCACTCGGATCCTGAATACGGCCGAGAAAATATCGGATGATGGGAGCTGCCCCATTGATTAACATTGGGACGAGTGCTATGCGATTTTTTATCACATTGCACTCGTCCGTATTACGGTCTAGTGTGACCCCGGCCTTAGTCTGTGGGTCTGACTCCTTGAGTGTGTGCTCGGTTTGCATTTGCTTGTTTTACTCTCCGTGCTTACTCTGCTTGTTTGTTCTGTTGGCTTTCTGACCTTTTGGCTCCCTTTCTGACTATCCCTCCGTCTCACCCCTCGGTTACCTTGTTATCTCCTGGTTTTGATCTTGGCACGTTTAACTACTATACAGTGCATATCGTCTCCTCTGCACCCCGGCGTCTGGCGCCGCCCTCGGACACCTCCTACCCTGTCACATCGTTCAGGTACTGTTTGCTACCCGGTGAGTTCCCCGCCGTGCAGCTCTGCTCTTTGCTCCCTTGATGCGGCGCGCAGCCCTCCCCGCATCCGTAATACCCAGGAGTCGTGACATCCATCTTGTGCAGTGGCGCTCGCATAGTGTTTTTTCCGTTTCTCATTGATGGCTCCTGTCTGCAAGACAGTACTAAGCGGTGACCGCAGATATGAGCCGGCAATAACGCTCTAGGCTCGGCCGCATTGATTGAGTTCAGCGCAGTCAATTAACATGGGACAATCGGCAGATCTGCACGGCCACTGCAGCTGAGCTAGGCGTCATTGCCGGATCTTAAAGTTACTGAATAAACGGATGCAGAATGCGCTTCAGTCATGATATGACGGTGCTCAGTTTGCAAATTAAGGGGCGTAATGGTGCACTAAGCCCTTTGGCCTTGTTAATGGGGCACTGAAGCCCATTCATCTGCATACAAAATAATTTATTTTTTATAGCAACAAAACTCCTAAAAGCTATACTTCAGTATGATTTTAATATATGCTTAGTCCCATACATATCTGTAGAAGTACTTATAGATAGCATTTTGGGGGATGACAGACTCCTTTTCAAGGGGATAACAAATTTTATACGGTGAGTTTTTGGCTTTTTTGTCTTGATCATATCTTTTTCAAACCTTTTTAAACTTGGTTTTATAATTTTTTTTTTCAGGGAGAGCTGCAGTTTTATTTGTAGCATTGGGTTAGGCTGCCGTCACACTAGCAGTATTTGGTCAGTATTTTACATCAGCATGTGTAAGCCAAAACCAGGAGTGGAACAATTAGAGGAAAAGTATAATAGAAACATACGCACCACTTCTGAATTTATCACCCACTCCTGGTTTTGGCTTACACATACTGATGTAAAATACTGACCAAATACTGCTAGTGTGACGGCAGCCTTAGTCTGTACATATGATCGAAATTGGTGATTACGGCACTCCTGTGAATGGTGCCCAAGTAGAATCCTATCCCATGTAAATCTTGTAGAAAACATGGCACTCAGGTAAATGTTGCGAGCAGATAATTTTATTGTGTGCAGCAGTGTGTGGCGTTAGTCTGTACAATTGTAAGGAGGTTGCTTTCCCTGCTCCTTACCTGGAACCACTTAGTCAGACAGCTGGGTTGTCGGGGGAAGACTTTCCGCCCTGGACAGAAGGGACCATGTGACGGCTGGGGCTGGGAGGAAGAGACAGGGGTGTGGTCAGAAAAGTGCGGGAGAGCAGAGCGCGCCAGACAGAGGGGACAGCGTGCCAGAGAGAAAGCAGGCTGCAGCGCCGCGCTCCCCATGACAGAGTGCTCCCCGTGAGGGCACTAAGGCTGGAGTGAGAGTGGGGACTTGGAAGCCTCCATAATCAGAGACGATGTATCCCCTTACAGTGACCTGAGCGCGCAGCCCCGGTGACCACACTGACAAGCCAGGACCCCTGAGTGTGACTAAGGAAACTGCTCAGTGTGTGTGTGTGTGTGTGTTCGTGCTGCAGAGAGAGAGACTGTCAGCCTAATATCCAGAGACTCCCAGCAGAGTGGCTGTGTGACTTCCTGCTTCCAGCTGCACAGGGAGAACAGGCTGCAGAGGCTTAACCCCGGAGTTTCCAGGAGACAGAGAAGAGACTTCAGGATTTCAAGCCCTGCTGGTGACTGTACCCACGTTGGAAAAAGGACCCTCCAGTCAGGACCTCCCTGGATTGATAAGTTACAAGAACACTCGTTAACCCTTTTGATTCCGCTTAACTGTTTACTGTTTGATTTGTCTCTATTAACCCCCTGTTTACTCCCTGCGAGGAGAATTTTACCCCTGTTAATAAATCCCCTTCAACAGTTGGTCTGTCTGTTCCGTGATGACATACTCAACCCTGCACTCTATTACACATAGAGATTCAAGTAGATTGAAGTAGTACTATATCAGATAGTGGTGGCTCACTATTGCACAGGGGCCCACCGGAGGATTCTCCTGTGGGCCAATCCAATCCTGCCATGCAGGAGCTGTGGATTGTGGATCAAAGAACAGACAGAAGCATGGTTGGTGCCGCTGATCCTCAAGCCTGGCCTAGTGGTGTGCGATAACGGGCGAAATCTCATAACAGCTGTGGGCCTAGCCGGTTTGATTCACATCCATTACCCGGCACAACAGCTGAATTTGGTGGTGCAGAGCTTCTTTAAAAATTACACAGATATGTCAGAGCTGCTGATGAACGCTTTCGGCGTTCTCACCCTGCCGCTGCTCTCCTGTCGGAACTGCATTTCTGCCTTCACGCTCACCACCTCAAGTGCGACGTACCCACAAGGCGGAACTCCACTTTGCATGTATTTCTATGCAGCCACATGCTCTGGTCCCGAGTGCCTAAAGGGGTAGTCACGGTGGCAGCGACCCTGTCCATGGCCCTGGGCATCCAAGTAAAAGGAAAGGACTTTAAAGGGGTTTGTTGAGTAAAGTTTGTTTGTGACGCCACCTGTGGTATTTGGTCAGGGATGACAGACGCTGATTAAAGGCGTCCACTGGGGTGATGTTATGGCAGCTGGGATGGTATGGCTTCCCACAGGTGAAGCTGGGTC
This sequence comes from Ranitomeya imitator, assembly GCF_032444005.1. Lineage (NCBI taxonomy): Eukaryota > Metazoa > Chordata > Amphibia > Anura > Dendrobatidae > Ranitomeya > Ranitomeya imitator. The sequence goes on from NC_091283.1 coordinate 798,909,744, forward strand.
CCAAGGGCTCCTGGTGTAGTAGGAACAGATGGTAGCTGGTGTAGAAAGAAACAGAGGACACAAGTTGCAGTCTCTTTACCTCTTTACTGATGCAAGGCAGCCACAGTCCAAGGTACCGGATCACAGGTGCTGGTATGGTCCGATCGGCTTGGAAGCGATTCAGGGATCCCCCTAACCAGGTGGGGTTGGAAGCCTTCCTTCCAGCGCTGCGGTGAAGTCCCTTACTGCCTTAGGCCTCACACAGGCTGCAGCTGCCAAGACAAACAGGATCATGGGGTGCATTAAAAGAGGTCTGGATACACATGATGAGAGCATTATACTGCCTCTGTACAAATCCCTAGTTAGACCGCACATGGAGTACTGTGTCCAGTTTTGGGCACCGGTGCTCAGGAAGGATATAATGGAACTAGAGAGAGTACAAAGGAGGGCAACAAAATTAATAAAGGGGATGGGAGAACTACAATACCCAGATAGATTAGCGAAATTAGGATTATTTAGTCTAGAAAAAAGACGACTGAGGGGCGATCTAATAACCATGTATAAGTATATAAGGGGACAATACAAATATCTAGCTGAGGATCTGTTTATACCAAGGAAGGTGACGGGCACAAGGGGGCATTCTTTGCGTCTGGAGGAGAGAAGGTTTTTCCACCAACATAGAAGAGGATTCTTTACTGTTAGGGCAGTGAGAATCTGGAATTGCTTGCCTGAGAAGGCGGTGATGGCGAACTCAGTCGAGGGGTTCAAGAGAGGCCTGGATGTCTTCCTGGAGCAGAACAATATTGTATCATACAATTATTAGGTTCTGTAGAAGGACGTAGATCTGGGGATTTATTATGATGGAATATAGGCTGAACTGGATGGACAAATGTCTTTTTTCGGCCTTACTAACTATGTTACTATGTTTTACAAGGTCCTCACATTCTCTCTCTCTCTGTCCCCTCTTAGGTAGGACACTAACCCACATGGCAGGTAACGCGAGCCTTTTTACAGGGTCTCTATTACGACCCGGGCTCTGTGTTACTATGCCTTTGGGTGTTAATGGTGGACACGTGACTTGAAATCCAGCTGTCCGCCGGTTTCTGCCATGGGGCTTGACGTTACCTCCACACCTTCGGTCTTCCGGCTACCGGAATTCTGTGCTCCAGTGTGGAGGAAGCTCAGTTGCAGCTTCCCTCCAGCTCTTCACTCTCCTTTGCTTCTCTTCCCCCTTCACTCTCTCTATGAACTGCTCTGTTCCTTTCCAGGAGGTGCAGCACCTCACGTGGCAGCACGGCTCCAGCTTTCTGACTCTCTCTGTCTGCTTCCTCTCTCTCCTCTGACAGACTCCTCTCTCTCTCTCCCTCTGACAGACTATCCAACTCCTCCCCCAGACCAGAATATATATATTATCTAGGGAAGCTCCCCTGAAACCGTGTTCAGAGCTCCCCTTTTAGCCTGGAGTCAGAACATGTTGCATGTGTGTGAATACCTGTTAAAGGGATCCTTCTTCGCTTCCAAGCATGACACCACTCTCCTCGTGAGAAAAGCAATGCCGCTGTAACAACCGGTTACCTGGGGTGTTACATATGTGAGACTCGTGCGAGTTTCTCGCATTGTACTCACAAGTTTGACCCCGGCCTTACTATCCTACTTCTATGCCTCCTAGAAAAAAAAAAGCTTCAGGTAATGATGGATGAGGTGATGGCACAGGAGGAAGAGGAGGAACAAGGTTCATTCACACCATTATCAGGCCAGTCATCCACACATGGCTTGGAAAATGAGTTTCCCTACCGACAGTGGCCAGGTGCACAACTGTCCAGCCAGGGGACTGTTTTGGAGGATGAGAAACAACCATGTTCACAGCATGGTGGAATTCAAAGTATCTCACTGGCATGGCTTGGGGGGATACAGATGATACACCTGCCACCGACAACAGCTTGTGTTGCCTCTGGGTAGCCTGGCACACATGAGGCAACAACCTGCTGCTGTGTCTAAGCAATAACCACCAAGCTGGTGGGATTGTTGCAATGGCTGATTACTGTGTGGCCACCTTGCACAAGCCCCATTACAAATATAAAGTGCCATCCGTACTTAGGTCATTAAATAATGATCAGAAAATGTAGGAATACAAACATGCTAATAGGCATTCTCGCCTGACAGCGGGTGCTCAGTGTAAGCGCAAGACAGAGAAGGAAGTCTCCAATTCAGCTAGGGCACCGGCACCATCACGGAGGGGAGGATTAGCATGGCAGAAATGTGGAAAACCTTGCTTAGCACTTTGCAACATCCAGTCCCACCAACTGATACGACAGCTCGAACTGCAAATATAACTGGTTGGCTGAAGGGTGTTCACATGACTACAGTGCTGCAAACCATAACAGATATCGGGCCAGTGGTGGAGGCTCTGTGGTTTACTCACCTTCTTTGGAGCCAGCGCCAGTTGTTTATGGGAAACAAACTGCAACTGAGGAACAGGGTGTTTTCTGAACTCCGAAAACCCTTTGAAGCCTTACCTGCACCAAGAGGAACCACTGAAAACCCCTGTTGTTCCCATCTTGGTACTCCACACGCTGGGCTTCATAGGCAATTGTCATTTTCACTCCTAAAGGTTTCTGTCAGTTGGGCTCATTCAGATGTCCACTTTTTACATAAGGGTTCTGTGTAGTGATGAGCGAATATACTCGTTACTCGAGATTTCTCGAGCACGCTCGGGGTTCCTCCGAGTATTTTTTAGTGCTCGGAGATTTAGTTTTTCTTGCCCCAGCTGAATGATTTACATCTGTTAGCCAGCATAAGTACATGTGGGGGTTGCCTGGTTGCTAGGGAATCTCCACATGTACTTATGCTGGCTAACAGATGTAAATCATTCAGCTGCGGCAAGAAAAACGAAATCTCTGAGTAATAAAAAATGCTCTGAGGACCCCCAAGCATGCTCGAGAAATCTCGAGTAACGAGTATATTTGCTCATCACTAGTTCTGTGTTTTCATGGATCGAATATGTACTCATTACAGTATATCCCTCCTCACATGTCTAAGTATTTTTCTGGATAGAGTGGTCCACAAAAACCCCCCAAAACAAATGGAGACTTGTCCGTTTTTTTTATCGTGTCACTCATCAAATTCTCCAATGTATTAAAAAAATAAATAAAGACAAACACTGCTCCATTAACAGAAAAAGTGGCGACTAATATGTATCATATTCTACAGAGCTCATTTTTCATTTTAATCACAAAAATGTGAAATTTTTTTTAAGCAACATGAAAAGACACAATGGAAACATCAGAACAGCTTTTTATTTTTCCATCAATACGCCTGCCACCCCCAAAATGTTATGTACCCCCAAGTTATGGCAATAAAAACACCTTCTGCAAAAAAATAAAAGTTCTCACACAGCTCCATCGATGGCAAACAAAAAGTGGTGACCCAAACAATATTATTTTTTTTTTAAAGCTCACACATTTTATTTACCTTCAAAAATTGAATACATTTATACTATATTGGTATCGCCATAATCGTACCGAAAAAAATCAAATCACCAGGCCATCTCTACCAAACTACAGGTCGTCCTGCAAAAAATGCACAAGAAATTTGTGTTTATCATTAGAAGAAGGGGAGAGGATGCAGAAAAAATGTTTGGTCATAAAGGCTTAATTTTCATTTTTGATAATTTTGCTTTATTAGTACTTTTTTATTATTTGTATTTTCACTATTATTTTCATCATTAGAGATATTTCCTCTAGTTACACAATAGGGGGAAGCTCCTATAACCACTTTCCGTATAGAATGGGTCAGGTTTCTGGGAGAACTCGCCTCGCTAATCTCCATGGTTACAACATCCTAGCTTCGCTTTCCGAGCTCCCTAGTCCCCGCTAGGCTTCCGTAGCCGACATAGTTCAGAGGAGCACGTGACCATGATGTCTTCGGACGAGGAAGTGTCTGTCTGAGCAGGGTGCACAGGGGGTGATGGCATCTTACAAAAAGGTAATCTGTTTACGTCCTGCCGTGATGTCAGCGGGGATGACCGGCAGCGGGGATGGTGTCCGGCGGGGTGCGCTCCGGACCGGGGACCTGCCTGGCACATCAGCCTCTGCCATCATCCTGGGGCTTCTGTGTCCTGATATTGCTGTGAATCCTGGGTTCTGTCTCGTCTGCAGCACATAGTGCAGCTGTAATGGGCGCTGTGGTGAGGACAGGGCGGATGACGGCGCTCTGCCCAGTGACATCATGTCTGGCACAGGTCTATTGTTCTAGAGTGAGACTGGCAGCTGTCAGTGCATCATGTGTGATGGGGCCCCGACACTGCTCACCCCTCTGTAGGTGGATAGATCTTATAGTTGCTCCAGGTCCTCCCTGTTGTCGCCTCGACCGTGGGGCCCCTCCCTGTTGTCACCTCGCCCGTGGGGCCTCTCCCTGTTGTCGCCTCGCCCGTGGGGCCCCTCCCTGTTGTCGCCTCGCCCGTGGGGCCCCTCCCTGTTGTCGCCTCGCCCGTGGGGCCCCTCCCTGTTGTCGCCTCGCCCGTGGGGCCCCTCCCTGTTGTCGCCTCGCCCGCCGGCCCCTCTCTGATGTCGTCTCGCCCGCCGGTCCCTCCCTGTTGTCGCCTCGCCCGCCGGCCCTTCCCTGTTGTCCCCTCGCCCGTGGGGCCCCTTCCTGTTGTCGCCTCGCCCGTGGGGCCCCTCCCTGTTGTCGCCTCGCCCGTGGGGCCCCTCCCTGTTGTCGCCTCGCCCGCCGGCCCCTCCCTGTTGTCGCCTCGCCCGCCGGCCCCTCCCTGTTGTCGCCTCGCCCGCCGGCCCCTCCCTGTTGTCGCCTCGCCCGCCGGCCCCTCCCTGTTGTCGCCTCGCCCGCAGGCCCCTCCCTGTTGTTGCCTCGTCCGTGGGGCCCAACCATGTCGCCTCGCCCGTGGGGCCCCCTCTTGTCGCCTCGCCCGTGGGGCCCAACCTTGTCGCCTCGCCCGTGTGCCCCCCTCTTGTCGCCTCGCCCGCTGGCCCCTCCCTGTTGTTGCCTCGCCCGTGGGGCCCCCTCTTGTCCCCTCGTCCGTGGGGCCCAACCATGTCGCCTCGCCCGTGGGGCCCCCTCTTGTCGCCTCGCCCGTGGGGCCCAACCTTGTCGCCTCGCCCGTGGGGCCCCCTCTTGTCGCCTCGCCCGTGGGGCCCCCTCTTGTCGCCTCGCCCGTGGGGCCCCCTCTTGTCGCCTCGCCCGTGGGGCCCAACCTTGTCGCCTCGCCCGTGTGCCCCCCTCTTGTCGCCTCGCCCGCTGGCCCCTCCCTGTTGTCACCTCTGCGCTTTGAGCTATAACGCTTTTATCACCACCTCAGGGTCCATACGGCTTTCTGATGTCTTTATGCCATTCTTTGAGGGGGATGTGACCACAAAACAGCGATTCTGCCATTTCAACTTTCCTTTTTTTCTCTCCCCAGAATAAATATGGCTTTATTATATCGCACCCAGTGACACCACAGATGTTTATATTTTTTCAAAGATTTTATCTGTTTTGGGCAAAATTAGGGTATGAACTTTTACATAATAATAATAATAATAATAATAATAATAATATTCACTTTTGGTCTCCGTGGAGATTTGAACCTGTTGTCACTCGTACACTTCCACTACTGTGATATTCAGCGCATTGTAATATCGCCTGTCTGCTGGAAGCCCAGTCACGGGGGGTGCAAGCAAGGCAGGCACAGGGCAATGGGTAGACTGTCATCACCCTCGCCCCCAGCCTTGCTGTAATGACCGTATTCTCATCACCCCGCAATCATGTATTGGGGGGCTGCGTGACCCCTTCCCATATGTTATATGCTTCTCTCATGATGGACAGTGGCATTTAAAAGGTAAATTGTTACAATAGCAGTAATTTCAGCAGTTGGATTCGTTGCTGGCTGTATAACACAGCCAGCACATGCGCTGTATGGTGCAGGCTGAGCGCCGCCCATGCAGTGCACACATTTGCCATCCCTATACGGCGGATTGGGCCCCGGAGGCGAGTGGCGCCAGCCGTGTGTGCGACGCCATTGCAGGATGATTGACGTTCACTAATGCACCCAGAGAAGCTCATATTCACCCGACAGGGCGTCCTATGGGACCGGCTACGCTGCGCTCTTCCATACCAAGGGGTCTAGTGTAAAATAATCTACCATGCAGTATATGGCTGCCGCTGTATTCCTCCGCAGCGCCATCAACAGGCAAAGCGAAACACTGGCCCCGATCCTCCATCATTTATTTATTACAGTCCCTTTTTCTTTTTTCTTTCTAGTAATCGCCGACCTTCTTTGCATCAAGTTGCACGGCGCATGCAGCCCCTGGGTTTAGCACAAGGTCTACATTTTGTTTTCTTTAAAGGATGTGCGACTATTGGGGCAAAAATTTAAAAAGTCCTCGGGGGAGGGGCTGGAGTGAGATGAACCAAAAAATGTGACATTTGGTAAAATTTGCATTTCATGAGTCTTAAACATTGGGGTGAGCAAACTTGTCAAGGAAAAAAGACACAAAAAACCCCCCAAAAAACTTAAGTAGCACAAAATCTATTGAAAATAAAGTACCGTACATACTAAAGTTAGTAAAAAAATAGAAAATAATTAAAGAACACAGAAGAAACCACAATGGTAAACAAGGGTGTGTATGTAAAGAGCTCAGGTGGTGCAGCATGAGAATGACACGTAGTTCCCACTTCTTACAATCCCCCATGTGTGATGATAAAATGTCTGTGCCCTTCCGACTTCACAGCTCCGATCTGAGACAATGGGATGCGGGTGACTCGTTTGATAAGGGAGAACTTGCAGTACCTTTAATGGCCACTACACAATGTGCCACGGCCCCTGCAATCAGCCGATCAGTGGCGGAGCCGGGAGTCAGACCCCAATCTGACAAGGCTAAGTCATTAAAGACCCAGAAAACCTCTTTAAGGGTATGTGCACACGTCAGGATTTTTTTCCTGACCAAATCCTGAGATTTCTGCCAGAAATCCGCGTTTTTTTTTTTGCGCGGAAATTGCGCGGATTTTTTGCGGATTTTTTTTTTTTTTCCGGAATGTCATTTTGGCTGAGAAATCCGCAAAAATTCCGGAAAAAGATAGAGCATGTCCGGATTTTTAACGGTAAGCGTTTTTTTTTTGCGGAAAAAAACGCTTACATCTGCACAAAAAATCCGGAATGCATTCTAAATGATAGGATGCATAATTTTAGCGTTTTTAATGCGGAATTATAGCGTTTTTATAGCGAAATTCCGCAAAAAAAACGCTTACATCTGCACAAAAAATCCGGAATGCATTCTAAATGATAGGATGCATAATTTTAGCGTTTTTAATGCGGAATTATAGCGTTTTTATAGCGAAATTCCGCAAAAAAAAAACGCTAAAAATCCTGACGTGTGCACATACCCTTACTCCTATCCATAAAATTACTGATTGCGGGGGGTCCTCAGCGCTCACTGGAATATTGGCCCCCATACACATAAGACTAATGTTGGCTGAACCCGGTGCCATTGATGGGTTCGGCCGCCGATCGCACTGTTCTCCCGGAGTTGAGCAGACGTCAGTCCGTTGCATTGTCAAAGAGAACACAGGAGCACTCGTCCGAAGTCCCACTCCTGTGTATGGGGGTCTCTGCGGCCAAACCATCGTTCTGGCCACAGACCTGTGTATGGTCGGCCTAGGGGTCCTAGGCAGTATAGATGGCCGACTTACCAATGCTGGGGGGGTTCCTGCCCAATGACCTGTGGAGGGTGGGCCCAGCGCTCGTCCGACCCCCTGCCCTATGTGTAGCCATACAGATCTAATGGAGAAGGTAAAACATTGCAAACGTTTCCAGATTTCATTAACTTTTTAATGCAGTGAAGTCTGCGCTGCGGTAATCACTTCTCAGACGCCGTTTTTACTGTCTCTGGTTATTATCCTTTAACTATCAGTATTTTTCCTTCCACAATCGTCTTCTGAGCCACGATAACGTTTAATTAAGAAGCCTTGTAAAGTGTGAGCTGCGCGGGGCAGACGGGGAATCTCCGCAGTTCTTCACACTCCTGACGACATCGGGGGTTGGATAAGGCCGCGGTCACATTCGCCTGCTGATCTGTCTTCTGTTCTAGGAACAAACGGAATTGATGTGAAAACTGATCTGTCACTAAAGGAAGCGCAGGATCCCCACTGATTAATTATGGGTTCGTTTGGGGGTTCTGTTATGCGCCATTTTTCAAGAAAGCCCCCCTTTTTTTTGTTACGGAGAGACATCATGGTTTATGGGGTTCATCTGGGTTTGTCCCTCCTTTTCTGTTTCCATCATTTATGTAAATAAAGAAGACGATCGCATTGTGATTGGTCCCTATGGGTAATGTTGGGCAAGTGTGTGATTTTGTCCGTGTGTATCGGACCCTCCTACTACATTGCTGTAAAGTCCCAATCACAATTATGTAAGATGTGTGATCCTCTGATCACGGCCGAATACTCCGCCGTATACTCACTTATCCATAATGCAGAGTCTCGGAGGACATAAGATGTGGGAAGAGCTAGTCCAGGTGATTGCTGTATTAATGGATGTGCTAAACACAGTAGAGGGTGTGTGAGCCGGGCTCGGGGCGGTTAATCCTGCCTAGTCTGCCTTATTAATTGTTAATTAGCAGACTCTGGATTAGTTATATTCCGATGTGCCAGCTCATCCCTGCTGACCTAAATTATATAGGACATTTAATAAGTTATGTTCATTAGTGATGAGCGAACGTGCTCAGACAGGGTGTTATCTGAGCATGCTCGGGTGCTGACGGAGTGACTTCATTGCTGTCCGACAGCTGCAACACTTGCAGGGATTGCCTAACAAACATACAGTCCTTGCCTGTGTTATGACTCTTGAACAGCCGCGAGACTTGCAGTCGAGGGGACTCGAACATATTTTTCGAGGACGCCGAAGACACTCGGTTACTACAGGAGCATGCTCAGATAACACTGTATCCGAGCACATTCGCTCATCACTAGTGTGCATATAAAATATAGGGGTTTGTGAGAGTGAAATGCAATGTTTCCTTCTGGTCCCATACCATCAGTCTCTGGCTTTTACTTAAAAATAGACATGTGATATGTGATGCCGTCATATATGAGCATGGTTCTAACTGTAGAGGTCCCATCACGTCGCATGGACCCACCAGTGCAAATGTTTCTAAACATCGTTTGTAGAAGAAGTAACTTTAATAATTATTGAGAGAGATCCTTAAATTGGGGGGGGGGGTGGTTCTGTACCACAGACCAATTGGATATTTATTAACTTGTTCAATTTAAAAATGATCTTGCTATTTTTTGTTCAAATGTTTAATTCCTCCTTAATGTGAAGGCTGCTTAGCTCGTTCATTCTGAAAAATGCTGTAACCCACTGCCGATGGTTAAGGGAAGTGGGGGCAGCTGTCATCCCAAAAATCAAATTCCTATGAGTAATGGATTAGACCCCACATTGTGCCCCCTGCATTTATGGTCTGGGGACAGTTGTTTTACCACTTGCCCACTGTTGTTGCCTATAAAGAGGAGCTCTGCCCGTGAAATAACAATGCCCGGCATGGTGCTGTTCTCCATGTTTTACGCCTAAGTTTTCTAGTAGGTATTAAAGGGAACCTGACATCTTGAAAAATGCAATTTATCCGCAAATATAGGGTTAATCTGCAGGTACCTATTGTTGCGATAGCTACTTGGCCTCCTTACTGAAAGTGTGGTTCCTGGGAGAAAATGAACGTATTTTTTCCTGGGAGCCGCTGGCTATCAGTCATTGGGACGGTGCATGGAGCGATTACAGTCACAACTATTTACCTAACCCTATATCTACAGATAAAAGGTCTCCTCTCTTAATTTTTTTTCTTTTTTTAATAAGAATAAAGGATCTGAGCTTGAGGCTGTGTGCACACGCTGCGGTTTTTGCTGCGGATCCGCAGCGGATTTGACCACTGCAGATCCGCAGCAGTTTTCCCAAAGTTTACAGTACCAAGGGAAAAAAAAACCCTGTGCACATGCTGCGGAAAATGCCGCGGATTATTTTCCGCAGCATGTCAATTGTTTGTGCGGATTCCGCAGCGGTTTGCAACCAGCACCAATAGGAAAGTGCTGGTGAAAAAAAAAAAGAATCCGCAAGAAAATCCGCAGTGAAAACCGCAAAAGAATCCGCAAGAAAATCTGCAGTGAAAACCGCAGAAGAATCCGCAAGAAAATCCACAGTGAAAACCGCAGTGGTTTTGCACTGCGGATATTCCAAATCCGCTGCGGAAAAATCCGCAGGAAAATCTGCAGCGTGGGCACATAGCCTGAGTGATGTAAAGGAGTGAAATTGAGTGTTAGCACTTGTGGTTCCAGGGCTCTTGTGCGGTTGTATGGGCACCGGGCACCACATATCAGTACACGCTGGCGCCAGTGTGTCACTAGCCAACTTTTGGAGACTTTGGTATCTAGTGAACTTTTCCGAGCTCAGAGGTAACAGGCCTAAATATATTTGCACACATTCAGTGTTTGCAACTGAAAAATCTGCTGCAAATACTGATGGGTTGGCAGGAGAACGCAGCATAAAATTCATGCCTATTAGTATGGGTGAAATCTACAGCAAAAACTCTGAAATAATTGACAGGACTCAGATTTAAATCTGCAAGGAAAAAATAAGCAACGCGTGCATGAGACTTGAGGAATCTCATTCACTTTGCTACTACAAGGAAAACATTTAGGTTTTGTGGCAAAAAAAAATGCAATGTGTGCACAGACCTTTTGTATTGCTGTTAAAGGCTCTTGTATATGTCTGTATTACGGCCCCCTGCAACCTCCAATTTGTTTGGTGCTATGATGCGGCACTTCAGAAAATACAGGAGGTAAGGTCCTGAATGGAAGGTATGTGTCACTGAGGTAGCTGGCCACGGTGATGTACATCCTGGAATATCATAAAAAGTTACTGAGAGGAATGTTAGTGGACTGGATGTTAGGTCTGACATTTAGGAGCGACCAAAAGAGCTTGGATGGGAAAGGTCGCTCCCGTACATTCTAGATTGGGGTTTGAAGGTTCTATATAAGGCAGCTGGGTTGGGTCAGGTCAGACTGTAGTACTGGAGAGGAAACAATCCTTTTAAAGGGGATATCCATTACTAGGACAACCCCTTCTTAAACTAAATGTTTGGCCCTGATTAAAATAAACCTATACCCGCCTCTCGTTCTCACAGTTTCAGCACTGGCGGTCCCGGGACTGTGATGCGATGAAATGACATGTGATGCCCAGCTCCCAATCAGCACTGGCGTCCCTGTCTCCGCCTCCTGTCAAAATTAGGAAGCCAGGGATCGGCTGCAGCCCGGAGTTAGACAGTGATGCCAGCGCTGATTGGACGCTGGGCATCACGTGCCATTTCACCACATCACAGCCCCAGGACCGTGAGTGCCGGCACAGGGGGGCCAGTATAAGGGGCCGAACATTTAGTTTAAGAAACGGGTTGTCCTAGTAGGTACAGACTGTGGCTGAGGATGTGTTGCCTGTACTGCTCTCTGGGTGAGATAGTGTTACATTTATTGTGACAACCCTGGGAAAGGAAAATATACTCCACCTCTCGTGTCTCCCCTTTCCCTCATAGTCTGTAAGCTTGCGAGCAGGGCCCTCACTCCTCCTGGTATCTGTTTTGAACTGTATTTCTGTTATGCTGTAATGTCTATTGTCTGTACAAGTCCCCTCTATAATTTGTAAAGCACTGCGGAATATGTTGGCGCTATATAAATAAAAATTATATATATATATATATATATATATATATATATATATATATATATATATATATATATATATATATATATATATATATATATATATATATATATTATTGAACTTTTTTGCTGAAGAAAAGCTGTTTATTTTGAAAGTTTATGCCAGAAAAGAAACTTCTGCCTGTGTGGACCTCGGCACCTACCACAAACATGGAGCTGTTTGTCCCCTAATGCCCCTTCTGGTTTAATGCCGAAGTATCCTATACCCAATGCCATGTTAAAGCTCCTCCAGACGTCCATGTTGCACATTTGTTTTTTTTCATGGATTGAAAACGTACCCATTATAATCTATGGTGCTAATCACACGTCCGTGTATTGTCAGACTTTGTCCGTGCAAAACTCACGGAGACATGTCAAATTTTTTTTTCCCGTTATCACGGTTGAAGGTAAAAGTCTATGGGTCCGTGAAAAACGCGAATGCTGTCCGTAATACTGCAAAGTATAGGAGAAGCTTTGTAATTATCCATGTATGAAAAACACTGATGGTAGAAGCAGACCCACGGAACACACTGACATCGGGACCATTTTTCACATACGAGGTCTCACATGGATATTCTCCTGAGGCCTCTATCACACGTCAGTGTCTCCGGTACGTGTAGTGTCAGTTTTCTCACGTACCAGGGACACTGACACACGTAGACCCATTAGGATCTATGTGTTTCACTTTCTGCACATGTCCGTTTTTTACTGGCAGCATGGACCACAATACGGACAGCACACGTGCACACGGAGAACAGTGTGCACTCTCCTCCGTGTGCACGTACCGCCCGCAGGAGAGACAGCGCTACAGTAAGTGCTGTCCCCGCTGCGTGTGGTGCTGAAGCCGGTATTCATCCCTTCTCCCCAGCAGTTCGCTGGAGAGAAGGAATGAAAAATCCATGTTTTTTTTATTTATTTTCCCTTAAAAATAAAGTGTGTGCGTCCCCTCCCGCCTCCCATCTCCTGTGCCCCCCCCCCCCCCCCCCCCGCTTGCCTGCCGGGAAATACACATCCAGCTCCCGCGATATCTCCTCTCAGCGGCCGCTGGCAGCAGGCCCTGTGTGAGCGGTCACATGGTCCCGCTCATTACAGCTGGTTGAGTATTTCCCGTCAGGCAAGTGGGAGGGGTGGGGGGCGCACAGGGGATGGGAGGCGGGAGGGGACGCACATAATTTATTTTTAAGGGAAAATAAATAAAAAACATGGATTTTTCATTCCTTCTCTCCAGCAAACTGCTGGGGAGCAGGGATGAATACCGGCTTCAGCACCGCACGCAGGGGACAGCGCTTAACTATAGCGCTGTCTCCTGCACGGTCCATGTGGTCCTCATTCGCACACGGGCGGCACACAGCTGCCGCCTGTGTGCCACACTGATGTGCTACGTGAGCACACTGACACGGATAATTCCGGTACCGATTTCTCCGGTACCGGAATTATCTGGACGTGTGAAAGTGGCCTGAAGAAGCTTTGTGCTTAAGGGGACAACCTAATAATTCTGGGCCAAACAGAGGGCCGGTGCTGGATGCCTGCAGCTGTTTGCCTCCATATCAGCTGATTGCTAGGACTATACAGATGTGTGCTGTAAATCTGCCCCAGCACACAGGCTGCGTTCTTCCGCCGTTTCATGATGTAATTATCCAGTTTTAGTTGTTTGAGATCAATGAGTTTACATATAACGAGCCGCACAGGCTGTAATCTTATATCCTCACACATTGCTGAGCTTTTTTAGTTATTTTCTTGTCACCATTTGCAGCCCTCTCCTAGCGGCAGGGAATTAGATATCACGCCTTTTATCTTTCACTTCCTTCATCTTTGTTGCTTTGTGTAATTTAAAGAAGGTTCCAGAAATTGCTTTCCCCCGGTCGCTACCTAAAGTTTTCAGAAAAAGTATAGGGTGCTGCTTTGTTAAACGTGCACTTATACATCGGACCCTCCGAGTGGACCCATGTGGATGGTCCGGTAATGATTTTGGTATTCAGTAGTCGCGCTTATAATACTTTTTTCATGTTCACTGGTTGCTGAGATTCAACATACAGTCATGGCCAAAAGTATTGACACCCGTGCAATTCTGTCAGATAATAACTCATTTTCTTCCTGAAAATGATTGCAAACACATTCTTTGGTATTATTATCTTCATTTAATTTGTCTTAAATGAAAAAACACAAAAGAAAATGAAGCAAAAAGCAAAACATTGATCATTTCACACAAAACTCCAAAAATGGGCCAGACAAAAGTATTGGCACCCTCAGCCTAATACTTGGTTGCGCAACCTTTAGCCAAAATAACTGCGACCAACTGCTTCCGGTAACCATCAATGAGTTTCTTACAATGCTCTGCTGGAATTTTAGACCATTCTTCTTTGGCAAACTGCTCCAGGTCCCTGATATTTGAAGGGTGCCTTCTCTAAACTGCCATTTTTAGATCTCTCCACAGGTGTTCTATGGGATTCAGGTCTGGACTCATTGCTGGCCACCTTAGAAGTCTCCAGTGCTTTCTCTCAAACCATTTTCTAGTGCTTTTTGAAGTGTGTTTTGGGTCATTGTCCTGCTGGAAGACCCATGACCTCTGAGGGAGACCCAGCTTTCTCACACTGGGCCCTACATTATGCTGCAAAATTTGTTGGTAGTCTTCAGACTTCATAAGCCATGCACACGGTCAAGCAGTCCAGTGCCAGAGGCAGCAAAGCAACCCCAAAACATCAGGGAACCTCCGCCATGTTTGACTGTAGGGACCGTGTTGTTTTCTTTGAATGCCTCTTTTTTCTCCTGTAAACTCTATGTTGTCTTTGCCCAAAAAGCTCTACTTTTGTCTTATCTGACCAGAGAACATTCTTCCTAAACGTTTTAGGCTTTTTCAGGTTAAGTTTTGGCAAACTCCAGCCTGGCTTTTTTATGTCTCGGGGTAAGAAGTGGGGTCTTCCTGGGTCTACATACAGTCCCTTTTCATTCAGACGCCGACGGATAGTACGGGTTGACACTGTTGTACCCTCGGACTGCAGGGCAGCTTGAACTTGTTTGGATGTTAGTCGAGGTTCTTTATCCAACATCCGCACAATCTTGCATTGAAATCTCTTGTCAATTTTTCTTTTCCGTCCACATCTAGGGAGGTTAGCCACAGTGCCATGGGCTTTAAACTTCTTGATGACACTGCGCACGGTAGACACAGGAACAAGGTCTTTTGGAGATGGACTTGTAGCCTTGAGATTGCTCATGCTTCCTCACAATTTGGTTTCTCAAGTCCTCAGACAGTTCTTTGGTCTTCTTTCTTTTCTCCTTGCTCAATGTGGTACACACAAGGACACAGGACAGAGGTTGAGTCAACTTTAATCCATGTCAGCTGGCTGCAAGTGTGATTTAGTTATTGCCAACACCTGTTAGGTGTCACAGGTAAGTTACAGGTGCTGTTAATTACACAAATTAGAGAAGCATTTCATGATTTTTCGAACAGTGCCAATACTTTTGTCCACCCCCTTTTTTATATTTGGTGTGGAATTATATCCAATTTGGCTTTAGGACAATTCTTTTTGTGTTTTTTCATTTAAGACAAATTAAATGAAGATCATAATACCAAAGAATTTGTGATTGCAATCATTTTCAGGAAGAAACTGAGTATTATCTGACAGAATTACAGGGGTGTTAATACTTTTGGCCATGACTGTATGAGCGAATCATCCAAAATAGGATTTTAAAATTTATTTAGGATTCCTTCTCCTTCCGCTTAGCATATGGAAAACTCCCAGCATATACCTGAACCACATCAATAGGTACCTGCTTAGACTACAGGTCACAAGTGCCCTTTTGACCTCCAAAAGTCACTTTATTTTTTAGTTAGTTTTGTTACTGCATAGAATCGGTTGGTTGACGACACTTTTCTAAACTGAGTCATCCAATAAAAAAAAAAAGTACTATAAGAACATGTAGTTAACGTATGCCACCTTATACATCAGCGAAATCCTCCTGACCAATGCCTCCAATATCCACTGGAAGTCCAGTGTGGATAAAGCCTCTTTCATACGTCCGTGACTTGTGGTTGGAGTATGACCTCTGTGCCCGGACGTGTATAGAGGCTGTACCCGGATCACGTTTTACTACACTTATTTGGCTTTTATGGGGTAATTGTTGCTGCCATTTTTTATGGGCACTGAACATGTTGGAACTCTTTAACTGGGCTTGTTGGGCATGATCTTGGGCAACTGGCAGTGATTTATTGAAACCCTGTGGCTACCTTTATAGTGGGGAGACGTGGCACTGTTATAGTGGGGACACCTTGCCTAGCACAGTAGGTTTATTGGTTTCCACCACTGGCAGTGTGGCTGGCAATATTCATTGAACCTTGTGCTTATTCCAATTTTCTATTTTGGTTCGGTCTTCTAGGATAGATTATTAAGGTTCAATCTAATCTGTTGGGGTCCCACTCCTTGTAGCCATGGCAAAAGGGAGAATAGGGGGAAGCAATTATTGTTGGACCTGTCAAGTCATAAAGGCAGTTAGGGGTGGGGAAGGGGGAGTCTCACAAACCCTAATTATTCTAAGCAGAATTATTTCAGAGATTAATTTATTTTTTTTTTAATTTTAGGGGTTATCTCACTTGGATAAAATTGTAGAGTACTGATAAAAAAGACACAACTTTTACAATTTACTTCTTAAAATTCCTCTCTGGAAAGAGGGATTTGTAACTCTACAGATCACTCATTGCCACCTCCGCAGTCTATCTCCTAGGCAAGGTGTGCAGTGCTTACAAGCCCTTTGCAATACAGAATTATAGCTGTCTCTGCTTGCAACATGGGAGAGCAAAACAGTTCGGCCTCAGCCATGCAACTGGTTTGTAATGTCAATCATCAGGAAAGCGGGCAGAAAACCCTTTTAAGCCCATGATAATATACATTGCAGATATGTCCACCTCCAGTATCTATTCCCATTTTCAAAGGGCAACTACTGATTCTCTTGAATTGGAGCTGTTGTGCAGCACTTGGCAAGGATTGTGTCACGAGTGTGTCAGGTCCTCCTGGAAGATCTGGGGTTAGGCGATCTTTACGTACTATGAATCGCAGGTCTTCTATTTAGCCCTTTTTTTCTCTCTCTTTAAAACCTGGCCAGATCTTCTCATCCCTGCCTGTGAAAGTTTTACTTCCTGGCTTGCTGGAGTTCATGTGCTGAAGTTGGAGTTCGTAGTTGCTGCTGGAGATTGTTGTATGCTGTCTCCATTATCCTATTCCCATTTGTTTTGTACATTCCTACCCCTTCCTATATTCCTCTCTACCTTTGAGTGTTTTTGTTTGTAAGTTGCTTTTTTTTTTAATCCCTGTTTGTACTATGTACAAACACGAACGTATCTGTCCCAGGCCTCCCGGAGGAGGGTACAGGTTAGGACATTAATAGGTGCATACGGAGGTCAGAGACTAGGGCATTTCTATCTTCAATTGTACCCTCGGGATAGGGATAGTTAGTGTCCCAGTTCCAGGGACCGTTTGAGGCCCCCCTTCCCAACTGAAGACCGCCACGAGATGACAGGCTGCTACATGTTTATTGGAAGAACGCACATATTTACACCAACTGCGGCCAATTATTACCTCCACTGGTCACAACTGCTGACCAGTGGGGTTGTCAGGTGTCGGACGCACACCGATCTAATATTGATGTCCTAAGCATAGCTTCCTCAACATCTTGTCATGGGACAATCTTTTTTGAAAACAAGCATAGAAAAAAATGTCTGACAGATGCCGTGTTTAAAACCCTTCTATCACCCACAGACACACACGTCAACTGCTCTGCTATGATGGATGCCTCTGATGTCAGACGTCACCCATAGGTTCCTATATTAAATATCCGAAAACTAGAGTGTACATTGTAGGTGTAGGGTGGTGACATCTACAGCTCAGTTTGTGCTCTGTGTAAGTAGGTCCATTGTCCACGTCATGCCCATTCCTGGGCTGCAATGTCATGGCCAGGTTTATTTTCCCCTCTGGATGCCATGTATGATGTAGTAATACATATATAACTAGCCCCGAGATTACGCGACGACACGGGGCTTATGTGGTGTTGTCTCTGTTATGCTAATCACAAGTTTTGTGTCGGAGTTAATCACACAGCGGCAGCGGCCACCTCTCCTATCACTGATGACAGCCGCGGCCTCGGTGGCATTCATTCAGCTTGTCAGGTCTGGTTTGCCAGGAACTTTTGATCATTCACTTCTCGCTCTGCGCGGGTAAAGGGTTATGGCACATGGGTGTTTCATGTCTGTCTTGCTGGCTGTGCAAGGACCCCGGATTTGCAGGCTGGTAACTTGTACAGATAGCAAAAAGCAGATGTTCTGCAGCCATGTAAAAGTGTTACATAAATGTATACTCACATGGCAAACGGGTAACAAAAATCAGACATTGATGACCTATCCTAAGGATAGGTCATCAATGTAACCTCTTCAGCAAAGAATTGGCACATGATTAGTTAACGTAAGTTAAAGGGATATTCTCATCTTCAAGATCTTATCCCAGTATATAGTAGGTGTAATAATATTAGCAAATGCATCCTATTAGAAATTAGAAGAACTATACTACATTTCTATGTCTCTTACCCCATGTACAGGGCATTGCAGTGGTTAAAGAATCCATGGTTATGACCACTAACATCTGTCACTGAGTGTTCGGAACCGTGGATACCTAAGGTAACGTTCACACTAGCGTTATGCTAGTTTGCGTCGGGCATGGGGGACGCATGCGTTTTTTTTGTTGCGTTGTGCGACGCATGCGTCTTTTTTGCCGCTAGCGTCGGACCAAGAAAACGCAACAAGTTGCATTTTTCTTGCGTCCAAATTTCTGCAAAAACCGACGCATGTGTCCCAAAACGCAGCGTTTTTGCGTGCGTTTTGCTGCGTTTTTGCGTGCATTGTGCGTTGCGTCGCCGACGCAGCGGCGCACAACGCTAGTGTGAACGTAGCCTGAGCTATTGCAATGCCCTGCACATGGGGTAGGCGGCATAGCGAATAAGAATAACTGTACCCCTGATGATGTAAAACTTCAGTTCCCATCCTTTATTCCTCTTATGCTAGTTAAGCAGCTTCCTCAGTCGTATGGTGAAAGATTTTAGCTACTGAATTGAAGTGATGTTTTGTTATATTAACCCTGTGACTTGTTCCTCTTGACATTTGCTGGAGGATGCACTGAGCCTAAACCTATGACTGATCCTGCTGATTTCAGCTGGAAAAGCTGCTCATCACTTGTGTATAGGGATATTCCCAAGATATAAAAGCCAAGGCTTTCCCATGATTATTTAGTGAGTTTTTGATGTTATAGCTTTTTGCAGCATTACTGCACCTATTGGGTTTTTGCCTCTCTTGTTGGTATGTCGTTAAAAAGAAAGCCACGTTATTTAGGATACTTCTCGGTATTTGACAACTTTACTGTTAGTCGTGTGTGGTTTACGTGTGTTTCTAGTTAATTTCTGCAGTGAATTTTCCGCATCCATTCTATGGGAACATCCGCACATAAAACTCGGTGTGTCCGTAAAATAAATTGACATGTTGCGGATTTCATACACGCGCCGCAGGTCAGTTTACGCTGAATAAAAAAAAAAAGCCCAGTGGGTATGAGATTTCTATAAATCAATCCACTTTGGTGGAAATGTAAGACTACTTTTTTTTTCCCGCAGTCAAAAACTCATCATGGAAACATAACCTCACCCTGCTTTCTTCAATGCCCCCCATCTGATCTGAATTATCATTATTGACAATAACCGCCACATTAGGAAAGTTGGCTGAAGCCTCAGATTTCAGTAGGACCAACTGGCTATGCCTAATGTTGGAGTAAAGGTGTATCGGACATGTTGAATTTCATCGTCAAATCTTTTTGTTTTCACAGGAGAGATAATAAAACTTTTCCCCTTGAAAATACATGAACACTCAGCAGGCCAAACATTAGTCCGTTGGGCGGAGGGTCAGTAGAGATGGTTTTCTGCTGAACTGTCCTTCAGATGTCAGCCATCTAGGGTGGATGGGCACTTACTGACTCTGCTCATGGAAACGACAATTGGTCTATTGGACATATGCAGGTCGGGGAACCTGATTTGGTGCATTGTACAGGAACTATTGCAATCATGTTAGATGACTTGTTTGGCTGTATGACTCAAATTCTGGGAATGTCACCCATTCTGTCATCGTGCCAGAACAGCTTTGTGTCTTTCGTGGCTAAGCGTTGTAAAATTGGCTTGGCGGTGGTCCTCATTTTGATAGCCAGCAAATGCCGAGAATCATTGAAGGCAACCAAACATTAAACTTCTCACTATAGACCACCTTTTACTTTGTTCCTCCAGCTCTTTTCAATCCCCAGGTTTTTTTTTTTCCTCCAAAGTAGAACATCTTGTCATTGAGAGATGTACGTGATCGGTGACTAAGTGACTTCTTTGGAAACACTTTCGTAGAGCAGTAGACCTTGGCTGGAATCTGAAGTGATCGTTTTGTCAGAGTTCCTGTTAAATGTCGCTTTTGCTACCCTCTTGGGCACTAGCCAGCACCCCTTCTCATGTGCTTGGAGAGTGCACCTGTTACGGATTTGAGCAGACACGATGTTAAGACATGTAAGTGCCACCTCCCGCGTGTTAGGTGACCCTGCCTGGTTGTTCACAGCATCTCACATGTTCCTAGTGCGTAAACTGCACAACATGTGCACCAAAGTGGCTGTAAGTGCAGAAGGGTCTAATTGCAAATATGGTTAATTATACTCCTGCTAGACCGGTGGGTTACATTCACATTCGTTTATATACTACAGAATTGAGACATCAACTCACCTTTTCCATGATTTATCAATTTAAATGGTTTCAAAACCATTATCACTTTTTCTTTATTTTAACACGAGTATAGAGAAAAAAAATCTGGATTTAGCTGTAGACTTTTGGTAGATTTTTGACCCTTTACTTTGGGTGAAGTCCACACCTAATTTTCAACATAATGCTTGGTTTGATGATTTGCAGCAGGCCCGTGGAGCAGATGATCCCACTTAGTTTTTCAGAGCCCCATTCACACAATCGCATGTATTGTACTACTTGCAACAAATTCTCCAAACCTGAATGTGGTGTACAGAGCGAAGTGACTCCAGCGCAATTGGTGTTCTCACCAGCGGTGATAGTGCGATACATGGACACAACACCAAGAAGCGTTTTTCAGACTTGGGCCTCAGTCACACCCCTGTTCTTGTACGAGTGCTATCCATGGTTTTCACGGATAGCACTCGTACTTATGATAGTCTGTGAGACCATTCACATGTCCATGATTTATTTCATATCTATCTGTCTATGGGTCAGTAAAAAAATCCTACAGGACTGTCAAAATGGAGAAGGTGGAGTGCCTTTTGAATTTTTTTATTTTTTCCACATACAAGAAATACTGACTCAGATCAAAATCGTTGGTGAAACTAGGACCTTTTTTTTTTCTCGAAAAAACAAATGTGAATGAGCCCTTGGTTGTAGCACCCTGCTGTATTCCTGTTTTTTTGGCTGATTGAAATGTTCTTTTTGTTCCACATTTCATTTTTTGGCACAGATCTGGAATCTTAGCGTATTTGTCATCCATCAGATGATGTCCTAGTTCCGGTGTCCTGCACGAAGTAAAATCTTACCGTTTTGCTATATTGGCTTAGACGTTTGAGGCATTCAATCACGGTTGTATTACTGAAATCTGCAACGAAGTTATAAGGCAGCCCAGAAATTAGAGTTTTTGTGATTCACACACTTTAACCATTTTCTTTTCACTATTAACCATTTATTCTCAAGACTTAGGTTTCGCTAGAACTTAGAAAAAATGGCAAATGGGACCCCACCTAAACGAAACTGTAGTAATATAAATTGTGGTGTCCAGTCATAGATCTTCTGCACAAAGAAGAATCCCTATAATATTGCGAGAGAACAGACGGTACCAACTGAACCAGTCTTGTATCTGAGTGGGACCCTTCTGCGTTTGGACCTCTTACCTATGGCCAGAAGCACCTCCGGGATTGGGAAGTTTCTTTGCCTTAGTGCTTTAGTCTGTGAAGTAATCCTATGCTTCGCATTCTTCTTTGCATTACAGAGCTTTTGATTAACCCGAGGCAATGTGACATATGCAATGTCTAATTCCCCATTTGGCGCTGATTGGAGCGGTCATGTCCTATTTGGCGGTTCCTTTAGTTAAGTTCCCGATTTGGCTAATCTCCAGGTGTCACTTAACAAAGATCATTCTTTGTACTCCCGTTTGGCTCCGAATCAAAGTGTTCAGTTTCAGATCTTCCAAGTCATCGTTAATATTGAACCAGTCCATTTGGACGCTCTAAGCTGCCCAGTCATTAACCTTTTATGGTTCCTGCCGCGGTTAAGCTTCATTCGTGGCGTGAATAAAATTCCTCCGATGTATAAATTACGAGGAGAAGCGCAGACTCTTGGCCAATCTGACGCTTTGCAACCTGAACTATACCATTTGGACCTGATGAAAGAGGGTAACGAAGAGTGGTTCAATTGACAGAAATAGCTTGCGACAGCTGGCCTCCGTATCCCGTTCAGCGTAGTCGCTTATATATTCTATATTTGTGATATAGCGAGGGCAGGCTCGGATATAAGGCAGGATGAAGGCTTTAATGGCAAGCACAGCTGCCTTAAGGGCTGAGATTTTCAGCTGTCAATATATTCTTCTTGAGGGTAATAGTGACAGTTTTACTACTTCTTCTTGTGTTCCTTTAATTTTTTTATTATTTTTTTTATTCTGTTAGGTCTGCGTATCAATTTAAGCATTTTGAGGTTGGTGATTTTTCCATTGCTGCCTGGAGACGTTCCAATGGAGATCGCTGATTTATATGGCACCAGCCTTGTACTCCGCACTCTATAAGATTACAGCACAAGATACGTTACATAACATATTAACGAACATGCACATTACATAATCTGGAAACATTCACACGGCGGTTTATTACTTCGGCTGCAATAAGCGTGCAGAGGCCTAATATGGGATCGACGTGCGCGAATATCAACTGCCATGAAATAGATATCAAATAAAGTATGGAATATGCAGAAGTGTGAAATATACAACAGCCATATTGAAGAAAAGTGGAAGATCTATCAGCCATAGCAGATTGCTTTCCTATAGGAGTGTCTTGTTTCTTATTGATCTGTCAGGCCACGTTCACACGTTCAGTATTTGGTCAGTATTTTACATCAGTATTTGTAAGCCAAAATCAGGAGTGGGTGATAAATACAGAAGTGGTGACGCGTTTCTATTATACTTTTCCTCTGATTGTTCCACTTCTGACTTTGGCTTACACATACTGATGTGTGAACGTGGCCTTACAGGGCGCAAAAGGGATGTAGCAGTGATTGTTGATTTGGGATACCATGTTGTTAGTTTGTTGCAAAACCTGTTGTGAAGAAACCAGATTGTATTTTAATTTCCCAGACAACCATGGTTTTGCAAAACCAAAAGAACTGGCTTTTTATCTGTATATTGGCTTGTGAATTTAAGTGTTTGTCTGGTGAGTTAAGAAGACAGACTTGCCAACTGATATACTATCTAACATACTGTGTTAGTCTGTAATAGTGACTGTACATAGGGTGTGTTAAGGTACTGTCACACTCAGCGAAGCTGCAGCGATATAGACAACGAGCCGATCGCTGCAGCGTCGCTGTTTAGGTCGCTGTAGAGACGTCAAACACAGCAGCTCCAGAACGATGCAGGAGCGATCCTGTGACGTAACGGCGACTCACTTATCGTTGTAGCTGGTTGCTAGCTCCATGTAAAACAGCCGGAGTGTACCGATCCGACACACATCTAGGGGCCCTATGCTCGTTGCTGGCATCATTGTTTTTGATTCAAAACATGACGATACACGCCGACCTGGCGACTAAATAAAGTTCCGGACTTCTAGCTTCGACCAGCGATGGCACAGCGGGATCCAGATCGCTGCTGCGTGTCAAACACAACGAGATCGCTATCCAGGACGCTGCAACGTCACGGATTGTTGTCATTCTTGTTGTAAAGTTGCTGAGTGTGACGTCACATTTAGCGACGCTGCAGCTATCTAGACAACGATGCCGATCGCTGCAGCGTCGCTGGAGAGCTGTCACACATACAGCTCTCCAGCGACCAACTATGCGAAGTCCCCTGGTAACCAGGGTAAACATCGGGTTACTAAGCGCAGGGCCGTGCTTAGTAACCCCATGTTTACCCTGGTTACCAGTGTAAATGTAAAAAAAAACAAACACTACATACTTACATTCCGGTGTCTGTCCCCCGGCGTTCTGCTTCCTGCACTGACTGAACGGTGACGTCACCGCTGTGCTTTACAGCCGACCGGCGCTGACAGTGCAGGGAAGCTAGCGATCCGTGACGTTGCAGCGTCCTGGATAGCGATATCGTTGTGTGACAGCTCTCCAGCGACCACACAGCGACGCTGCAGCGATCGGCATCATTGTCTAGATCGCTGCAGCGTAGCTAAATGTGACGGTACCTTAAGTCTGTAATAGTGACTGTACATAGGGTGTGTTAAGCTTTGTTTATTGATGTGTGTCTATATGCTAATACTGCTACTTAATCCCATCACCATTGTTTACCTTATCTTGATGTTGGACTGAAGGACCCTGGGTAATTCTAAAAATAGTTTACATGCCTTGTGTATAAAAAGACTCAGAGATCACATCCTCTGGGAGACTGAAGTACACAGAGCTACCAGCCAGACATTCTGCAAACCACCCAACAGACAAGAGAAAGGGCTGCAGCCAATTCATCATGGCACCATCACGAGGGACACTGATCTATGATTCTATAGGAAACAACCTAGGGGTTTTCGGCTCCGGTTGGAAAGTCACAGATCTGATCCAGTGACCATCTCTGAACCATGGATATGTTTGGAGAAAGCCAGGTTTGGGACCCGCTAGTCGCCTGGTTCCATGGAGATGGTCAGATAAGCCAGGTGGTGACTCTCATGTCAACTGACTTTGGACCTTGTATGGACTCTATGGACAGTTCTTGTCATCTCCCTATGCTTGTCATTACCTCTTCTCTGTGCGTGCATCCACAGATGAAGTAGCAACCCTGGGAGCTCTGACATCATGTCATACTGGAAATACGTGGAGACGCAGTGATCTTTTATATGCGCCCATGTAATCAAGCAATTGCAGCCATGTGGGGATTGTTCTGTTTGCTATTGTGTGCTGTGGTTCAATAAAGTATTGCCACACTGTTTTACCTTAACCCTATGTTGTCTGTGTAGTGTATTGCCCACTGGGAGATAGAGCGGGCGTTCAGTGGTATGAGCCGTGGTCCATGCAGTCTTGCTAAAGACAGCCGGGCCAGCGGACGAGAGCACCCACTCACTCCGTTTCTCCACACCTGTTATTATGGAAAGAGTTGGATGAGTTCAGTGATGAGCAACATGTTGTTTAGGCCTCTTTCACACTTCAGTCTTTTGGCGTCAGTTTGAATCTGCCGTTTTCGTCAAATAGGGGATCCGCCATTTTTTTTGGCGGATCCGCTATTTTCCCATAGACTTGCATTAGCAACGGATTGTGGCGGATGGTCGTCCGTTCCATCCACCATGTAACGGATCCGTCGAAATTTGTCGGACGTCGTCTACACATTGACGGACATTGCAACGTTTTTTGTCTGCGCCGAAATGGCGGCTCACGACGGATTTGTCGCGTCCGCCATTTCCTAGAATGACCGCTTTTGAGAGACGGATCCGTCGCCCCCAATCCCCTTTTTCAAATGAGCGTGCTCCAAAAAGTAGATTCTTTTCCCAGATACACGGATGCGTCAAAAAACCGGATCCGTTAGAACAGTTTTCTCAACAATTTTGACGGATCCGTCACTATGTCGGAGAAGATTGACGCCAAACAACTGAAGTGTGAAAGAAGCCTTAGTGATTAGCGAACTTGCTCAGATAACTATTCGAGTATCTAGGGCGTGCTCGGATAATACATTTGAGTCCCCGCGGCTGCGTGTTTTGCAGCAGTAGACAGCCGCAACACATGCAGAGATTGAAAAAATTGGAATCTGGCTCAACAGGACTGGATTTTCCTTTTTTTCTTTTTTCAAAAGAAAATCTAGTGCATACAAAAGAAAAATTTACATGGTCGACATGACCCAGTCGACACGTTTCGACTGCACTAGGCTGTCTTACCAGTCATTAGTGATGAGCGAATATGCTCGTTACTCGAAATTTCCTGAGCACGCTCTTGTCTTCCGAGTATTTTTTAGTGCTCGGAGATTTAGTTTTCATCGCCTCAGCTGATGATTTACAGCTATTAGCCAGGCTGAGTACATGTGGGGGTTGCCTGGTTGCTAGGGAATCCCCACATGTAATCAAGCAAGCTAGTAGCTGTAAATCATTAAGCTGCGGCAACGAAAACTAAATCTCCGAGCAGTCACAAATACTCGGAGGTCACCTGAGCGTGCTCGGGAAATCTCGAGTAACGAGTATATTCGCTCATCACTACTAGTCATGAGTTGAGCCAGACTCCAATTTTTTTCTATTTTCCTTGATGTGAGGCCAGGGCGAGGCCGGTGTCTGAGCCCCAGGTGGATGAGCATGGAGCAACTGGGTGAGCTGGAATCCAGTTTCTATACATGCAGGGATTGCCTGTTTGTTTGTGTTGTGACTACCGCCGTAATTCATGCAGCCGCGGGGATTCAAATATATTATCCGAGCATGCCCAAGATACTCGGATAACCCTCGAGCATGCTCAGATAACGCGTTCGCTCATCATTAGTAGTTATCCCTGATGTACTTCAGTGCTAAAGTCCTGAGTAGCATTTTCACCAGATTTCTGCCTAAAAAAAAAATTTGAAAAGTTAGTTTGTTTTGTTTTTGAGCAAAGCAAGATTCTGCAAGACAATTGTGACTTCTGGCCTTTTCACTCCATACTGGGACAGGACCGGGGCTTGGTGACCTCTACTCGCCAAATTCATGAGGAATGGGAGCATTTGCTGGAGTAACAATTGTGGCAAGGGGCACATAGCAGCGCATGGCCGCTACTCGCCTCGCCGGGTGCCCACGATCCGGAACTAGC
The DNA here is from genome assembly GCF_032444005.1 of Ranitomeya imitator. Lineage (NCBI taxonomy): Eukaryota > Metazoa > Chordata > Amphibia > Anura > Dendrobatidae > Ranitomeya > Ranitomeya imitator. The sequence goes on from NC_091283.1 coordinate 798,936,474, forward strand.
AGCTCTTTGGACGTTGAACCATGCGGATTTATCGTGTCCAATAAATTCTATTGATGTAATTTCTCTTGCAAAGACTCGCATCTCCACAAGAGAAATTGACATGCTGGGGTCTGGAAAGACGCGCCGCATGTCCGTCTCCGCCGGTGATCTGCAGGCATCTGTGGATGCATTGTGGACTTGGGATTTCTTGAAATCCCATCCACTATGCTGTCACAGCTGGCCACTGTGGGTTTGACGCTGCATAAATACGCAGCATTAAACCCACATAAATGACTGATTATGGGCACGAATCCTTAGAAGCTCTTATTTCACATGTGCAGTGATGGTCTGGATCACTCCCTGGGCAAATAGTCTATGAAGGTCCCCAACTAGTGCTGTGACTCCATTATTCAGAGAATTAAAGGGCATCCTGGCCACCGACTAAAGAGCAATGGCATGGTGGGAAAACCTAAACGGTTAGTTGAAGGATGATCGGTAGGGGTCGTAGTGGTGATTGCCCCCCTGGTGATAAGACATTCTCCTCTGTCCTATAAATGTATGAAAATTGTTCTTGGTGGACATCCTCCAAGAGGTTTTTGGGTTGAGAAGCTCCTGTACACTGTATTTTGAGCAATTCCTGATACTCTTTTACATCATTTATTGAAATATATCGCGCTGTAGTTTGCAGACTTCTTGGCAACCTCCGTCCTAAATCTTCTCTCGAGTTTCTGTCTCCTTAGAGGACTTTACTGTGATGTCGATAGCAGTTGTAATCTGAAGCCATTGGTACAGACAAAATCTGATTTCTATTGACTTATTATGGTTCATCTCATAATCTGCTGTACAGCACATATGGTGGATACTAACAAGTTTGGTTTCTAAAAGTTGTTCATCTCCAGCAAATGAGAATTCTGAAAACAAAGGCAGATTACCGACCAAATGATGTTTGCAATGCACGCTGCCAAAATACATTCATATTTGGAACAGCTTGTGTAAAACACACCATCTCTGCCGCTTCTCCGCATTAGGAGATATCTGCCAACTTGCAGCCCGTCATCCGTAATTCGAATAGGTGCCTTTATTTGGGAACTGACAGGTTAGTATAGTCCATAAGAAGACCAGATGGTCAATAAAAAAAATATATAGATGTGTGTATATATACTAGATGGTGGCCCGATTCTAACGCCTCGGGTATTCTAGAATATGTATGTATATAGCAGCCACATAGTATATAGCACAGGCCACATAGTATATAAGAGTACTACTTGGCCTATGGTATATACCATGTGGCTGCTATATACATACATACATATTGTAGAATACCCGATGCGTTAATATAGGCCACGCACTAAATAACACAGCCCACGTAGTATATAACACAGCCCACACAGTATATAGCAGCCACGCAGTATGTAACACAGCCCACGTAGTATGTAACACTGGCCACGTAATATATAACACAGCTCACTTAATATATAGCACAGCCCACATAGTATCTAACAGTGGCCACGTAGTATATAGCACGCAGTATAGAACACAGCAACATAGTATATAACACTGCCCACGTAGTATATAGCAGCCGTGTAGTATATAACTCAGCCCATGCAGTATATAACACTGGCCACGTAATATATAGCACAGCCCACGCAGTATAGAACACAGCCCACATAGTATCTAACACTGGCCAGGTAGTATATAGCAGCCACGCGGTATCTAACACAGCCACGTAGTATTTAGCAGTGCGGGCACCATATCCCTGTTAAAAAAAAAAAATAATAATAATTAAAATAAAAAATAGTTATATACTCACCCGGCGGGATCCAGCGTAGATCCCTTTCATTACAAAATCTTCAGTTTTACCCAAACTAGTTGAGGAAAAAATAATTACTGTACACCCCAAAGCAAAATCTTCTACGTCTAGTGTTTTGTATGACTTGCATGATCTTAAAGGACCGCACCAAGTGATCTAGGCATGGAATCAACAAGTTGGTGACATATTGCAAGAGCTATCTTTCTCAATTCTTCAAGAACAACCTCGAATGATGGGAGCACATTCTTTTTTACTATAGTGCAATACATCTGTGAATTTATGATGCCATCAATGAAGTGTAGCTTCGCGACACCAGCAGTACTCATTCTGCTCCACATAAGAATACTGCCACCACCATGTTTCACTGTAGGCACCATGCATTTTTTTTTTAGACTTTTCACTCTTCTGCCATACATTTCTGAAGCCATCAGTTCCAAAAAAACGTTTACCTTGATCTCATCACTCCAGAGTATAGAGTCTCAGAACTTTTCATTGTTGGCTTTTTGTGCATGGTGTCATGCCTCTGGATTCAGTCTGGTGGTCCTGTGCTCTTCGGTCGGTTTCTCTCTGTCCGGTGAGCCATGGCAGGTTCTGACGCTGTCCGGGAGATGATTACTTTTTGCCTTTGTCGATTCCTTTTGGACAGCAGATGTTTTCCATTTGTTATTTAGCCTGTATGTTCCTTGGGAGATACAAGAGACACTCGACAGCCTTTCAGTGAGCCATGTCCAAGTTGTCTTCTTTAGTTTTACCTTCAGGGGTTATACAAGTTGCGTTGAAGCTGCAATGGTTTGCGTTATCGGATTCTTTTGTCTCTACAGGAAACGGGTGGGGTTTGTGCAGTTTTTTCATAGCTAGATCCTATTACCCTGTGTTTACTACCACATGTGCATAACACATGGGCTTTAGGAGAGGCTTCCTTTGCGGATGACACCCATTCATGCCATTCCTCTACAGTGTACGCGATACTGTCACTCGAAACGCCACCCCGATTTTGGCATTCTACTTTAGCTAACTGCAGTGAACTTGCATGATGCTATTTTTTAACACTTCTCGTCAGAGGATGCTCCTATTGAGGTGTTGACTTCTGTCGTTGGCCTGGATGTCTCATGAGTTGGTTGCAGTTCCAGCTATGTTATATTTTTGTATCACTTTTTCTACAGTATTCTGATTGATAAGTAAAGCTTTGCTTAACTTCTGGTAGCCTTCACTTTTCTTGTGTAAAGAAATTTTCTTTCTCCGGGCTTGTGACGCTTCTCTTCCGTGTGGTGCCATTGCTGACCACATGAAATGAGAAAAGATTTTCTTTAAGTAACGCCTATTTTATAGTCAAGTGTCTGCTGGACACTTAGTTAATGAAAAATTAGACTCGGTGACTTGTCTTTCCGTCAACCACAGTTGTCGGAGGTGTCTGGTGGGGGCTATCTACCCTCTGCAAATTGAGAACACATGAACGCTCCACTGAGTTGAGCATTCATGTATACAGGGCAGCTGGAGAGGATGAGAGCTGCTTTATGGATGCCCAGCTTTAGGCCTGGTTCACATCTGCATTGGAGCCTCAGACATCCTTGATAGGACTGCAACGGACTCCGCTACAATCAGTACGTGCAGACCATTTTATGATTGATCCAGCACAACATCAGTTTTCTAGGATTGAACAGAAATATTTAGTGCAGAGGTTCTTTAGCATTGAATAGCAGAACCATAAACTCTGATATCTTTTTATCAGGTCTCGCCCTCTTCTATTAATGGCTCTGGTAATTCCTTACTTCCAGCCACCGCCGTGTAGGTCAGTGGGGGTGCTGGTTGTGGGACACCCATCAATATGCTTTGGATAAGATATCAGTTGTCACCGGACAACTTCTTTAAACTTTTTTTTTTTCCTCATCACTGCTTCAGGTTATAAACCGTAGCTAATCATACGATTGCAGTCACATTATAGTGGTAATGCAGGGCTCGATCGTCTAGCTACAATGTGCGCTTTGCTGGTCCCGAGGCTGATGGACACATGACATAACCTGACATAAGATGGGGTAATATTAAGCCACCATAGTAATTCCCATACAAGGACACGTGTGTTAACAAAAAAAAAAAAATCACCTCCCGCCTTTACCCCCCGCTGAATGCGTGTTCTGCGTTCTAGGATCTCTTTCAAGTATAATATTTAGTTACCTCTTACCTAGTGAGCCGGGGGTGTCGGGACAAAATTACCAGCATTCTTTACTTGTGGTTGCAGCATTTTGCCATCTGGAAGCTGATACTAAATCTATCTTGGTATAATATGAAAATATATTAAAACTGAAGCAGCTGTTCTATGTGTGATATGTGAGGAAAGAATGTGTATATAACTTTTTAATCGTGCGAGTTCAGCAGTTCAGGTTGTAGTCCTCGTCAGGAGCCGATTTTTATTTTTTTTTTCTTCCCCTCATAGGTCGGGTTCACATGGTCATAATTTAGTCGAGTTGCTTTACTACGCCGGCAATAGCCGGTGACCTTGCAGTTGGATTCCCATAAGGACTATGTCAGATTCCATAAAACTTCAAGAGGTCTGAAATATGGGCTAGAGCAATGTTTCTCAACTCCAGTCCTCAAGACCCACCAACAGGTCATGTGTTCAGGATTTCCTTAGTATTGAACAGGTGGTGGAATTAATGCTTGAGCAGGCAATGCAATTATCACCTGTGCAATACTAAGGAAATCCTGAAAACTTGACCTGTTGGTGGGTCTTGAAGACTGGAGTTGAGAAACACTGGGCTAGAAGGTCGGTGTATCAGAGTTCATCATGGCCGATTTACTGTTTTGAAAGTCCCTTTAAGATCTACTTCTGATAGTGACCTATTCCTATCTTATAAATACTGCATTGGTTGATAGCTCACACCTCTTAATCATCAGTATTCATTGAGTCCCATTGCCCTCAGTATATATCATCTAGCCCCTCACCCTCTCGTCTACCTAACGTGTGACAGAATGGCTGGTGATAAAGAGCTCACTGATTTCAGCACGGTCCTGTAGTAGGAGCCATCAGTGTAACAAGTGAGTTCCCGTCGTAGGCTACGTTCACATTTGCGGTGCGTCGGGCGCAACTGCGGCGACGCATGCGTCATGCGCCCCTATATTTAACATGGGGGCGCATGGACATGCGTTGTCTTGCGTTTTGTGACGCATGCGTCTTTTTTGGCGCAAGCGTCAGGGCGCAGAGGACGCAGCAAGTTGCATTTTTTTGCGTCACAAAACAATGCGTTTTTGCATGCGTTTTGCATGCGTTGTGCGTTGCGTCGCCATTGCGTCGCTGACGCAACACACAACAACGCAAATGTGAACGTAGCCTAAATCTTCCCCCCATAAACTGTGAGAAATATTATTGAGAAGTGGAGAGGCTGCAGCAACTCGGGGACGAAGTGGAGACCACGTAAAGTAACAGAGCGGGGTCACCGAGTGCTGAGGAGCAGAGGGCAGAAAAGTCAAGAACGCTCTGCTGACACCATAAATGCAGAGTCCAAACCTCCTCTGGTATGCCTGAACAGCTGTAGACAAGCCTTACAACACCAAGCACAATGCCAGGAATGAAATGTAGTGGTGTAAAGCAGCTTCCTCTGGACCCTGGAGCAGTGGAAGTGTGTTAATGAACGGACAAATCGCTCCTTATCTGAGATCAGGTGGAAGAGTCTGGGTTTGACTAATGACAGGCTGATATTACCAGAATGACAGCATTATTTCTCCTCCAAATTGTTAAGCTGGCACTGTGCAGTAGGGTTGTTTTTCAAAGGGTGACCTAAGCCATTTAGTTCCAATGAATGGAAATCTTAATGCCTTCTGCATGTAAGACCTTTTCAAAAATTTGTAGCTTCCAACTTTGTGGGAACAGTTTGGGGAAGGCCCTTTTCTGTTCCCCATTAATCTACCCTGGTCCATAAAGACATTGTTAGGGGGAGAGTATGGCATGGAAGAACTTGAGGGACCGCACAGAGCCCTGTCCTCAACCCTAGGGAACACTTACGAGATGACCTCTGAGATCAAAAGCCGGGTCCTGCTGTTCAGCATTGGTGTCTGACCGTGCAAATGCTCTTCTGGATGAACGGGCAAAAATTACCAAACACTTCCAAAATCTTATAGAAAACCTTCCCAGAAGAGCTGGAGCAGTTATGGCTGCAGACTCCATAGTAATGTCTATGGATCTCGAATAAAAGCTTGTGTAATGTGGAGGGGGCACATTCTTTAGTTTTTGTAACTGCATGTTTGGCCAATCCAAGCATACATGTTCATGGGGTAAAAGTTGGAAGATGAAACTGGCTTTAGGTATGTGGTTTTTTTTTTTTTTTTTGTCTAATGTTTTTTTTTTTAATATGGTTGATAATACGCACATGTGCAGATTATTCCTTATGCAAAACTATAAATTTAACCAACCCCATTACTAAACAAGAATTAAAGGGATTATCCATGATAAATTATTAATAATAATTATTAATAATTGTTTTTTACTATTGACCTAAAAACTTAACAAGCAGTTAGTTTCTAACTTTCTGCCTGTTCTACTTGGAGCTGGCACATAGCCGTCATTGACCGCTCCTGCCGGCGATTCAGCTTCTCTACATCAACAGAGCAGAGCTTCATCCTCTGGGCTGTTCTGACTACAGGCATGTCATTCTGACAGCCGACTCCCGCCTGCCTATCTGCATGATGTCGACAGTCACGCCCTGTCAAGGGATCAGAAGAGGAAGAGCTCCTTTGTTGATGTGAAGTCAGTGGAAGCTGCTGAATTGCTGGCAGGAGCGGTCAGTGACCACTGTGTATCTGCAGAGATCGGTGCTGGGCACAAGTAGGTAGCCCTTAGTTTAAAAAAAAAATAATAGTCCTAGATGTCTCCTCTGTTAATAATGACTCTAATTATGGGGCTGCTTTCGCCCACCGCCATGCATCATTTGCTAAGCAGTTGTGCTTTGTATGTGAGGTTACGTATTGCAAGACTTGCGTTGGGTGATGGCTTGATCAAGGGTAACACGGTGTGGTGTGATCAACCTCTTGACCCACCTGATAAGCACCAGGATCTTATTAGATGTATAAGAACATGTTTTTTTTTCACTTAAAAGTTCTTGCAGAGATTAAGTTTAACTACTTGTCACATTAAAAAGGTTAAATAAAGCTAAAATTAAGATGTGTGGACCTGGTGGCCGCATCCTATTTGACTTTGTGTTCTCTCCGTTTATGAACAGAGGCGGCTGGTCCCCGAGTAGTTACAAGACAGAAGAGGTGAGATCTTTTGATTGACAAGTGAGAAATGCATTAGATCATTCCTCCTGCCAGAGTCTCTGGTTCTCGCTGTTAAAAATGTCAGCTCCTCCAAGTTTGAATGGCAGCCCGAGGGGCTCAGAAGCCTTTTGTTTTCTGAGATCGAAACACAAATTGGTTGTATGCCTTGGAACGCTCCATTTCGAGCTGTAATTTCATCTTTTAGCTAAGAATCGCACAGTACATGAGCAAAGTAGCCTGTAAACAATAATACAAAAAAATAAAGAAATAAAGCGGGTCATGTTTCTGATGCTCCGCTCCACCAGTGGTGCTGACCTCTATCACACCGAACATCTCCAAGCTGATTGCTGTTCCCCGTGGCTTCTCAATACGAAGAAAGGACCAAACAAAAAAAACAACAACCCCTGTTTCATCATAAGTTTAATTTCCCTTTCTTAACAAAAAGTGACCCCTGATAATCTCTTGTCCTCTTACTTCATGTCACATTCACTACAGTTGTTGCCGGAGAATAGATTCCCGCAAATCTATTACTCTTTCTTTGAAGACAGGAGCTGCTGAGTTATTTACCCCATGCGTAATTTTATTTATCACACTTATCATATAAGAAGTTATTCTTAGAAAATCAGAAAATTATTTAGTTTTTTTTTCCTAGATATCAAATAAGTTCCAAGTCAATTGCTTGGAAATCTATGATATATATATATATATATATATATATATATATATATATATATATATATATATATATATATATATATATATATATATATATATATATATATATATATATATATATATATATATAATGGGGAGTTATCAGGGAAATTAAAGGAAAACTAAATCTACAAATGAGTGTTATGAGTAAGCAGAGTATACAATTGCCTGCATGATTTTCCCGAATGTTCAAGGAATAAAAATCATGTATGTAAAAATCTTGTATAGAACTCAGGTTTGTCAGATCTGTTCAGTTGTCCGCTGTGTAATGACAGAGAGTAGGGCTTAACAGTCATTATATTTTGCAGTAAATATAGCAGAGGGGGAGGCTCCTGCTGCAGGTAGTTGTTTTTCCATTCAGGCAACAAGACTGTGAGGAAGTGTAGAACATGACTAAAATCATGGGGGACATAGGTTTCTTTAATTCTATTGTGTCATGTCCAATAGAGATGGAAATTTATATAAAGGGAAAACATGGGATTATGTATGGAATTCCTAAAATAGTTTTTAATATTTTTGTTTGTGCCCAATGGCCGGAAGCTCTAGCTAAATGCCGCTGTCAGAGTTTGACAGCGGCATTTAACTAGTTAATTGGCGTGGGGGGATCGCGTTTCCGCCTGCGCCTACTGCGGGCACATGTCAGCTGTTCAAAACAGCTGACCTCTCCCGGCTTTGATGCGTATCACCGCCGGAACCTGCATCAAAGCGGGGGTTCTGTCCTCGGACATACTATTTTGTCCTAGGACAGAAAGGGGTTTAAATAGGGGGATGCCCCCCCAAAAAAGGACATGGGGCCCCCCTATAATTAATAATAATTAATAGCCAGAAAAGGCTGATATTCATAGCATAGGAAGGGACCATAGATATTGCCCCCGTCCCCCCCCCCCCCCCCCCCGGCTACAAACACCAGCTCACATCCGCCCCAGAAGTGGCACTTAGCCTCTCTCTTCCCACTGCCCTGTAGCAGTGGCATATGGGGTAATAAGGGGTTAATGTCACCTTTTGAATTGTGAGGTGACATCAAGCCTGCTTAGTAATGGAGAGGCGTCAATAAAACACCTACCTATCCATTACTAATCCTATAGTTGTTAATGGGCTAAATAAACACCCACATGCAGAATAAAGTATTTTAATGAAATAAAACACAGTTTTATCATCTTTATTTTTCTGCCAATCCATGCGACGCTCTTGATCTCCTAGAAAAAAATAATAAACCAACACAAATATTCCCTGGTTTGACGCAGTCCATTTAATAACGAGTGTCCCACGATGATCTCCCCTATAGAGCTGTCACATCAGGACATGTGACAGCTCTATAGGCCTCCAGAGATACACTGACAGGAGACAATGGCTCCTGCCGCGTTGGGTTCAATGGCCTCTCACTTTACGGCACTGCTGCGTGAGAATTTTCCCACGCAGCGGTGCTGCAAGTGACAATATGAACTATACTGAACTCACTGCGGAGGGATACAGTGCGGAAGGATATCCCGGAGCCCCTGGAGAGCGGTCGCATCTGCCGATGTCACAGCTCTCCACGGGAGATTGTCGTGGGACACTCGTTATTAAATGGATTACATCGGATCAGGGAGTATACTGTTTTTACAGGTGATCGATCGCTTCGGGGATTAGCTGTATGTTATATGTACTGTATGTGTATATATATGTATGTACTGTATGTGTATATGTGTGCTTTTTTTTTTTCTTTCTTTTTTTACACTTTAACACAGTAACCGGATGATGGGGCTACTACTGTCCCATCACCCGGCTACCTGTCACTGTAGCAGGCATAGCTAGTAGTCCCATTGGACGATGCCTGCTTACGCACAGCCCCGCACACTCGTGAACACACACACAGATACACGCAAACACCTGCACACAGACACGCACATCTTCTCCACACACAAGTCTCCGCCCACACACAAGTCTCCGCCCACACAAGTCTCCGCCCACACAAGTCTCCGCCCACACAAGTCTCCACCCACACAAGTCTCCGCCCACACAAGTCTCCACCTCCCGATTTGCAGCGTTTCTTGCAGGCACATCCTCCGCAAATCTTTTTTTAAACCTGCGGTTTCGCTGTGAATTGGCCTGACGCAATATAAGTCAATGGGTGCAGAAATGCTGCAGATCTGCAAAAAGAATTGACATGCTGCAGAAAACAAAAAGCTGCGATTCCGCGCGTTGTTTTCCACAGCATGTGCACACCAAATGTCAATTTCACATTGACTAACCTTGCTTGTGCACTACACTGCGGATTTGATGCAATTCCGCGCATCCAAAATGCTACAGATCCGCATCAAAATCTGCAGCTTATGCACATAGCCTAAGACAGGTTTCTTCACCTCAGGCATCATTTTAATCAGTTTAACACTGCCAACCTGTCAATGCCTGTAGTTTGCTTAGCAAAATCCTGCTGACACGTTCGCTTTAAAGCTGATGCGTAATGTCCGTTTTACTTTAGACATGTCATGAAGTGCAAATAATTACTCCTTGCATATCAGCCTAAGAGTAGAAGGTGTGCAGGTAATGAGGAGACCTGTGGGGACGGCATTAGTTCTAGAATACTGGAGACGCTTATATTGCAAAAGGTCCATAAATAAGGTTATTGGGGAATCCCAGTCCCAGAAGTTAGCAAGAATTAACCAGACTAGTTAGATGCTTCCCATATCCATGTGACATGCGTATGTACTGGAATGGCTAGGGGCCTCTGTGGACTCTGTAAAGAGACTTCTTGCAAATCCCGACTACCTGGCGCACGTGGATGTCTGATTTACAGACCCCTGATATATATACTCAAGACCATTGCCGATTTTTAAGGCTATTTTATAACATTTTAATATGTGGTGTTTATTTCTGATTACGTAAAGAAAAAACCCCATAATTTTACCTGTCATTCCTATCAACTACCCTTAAAATTAGTCATTCCTTTAGGAGTCAATTACTTCCAATTTATTTCCATCGGAAGCCTTCATCCCGTCTCTTCAGAAAATGCTGACCGTAGAAAACAATGCAAGGCTTAGGTGGAAAATAAAAACCTATCAAATCCACAGCGAGGAAAGAAATACCTTGTAAACAAAAGCATCGCTCCTCGGCTGAGATTATAATATCACATTATATAATATCACATTATTCTAATTGCATGAACACCTGCTCGGTTTTCCCAGAAAACCTGGATTTCGAAAGGCTTTGGAGAACTGCAGAGATTCAGACTGAGGAGCCCAGAACTTGCGATTAGATTTGGGGTGAACTTTTTGCGATCGGCTTTCACAGATGCCTAAACAATGAGGCATTTTGCCCAAAGCTTGCATTTGTGTTAGATGAGGCCAGATCCTGAACCACTCCAGCATTTGTCATTGTGGCTGTAATATTTTCTGGACTGTAAATGGAATAGATGAGACAAAGTAGTGATGAGAGGACTGGTATGTTCCTGAATGTCCTCTCTGTCGTCCCATTGTAGAATACACCAAAAACACCACAGTTGGCCTCAGTTCATCATGAAGTGGCTATTCAGCTACACACATGGACAAAATTGTTGGCACCCTTCTGGCAAAGTAAGAAAAACCCACAATGGTCGTTGAAATAACTTGTGTCTGACAAGGGAAGATCCATATTTTTGTACCGTGTCAGCCAGTAGATAGAAAAATATTAAGATTTGAGAGTCCTCAGTGGTTTATGCTAACTGAAAAGATAAGAAATTGTGAGCTTTCTTGAGTAGTCTCGAAAGCTTGCAATTTGTTACCCTCTTTTTGAATCTGATCAGTAAATTTAAATTGAAAATTACTTATTATCAACTAATGAAAATCAGGCATCGCTTTTTAATTGTGGTTCAACAGAAAAAGAAAAATATTTAAAATTTCCTGGACAAAAATGATTGTACCCCTAGAAAACATTGAAAATAATTTTAAACGAAGGCGAGTCCTATAATTAACATCACAGGTGTCAGTCAGTCTGCCTATTTAACGGGTGAAAAGTAGTCACTGTTCTGTTTGGGATTATGGTGTGTACTATACAGAACATGGACCAAAGAAAGTTGTGGAGAGCTTTCTCAGATTAGAAAGAAAATTAGAGACAAACATGGTAAAGGCTATAAGACCATCTCCAAACAGTTTGATGTTCCCGTTGTTACAGTTGCACATATTGCTTAGAAGTTTAAGGTTTTTCGGACTGTAGACAACCTCCTTGGAGTGTGACCACAAGAGGAAAATTGTTGATAAATTTAAGATGTGGGTGATACGAATGGTAACCAAGGAGCCCAGAACAACTTTCAAAGATGTTAGAGATTAACTCCGAGGTCAAGGTACATCAGTGCCAGATTGCACCATCTGTCGCTGTCTTGGCCAAAGTGGATTTCATGGAAGATGACCAAACAAGGAGGAAAACAAATTAAGTGAAACTGAAATTTGCCAAAATCAAATAGACAAGCCACAATGCTTTTTGAGCTTTTTGTCAAGTCTCCTCAGCTCTGTTAGAATCATGAAATGTTGGCATGGACCTCCAGAGTCTTCGTGTCCAACCCCCTGCTCAATGCACGATTCACTAAACCTTCTCAGACAGATGTCTGTCCAGATTCTCATTGAAGGAGAACTCGCCACCTCTCAATCACCAACACTAGAATGAAGCATACAAAGAAAATAACATTATACCTACTGTGAGGCATAGTGGAGACTCTGTTATATTTTGGGACTGCTTTGTTGCATCTGGCACAGCGCGTCTTGAATCTGTGCAGGGTATATTGAAATCTCAAGACTATCAAGGCATGGTGGCGCGAAATGTGCTGCTCAGTGTCTGAAAACTTGATCAGTCTGAGTCACAAGTCATGGCTCCTCCAACAAGATAATGGCTAAAAACATCCAAAATGGCGAAGAATGAATTCTAAATTTGTATATCTGCGTACACCCAGATCAGCTCCTGATCACCAACTTTCAAATTGTCTAATACTGGTCTAATACATTCTGCACCTTTCATTATGCACCTCTGGATCTACTACTCTGGAAAACCCACAACTGATCTTCAGGAATGCTCCTGAATGATTGACAGTTAGGACTACAGGCTCTGTTGTGCAGCTGGTCGAAATTGTGTGCTTTCCTGTGCTGCAAGCAAAGTCAATATTTGCCTCGTCAACATTAGAGGAGCACAGGGGCATTGAGGATGGCCCCGTTCTAGCTTTAAAGCAGCTCCTGCAACCTCAGTAACGAAAAGCTTGCAAGCACGCACTCCTTGCCTCAGAAACCGACCACCTCCAATAGAGTGCTGAGGTGGACGGAAACCTAACCAATGAGCTCAAGCAGTATGGAATTAAAAATCCCTCTATTCTTGCGAACAAAGAAGTATATTGCAAAGTGTCTTGTCTTTACAGGCTTTTTGAGGTGCTATCCATTTATGATGATACAACCCTTTTTAAATACCGTAAACATTCTTTTTAAGAATCTGCAACATGTTTCATTATTTCTAATTAAAAATATTAATTGTATTATGCCATGATGTGAAGATTCCATCAAATCAAATAAATTTTCGCTGCAGGTAGGGCCAATAGGTCTTATTCTAGGACCCAAGTTTTTACCCAAAACACTAGCTTACGGTACTTTTCATGTCATCAGTAATAATATGATAATTTGTGAGTGTAAACCCAAATATTGGGTAAGGCTATGTGCACACGTTCAGGATTTCTCGCAGAAAATTCCTGAGAAAAACCTGAAAATTTTATGCAAGAAATCTGCCTGCGTTTTTACCGCGTTTTTGGTTCGTTTTTGATGCAGGTTTTTTCTGGACTTTTCCCAATGCATTTTGTAGTGGGAAATCCGCAAAAAAACCCGCAAAATTAATGAACATGCTGCGTTTTTTACCGCGATGCGTTTTTTTCCGCGGAAAAAAACACATCATGTTCACAAAACATGCGGAATTCATTCTAAATGATGGGATGCTTATTGTATGTGTTTGTTTTGCAGTTTCATAGCGTTTTTATCAGGAAAAAACGTGAAAAAACAGCAACGTGTGCACACAGCCTTAATGATGGGATGCTTATTGTATGCGTTTTTTTGCGGTTTTATAGCGTTTTTATCGGGAAAAAAACGCAAAAAAACAGCGACGTGTGCACACAGCCAAGAGTTTGCTGGTGAAGGTCACACAGATGATCTCAGGACCGTTCCCACAGTGTGAGACATCAGCCATTCACTCATCAGAATAGTAAAAGTCTTAAGAGATGATAAGATAAGTCCTAGTGGGCTCATGTTCTGTAAGCGGTGGAGGTCTGGTGAGACGCGCGACACAGGTACTACTCCACTGTCACACACTGGGATCCCGAAACATCTGCTTGAATATGCTGAGAGTTTGACAATGCACTAATTGAATTAGTCTTTTTCTGGGGTTGCAGGCTACACTAATTGAATCTGAATCAGCCGTGTGTTTATCTGCAGATTTGTGAAATGAGAAAAGCTGAAACCTCTGGGAGCAGCCTGACTGCAGATATGACCAATCAAGTGTACTGTGCTGCTCTCTAATGGTCCCGAGCAGTATTACCGGATCTCGGGGGAACGCGGACGCCTTGATGATTTATTTTTTTCCATATGCAGTAATGCATTGCAACAATCTAAGAAGAAGGAAAAAAAAAAAAATTATATATATATATATATATATATATATATATATGTGTATATGTATGTGTGTGTGTATATATATATATATATACATACATACACACACACACACACACACACACACACACACACACACACACACACACACACACACATATATATACCTACCGTATATCTACTATATAATTGTCTAACGGTCACTTCCGTCGGTCCTTCTGTCTGTCTGTCACGGTTATTCATTCGCTGATTGGTCTCGCCAGCTGCCTGTCATGGCTGCCACGACCAATCTGCGACGGGCACAGTCCAGAAGAAAATGGCCGCTCCTTACTCCCCGCAGTCAGTGCCTGTCGCCCGCATACTCCCCTCCGGTCACCGCTAACACGGGTTAATGCCGGCGGTAACGGACTGCGTTATCCTGCGGGTAACGCACTCCGTTACTGCCGCTATTAACCCTTTGTGTCCCCAACTTTTTACTATTGACGCTGCCTTTGCGGCATCAATAGTAAAAAATGTAATGTTAAAAATAATAAAAAACAAACAAACAAACCTGCTATACTCACCCTCCGTTGCAGCTCGCGCCGGCCGCCATCTTCCGTTGCAGGTTCCGGTGGCAGAAGGACCTGCCATGACGTCACTATCATGTGACCGCGACGTCATCACAGGCCCTGCGCGACAAGGACCTGCCATGACGTCACGGTCATGTGACCGCGACGTCATCACAGGCCCTGCGTGTCTGCGCTACAAAGACCTGCCATGACGTCACGGTCATGTGACCGCTACGTCATCACAGGTCCTGCGCTAATACCAACTCTCGGACCGGAAGCTGCCGTGGACTACAAGGGCTCCCTCGGAAAGGTGAGTATATGTTTATTTATGTTTATTTTTTCACCTGTGACAAACCTGGCTGGGCAATATACTACGTGGCTGGGCAATATACTACTTGGCTCTGTGTTGTATACTACTTCGCTGTGCAATATACTACGTGGCTGGGCAATATACTACGTGGCTGCGCAATATACTATGTGACTGCACAATATACTACGTGGCTGGGCAATATACTACGTGGCTGGGCAATATACTACGTGGCTGTGCAATATACTAGCATATTCTAGAATACCCGATGCGTTCGAATCGGGCCACCATCTAGTGTGTGTGTGTGTGTGTGTGTGTGTGTGTGTGTGTATATATATATATATATATATATATATATATATATATATATATATATATATATATATATATATATATATATATATATATATATATATATATATATATATATACATGGCCAAAAGTATTGACACCCCTGCAATTCTGTCAGATAATACTCATTTTCTTCCTGAAAATGATTGCAAACACAAATTCTTTGGTATTATCTTCATTTAATTTGTCTTAAATGAAAAAACACAAAAAGAATTGTCCTAAAGCCAAATTGGATATAATTCCACACCAAACATAAAAAAGGGGGTGGACAAAAGTATTGGCACTGTTCGAAAAATCATGTGATGCTTCTCTAATTTGTGTAATTAACAGCACCTGTAACTTACCTGTGGCACCTAACAGGTGTTGGCAATAACTAAATCACACTTGCAGCCAGTTGACATGGATTAAAGTTGACTCAACCTCTGTCCTGCGTCCTTGTGTGTACCACATTGAGCATGGAGAAAAGAAAGAAGACCAAAGAACTGTCTGAGGACTTGAGAAACCAAATTGTGAGGAAGCATGAGCAATCTCAAGGCTACAAGTCCATCTCCAAAGACCTGAATGTTCCTGTGTCTACCGTGCGCAGTGTCATCAAGAAGTTTAAAGCCCATGGCACTGTGGCTAACCTCCCTAGATGTGGACGGAAAAGAAAAATTGACAAGAGATTTCAACGCAAGATTGCGCGGATGTTGGATAAAGAACCTCGACTAACATCCAAACGAGTTCAAGCTGCCCTGCAGTCCGAGGGTACAACAGTGTCAACCCGTACTATCCGTCGGCATCTGAATGAAAAGGGACTGTATGGTAGGGAGACCCAGGAAGACCCCACTTCTTACCCCGAGACATAAAAAAGCCAGTCTGGAGTTTGCCAAAACTTACCTGAAAAAGCCTAAAACGTTTTGGAAGAATGTTCTCTGGCCAGATGAGAAAAAGTAGAGCTTTTTGGGCAAAGGCATCAACATAGAGTTTTCAGGAGAAAAAAAAGAGGCATTCAAAGAAAAGAACACGGTCCCTACAGTCAAACATGGCGGAGGTTCCCTGATGTTTTGGGGTTGCTTTGCTGCCTCTGGCACTGGACTGCTTGACCGTGTGCATGGCATTATGAAGTCTGAAGACTACCAACAAATTTTGCAGCATAATGTAGGGCCCAGTGTGAGAAAGCTGGGTCTCCCTCAGAGGTCATGGGTCTTCCAGCAGGACAATGACCCAAAACACACTTCAAAAAGCACTAGAAAATGGTTTGAGAGAAAGCGCTGGAGACTTCTAAGGTGGCCAGCAATGAGTCCAGACCTGAGTCCCATAGAACACCTATGGAGAGATCTAAAAATGGCAGTTTGGAGAAGGCACCCTTCAAATATCAGGGACCTGGAGCAGTTTGCCAAAGAAGAATGGTCTAAAATTCCAGCAGAGCATTGTAAGAAACTCATTGATGGTTAGCGGAAGTGGTTGGTCGCAGTTATTTCGGCTAAAGGTTGTGCAACCAAGTATTAGGCTGAGGGTGCCAATACTTTTGTCTTGCCCATTTTTGGAGTTTTGCGTGAAATGATCAATGTTTTGCTTTTTGCTTCATTCTATTTTGTGTTTTTTCATTTAAGACAAATTAAATGAAGATAATAACATCAAAGAATGTGTGATTGCAATCATTTTCAGGAAGAAACTGAGTATTATCTGACAGAATTGCAGGGGTGTCAATATTTTTGGCCATGACTGGCCAACACATGGCCAGTCACGGCCAGGAACACACATATATATATATATATATAGTGTGTGTTCTTATTGGAAGCTTAGGAACTAATCATTTTTTTTTCCTTCCAATTTGGGAATTTTTGGATGCTCTGTTTTAAGAAATGATCGGCATAATGAGCAGGAACGGGTAAACAAGTGCTTTTCCAAATGTCTCTTTTAACTACCATGGGAAGTGTCTGCCGTGTCCACAGAATTAGTCCTATGATTAAGAACAAGAATTTGGGCTTCTTGAGGTCTTAAAGGGGCTGTCCACTATTCGGACGACCGCTTCTTAAACTAAATGTTTAGCCTCGATAAAATAAATAAACCTATACTTTTCTCCCGTGCCGGCTTCATTCCAGCGGTGTTGATACTCGCGGTCCCGGGGCTGTGATGCCGTGGGATGATACGTGATGCCCGGCACCCAGTCAGCGCTGCCGTCTGTGTCCGCCTTCTAACAAACTGAACATGAAGCGGAGGTCCGGGCTGCAGCTGATCTCAGACTTCCTCTTCATGTTCCTTTCAACAGTAAGCGGGGACAGTGACGCCAACACTGATTGGGCAGCGGGCACCACGTGTCATTCCATCACATCAGAGCCCCACTACCGCGAGTGCCGACACCGCTGGAATGGAGCTGGTGCAGGAAGGAAGTATAGATTTGTTTATTTTATCGGAGTCGAACATTTGGTTGATGAAGGGGTTGTCCTAGTAGTACCCTTTAAATGTTGGATCGTTCACAAATTATAACCTTATGACCTAAGTGATGAATCGTTTAAATAAAGAAAGGGAGTTGATTTTCGGCAAGCTCTTGTAAAAGATAGTTACTTTATACTGTAGTTCAATAACCCGGGAACCTGGATATTCCGATTAATCCAGATACAACGTACTTTACTTACAGAGAACCTGTGGAATCATGTCGCCGCTGAGGATCTGTTCTCACGTCACTGTCAATGCCAAGCATTTTTTTTGTGATTTTTCACATAAGAACCGTGGAATAGACCCTTAGGACACAGTATCCTGAGTTATACCTTATTAGATCTCTTAATATTAGCTTGGATATAAAGTTGAGAAGACTAGAAGAGCTGCAGAAATGATATTATCTAAGTTACAACAAACAGCCCAGTAAATAACAAATCTCTGGAATCGGGGTCTTTATCCCATTCTGCTTCTGGGCAGCAATCTGGTGACTGGATTCCCTTCTAAATAGAATTTTATACAAGCTAGATACATTTGTTTTTGTATTTAAGAGCCACAGAGAGCGTCTAAACTAATGTTTTGTAAAAAAGAGCGCATCCCTCAGTGTAAAACTGAATTATGAAAAAGTTAGCCAACAATAACCACTTGTTTTAATTGCTGCTATAGTGAAACATTGCATTTTCTTTCGCTCTAGAAACCCGGATGAAACAAAACCTATGGCACAATGCCGTTTGGAGTAAGCCTTAAGGGTATGTACACAAGTTGCGGATTTGCCTGTGGAATTTTCTGTGTGGATTCTGCATCTCTTGGCAGAAAATGCAGGTCAGAATCTGCTTGTTTTTTATGCGGATTTTGTGCGTTTTTACTGCGGATTCTGTGCGGATTTCATGCGTTTTTACCCTTGCGTTTTCCTATAATGGAAGGGTGCAGAAACGCTGCAGATCCGCAAAAAGAATTGACATGGTCCTTTTTTTAATCCGCTGTGGATTCCGTGTGGAATTTTCCGCACCATTAGCACAGCATTTTTATTTTCCCATTGATTTACATTGTACTGTAAATCACTTGCCGTTCTGCAGCGTTTCGGCATGGAAAAAACGCTGCGGATCCGCAGGAAATCCGCAACGTGTGCACATACCCGAAGTGTGCGTGCTCACACCATCTTTTTCAGGTTGATAAACTCAGCAAGGTTTTTAAGCGTAAAAAAAAACTGCTGGAAATGTTCCTGAACTTAAACGTGTGGGGTTTTTTTTTTGGCGCTTTAATTGCTTTGGGGTGTCTTTTTTCTTTTTTTTTTTTTTCCTTTCTAGCTATTTTCCAGACATTTTTCTTTTAACTCCATTCAACAATAAAGAATCTGCTGCCGCTTGTAAAAGGCTCCTAAAGTGTCAGAGTGGAAGACGCTTGAAAAATGGACAGCTCGCTGCTTTTAATCTCTATCTTGATGCGGTTAAATGATGCTAAAAGACTAAACAAGCAAGTCGTGTTTGCACAGAGATGTCATTCTTTTGAATGTTTAGTAGGAAAAAAAACTTATAAAGTGAGAATCTTGATGTAGCTCCAGAATCAAGATCCTTAGACACTTTGAAGAAGCTTCCTAAACATTTCAGTGGGAATCCATTGCCTATATTACACACCGTGCTGTTATTCTCATGCGGAAAAAGAAGCCACATGTCAATTCCTGAGGCTTTTCTGCTTATAAAAAATGGTCAAGATTTGACCACCGAAACTATAGAACTAGAAAATAAAGCCTTAGCCCATATTCTTCTGACTATGGCACCAGAGGACTAATGGCTCTCGCCCCCGCGTTGTCTAATAGGGACTTAGATGATGAATTCGACACGTAGTTTGCTTCTCCTACCTCTTTGTGACACTACGGTAACTTTGAGGTTCTGCTGTAGTGTTCAGATTCACATTGGCCAGGTTGTTCTGTAAATTAAACACTGACAGCTACCCCGAGGGATGCAGCCAAAGTATTTATGATGATGTGCTGATTACACAAAATACACTGCAAGCACAAAACAGCTGCGGAGAACAAACCTCTCGAAATGAATACAATTAGGACGAGCACCCTCATTGTTTCCAGTGGTGAGAGTACAATACAGCATGCTAATGAAGAACTGCGAGACTCTCGAAGAACGTCTGGCCTCTATACCCACTTTACATGTGCCTAGCGCCCTGCCACCGTTCTGTTTGCTCTTAGTTAAAGATGGAACAGAATACATTATATCTACCTCCGGGGATTATTTATTTATTTTATTTTTTTGTTTTAATGCCGTGTATGACCTTTTTGTAGCGAGAGCTACTATATATGCATCGGCAGACAGTGACGATGGGCGGATGTGTGTGGGCACCTCCGTGTGGCTGGAACCGTGCCCCTACAGAGAGGTCAGCATCACCTTATACCTATAAAGTAATGATTGCAATTAACAGTAAACTACTAATTTCTGCCTATTAGCTGTTATTTTCAAGACTGGTATTTATTAAAATAAAAGGAAACAAAATGAAGAAAAATATTCCTGAGGTGTTTGTTTGAAAACCTCCGAATGCTCTTGGAGGACAGTGGAGAAGAGGCTTGGTTTCTGGGCAGGGCTTTATATTTCTAGTATCCAATTGCAGAGTGCTGTTGGTTCGGGATCTGGCTACAGCTAGTGACCGTATAGGTCCAGGACTAATCTACTATGACCAACCTCTATCAGTCTTCAGATTAAAACTACCTGCCTTTAGTTGTGCATCTTCTCCCGTCGCCACCAAAATGATTCTGACCTGTGGAGGCATAGACCCCCTAAGACCTCTGCAGATGTTCTGTGTTATCTGCGCCAAGACATCAGATATTTTAATTCCTGAAAGATGCGAGCTGGGGCTTCCATGGGAAAACCTTTTTCTAGCTCATGCCACTAAAGGTCAATCAGATTGAGATCTGGATACTTTGGAGTCAAAGTCAACATCGTGAACCATCATGTTTCCTAAGCCATTTCAGAATAATTTGTGTGGTGTAGTTGGGGCATTATCCTGCTGAAACAGACCTCTCTCATGAAGGAAAATCTATGCCATGAAGGGTTAGTCTTGGTCTATACAGTGTTCAGGCAGGAAGTACAAAAGACATCCACGTGAATGCCAGGATCCAGGATTTCCCAGAAAAGCTTTGTCCAGAGCATCACACTGCCTCTGCTGGCTTGTCTTGTTGCTATCATGCTAACTTGGTGCCATCTCTTCACCCAAGTATTCAACATACACGTCCATGGCTATTCACATAATGTAAGATTCATCTGACCAGGCAACCTTCTTCTATTGCTTCATGGTCCAGCTCTGATGCTCACGTGACGAACAGCCACTTTTTGCAGTGGACGTGGATCAGCGTGGGCAATCTGACCAGTCTGTGACTACACAGCAAGCTGTCTTGCATTGTGTGTTTTGAAAGCTCCTCTATGGTATTGTACCCTATAAGCAGTCCTTCTGTACCCATGCAGAGTAATGATCCTTGGGCACCCAAGAACATGTCCCACTTTGCCGACTGTCCTTCTTTGGACCTCTTTTTGTTACGTGCTAACCACCGCTTTCGGAAAGACACTTCAAGACCTCTCATTTTGAAAATGCGCTGATGCCGTTGTTAAACCAATAGGATTTGGTCCTCGTCCATGTCGCTCCGAGCCTTAGGTGCCACCCATTTTGCTTACTTCTAACCTATCGACTTGGCTGTTTTCGTGCTGCCTATTATGTGCTATTGTGCGTCACATTGATATTTTATTTTAGATGCTTTTTTTGCGCCTCTTCCTACAAAATATTTATCGGGAAAGAGATGTGGTTTAGGATGCACCACATTGCGCCAATTTGTGGACTTCTCTGAAAGTGATATGAAAGCTGCCTAAAAAATGTGCCAAATGCATCATCCAGCAAAAGTCACTGTGATAAATTTAGTGCATTTATTAAAGGGGTCGTCCACTACTTTATATCGATGGCCTAGCCTTATAAGTCATTGATGCCAGATCTGTGGGGGGTGCAATCCCCGACGTCTCCACTGATCAGCTGTTCTTGGTGTCGGCTGGAAGTGATCAGCCGCAGAGCAGAACGGCTTACCTCCCTCATCTTATAGTGGCCACATGGGGGTACTGCAGATCCACCTCTAATCGTGGGAATAGGATCAGTTGTGTAATACCCAACCGAGACCACAGTTGACGGAGCTGTGCCCATTGCTCTCCGCAGCTGATCACTTCCGCTTACTTGCACGGAGAACAGCAGATTACTGGTGTCGGGGTCACACCTCCACCGATCTGATATCGATGACCTCTCTCTAGAGTAGGCTATCAATATAAAGTACTAGGGACCCTTTTAAGATAAGTCCAGATCTGTCTTTCACTCCACGACTGATAACTGTATCCGTCGGACAATTTTTATTTATCTTTTTTTTTTTTTGCAGAGGAACAGGTTTTTCACCTGCAAAAATGCCTGGCGGCTAAGGTTACCGGTAAACGCCACGTCAAGTCTTGCCTTCTATTGTGTTCGTAAACCTTCCCCAATTGTATCCATAGCGAGTGTACGCCTCCCATCCCGCATCGGTCTCTTCAGGACTATTCCTTGAGCGCACAAGAACGAATGATCCCGCATGCCCCCAACGCGGATGAAAAATCCCGATCCCGGTTGCATTTGTGAGTTGCGTTCCATAAAGTGCGGCTCCGTGATTAGTCATCGGCGAACATGCGAGGATTCCATATATCACCGTACACTTTGTAATGGCTCAATTTACATATAAACTAGCAAAATCACTGATGCCAAGATCCGAGTAGATATCCTTCACCTAAAATTATATTTCCCCTCTGTAAAATGTCAGCCGACTGCAGCGCGGAGTCTGAGTTATTGCCGAGTTAATTTTTACTAATCACAACGGTTACATATACGGAGGGTAATCCGGAGGCACGCTATTATCAAAGGTTATTACCTTATTACATGTTTCAATCACTCGAGACCGTTTCTGATTTGTTGTCCTCGGTTTGCTGACATCCATCCCATGTGGCAGCCTGACTTGTGTGTAATCATCTCGCTTTAATCAATAGAATAATTGATAAACCAGATAAGATTTAAACTGATTAACTCCCGGCAAACCTCCCGGGAGGCTGGGACTCACTTAATTCTGACATGTGTGTTGTGTACCCCGCAGATGAGGAGCAGGCTGAATTATCTGTTTTTATCCGCTTAATGATGGGGAGGGTGTTAAAGTCAAGTGTTTAATTAACCCAGCAATGGGCTGCGCTGTCACTTACACATAGAGCTGATTGAAATATCTCACGGAGAATACTGAGCAGGAATTGTGATGTGGCGCTGAGATGGAAGATTACTTTCTCAATGCATTTGCTGGGTCACTGCCCTGAATGTCTTGGTGAGGGAAAATGCATTCACTTTAGGGGGGGAAGAAACGAGCATTTAAATAAATTCTCCCCTCTCTGATCTGAAAGTTAACTAAATTATACACAATTTTTTTTTTTCTTCTTCTTTAGAAATTTTCACCAACGTCTCTCTGGCGATCAAGTAGCGCCTCCGTAATGTATCTCATTATCCTGCTGCATTAAAAGCAGATTGATGGAGTCATCATCTGTCCTGGTTTACCCAAGGACTAATCAATGGCTTGCTGTAACTACAGTGCTTTATGGGGCTTTGATTTGCTCCTTTTTTAGATATTTACATTATTAGTATATTATGTGTATAATCTTTAGCTCCCATGGAGGGTGGTAGAAAGGCGCTGACACGGGGCAGTCGCGCAGCTTAATGTCAAGAAGGCCATTCTTCGGGGAATCGGGAGCTTTTGTTTTAGGTCTTAAAATAAGAAATGAATATCCAGAACTATATTCAAGCCTCTTAGTGATCCTGTAATGAGCCTAATCCTAAAAAAAAAATAGCTTTTTGTACAGGTTGTTTAATTGCATGCTTTCCAACTGTTATTTGGTAGGGCGGTCCTTCAAACCGGATTTGAAGTAGCGTCGGGATTAGGAAACTCGAATACGAAAATAAACATTTAGCGGGGCAACTCCTGGGTATTTGGGAGGTAGTTTCTTGAGCTTCAAGTGACTGTCCACTGCTCTTACATTGAAATATCTATAGGTTAGGTCATCAGTATTAGATTAAGAGAGATCCGTCACACCAGCGATCTGCCGTTTTTTGCCGCCACACAAATGTAAACATTACCACCCTGTACACTTTTTAGTGGCCACTCTGTGTTACTGCAGAACGATCCTAGGGTAGAGACTTGATAGATGGTGGTGCTGGTTGTGAGATCCGGTCAGTCTTATTTTGATGATCTATGGAGAGGCAGGAGGGAGGATGAAACCTCATCGGAGCGAGTGAAAATTAGAGACCTTGTTGTTGGCAAGTGTTAGATTCACAGCTACACTGCTCAATACTGATGTACAGTGTCCTCCATGCTGCTGCTTCTGTGCGAGAGACTTGGGGAACAGGATGTCCTCTTCACTGTAAACCTTGTAGGGGAGCCTCTAGTGCAGGAGAGCACAACTCCAGTCCTCAAGGGCCACCATGTGCATGTTTTCAGGATTTCCTAGTATTGCACAGGGGATAATGTAATGACCTATACAGGCGATTCCAATTTTGCTAAGGAAATCTTGAAAACATGCGCTGTTGGTGGTCCTTGGGGACTGGAGCTGTGTATGGCTGCTCTACTGTATTCTTCTTTTCATCATAGACCTGTATAGGCAGCATATAACCTGATCTCTCAGTGAATCTGGAAACTTCTCTCTTGTCTGGAGAGTGATTATTATTTTAAGTAGTGAATTTTAGATGATTTAACAGTTTAGAATGAGCAAAGTAGAGGTACTGAGCCCTGATTAGTGGAGAAATGGACATTTTTAGATAATAGGGTTACAGTCTAGGATCTTAAAATTTAAGTTATGAAAATTTTCAGTGGAAACTTCACAGTCGAAAGTCATATTTTTACTATTTGTGGTCGACATTTCTTGTCACGTAAGTTTTTCTGACTTTGGTCTGCGCATAAAGGTTAAATTGCGTATTCGGGATCCGGACCACGAGGAGCGGTGCAGATAGTGATAGTGGAGTCTACTTTTGCTAGATTATCAAGAAGTAGTGGAACTTTGAGTTTCGGAAGTGGTAAAGAGACATTTTTTTCCCCTCATCAGACATGAGCTCCACAATCTCTGTATACATCGGTGTCTTCACCTGCCCAAAATTAAATTGTTCTCAAATGTTGGCGAGTGTGCAAATACATCAGGGGGGTTTTATTTTTCAGTGCATGATACTTTCCAATTACAGAACATCGTTGCCCTGGTAGTAAATGCCCCGGTCCATTACTGACATTTTAATGAAATGACTGTGAACGTGCGATTCCTGCCAATGTCCAGGAAGTATTGTCTGCTGCAACCTGATGCCATGACTTTAACTGTTCTTGGCAACTGCAGCTGTGATGACAGCAAACAAGGAGCTTTAGCTTAAACATAGGGTGCCACTTAGCAGCGGGGCAATAAATCCAAGCTCTGGGCCATATAATACGCGCTGTGCAGTTTTGCTTTGTGCAGATCTTTTGTACTGGGAAATCAGGGGACTGTAGATCAACTTCCAGAACAAAACCTACTCGTAAAGTAGCTGCTAATATCATCACACATACGTGTCTCTGTTTCTGGGGGTTCTCAGAACTGAAGGTATTAACGATACAGTTGCGTTATCGGAGACAGATATATTTTCTGGATTAGTCGCCTGTCATTCCATTGACGAGCACAGTAGTCAGACTCTCCGGCCAGAATGGGCGGCCAACGGAGAATAATACATTTTAATCAGGGATAGACTTCAGGTTTGGTGTCACTTCTCTTCCGTCAGCTACCCGTACACTGTTCCTCCCGATTCCCTCCATGTACTGCACATGCTCATCCCCTTTTTGGCCGCTGATCTGATGTGGCTAGAAGGGACCAGGCATGTTTAATTTCAACATGTCTGAGCCATACGCATTAGATAGTCAGTTGCTCCAACTAAAATAAGTATTTTTACCTGACTTTCATCCAGTGTGTATGGGCATTCATGCATTGTCTTAAAAGTATTCATACCCCAAAACTCTTTTTTTTCCACATTTTTTTCACCTTACACGCTTAAATACTACCCTTAAATGTTTTATATTTGCATTTTTTGTGATCTCCCAACACAAATTTGCAAGTACGGTACTTGTGAAATGTAAATGAAATGATACATATTTTTTTTAATTTATTTTAAAAATATAAATATGAATATTGTGACATGCATTTGTAGTCAACCCCCCTTAGTCTATACTTTTGTAGGACCACCTATCCTGCAATTACAGCTGCAGGTCTTTTGGGCTATGTCTCTTCTAGCTTTGCACATCTAAATGCTGAAACTTTTTGCCAATTCTTAGGCTACGTTCACATTAGCGTTATGCATGTTTGCGTCGGGTTTGCGTCGGGCGACGCAGCGGCGACGCATGCGTCATGCACCCCTATATTTAACATGGGGGACGCATGCGTCTTTTTGTGATGCGTTGTGCGACGCATACGTTTTTTTGGCCGCAAGCGTCGGGCCAAGAAAACGCAACAAGTTGCATTTTTCTTGCGTCCAAATTTCGGCAAAAAACGACACATGCGTCGCAAAACGCAGCGTTTTTGCGTGCGTTTTGTTGCGTTTTTGTGTGCGTTGCATCGCCGACGCAGCGGCGCACAACGCAAATGTGAACGTAGCCTTATTTGCGCACTAGCTCTAACGCATTGTGATTGGATGGAGGCGTCTGTGAACAGCAGTTTTCAAGTCTTGCCACAGATTCTCCATGGGACTTTGGTCTGGACTATGTGTGAGCCATTCACACCCATGAATATGCTTTGATCCAACCATTCCATTGTAGTTCTGGCAGTATGCTTAGGGTTGTTCTCTGCTGGAAGGTGAGCCTACATCTGTCTCAAGACTTTTGCAGCCTCAAACAGGTTTTCCTCTGGGAAATGCCCTGTATTTAGCCTCATCCAGCCTCCTATCAACTCTGGCCAGCTTCTCTGTCACTACTGAAGGAAAGCATCCCCACAGCATGATGCTGCCACCACCATGTCTGACAGTGGGGATGATGTTTTCAGGGTGATTGTGGTGTTAGTTTTCCTCCACATATCACTTTGTATTTAGCTCAACAAGTTTTACTTTGGTATCATCTGTTCAGAACACCAACACCTTGTTCCACATGCCAGCTGTGTCCTCTACATGGCTTTTTGTAAACTGCAAACCGACTTCTTTAGCTTGCTTTACAAAAATGTATTTCTTCTGGTCTTTATGGAAGTGTGGCATGATTTGTGGAGTATACAACTAACCATTGTCCTGTGGATAGATTCTCCCACCTGAGCTGTGGACATTTGAAGCTCTTCCAGAGTGTCCATGGGCCTCTTGGCTGCTTCTCGAATTAATACTCTCCTTGCTTGGGATGTCAGTTTAGTTGGATGGCCATGTCTTGTTAGGTTTTCAGTTGCTCTATACCTCGTCTATTTTTGGGATGATCGATTGAACAGTACTATTTTTATGACCTAACCCTGCTATACTTTTCTCTACAACTTTATCCTTGACCTGTCTGATGTGTTCCTTGGTTTTCATGATGCAGTTTGATTGCTAATGTTCTCATACATGCAAAAAATGAGGGAAAAGTTTGCAGGATGTGAATACTTTTTCAATACACTGGCGTGTAAACTTTTTTTGGACTTCTTTTGCATGTAGATATTCTCTTAAAGGGACACTGTCACCTGAATTTGGAGGGAACAATCTTCAGCCATGGAGGCGGGGTTTTTGGGTTTTTGATTCACCCTTTCCTTACCCGCTGGCTGCATGCTGGCTGCAATATTGGATTGAAGTTCATTCTCTGTCCTCCGTAGTACACGCCTGTGCTGTGCAAGATTGCCTTGTGCAGGCGTGTACTACGGAGGACAGAGAATGAACTTCAATCCATCTTTAGTGGAGAGCCTCTGCGCTGCTGGATGATTGAAGAGACGTCGGTCCATGTATAGTTTAATAATAAATTGTGGCTTTATTCTACATGTTTCTAAGTTACAAGAACTTCTTCAGGAAATAGAAGGACCCCGTGTTGTTTCTTTATTGAAGAGAAGGATTAGACATGTTGAATTTCAGAGCTCAATTTTGTTTTTCCAGAAGATAAGCAGTCACCAGATTTGTCTGGTAGCTGCTTACCCCACACTCTCCATTGAAAACGCATTCATGTTTGACCGAGTCAAGCACTCATGTGTATGGAAAAGGGGGGGGTGCGGTAGACCTATGTATGGAATTATATATACCCTATATTTTCTTTTTTTTTTTCCCCCTCGCTTTTTAAAAGTTTATCTGCTTGTGTTATTCAAAAAAAAATCTATCATTCTAGATCAGGGTTGTCAAACGCAAATACACGGAGAACCAAAATGAAAAACTTGGACAAAGTCATGGGTCAACCTTGATATTTATTTTAAAAAAAAGTCTATAATTGAAGTTTTTCCTTATCAACTATAACAATGAACTTTTTGATATGGGGAAAAAAAACTTAGGAAGGTTGTCCCACCAGCAAAGTACATTTTAATTAATAGATCTTAGAATAAAATATTGGAATAAAGTAGGATGCAAACAAAAGTGCCCTCAAACACAGTATGATACCCCACAATGAATTCATCCATAGTAGCCTCGGTGCACGCATGGTATGATAACCCTACTGTACTCCCCCCTTCCTCAATCCACTTGACAAAGAATTGTAATAATGATTCTCCAACTATAATCCCCACACAGCTCTCCATACAGTATAATGGCCCCACATAGTGCTCCATACAGTATAATGGCCCCACATAGTGCTCCATACAGTATAATGGCCCCACATAGTGGTCAATACAGTATAATGACCCCACATTGTGCTCCATACAGTATAATATCCCCACAAAGTGCTCCATACAGTATAATGGCCCCGCATAGTGGTCCATACAGTATAATGGCCCCACGTAGTGGTCCATACAGTATAATGACCCCACATTGTGCTCCATACAGTATAATATCCCCACACAGCTCTCCATACAGTATAATGGCCCCACATAGTGCTCCATACAGTATAATGGCCCCGCATAGTGGTCCATACAGTATAATGGCCCCACAAAGTGCTCCATACAGTATAATGGCCCCACAAAGTGCTCCATAGAGTATAATGGCCCCACAAAGTGCTCCATACAGTATAATGGCCCCACATAGTGCTCCATACAGTATAATGGCTCCACATAGTGCTCCATGCAGTATAATGGCCCCACTTAGTGGTCTATAGAGTATAATGGCCCCGCATAGTCCTCCATACAGTATAATGGCCCCGCATAGTGCTCCATACAGTATAATGGCCCCGCATAGTGCTCCATACAGTATAATCGCCCCACATAGTGCTCCATACAGTATAATGGCCCCACATGGTGCTCCATACATGATAATGACCCCACATGGTCCTCCATACAGTATAATGGCCCCACATGGTGCTCTTTACAGTATAATGGCCCCACATGGTGCTCTGTACAGTACAATGGTCCCACATCGTGTTCTATACAGTACAATGGCCCCACGTAGTGCTCTATACAGTATAATCACCCCACATAGTGCTCTGTACAGTATTAGGCTATGTGCACACGTTCAGGATTTCTCGCAGAAAATTCCTGAGAAAAAACGGACATTTTCTGCAAGAAATCCGCAAAAAAAGCATGCGTTTTACCGCGTTTTTGCCACGTTTTTTTCCGGACACTTCCTAATGCATTTTGTAGTGGGAAATCCGAAAAAAAAAACAGCAAAACTAATGAACATGCTGCGGTTTTTATCACGATGCGGTTTTTTTTTTCGCGGAAAAAAACGCATCATGTGTACAAAACATGCGGAATTCATTCTAAATGATGGGATGCTTATTGTATGCGTTTTTTTTGCGGTTTTATAGCGTTTTTATTCGGGAAAAAACGTGAAAAAAGCGCAACGTGTGCACACAGCCTTATGGTCCCACACAGTGCTCCATAAAATATACGGTAATAGCCTCACCTTGAAAAAAATAAATACCTCTGCCCGTTCCCCCGCTTATCTGGTGTCTTCAGATCCTCTGTAGACCTCAGTGCAGTGGGCGCGTTGAGATGTCAAACACAGAGGGGGAATGATGGGAGAGGAGATGACACTCCGTCCTCCATCATTGCTGTCAACTGTATCGGAATCTAGGATCCTGATCTAGTTGAAAGTGCCATGGCGGGCAGGGGCCAAATATACTCGGGGGACTCGCCTGGCATTGTAGGCCAAATATAGTCGCCCTGCAGGGCAGATTTGGCCCACGGGCCAGAATTTGAGGTTTGTTCTAGATAAATGTGTGGGCTAGTTTTCAGTCAATGTGTAATGTTTTTATAGTTTTGCTTACTCTCTTTAGGTACTAGAGATTACCAGTGCACTCGATATGCCTGGTCCAACCATCCCCAACACTATTACTAATATGTGTTTGTCTAATCTATATAATAGTTATAATAATTATAGCTTATGCAGCTTTTAGCTAAGAAACTTATTTGTAGGGATTAAGTCAAACTTTGTACAAAGTGTTCCTCTACCAGTTGACTATACATTTTCAGATTGTTATAAATGTAAATCTCACCCCGTCCAGCGCAGAAAGTAAATTATATTAACGAACGCAGCAAAACGGGTTTTAAATATTAAATAGTAAAGATTAAAATTGTTATTTTAAATGAGATCCGTATTTCTGGAGTCATTTAAGGATTGTCTTATTAATCACATTTCTAGGAGTAAACAGGGTTTTTTTTGCTTTTTTTTTTTCTTACAACTTCTGCACCCTCGATTATTAGTCCTAGTAACCAGATAAATAAATAATGGATCTTTGCAGGGAGCTCATTTACGCTGTATATTAGAGACCGTCTTTAAATAAAAGTAATTAGACTCTTTTGTCTACCAGGCTTTTTTTTTTTTTTAATTCCTCATTGAAACAAATCTGCAGATGTTCGGCAATGGCTCCATCGCATTGGTTGATTATTTATAAGTGGTAACAATTAATTTTACTCTTTTGATACAGTGGAGAACATTCATGATAATTAGCGCACCGGATACAGCGCTGGAACTGACGGCAAGCGGATCACAAATCATTTTTAGTACGGTTCAGAAAATTAAAGCCCACAACTATGGCGTTATAAAACTAAAGTCTCATTTTTATGTAATTACCTGCACATAAATTCCCGTAATTGTTCCCTTAATAGTATATTTTTCTTAATGTAACGGCGTGCTACAGTTCGTCTGGGTCACTTAGGCTGAGGTGGTTACACAAAGTTTTATTGGTTATTGTGGGTTTGAATGTTTTGCATTTTCATTTTTTAAGTTAACCTATTTTTTTTCGCACCCCATGTTTTATACGGCAGATTTATCAAACTGACTCGTCTTTCGAATACTTTGTGGTTCATGCACATCGATGCCAAACTTATGCACTCACAATAAAGGGGGCGAGGTATCCAGCTAAACGTGCCAGTATTCAAAATGTGGCACAATTTGCACCCAGAAATAAAACCGCCTTTTTTCGTGACTTGCACGACTTTTTTTTTCGAGTATACGATGCATCAGACCATAAGATGCACGTAAGTTTTAGAGGAGGAAAACAGAAAAAAAAACTTAAGCAAAAAATGTGGTCATGACACACTGGTATGGGGGGTGGAGCTGCTGCTGACACTGCTATAGGGGCAGTATCCCCCATCCTGATATATATGTCCCCATCCAGGTATATATGGCCCACCTTCCTGGTATACATGGCCCCCATCATGCTGCACACAAAAAACAAACAAACAATTCTACTTACCTTCCCTCTGCTCCCTTGCAGTGGTGTCCTGTTCTGATGTTCCTATTGCCAGCAGCTGATTTTAGCATTTATCAGCACATTACTTCACTGCCATGTGCCCTCACACACTAACATTAGCTTCCAGAATGCTCACTGCTCCACGCCCAGGACTATGGGTGTGGAGAGCAGTGAATAATTACCTTCTTTAATAGCAGGCACACTGCACAGCTGGGCGATCACGTGTGTCCCGCTATTAAAGAGAATGAATGTTCACTGCTCACCACTTCCATAGGAGATTGAATATTCACATCTCTCCCTCTCTCTCTCTCTCCATCGTGTCCAACCCCCTGCGTCTAACCCCCCTGCTCAATGCAGGATTCAGTAGACGAGCTGACAGATGTCTGTCCAGCCTCTGTTGAAGACTTCCATTGAAGGAGAACTCACCACTTCTCGTGGCAGCCTGTTCCACTTATTGATAACCCTCACTGTCAAAAAGTTTTTCTAATATCTAACCTGTATCATCTCCCATTCAGTATAATTCCATTACTTCTCGTGTTTCCATGTGCAAATGAGAATAATAATGATCCCTCTACACTGTGACATCCCTTCAGGTATTTGTAGACCACTATTGAGTCTCCTCTTAGCCTTCTTTTTTGCAGGTTAAACATTACCAGATCCTTTAACTGTTCCTCGTTGGACATTCTTTGCCGTCCGCTCACCATCCTGGTAGCTCTTCTCTGAACTTGCTCCAATAAGTTCTATAAAAAAAAAGCAAAGCCCAATAGCTTGTATAGATGACACATAGGAGGATCTTGCCGTCGCTGGGTCCAGCTATGATTCTCCGCGGTGACGTACGTCAGGGCTGCATTGCACATAACACTTTGTAGATTGCATCTATTCTGTGTGTCTCTTGCAAAAAATATACCAGGCAGATTTTTTGTTTTTTAAACATTGTGGTCAATAGAAAACATACGCCACTTTGAGTATATAGTGGCATAAATCGAATGTGTCCGAAAATTCTACCGCCAGATGCCCCTAACAGGCTGAGACGCAGTTTGCGCAAACCTAATCTGGCCTAATTCCTCCGCCTCGCCCGTTTCTGCGCCATAAAGGACACTGCACAGTGATGACCGTTGTAGATTTTGGATTTGACCCACGCATTATCGGAAATGGTGATAAATGCTGTGACATGGCGTATACATTAGTATATCCTTCTTTCCCCACCCACCGCCTTCTTGTAGTGTTGAGGCCTGCACGCTGAGCTCCTCATCTTTGTCAGGTTAATCAATAGGCACTGTATGGAAGAGGGTCAGTAATCAGTGTCATCAGGCCTTTAAATCGTGTTGAAAATTTGCTTAAAGCCTGGGCCAATTAACATCGAGATGATGAATGGCTGGCGAGATAGGAAGAGCCTGCCGCTCAGGGGCTTTGTGCACAGGAGCAGCTCAGCTGTTGTGCGGCAGACACCAGCCTCTACTATCCGCCATTCATGTGCTCTCCGTCCACCCACTCTTAATGATAATGTCAATCTAGCAGAATATACACACATTGGACTTGTCACGACTTAATAAATCAAAGGAGTTTGTCAAAGGCATTCAGATAGATTAACGAGGCAGCGGCAATAACAAGTCGAATTTGCATAGAGAGTCGCCCGAATCTCAGTAAATTATGATCCTGGTTTTTTCATTTGATTATTTGCTAATGTCTCAGGAGAGAGAATGATTATATTAGCATTTACAATTTACTCCAGCAGCACAGATCCGAGGTATAAAAGACCCTCTCACAATCCAGAGGTACTTCTTGGTTCATGCTTGCATGTGTGTATATGCCGTGTGTCTGTATAATGTGCATTTCATATAGATGCTTGTAGGTAGGTGTTGTATGCGAACGTATGTTTACTGTGTGTGTCTGTTATATATAGATGCTTGTATGTAGGTGTTGTATGCGAACGTATGTTTACTGTGTGTGTCTGTTATATATAGATGCTTGTATGTAGGTGTTGTATGCGAACGTATGTTTACTGTGTGTCTGTTATATATAGATGCTTGTATGTAGGTGTTGTATGCAAACATATGTTTACTGTGTGTGTGTCTGTTATATATAGATGCTTGTATGTAGGTGTTGTATGCAAACGTATGTTTACTGTGTGTCTGTTATATATAGATGCTTGTATGTAGGTGTTGTATGCAAACATATGTTTACTGTGTGTGTGTCTGTTATATATAGATGCTTGTATGTAGGTGTTGTATGCGAACGTATGTTTACTGTGTGTCTGTTATATATAGATGCTTGTATGTAGGTGTTGTATGTGAACGTATGTTTACTGTGTGTGTGTCTGTTATATATAGATGCTTGTATGTAGGTGTTGTATGCAAACATATGTTTACTGTGTGTGTGTCTGTTATATATAGATGCTTGTATGTAGGTGTTGTATGCGAACGTATGTTTACTGTGTGTCTGTTATATATAGATGCTTGTATGTAGGTGTTGTATGTGAACGTATGTTTACTGTGTGTGTGTCTGTTATATGTAGATGCTTGTATGTAGGTGTTATATGCGAACGTATGTTTACTGTGTGTGTTATATATAGATGCTTGTATGTAGGTGTTGTATGCGAACGTATGTTTACTGTGTGTGTCTGTTATATATAGATGCTTGTATGTAGGTGTTGTATGTGAATGTATGTTTACTGTGTGTGTCTGTTATATATAGATGCTTGTATGTAGGTGTTGTATGCGAACGTATGTTTACTGTGTGTGTGTCTGTTATATATAGATGCTTGTATGTAGGTGTTGTATGCGAACGTATGTTTACTGTGTGTGTGTCTGTTATATATAGATGCTTGTATGTAGGTGTATGCGAACGTATGTTTACTGTGTGTGTGTCTGTTATATATAGATGCTTGTATGTAGGTGTTGTATGCAAACGTGTGTTTACTGTGTGTGTCTGTTATATATAGATGCTTGTATGTAGGTGTTGTATGCGAACGTATGTTTACTGTGTGTGTTATATATAGATGCTTGTATGTAGGTGTTGTATGCGAACGTATGTTTACTGTGTGTGTGTCTGTTATATATAGATGCTTGTATGTAGGTGTTGTATGCGAACGTATGTTTACTGTGTGTGTGTCTGTTATATATAGATGCTTGTATGTAGGTGTATGCGAACATATGTTTACTGTGTGTGTGTCTGTTATATATAGATGCTTGTATGTAGGTGTTGTATGCGAACGTATGTTTACTGTGTGTGTGTCTGTTATATATAGATGCTTGTATGTAGGTGTTGTATGCAAACGTATGTTTACTGTGTGTGTGTCTGTTATATATAGATGCTTGTATGTAGGTGTATGCGAACGTATGTTTACTGTGTGTGTGTCTGTTATATATAGATGCTTGTAGGTAGGTGTTGTATGCAAACGTATGTTTACTGTGTGTGTGTCTGTTATATATAGATGCTTGTATGTAGGTGTTGTATGCGAACATATGTTTACTGTGTGTGTCTGTTATATATAGATGCTTGTATGTAGGTGTTGTATGCAAACGTATGTTTACTGTGTGTGTCTGTTATATATAGATGCTTGTATGTAGGTGTATGCGAACGTATGTTTACTGTGTGTGTGTCTGTTATATATAGATGCTGGTATGTAGGTGTTGTATGCAAACGTATGTTTACTGTGTGTGTCTGTTATATATAGATGCTTGTATGTAGGTGTTGTATGCGAACGTATGTTTACTGTGTGTTATATATAGATGCTTGTATGTAGGTGTTGTATGCAAACATATGTTTACTGTGTGTGTGTCTGTTATATATAGATGCTTGTATGTAGGTGTTGTATGTGAACGTATGTTTACTGTGTGTGTCTGTTATATATAGATGCTTGTATGTAGGTGTTGTATGCAAATGTATGTTTACTGTGTGTGTCTGTTATATATAGATGCTTGTATGTAGGTGTTGTATGCGAACGTATGTTTACTGTGTGTGTCTGTTATATATAGATGCTTGTATGTAGGTGTTGTATGCGAACGTATGTTTACTGTGTGTGTCTGTTATATATAGATGCTTGTATGTAGGTGTTGTATGCGAACGTATGTTTACTGTGTGTGTGTCTGTTATATATAGATGCTTGTATGTAGGTGTTGTATGCAAACGTATGTTTACTGTGTGTGTGTCTGTTATATATAGATGCTTGTTTGTAGGTGTTGTATGCAAACGTATGTTTACTGTGTGTGTGTGTTATATATAGATGCTTGTATGTAGGTGTTGTATGCGAACGTATGTTTACTGTGTATGTGTCTGTTATATATAGATGCTTGTATGTAGGTGTTGTATGCGAACATATGTTTACTGTGTGTGTGTCTGTTATATATAGATGCTTGTATGTAGGTGTTGTATGCGAACGTATGTTTACTGTGTGTGTCTTATATATAGATGCTTGTATGTAGGTGTTGTATGCAAACGTATGTTTACTGTGTGTGTTATATATAGATGCTTGTATGTAGGTGTTGTATGCAAACATATGTTTACTGTGTGTGTGTCTGTTATATATAGATGCTTGTATGTAGGTGTTGTATGCAAACGTATGTTTACTGTGTGTCTGTTATATATAGATGCTTGTATGTAGGTGTTATATGCGAACGTATGTTTACTGTGTGTTATATATAGATGCTTGTATGTAGGTGTTGTATGCGAACGTATGTTTACTGTGTGTGTCTGTTATATATAGATGCTTGTATGTAGGTGTATGTGAACGTATGTTTACTGTGTGTGTGTCTGTTATATATAGATGCTTGTATGTAGGTGTTATATGCAAATGTATGTTTACTGTGTGTCTGTTATATATAGATGCTTGTATGTAGGTGTTATATGCGAACGTATGTTTACTGTGTGTGTTATATATAGATGCTTGTATGTAGGTGTTGTATGCGAACGTATGTTTACTGTGTGTGTCTGTTATATATAGATGCTTGTATGTAGGTGTTGTATGTGAACGTATGTTTACTGTGTGTGTGTCTGTTATATATAGATGCTTGTATGTAGGTGTTGTATGTGAACTTATGTTTACTGTGTGTGTCTGTTATATATAGATGCTTGTATGTAGGTGTTGTATGCGAACATATGTTTACTGTGTGTGTGTCTGTTATATATAGATGCTTGTATGTAGGTGTTTGCGAACGTATGTTTACTGTGTGTGTCTGTTATATATAGATGCTTGTATGTAGGTGTTGTATGCGAACGTATGTTTACTGTGTGTGTGTCTTATATATAGATGCTTGTATGTAGGTGTTGTATGCAAATGTATGTTTACTGTGTGTCTGTTATATATAGATGCTTGTATGTAGGTGTTATATGCGAACGTATGTTTACTGTGTGTGTTATATATAGATGCTTGTATGTAGATGTTGTATGCGAACGTATGTTTACTGTGTGTGTGTCTGTTATATATAGATGCTTGTATGTAGGTGTTGTATTTGAACGTATGTTTACTGTGTGTGTGTCTGTTATATATAGATGCTTGTATGTAGGTGTTGTATGTGAACGTATGTTTACTGTGTGTCTGTTATATATAGATGCTTGTATGTAGGTGTTGTATGCGAACGTATGTTTACTGTGTGTGTGTCTGTTATATATAGATGCTTGTATGTAGGTGTTGTATTTGAACGTATGTTTACTGTGTGTGTGTCTGTTATATATAGATGCTTGTATGTAGGTGTTGTATGTGAACGTATGTTTACTGTGTGTGTCTGTTATATATAGATGCTTGTATGTAGGTGTTGTATGCGAACGTATGTTTACTGTGTGTGTGTCTGTTATATATAGATGCTTGTATGTAGGTGTTGTATTTGAACGTATGTTTACTGTGTGTGTGTCTGTTATATATAGATGCTTGTATGTAGGTGTTATATGCGAACGTATGTTTACTGTTTGTGTCTGTTATATATAGATGCTTGTATGTAGGTGTTGTATGCAAATGTATGTTTACTGTGTGTGTCTGTTATATATAGATGCTTGTATGTAGGTGTTATATGCGAACGTATGTTTACTGTGTGTGTCTGTTATATATAGATGCTTGTATGTAGGTGTTGTATGCAAATGTATGTTTACTGTGTGTGTGTCTGTTATATATAGATGCTTGTATGTAGGTGTTGTATGCGAACGTATGTTTACTGTGTGTGTCTGTTATATATAGATGCTTGTATGTAGGTGTTGTATGCGAACATATGTTTACTGTGTGTGTGTCTGTTATATATAGATGCTTGTATGTAGGTGTTGTATGCGAACGTATGTTTACTGTGTGTGTGTCTGTTATATATAGATTCTTGTAGGTAGGTGTTGTATGCAAACGTATGTTTACTGTGTGTGTGTCTGTTATATATAGATGCTTGTATGTAGGTGTTGTATGCGAACATATGTTTACTGTGTGTGTCTGTTATATATAGATGCTTGTATGTAGGTGTTGTATGCGAACGTATGTTTACTGTGTGTGTCTGTTATATATAGATGCTTGTATGTAGGTGTTATATGCGAACGTATGTTTACTGTGTGTGTCTGTTATATATAGATGCTTGTATGTAGGTGTTGTATGCAAATGTATGTTTACTGTGTGTGTGTCTGTTATATATAGATGCTTGTATGTAGGTGTTGTATTTGAACGTATGTTTACTGTGTGTGTGTCTGTTATATATAGATGCTTGTATGTAGGTGTTGTATGTGAACGTATGTTTACTGTGTGTGTCTGTTATATATAGATGCTTGTATGTAGGTGTTGTATGCAAATGTATGTTTACTGTGTGTGTGTCTGTTATATATAGATGCTTGTATGTAGGTGTTGTATGCGAACATATGTTTACTGTGTGTGTGTCTGTTATATATAGATGCTTGTATGTAGGTGTTGTATGCGAACGTATGTTTACTGTGTGTGTGTCTGTTATATATAGATGCTTGTAGGTAGGTGTTGTATGCAAACGTATGTTTACTGTGTGTGTTATATATAGATGCTTGTATGTAGGTGTTGTATGCGAACATATGTTTACTGTGTGTGTCTGTTATATATAGATGCTTGTATGTAGGTGTTGTATGCAAACGTATGTTTACTGTGTGTGTCTGTTATATATAGATGCTTGTATGTAGGTGTATGCGAACGTATGTTTACTGTGTGTGTGTCTGTTATATATAGATGCTTGTATGTAGGTGTTGTATGCAAACGTATGTTTACTGTGTGTGTCTGTTATATATAGATGCTTGTATGTAGGTGTTGTATGCAAACGTATGTTTACTGTGTGTGTCTGTTATATATAGATGCTTGTATGTAGGTGTATGCGAACGTATGTTTACTGTGTGTGTGTCTGTTATATATAGATGCTTGTATGTAGGTGTTGTATGCAAACGTATGTTTACTGTGTGTGTCTGTTATATATAGATGCTTGTATGTAGGTGTATGCGAACGTATGTTTACTGTGTGTGTGTCTGTTATATATAGATGCTTGTATGTAGGTGTTGTATGCAAACGTATGTTTACTGTGTGTGTCTGTTATATATAGATGCTTGTATGTAGGTGTATGCGAACGTATGTTTACTGTGTGTGTGTGTGTTATATATAGATGCTTGTATGTAGGTGTTGTATGCGAACGTATGTTTACTGTGTGTGTGTCTGTTATTGTATATAGATGCTTGTAGGTAGGTGTTGTATGCAAACGTATGTTTACTGTGTGTGTCTGTTATATATAGATGCTTGTATGTAGGTGTTGTATGCAAATGTATGTTTACTGTGTGTGTCTGTTATATATAGATGCTTGTATGTAGGTGTTGTATGCGAACGTATGTTTACTGTGTGTGTCTGTTATATATATATGCTTGTATGTAGGTGTTGTATGCAAATGTATGTTTACTGTGTGTGTCTGTTATATATAGATGCTTGTATGTAGGTGTTGTATGCGAACGTATGTTTACTGTGTGTGTCTGTTATATATATATGCTTGTATGTAGGTGTTGTATGCGAACGTATGTTTACTGTGTGTGTGTCTGTTATATATAGATGCTTGTATGTAGGTGTTGTATGCGAACGTATGTTTACTGTGTGTGTTTGTTATATATAGATGCTTGTATGTAGGTGTTGTATGCGAACATATGTTTACTGTGTGTGTGTCTGTTATATATAGATGCTTGTATGTAGGTGTTGTATGCGAACGTATGTTTACTGTGTGTGTCTGTTATATATAGATGCTTGTATGTAGGTGTTGTATGCAAACATATGTTTACTGTGTGTGTGTCTGTTATATATAGATGCTTGTATGTAGGTGTTGTATGCGAACGTATGTTTACTGTGTGTTTGTTATATATAGATGCTTGTATGTAGGTGTTGTATGCGAACGTATGTTTACTGTGTGTGTGTCTGTTATATATAGATGCTTGAAGACACAAAAGAGAATAGTAAAACCAAAAACACTCAGTTTGAAAAAATGTTGCAGTAATCCGCAAGTGCTAGTAAAAGATGTAAAAAACAGGGTATTTGGTTGATACGTTTTTTGCAAAAAATGTATACTAAGCTGCTCTACCAATCTTCACGGTATACCCTTATCAGAGCAGTCCTAACTAATGTATGCAATCCCTATCTGATGTATTTAAAAACCTGATCATCTGTATATAACCTGTGTGAACAGGGTTCAGAGAGGAAAAATCCATGTGTGCATACAGGGCAGAACAGCTTTTGTGCAGATAGCCCAAGAGGAGTGGTGGAACTCCCCAGTCTTGTAGACACAAGAGAACAATTATGGAAACAGGAACACATGGGCTACTTGCACAGTGAACAAGTCTGTATGATCATGTTCACACACCACCAAGAAACCTGAAGACACAAAAGAGAATAGTAAAACCAAAAACACTCAGTTTGAAAAAATGTTGCAGTAATCCGCAAGTGCTAGTAAAAGATGTAAAAAACAGGGTATTTGGTTGATACGTTTTTTGCAAAAAATGTATACTAAGCTGCTCTACCAATCTTCACGGTATACCCTTATCAGAGCAGTCCTAACTAATGTATGCAATCCCTATCTGATGTATTTAAAAACCTGATCATCTGTATATAACCTGTGTGAACAGGGTTCAGAGAGGAAAAATCCATGTGTGCATACAGGGTAGAACAGCTTTTGTGCAGATAGCCCAAAAGGAGTGGTGGATAACTCCCCAGTCTTGTAGACACAAGAGAACAATTATGGAAACAGGAACACATGGGCTACTTGCACAGTGAACAATGTGTTCCTGTATATATAGATGCTTGTATGTAGGTGTTGTATGCAAATGTATGTTTACTGTGTGTGTTATATATAGATGCTTGTATGTAGGTGTTGTATGCGAACGTATGTTTACTGTGTGTGTCTGTTATATATAGATGCTTGTATGTAGGTGTTGTATGCGAACGTATGTTTACTGTGTGTGTGTCTTATATATAGATGCTTGTATGTAGGTGTTGTATGTGAACGTATGTTTACTGTGTATGTCTGTTATATATAGATGCTTGTATGTAGGTGTTGTATGCGAACGTATGTTTACTGTGTGTGTGTCTTATATATAGATGCTTGTATGTAGGTGTTGTATGTGAACGTATGTTTACTGTGTGTGTGTCTGTTATATATAGATGCTTGTATAGGTGTTGTATGCGAACGTATGTTTACTGTGTGTGTCTGTTATATATAGATGCTTGTATGTAGGTGTTGTATGCGAACGTATGTTTACTGTGTGTGTGTCTGTTATATATAGATGCTTGTATGTAGGTGTTGTATGTGAACGTATGTTTACTGTGTGTGTGTCTGTTATATATAGATGCTTGTATGTAGGTGTTGTATGTGAACGTATGTTTACTGTGTGTGTCTGTTATATATAGATGCTTGTATGTAGGTGTTGTATGCAAATGTATGTTTACTGTGTGTGTCTGTTATATATAGATGCTTGTATGTAGGTGTTGTATGTGAACGTATGTTTACTGTGTGTGTCTGTTATATATAGATGCTTGTATGTAGGTGTTGTATGCAAATGTATGTTTACTGTGTGTGTCTGTTATATATAGATGCTTGTATGTAGGTGTTGTATGTGAACGTATGTTTACTGTGTGTGTTATATATAGATGCTTGTATGTAGGTGTTGTATGCGAACGTATGTTTACTGTGTGTGTCTGTTATATATAGATGCTTGTATGTAGGTGTTGTATGCGAACGTATGTTTACTGTGTGTCTGTTATATATAGATGCTTGTATGTAGGTGTTGTATGCGAACGTATGTTTACTGTGTGTGTTATATATAGATGTTTGTATGTAGGTGTTGTATGCGAACGTATGTTTACTGTGTGTGTGTCTGTTATATATAGATGCTTGTATGTAGGTGTTGTATGCGAACGTATGTTTACTGTGTGTGTTATATATAGATGCTTGTATGTAGGTGTTGTATGCGAACGTATGTTTACTGTGTGTGTTATATATAGATGCTTGTATGTAGGTGTTGTATGCGAACGTATGTTTACTGTGTGTGTTATATATAGATGTTTGTATGTAGGTGTTGTATGCGAACGTATGTTTACTGTGTGTGTGTCTGTTATATATAGATGCTTGTATGTAGGTGTTGTATGCGAACGTATGTTTACTGTGTGTGTATATAATATACAAAGGTCAATATATTGTGTGTATGCATGTGTTTTGTTAGTCTATACATTGCACATTTGTTTTTGGATTACAAATATAGTATGTGTATTATGTGTGAATGACTATTTAGTGTTTGTGTGTATATATGTGTATTTATTTTTACGCACCTGTACATAAATCATGCATGCACATAATATACACTTACATACATTCTACACACAAATTCTTAAACGTATCCTCACATACATACGCACACATTATATACATTCACATCACACATTATATATGTACACATGTACATCTATATATTCTATACACCTATAAGGTATATTATATCCACTCATATATATGTATGTGGTTTGTGTATGTGTGTGTATATATTATTAATTCCATGGTGCTGTACATGAGAAAGGGGTTACATACAGAATGTGTATATTTAACGTATGTAGTGTGCCTGCATTCATACTTGTATGATTTTCCTGTAGATGTGAGTATACCTGTGTATACAGTATATGGAGTACATTCTTCCTTTGCATTTTTAATCTATGCTTGTATATTTCTGCTCTTTCTTCCTTTTTCTATACAGGAGATCCAAATGATTCAGCTTGACAGAGGCTTAATATCATTTTAACAGTGTACTGAATTGTGCCTTCAGGCAAAATATAGTTTTGTAGCTCTAACCAACCTATCCATCTGCCAGGCAGATTGGGCTGCTCCTATCCAGGGTCGGCATTCTGCCTCGCTGACACCTCCAAATAGGATTAAGGATTCTGATACATGCAAATAAACTCGCTGCCATAAAACCCGGCTCCTTAAATGTTTTTAAATGTTGTGTAAATGACGCTGGAGAAAGGGGGGAATAGCGCAATGTGTATGAAAAGCGACACGTTTCTGTATATTCAGGGTGGAGAGATGATTGCCTGCTGTCCAATTATTTACCGTCGTCTGAAATCTCTAATCTGCCTTTTAGATGTCAGATTATTGGGTTTAGCTACAGAGGTACAGGGGCGATGAGTGTATATGTTAAGGGGTCTTGTATCGCTACAGTCCAGCCCATAGCTGGTTGTGTTCTGCATTGGGCCTGTTGCGCTGTAAACTGAAAATGTCGCCTTTTAATGCTACAATACACCTTAATATAATGTGGCCGTATACCCAGACTACGTCATACGCGAGCTAAGGATGCTGTATTCTCAAACTGTGCGGACAACTACCAGAACTCGCCCAGAAAAGAACAGAGATGGTTCAGAATTGGAGAATAGTGATCATTGTGTTTTCTTCTTCTGAAAAAGACCACCACCTATTTCGTAGGTCGTGTCCGGTGTTGCAGTTCCTCTTCGCTTTTTCTCCTGAACCTGTGTCACT
Source organism: Ranitomeya imitator (assembly GCF_032444005.1). NCBI lineage: Eukaryota > Metazoa > Chordata > Amphibia > Anura > Dendrobatidae > Ranitomeya > Ranitomeya imitator. Next base: position 798,980,223 of record NC_091283.1, read on the forward strand.
TTTGTCCATGGACTGTTCTTTGATATCGAAGCTTATCCTCCCTAATCCTGTTTTGAAGCCAAACATCTTTTTTTTTTTTCTCTGATTTTGGATATTCCTTGTAATTAAAGGGGTATTCTTATCTACACCATCTAACCCAATATGTTGTAGGTTTAATAATATTAGCAACCAGAACCAAACCAAAGAATGGTAGCCGTGCGGCACTAGAACCACAATTTTTCACAGGTGCGTGGAAAAGCGGCGGCAGCGTCGGCTGCAGCACTATCCAGAGAAAACAGCTCGGGGTGGTGCTCACAGAACAATCCACAACGGACCAAAGGCTTCACTGACGGTATATCAGAAAAGAAAGTATGGCACTCACCCCTGGATATGCTGTGATGAAGTCCTTTATTTGCTACGAACAGCAATCAGGTACTGGACCCGTTGAAGCGCCTTGCGCAAAACGGCCGTAGTCCTTACCGGTTCCCCGCACCCTCTCCTGTTCACGTCCTGCCGCCTCTCCATATGTACCTGATTGCTGTTTGTAGCAAATAAAGGACTTCATCACAGCATCTCCAGGGGTGAGTGCCATACTTTCTTTTCTGATATAATAATATTAGCAAATATCTCCAATTAGAAATGTGGTATAGTTCTTCTGATTCACTATGTCGCTTACCCCATCTGCAGGCATCCATGGTTATTACCAATAAAAACTAACTCACTAAATGTGTTCGTAACCATGGATACCTAAACTAAAGGTACCTTCACACTGAACGATATCGCTAGCGATCTGTGACGTTGCAGCGTCCTGGATAGCGATATCGTTGTGTTTGACACGCAGCAGCGATCTGGATCCTGCTGTGCCATCGTTGCTCGGAGCAGAAAGTCCAGAACTTTATTTTGTCGCTGGACTCCCGCAGACATTGCTGAATCGGCGTGTGTGACGCCGATTCAGCGATGTCTTCACTGGTAACCAGGGTAAACATTGGGTTACTAAGCGCAGGGCCGCGCTTAGTAACCCGATGTTTACCCTGGTTACCAGTGTAAATGTAAAAAAAACCAAACACTTCATACTTACATTCCGGTGTCTGTCACGTCCCTCGGCGTTCTGCTTCCCTGCACTGTCAGCGCCGGCTGGCCGTAAAGCAGATTACAGTGGTGACGTCACCGCTTTGCTTTACGGCTGGCCGGCGCTCACAGTCAGTGCAGGAAAGCAGAGCGCCGGGGGACAGACACCGAAATGTAAGTATGTAGTGTTTTTTTTTTTTTTTTACATTATCACTGGTAACCAGGGTAAACATCGGGTTACTAAGCGTGGCCCTGCGCTTAGTAACCCGATGTTTACCCTGGTTACCCGGGGACTGGCATCGTTGGTCGCTGGGGAGCTGTCTGTGTGACAGCTCTCCAGCGACCACACAGCGACACTGCAGCGATCGGCATCGTTGTCTAGATCGCTGCAGCGGCGGTACCCTAATGCAATGCCCTTCACATGTTATAAGCGACATGGCTGCGAAGCAGAAGAACTATACCACATTGCTATCTGGAGGTATTTGGTAATAATAATAATATTACACCTACTACATGTTGGTATAGGATCTTAAAAAAAATTTTTTTTTTTTTTTTTTTTTTAATTTGTTTGTTTTCCATCGAATCTTGCTCCAGTCGGACTGGAATTAGATTAGTTGTATAAGGTGCACCGCTGTTCATGAAATTGATGTCCACTTTGTCGTAGCTGCTCAAAAAATGGCGTGAGAACAGAGTCGGTGTGAAAATTTCAGTGTAGCCTCGCCGTCGACCTCAAATTTTGCAACTTTTCAAAGCTTTTTAGACTGGATTTTTGTCGTTAAAGCTTTGATGAATCCGGGACTGAATATTTTTTTTATGTGTAAAGATTGCGGCTCACTTCATTGATAAATATTTTGCGTAATTTCAGTCTCTTTTCGTCGTACATTGATCCTAAGAGTAGGACTTGCATTGACGCGGTTTGCCTTGACACTTGCCGTACAGTATGCAGAAAACCTTACAGATGGGTGCTGAATTATAGCATGGACCAGCCTACAGCCAGCGGGCATAATCATAAAAGATGATTTAGACTGGAGCACGTCGCCACTTTTATCTCCTCATTACGCGGTAAGTGACGGGATGTTATGGCACATCACTCTGCAACATATTGAACGCAGCCATAGTTGTCAAGAAAAAAAAAAAAACGAACACACATGGATTGCTTCAGTCTGGAACATATTGGCGAAACGTCGTAAATAAAATTTATTTCAGAGCCTAGACATTGGCATGATTTGCCTGTGGCAATAGTGGCATCTATTCTAAAGGTGGCCATGCCAACATCGCGATCGGGCTACCTGTGTATCGCTAATGTCTGGACCTCTTGTCAGCACCATATGGTGGAGAAACACAGTCCTTCACCTTTCTCAGATGTTTTGGATGTTGGTGGAAGTTTTTAGTTTTTAAAGGTATTTTGCCTACGGGTTTTTACTTTTTCTCAAGGTAATACAATAGAGATGGATTACAGCGCTGGGTCACTTACTGGTCTTCTTGGAGTGGTTTAGAAAAAAAATCACTATTGAACTTTATGTACATTGGCGTGCAAAAGTATTCACCCCCTTGAAATATAGGCAGAAATTAAATTTCTATGATCAAATAACTAAATATTGGCATGTACACATGTATTCACACCTTTTGCTAAAGGTAAACCTTTTACTGAAGCCCCTAAAAATTTCTGGTGTAAGCAAATACCTTTTATAAGTGACATGGTTGAAGTCCACCTGTGCAATCTAAGTGTCACGTGGTCGGTCAATATATATGCATCTTTTCTGAAAGGCCACAGAAGCTGTAACATCATTAGGCAAGAGGCACCACTAACCAAACACCATGAAGACTAAGGAGAGCTCCAAACAAGTCAGAGACTAAGTTTTTGAGAATTATAAGTCAGGGTTGGGTTAAATAAAAAATCCCAATATCTGATACCCGCAGCACTATCAAATCCATTGTCATCAAATGGAAAGAACATGGCACCACAACAAGCCTGCCAAGAGAGGGCTGCCCACCAAAACTATCAGCCCAGGCAAGGAGGGCATTAATCAGAGAGGCGGCACAGAGACCAAAGGTGACCCTGAAGGAGCTGCAGAGTTCCCAAGCAGAGACTGGAGTATCTGGTCATACAACCATAATAAGTCATTCACTCCATAGAGGTGACCTGTATGAACGAGTGGGCAGACAAAAGCCCAAATTGTAGGGCTCGTCTTGAGCTTGCCAAAAGACCTGTGGGAAACTCCTCAAATTATTACTTATTATTATAGCGCCATTTATTCCATGGCTTTTTACGTGTGAGGAGGGGTATATACATAATAAAAACAATTACAATAATCTTAAACAATACAAGTCACGACTGGTACAGGAGGATAGAGGACCCTGCCCGCGAGGGCTCACAATCTACAAGGGATGCGTGAGAATACAGTAGGTGAGGATAGAGCTGGTCATGCACTGGCTTAGTCAACCGGTGATTACTGCAGGTTGTAGGCTTATCAGAATAGTTAGGTCTTCAGGTTATTTTTGAAGGTTTCGATGGTAGGCGAGAGTCTGATATGTTGTGATAGAGAGTTCCAGAGTAAAGGTACCTTCACACTGAACAACATTACAACGATAACGATAGCGATCCGTGACGTTGCAGCGTCCTGGATAGCGATATCGTTGTGTTTGACACGCAGCAGCGATCTCTATCCTGCTGTGACATCGCTGGTCGGAGCTAGAAGGCCAGAACTTTATTTCGTCGCTGGATCACCCGCTGACATCGCTGAATCGGCGTGTGAGACGCCGATCCAGCGATGTGTTCCCTGGTAACCAGGGTAAATATCGGGTTATTAAGTGCAGGGCCGCGCTTAGTAACCCAATGTTTACCCTGGTTACCATTGTAAATGTAAAAAAAAAAAAAAAAAACACATACTCACATTCCGGTGCCTGTCACGTCCCCGGCGTCCGCTTCCCTGCACTCCTCCTGCATCCTGTGTCAGCACCGGCCGGCCGTAAAGCAGAGCACAGCGGTGACGTCACCGCTCTGCTCTACGGCCGGCGCTTACACAGGATGCAGGAGGAGTGCAGGGAAGCGGACGGCGGGGACGTGACAGGCACCGGAATGTGAGTATGTGTTTTTTTTTTTTACATTTACAATGGTAACCAGGGTAAACATCGGGTTACTAAGCGCGGCCCTGCGCTTAGTAACCCGATGTTTACCCTGGTTACCCGGGGACTTCGGCATCGTTGGTCACTGGAGAGCTGTCTGTGTGACAGCTCTCCAGCGACCACACAAGGACTTTCCAACGATCACGGCCAGGTCGTATCGCTGGTCATGATCGTTGGAAAGTTGCTGAGTGTGACGGTACCTTAAGGGTGATGCGGGGAAGAAATCTTGTATGCGATTGTGGGAAGAGGAGATAGGGGAGTAGAGAAGGAGATCTTTTGAGGATCGGAGGTTGCGTGCTGATGGTTACCGGGAGACGAGGTCACCGATGTAAGGAGGAGACAGGTTTTGGATGGCTTTGTATGTCATGGTTAGGGTTTTGAACTGGAGTCTCTGGGTAATGGGGAGCCAGTGCAGGGACTGACAGAGGGGAGAGGCCGGGTAATAGCGGGGAAACAGGTGGATTAGTCGGGCAGCAGAGTTTAGGATAGATTGAAGGGGTGCAAAAGTGTTCGAGGGGAGGCCACAGAGCAGGAGGTTACAGTAGTCAAGGCGGGAGATGAGAGCATGGACTAGGGTTTTTGCAGATTCTTGGTTGAGGAATGTACAGATCCAGGAAAACTTTTTGAGTTGAAGTCGGCAGGAAGTGGAATGGGCTTGGATATGTACTTAGAAGGAGAGATCAGAGCCAAGGATTACCCCGAGGCAGCGAGCTTGTGGGACTGGGGATAGTGAGCAACCATTTACTTTAATGGAGAGGTCTATCAAATGTATGGAGTGAAGGTTCTGTGGTCAGATGAGACCAAAATTGAACTTTTTTGGCCATCAAGGTAATCTAACCACCATGTCTGGTGCCAAACCAACACAACTTTTCACCCCAAGAACACCATGCCCACAGTGAAATGTGGTGGCAGCATCATGTTGTGGGGATGTTTTTGGCAGTTTTCTGGCATCTAAGGCTACTTTCAAACATCAGGTTTTTGCCGTCAGGCACAGTCCATCGAATTTTGAAATAAACGGATCCGTTTTTTTTCCCGCCGGATCCGCTTTTTCTCATAGAGTTGTATTAGCGCCGGATTGCGACTGATGGCCTAAAGTTTCATCCGTTTTTTGCCGGATCCATCCAAAATTAGTTTTCCGGTGGCCAGAGAAAATGTACAGAGGAATGTTTTTTCTGTCCGGCGAAAAAACACACAGCGATGGTTCTGGTGATAAACGGATGAAACGTGAGGTGAAATGAGTGAATCGGGCTACTGATTCTGTTTTTTTTTTACACTGAGCATGCCCCTTAGCTGCATTTTCCATTCTGGAGTTCTTTCTCTCCTCTACCCTCCCCTCCCCTCCCCTGCAGTGGTCACTACAAGTAGAGCAGTTAAATAGGAGGCGGATGTGTAATACTCTGCCGCGGTCACTACAAGTAGACCAGCAGCTCAATAGGAGGCAGATGTGTAGTACCCTGCCGCGGTCAGTACAAATAGACGGAGCAGCTCAATAGGAGGCAGATGTGTAGTACCCTGCCGCGGTCACTACAAGTAGACCAGCAGCTCAATAGGAGGCAGATGTATAGTGCCCTGCCACGGTCACTACAAGTAGACGGAGCAGCTCAATAGGAGGCAGATGTGTAATACCCTGCCACGGTCACTACAAGTAGACGGAGCAGCTCAATAGGAGGCAGATGTGTAGTACCCTGCCACGGTCACTACAAGTAGACGGAGCAGCTCAATAGGAGGCAGATGTGTAGTACCCTGCCACGGTCAGTACAAGTAGACGGAGCAGCTCAATAGGAGGCAGATGTATAGTGCCCTGCCACGGTCAGTACAAGTAGACGGAGCAGCTTAATAGGAGGCGGATGTGTAGTACCCTGCCACGGTCACTACAAGTAGACGGAGCAGCTCAATAGGAGGCGGATGTGTAGTACCCTGCCGCGGTCACTACAAGTAGACAGAACAGCTCAATAGGAGGGGGATGTGTAGTACCCTGCCGCGGTCACTACACGTAGATGGAGCAGCTCAATAGGAGGGGGATATGTAGTACCCTGCCGCGGTCACTACAAGTAGACGGAGCAGCTCAATAGGAGGCGGATGTGTAGTACCCTGCCACGGTCACTACAAGTAGACCAGCAGCTCAATAGGAGGCAGATGTATAGTACCCTGCCACGGTCACTACAAGTAGACGGAGCAGCTCAATAGGAGGCAGATGTGTAGTACCCTGCCACGGTCAGTACAAGTAGACGGAGCAGCTCAATAGGAGGGGGATATGTAGTACCCTGCCGCGGTCACTACAAGTAGACGGAGCAGCTCAATAGGAGGCGGATGTGTAGTACCCTGCCGCGGTCACTACAAGTAGACCAGCAGCTCAATAGGAGGCAGATGTATAGTGCCCTGCCACGGTCACTACAAGTAGACGGAGCAGCTCAATAGGAGGCAGATGTGTAGTACCCTGCCGCGGTCACTACAAGTAGACGGAGCAGCTCAATAGGAGGCAGATGTGTAATACCCTGCCATGGTCACTACAAGTAGACGGAGCAGCTCAATAGGAGGCAGATGTGTAGTACCCTGCCACGGTCAGTACAAGTAGACGGAGCAGCTCAATAGGAGGCAGATGTATAGTGCCCTGCCACAGTCAGTACAAGTAGACGGAGCAGCTTAATAGGAGGCGGATGTGTAGTACCCTGCCGCGGTCACTACAAGTAGACGGATCAGCTCAATAGGAGGCAGATGTGTAGTACCCTGCCGCAGTCACTACAAGTAGATGGAGCAGCTCAATAGGAGGCGGATGTGTGATACCCTGCCACGGTCAGTACAAGTAGACGGATCAGCTCAATAGGAGGCAGATGTATAGTGCCCTGCCACGGTCCCCACAAGTAGATGGAGCAGCTCAATAGGAGGCGGATGTGTAGTACCCTGCCACGGTCAGTACAAGTAGACGGATCAGCTCAATAGGAGGCGGATGTGTAGTACCCTGCCGCGGTCACTACAAGTAGACAGAACAGCTCAATAGGAGGGGGATGTGTAGTACCCTGCCGCGGTCACTACAAGTAGACAGAACAGCTCAATAGGAGGCGGATGTGTAGTACCCTGCCGCGGTCACTACACGTAGATGGAGCAGCTCAATAGGAGGGGGATATGTAGTACCCTGCCGCGGTCACTACAAATAGACGGATCAGCTCAATAGGAGGCGGATGTGTAGTACCCTGCCACGGTCACTACAAGTAGATGGAGCAGCTCAATAGGAGGCAGATGTGTAGTACCCTGCCGCAGTCACTACAAGTAGACGGAGCAGCTCAATAAGAGGCAGATGTGTAGTACCCTGCCGCGGTCACTACACGTAGATGGAGCAGCTCAATAGGAGGCGGATGTGTAGTACCCTGCCGCAGTCACTACAAGTAGACGGAGCAGCTCAATAAGAGGCAGATGTGTAGTACCCTGCCGCGGTCACTACACGTAGATGGAGCAGCTCAATAGGAGGCGGATGTGTAGTACCCTGCCGCGGTCGCTATAAGTAAATGGAGCAGCTCGGCAATTGAGTACTTCTGGCCGGTGGCCACTGTTATAGATAACAGCTGGTCATCATTGTAAAAGTAGTGGACAACCACTTAAAGGGCAATGCAGCCTAGGAAAAGTGTACAAAATAACTCTTCTCCAGAAGGATTAAAAGCTCTCTGTATGACTAAGTCATGCTTGATACTTCAAAACTCTTAGATAGTTTTGTTTCCTTGCAGGAAACAGCTGACTATCTCACTAGTGCGTCCTATACAGGTCGCAACCCTGTAAGTCTAGGTTCACATTAGCGTTTCTGTGCACAACGTATCATCTGCATGCACAAACGCATGCTTACACCTGCGCATCATCTTGCGCATGACACAAAAAAAGCGCTGCGTGTGCATGCGTTTAAATGCGTTTTGGCATACGTTTGCGATTTTTATGCGCATGGTGGAGGCGTTGACATCATTTTCTGGACATGTGCAGTCTAAAGTACGCATGCGTATGCATGTCATTGCGTTCCCATAGACAGTAATGCGTTTTTTTACACATGTGCATGATTGTGCAATATTTGACGCCTCAGAAAATGCAACATGTTGCGTTCGCCGGAAACCGCTGCACACTGCGAAACGACGCATGTGCAGTCATCCGCATGTGAACGCATGCAAATTCATGTCCCTGCGTACACCATGTTAAAGATATGTACGCATGATGCATGCGGATGTATGCGGATCATATGCTGCCACAGAAACGCCACTGTGAACCTGGCCTAAGTCCACGTATTACCATTTAACATTGACCAGCCTTGCAACATGACCAGATATTGGCCAAACCAGACCCCTATCTACAGATTGCTGTTATAGGCTACTTGCTCCTCGTCTGTATAGAACAATGGCTGAATTTCATAGCCGTGATCTATCCCTAGGGGGCGTCTCAGCCAGCCATGCTCTAGTTTGCACTGATGACAGGCAAGTACGGGCTGGGTGGTGGAACCAATGTGCCGTGGACCGAGGAGAGCCTGGAGGGGTGTGACTAAGCAGACACCAAACTCTTCGCTAGATCCCTTGATGGTGGGATTTGATTTGGCTCCGGATGGATGGCAAGTGCTACTCCAGGATAGATCTCTGATGCACGGCATCTGACCCCCAAAGGGACAGGGAGCGGTAACAGCAGCTTCAGGCAGGTATGGCGGGATACTAGTGGGCACGGCTGGTATACCGGCAGGTTGGTACTGGTAGGCACGTCTGATGTGCGGACAGGCAGGTGCTGGTTGGCACAGCTGATATGGGTACAAATAACAGCATTGTTGCCATGTCCATATATTCACAGAGTAAATGTAATGATACTTATCATGTGTAACTGTAAAGTCCTGATACATGAACCATAAGTCCCAGTCCTGATACATGAACCATATTTCCCAGTCCTCTTATAGTACATGGCATTAATTTAAAGGAATTTGTCAGCATGTTTTTATATATGAAGACAATGGTCTTGCTGTGTAGGTGTTTGTTCTCTAATAAAAATTATACCATTTTTGTAGAGATCTGATGTGCCAGTCATGAGAAATCTAATGTAAAAGCAATATGCAAATTAGACTGGAAGTGCACGGGGGGGGGGGGGGGAGATGGGGGGGGGGGAAGGGGTGGTGTCAGTGTACTAGGAAGAAACATTCCAAATGGGTAGACACGCCCCCTAGTGCTTTTCATGCCTAATTTGCATTTGGCTTCTACAATAGATTTCTCGTGACTGGCACATCGGATCTGAACAAAGAAGGTATTGTTTTAATCGGGGGCCGAGCGCCTATACAGCTGTGCTGCTACTTTCACGTGTAAAAATGAGTCTGTCTGTGTAATACATGGCTACTCCAGGTCCACCAGTACCGTAGGTGCTTTTAACTTCTCTCTGCTCTGGCTCCTAATGCCATATGTCTAAATGGAAAAGGGCGGATTGAAAATTTCAGCCAGCCCCCGTTAGACTGCAAGGTATCGTGGTCACTAACCAGTTAAAGCGCAGAGAAAACCCGTACAAGTCTTGTAGTTGGGTTTTATGAGTGCTCGGGGCTCTGAGTCACTAGGGGCCGTTGTCTTTGCTATGAAGTATTGATGGATTTGTGTTGCATGTAATTAAGACTTTGTGGATAGCTTTTACTTTTATTCTTTTTCTTTATTTTTTTTCTTTTCTTCTTCTTTGAGAAACAAAGGGTCCTCGTTAACGACAATCGTATCTTCCTGCGGTCCCATCCTTCGCTTACAACAATTGCGAACAGTGGGGCGTGATCCTGCGAACGTGTAATAGCTGAACCATTGTCTCTGTTGTTGGTACATTTTATTTGTTTTTTTCAAGCTGAGCTAGAAAATAACAACCCCAACGCCATAGTGTGCCGGCTTTCTGCGCTGCTCCATAAAAAAGCCACCCAGTGACCTGAAAGTGAGCGAAACCGTCCTGTGTAACGGCTTCCATGTTGTCTCCTGTCCACTCGTTACCTCTGACCGTTTTATGGGATTGACTTTTCCTTTCTTCCTGCAGACCGCCTCAGAAAGAGAAGATTGCAATCGAGATGAGCCCCCCAGGAAGATTATTCCAGAGAAGAACGCGCTCAGACAGGTAGGTCACTAGAAAATAATCTTTACATCCATTTCCTGAGAGTCGTCCCCGACTGCCCCATGATAAGGTCACTTCAACATCAACATTAACATGGCTTTTTATTTATTTATTTTTTAATTTATTTTTATTATCGATGATAATGTGTGCAAACTGTAAAGCGCTGCGGAATATGTTAGTGCTATATAAAAATAAAGATTATAATTATTGCCTTTTATGCTAAGTTATTAATTCTTGCACGACTGCTAGGTCCCTCTGACAACACTTTTATGATTTCCATCAACCTCACGGCTACTGGGTGGAATTTAGGAAATCTGACATTTCATACCAAAGCCGGTATCTGCCGGGCTCATCTGTGCGATCACTAGGTATCGTGCACCTGTCCTAGCCTAAAGAATAGGACGTGTGCCACTCCTCCGGCCTCTGCGCACAACCCGACTGATATCTTTACAAATTATGTTAACGGCCCGGCTCACATCCCGATGTATATGCAAGTCCAGCCAATAAATATGATGCATCTTTGGCTGTCGGCCCCTCTGCAACTTTCAGCTATTCCCATCTCCAAGTTCATATCCCAATATGTACTAGGTGTAATAATAATGATAGCAAATGCCTAAAATTAATAATGTAGTATAGTTCTTCTGATGAGCTATGTTGCTTAAGCAATGTAGTATAGTTCTTCTGATGAGCTGTGTCGCGTAACTAATGTCCAGGTGATTACAGTGGCTTAGGTACAACCACTCGTATAGTGACAGTTAGTGGTCATAACCATGGATATCTAAGATAATTCAATAACCTTCACATGGGGTAAGCAACATAGCTTATCAGAAGAACTACAATAAATTTGTAATTGGAGGTATTTGCTAATATTACTATTATTACACCTACTACATGTTGGGATAGGATCTTGGAGATAAGAATACCCATTTAAAGATATCTAAGCTATATATGCTAAGGTGCCCTATTATGTGTCTGGAACAGTAGTTGGTAAATTTTTGTGCATCCAATTTTGCAACTTGTTCACACCCGAGAAATGGTGTCGAGAGAATTTCAGATTTCCCCCAGTTTGTGTGTCCAGATCATATCTGGGTGTTTAAAATGTGGACATTAGTGATGAGCGAGTATACTCGTTACTCTCAGGTGTCCTCTGAGTATTTGTGACTGCTCGGAGATTTAGCTCGTCTCCTCAGCTGCATGATTTGCGGCTACTAGACAGCTTGAATACAAGTGGGGAGTCCTAACAACCAGGCAACCCCCACATGTACTCAGCCTGGCTAGCAGCCGCAAATCATACAGCTACGGACACAGAAACGAAATCTCCGAGCACGCCGAAATACTCGGAGACCACCTGAGCGTGCTTGGGAAATCTCGAGTAACGAGTATGCTCGCTCATCACTAGTGGACATTAATGTGAAATGAATCGGAGTAGGAAGTTTCAGAAGTAACACAGCTGCAGACCTCGGGATTTACATTATTGGGAAGACATTAATCCATGTTTGTAAAACTCTGCACACATGCGCAATTTGTTAAAATATAAGTAAACAAATGTACAATATGAGCCCTATTGAAGTGACACGATTGTTCTGGAACACTATTTACTCTTTGGGAAATTTTGTGACCGATCCGTTTTAATATACAGACTGCATGCATTATTGAATAGATTGTACACCTGAACCTGATGAGACTGGTGTACTTACATTCTCAGAATGGCTTTTTAATCTTGATATTCAAATGAAAATGTTACTAGTACAGCCATAGTATGAAGTGGCTCCTGATTTCAGGCTGCAGCTTGTTCTGGGCAGAGGAAGGTTTCAGTAGCAGCAGCGGTGGAGGAGGGACACTGAGGAGCGGTCAGTAAGGTTAGGTGTGCAGTGATTAAGGTTACATTTAAAAAAAAAAAAAAAAAAGAGGCTTATGCTGAAGTCATATGTCTATATTCAACATTCCATAGTTTTAGGGTAGAAGTTAGACATAAGTCCATAGAGTTCAACCTATAGCCATGTTGATCCAGAGAAAAGCAAAGCCCCCATGAGGCAGATGCTAATTGCCCCATATTAGGGTGAATAACGTCTTCCTGAGTTCACATACGGCAAATGGACTGGTTCCCCGGATCAATGTCTCCTAAAGTTAGTACTCTTACCCTGTTCATAGAGGACTTTAACCCCTTCACCACCTTTGAATTTTCCTTTTTTGTGTTTGTTTTTTTTTTTTTCTCCTCCTCTTCCCATCGCCATGACTTTTTTTTTTCCCATCCCCATGGCCGTGTGAGGCTTGTTTCTTGTGGGACGAGTTGTACATTTGAACGACACCATTAATTTTACCATATACTGTACACGGAAAAAAATGAGGTGAGGTGAAATTGCCCCCCCAAAAAAGTGCAATTCCACAATTGTGCATTTTCACAATTCCAAAATTTTATTTTTTTTCCTTACCGTGTTCACTAAATGCTAAACCTGACCTGCCAGGATGATTATTCAGGTCAGTACGAGTTTGTAGATGCCAAACATGTATAGGTCCGCCATTCTTATTTTTATTTACTGTAAGTGGTGAAAAAAAATGTCCAATACTTGTGTAGTAAAAAAAAAAGCAAAAAACAACAAAACAGCATTTTCCGATACCCACATACAATGTTATGATTTTATTGCAATGTTGTGGTGTCCAAAAAACATAATGATACCAAATATGTTTATTTTCTTTTTTGTTTTATTTTGAATGAAGCATAAGGAGAACAATTAAAAAGATTTTTTTTAACTTTCTTTTAACATGTTTAAAAACATTTTATTTTTTTTCTAACTTTTCACTTGTTTCAGTAATTTGCGATCATCGGGTCATTTGTGCTACACTTAACAGGAATGCTCGTCTGCTATGAATGCCGGCCATTGGGTGGCACTCATAGCAGATCAGCAATGACGACCACGGGGGTCTCCAGCAGACCTGGACTGTCATGCCAACCTATCGGTGCCCCGTGATCATGTGACAGAGGGCGCCGATGGGCAGAGCTAGTGACGTGCTTCCGGTGTGGGCATGTTGAATGCAGCTGTCAGAGATTAACAGCGGCATTTATTATGTTAACAGCCGCAGGTGGAACGGGAATCCACCTGCGGCAGTTAGGGGCACAGGACAGCTGATCAGGTGTGGGCTCAGTGCCAGAGCCCGCATCAGAGGGTGAGGTGACCTATGACGTACCTGTACGTCATAGGTCGTAAAGGGGTTAAATGCTTGCTTGAAAAAAATATATGTAAATATCTCAATGCCTGGAATATATGAGGATGTTGGTGCTGGTCAGCACAGCAACGACGCCGGAGGTCAATAGGAGAATAAGTGTGTGCAAATTAACAATGAAGTTACTGCACAAGGTCATCAAACCAAGGACGAAACGGCGGTGAAGACATGGCTGGTACACAGTTTGGTCTTTTCTTTGGTAACATACAGATGTGAAACCTGCACGATCAAGAAGGAAGACAGAAAAAGAATCTACGCCTTTCATATGTGAGGCTGCAGAAGGATATTATCAATACCATGGATGACAAGAAGAACAAACACGCGCATCAAGTCACTGTAAGCAAGTATCCCCAACCAATGTACGACTTTCCTACTGTGGACACATCATATGAAGAGAGCAATCACTGGAGAAGGACATCATGGTCAGAAGAATAGAAGGAACAAGGTGAAGAGGAAGACCAGCCATCCGATGATTTGATACTATCGTGATAATGGCAGAGAAGACCCTGGTGGACCGATCTAGGCTTGAGAATCAGCCGAATGCTATATTAGAAGAAAAAAAAAATATGGGTCATGAGACCCACGGCGGTTCCATTCACAGACCTTATAATACAGACATGTGATTTCAGCTTTGTACAGCACTGGTGAAATGTATATTCCCAGAAAGCACACCAGTCTCATCAGGTCTAAGAAATCCATTTAATATTTTATGCAGCTTGTGTTGTCCAAGCTGGCAAATACGTTAAATATTTTATTCACCGAATATTATTATTATATTTTATATATTATAATAATTCTATTTTTATTATTGAAGGATCGTGATCAAATGTAAGCCTGGAGCAAGCAGGCCTTCTTCACGTCGACCCACAGACTACAGCGCTTCATATTTACTACGTGCGAGTCCCAAAATAGGTTTCATCTGATCACAAAGCTCAAAAACAATTATAAGTTTTGGCAAGTTTGAGAGAAGCCAACATGTTTTTTTTTTTTGTGTTAGGTTATAAATTAATTTTAATAGGCTGATCCAGATGGTTCATTTGGAAAATGGATGGTGAGATCTGCTGGAAATTAAACTAAATTTATCTGCATCATACTTCAAAGTGAAGTGAGAGCGAGCGGCGCACATTAAGGCCTGCACATACAGATGGGCTAGCGGGTCACACGCGGGACTAATTGGATTCATTTGGAAAATAAGTGATTGGGTTTTTGGATCATCGCTTGGATGGGAAATTCTCTTCTAGTCTTTTTTTTCTTCTTTATTCTCCAGTATGAATAATCTGTAGTTATATATATATTTCTACATTTTTCTCCTTTTTGGATTTATTATATGTACAATTAATAGTCACATTGCTGTGTACCTTCAGGATAAGCAAAGGCGACGCACAGTGAACTGACCAGTGCCTTCTGTATTGTAGACGTACCTGCTGTACAGTGCAGTGCCTCTGTGTATCATACAGACTTGTTTTAAATGGGTAGTCCATTATTTCGATATTGACGATCTATCCTTAATATGGGTCAGTAAGAAAAAATTGTGGGGTGTCCAGTACCCTGTATCCACACGGACCAGTTATCACCTCTCGGACGCTGCTGGGTGTAAACAGGGTGTGATCAGCGCGGCGCTGTGCAATTTCTAGTGCCCAATGCTGGGTACTGCAGCTCAGCTCCTGTTGGATCGACAGGCTGCTATTTCTGGGGCTTCTGGGAAACCTTGTATTACAAGTAAATTGTCTCTTCAGAGAGGAAGAGGACTAGAGCTCTAGTGTCACCTATTGGAAGTAGCAATCCTAACAGTCAATGTCGACCCTTTAACGAGCCTTGTCACATGAGTTAGGATAAAAGCCAAACCAGAATCTCAATTTGCAGACACTGTGTTTCAGGGTACTACTCTCACTCAGCCAAACCAGATCTCCACTTTGCACTGACGAGGGGCAGTACGCCGAAACACAGTGTCTGCAAATTAAGATTCTGGTTTGGCTCTTATCCTAAGTCATGTGACAAGGCTCGTTAAAGGGTCGACATTGACTGTTAGGATTGCTACTTCCAATAGGTGGCACTAGAGTTCTAGTCCTCTTCCTCTCTGAAGAGACAATTTGCATATTTCCCAGAGGAGCATTGCGGCTTTAAGTCTCCTCACTTCGACATGCTTATCACGTCACTCTCCGCAAGGAGAAACGATACTTTTTGGATCCCATGTTACCAGTAGAGTAAGATTACAAGGTTACACGATGGCCTTACCAGGACATCTGCATTATTGTCTGGGATCTTATAGGGTGTAAAAAGACACGTATATGATTCCTGCCCATTCTGCACGCTTCCTGGCAGGTATGTGCAGACATGTCGTCAGAGCCGCTCAACTCCCTAGAAATAAATGGCGCCAGACATACTTAATTAAATGCCATCCGCTAAGGGGGACCATTTCCAATCGGCAGAATGGGTGACTTGACCCCTTTAGTATTGAGGCAGTGGGCATGCTCGACCGACCGCTGCTCCATTCCTTACTTTTGGGGTTACCGAGCTCTGCATTCGATTCTTTTCGGCAGCCCCATGAAGAATCAAAGGAGCGGAAAAAGAAAGCTGGAAACAATGCGTTTGGGAGAAGGTATGATGGCAAGATCTCAGGATCTCTCAGCCTGATACACAGACCCAACAATTGATTTCTGGAAAGTCTCTGATGGAGGTCGATGTTGCGTATATTTCTGTGAGTTCTAAAAATCACCATTTCTTCTATAAATATTAGGAATTTGGTTCCACCCATTCTGCTCTGTAGTGGCGCTGATGTCCTCCAATCTCTGCGGATGACTCGAAAATTAACTCGGCTGTTTGAAGCCTAGGATTTTTTTTTACTTTTAGCTTAAAATTCCTCCTTAAAAAAAATAAAATTTCAGGCAAAAGCACCTCAAAAATTGACATTATTGTTTTTTTTCTATATTAGGAACAAAACTGCTCCATGTGCACCCTAGACGTGTGTTCCCATGTAAACCTATAAGAATCGTATTCAACGAGCATTAGAAGCAGTAGTTTGTTTGGATATTAGAGCAGAATCTTGGTAACGTATCCTTATAGGGGGGTGTAGCGATGGAGTGTGTGTGTGCAAAAACTTAGCCAGAAATGCATTAAAAAAAAAACCCGAGGAGCATGTGCCAAATGATTAGCTTTATGCTTTTCCTACCATGTGTTAAAAAACAACAGCACACACTATTTTCAAACCCAAATGAATAGAAAGTTTGTTGCACGCAGATTTAAAAACAAGATAACTTTAAATGTGAATTTTTGGATCATTGTGTAAAACTTTTTGTTAATAACATACACAGTGGTGTTGTCGCCTCATAATGTGAGACATTGTGCCTGTTCCAAATTAAATTGTAAATATCAAATACGTGCACGGAAGAGCCACGCTGATACATTGAGCATCAAAGCAGATCTCTTTTATTAACTCATAACATCATCTTATATATAATCAGTATTCATGCATTGTAACAATATAATTGGCTCATCTCATCTCTAAAGGTACCGTCACACTAGACGATATCGCTAGCGATCCGTGACGTTGCAGCGTCCTCGCTAGCGATATCGTCCAGTGTGACAGGCAGCAGCGATCAGGCCCCTGCTGTGCTGTCGCTGGTCGGGGAAGAAAGTCCAGAACTTTGTTTAGTCGCTGGACTCCCCGCAGACATCGCTGAATCGGCGTGTGTGACACCGATTCAGCGATGTCTTCACTGGTAACCAGGGTAAACATCGGGTAACTAAGCGCAGGGCCGCGCTTAGTAACCCGATGTTTACCCTGGTTACCATCTTTAAGGTAAAAAAACAACCGCTACATACTTACCTACCGCTGTCTGTCCTCCAGCGCTGTGCTCTGCACTCCGCCTGTACTGGCTGTGAGCGTCAGTCAGCCGGAAAGCAGAGCGGTGACGTCACCGCTCTGCTTTCCGGCCGCTGTGCTCACACAGACAGTACAGGAGGAGTGCAGAGCACAGCGCTGGAGGACAGACGGCTGTAGGTAAGTATGTAGTGTTTGTTTTTTTTTACTTTTAGGATGGTAACCAGGGTAAACATCGGGTTACTAAGCGCGGCCCTGCGCTTAGTTACCCGATGTTTACCCTGGTTACCGGCATCGTTGGTCGCTGGAGAGCGGTCTGTGTGACAGCTCTCCAGCGACCAAACAGCGACGCTGCAGCGATCCGGATCGTTGTCGGTATCGCTGCAGCGTCGCTAAGTGTGACGGTACCTTTACTATATGCTGGCATTAGCATACATACTTCTAATTGGCTAAGTTAACACCCAGCTTGTGGTCTGGGGGTCCTCCTAGCCTCTAAAGGCCCCTTCACATTAAGCGACGCTGCAGCGATACCGACAACGATCCGGATCGCTGCAGCGTCGCTGTTTGGTCGCTGGAGAGCTGTCACACAGACCGCTCTCCAGCGACCAACGATGCCAGTAACCAGGGTAAACATCGGGTAACTAAGCGCAGGGCCGCGCTTAGTAACCCGATGTTTACCCTGGTTACCATGCTAAAAGTAAAAAAAAACAAACACTACATACTTACCTACCGCTGTCTGTCCTCCAGCGCTGCGCTCTGCTTCTCTGCTCTCCTCCTGTACTGTCTGTGAGCCGGAAAGCAGAGCGGTGACGTCACCGCTCTGCTTTCCGGCTCACAGCCAGTACAGGAGGAGAGCAGAGCACAGCGCTGGAGGACAGACGGCTGTAGGTAAGTATGTAGTGTTTGTTTTTTTTTATTTTTAGCATGGTAACCAGGGTAAACATCGGGTTACTAAGCGCGGCCCTGCGCTTAGTTACCCGATGTTTACCCTGGTTACCAGTGAAGACATCGCTGGATCGGTGTCACACACGCCGATCCAGCGATGTCAGGAGGAGTCCAGCGACGAAATAAAGTTCTGGACTTTATTCAGCGACCAACGATCTCCCAGCAGGGGCCTGATCGTTGGTCGCTGTCACACATAACGATTTCATTAACGATATCGTTGCTACGTCACAAATAGCAACGATATCGTTAACAATATCGTTATGTGTGAAGGTACCTTAATGACTTTTAAGTAAAGATGCGTAAACGTGCTCTGATATGGTGTTATCTGAGCATGCTCGTGTGCTAAACAAGTGTCTTCAGCGTGCTCGAATAATACGTTTGGGTCAGTGGGGCTGTTAGACAGCAGCAACAGATGCAGGGGTTGCCTAACAAACAGGTAATCCTTCCATGTGTTGCTGCTGACGAAAAGCCGTGAGACATGTAGCCGAGGGGATGAAAACCTAGTTTTTGCGCACACCAAAGTGGCTCTGTTTGCCCCCGAGCACGTTCGCCCATCACTACTTATACGTGATCCTTCTCTGAGGCGCTCAGTGTCTACTGTTCTAGAACCTTAAGGCCGTGTGCACACGTTGCAGATTTGGTGCAGTTTTTCCTTGCAGATTTTTTACATAAAAGTGTCGTGTACGCGTTGCTTATTTTTGACTAGGAGATTTGGTGCAGAAAATAATCTGCGTCACTTCTCTGCCTTTTTTCCCCCTGCGTTTGTCACCATTGACTTCACTCAAATCGGTAAAAAAAACCGCACTAAAAACACGTGTGTTTTTTTTTTTTTTTCAGCCGTGTTGTTCCTGCCAAAAGCTGCAGAAATGTTACTCAGCGTGTGCACATAGCTTAGTCGTGCTACCAATATGCACCAAAGATTATTTATTATTATTAAAATTATATATATGCAGATTTTTTTTTATTTTTATTGGGAAGCATTTTTTACCTGAATGTTAAGGTGGATCCACTCCAGAATCCACCTCCGAGAAATTCCTTGCGATCTTTCCCCTTTTTATTTCCAAACAAATCAGCGAAGTATCAGATTAGCTGATAAATCAATCAATCAATCTTCGATCAGCTTTCAGTCTATGGAAATGACCTAAAGACCCCGGAGGTCCGGCGCTAAGTGCTTAGGGAGCTCATGAATGCAGGTCTGTACATTTATTGTGCCGCCATCTGTTTTTCCTGCCTGGCAATAGGGACCATCAGGGTTTTGTAAAGCCTTTGTGGTGGTCAGTCCCTCAGCGGCTGACCTTCTTCTATCTGCGTGGAAGCCGTGACTATGGCTGTCAATAGCGCGCGGGTTAGAGGGCGGCTGTTTATGTTGCCCCCTCCTGATTACCCTAATGGCTTCAGAAAAGACATTGGCAGTGCAGGATGTTTAGCCGCCCCCCGCTACCATTGAGAAGTAATGAGGTCCCATTCACTGCCGCTTCTTTTCTTCCCTTCAGTGCCAGTGCAGTCTCAGCTTTCAGCCTTTTTTTTTTTTTATGGCTGCTCAGATTTGTTTTTCATCCATGTTTGTTTGTTCATTAGTCGTTGTTCTCTTTTTATAGATAAGGGATCCAACGTGATGTGACTATGTCCGTCTTCTGCCGATCACGATGGGCCAGATCATGTGGTTCATTGCCCGCTCACTATCTTCCTGCCACTTTCCTAAGCAAAAGGATTGGTTACTATTAGATTTACCTTGGGGATGCGATTTTGTGGCTCTTACTATTATATAGGTACTCCAGGTTCTCCTCCTACTCTGGGCAGTACCGCCGTCCTCACAGACTGCACCGTTCTCCGGTCCATACAATGGCTGACGGCGGAGGAGCATGTGACCAGACCTGTCCATTAGTCTCCTCCAATAGAAAAGCAGAAAAAA